>NC_058338.1:35554434-36257934 GCF_905475395.1 Chrysoperla carnea | reverse complement strand
CAATACTCTTACATCTTGGATTGCCTTATATTACTGATACATACAATACTGAACTAATTAATAGGTTTATTTAATACACTTTTACGCTTGATCACCTCTTTGTTTGAAAACATTAATATGGTATTGTGTTATGTTTATTTTTGTTTATATTGTTACTTTGTTTTAATTGGTGTCCAATATTAATTCAATATTGAAATTTTAGTAATATTTGCCTTTGATCAATTTGTTGCGTGCAGTACCGTTTTTAGTACCGCCTTCGAGAATATTTATTTTTTATATCATTATATATCATTATTCATTTGAGTTCTTACACAATGATTTCAGCATTTAGGTATTAGGTAATAATTAAAAATACAATGAAACGATATAGAAATTATGAAGATTCCCGCTAGCGGCACTGAATTCGATTCTCCGTACTACGAATAATCATAATAAAATATACAAGTGGGGCGGTGTATTGTAGAATTTTATATGAATTTGGTCAGGGAAAATATACTTTGGATATTTCTAGAATCTTTCTATACTTGGGATCTAGATCATATACAATGGCTAACTCTCTGCCGCCACAGTATAACACGAGTACATCTCAAGATAAGAAAATTAAGCTAAAGTTGCATTCGTAAAAAGTTGTTTCTTTACAAGTTCGGCGGTCTTAACTGCTGCATGTTACAGCACTGAATATTGGGCCTCATAATAATTTTCGTGTGTTATCTATGAATTCAATAACTAATAACTTATTATAAAATGTTTCAAGAACAAGATCTTTTAAAATAATACAAATATGATTATAAATTTATAACTCATTTAAATATTGATACAATATCTAAGAAAAATATAGGTTTTTTATATCTTATCCAAAAAAAGAAAGAATATTGTTAACAAAATAAATTTGTCTTTCTTTTGTAAATACAAAAAAACAAAATAATATAATAAAAATTTCGCCACATACAATGCCATTGTAAATATTTTCTTATTTCTCCCTTCTGTGCAGTAGAATACTTATAAAAACAAAATTTGACATTATTTTTTTAATTTACAATTCATATTTTGTATATATTTATTTATTGTCATACTGAACATTTTCTGTGATATTTGCTTTATACAGGGTTATTTTTCTTTTTGAGCAAAGATGACTTTCAATTACGTAATTGGTTGGGCATACATATAAGGCAATAATAGGTTGGCTGATAAGTCCCCGGTCTGACACATAGATGGCGTCGCTAGTATTAAATGCATATTATTTTTATATAGTACCAACCTTCAAATGATTCGTGTCAAAATTTGACGTCTGTAAGTCAATTAGTTTGTGAGATAGAGCGTCTTTTGTGAAGCAACTTTTGTTATTGTGAAAAAAATGGAAAAAAAGGAATTTCGTGTTTTGATAAAATACTGTTTTCTGAAGGGAAAAAATACAGTGGAAGCAAAAACTTGGCTTGATAATGAGTTTCCGGACTCTGTATTTTTTCCCTTCAGAAAACAGTATTTTATCAAAACACGAAATTCCATTTTTTCCATTTTTTTCACAATAACAAAAGTTGCTTCACAAAAGACGCTCTATCTCACAAACTAATTGACTTACAGACGTCAAATTTTGACACGAATCATTTGAAGGTTGGTACTATATAAAAATAATATGCATTTAATACTAGCGACGCCATCTATGTGTCAGACCGGGGACTTATCAGCCAACCTTAGTAGCTTTTTTATTTGGCATTGAAAAAATATGTTATAGTTTTTTGATAACACAGGCATATTTGATCCGATCTTATTGGAATTTTTTTTGAAACTCACTAATTTTGGGTCATTCTTTTCAGCTATGATATCAATTTTTCACTACCTATCACTTATGTGCTTAATTCCGGGACCAGGACTCCACATTCTTGAAATTTATTTGAGCCAGGTTTTGCTATTTTGATCACAAATTTGAAAAGTATGTCTCAAATTTAGTAGGATAACATACTTTGTTTATCAAAATTGGATAAAATTTGGATGTGATAGAGCAAAAAGAAATTTTTTGGATTCTGATGACGTCATTGAGTTAAAAAATTTGATTTTTTTTGATAACACAGGCAAATTTGATCCGATATTGTTGGATTTTTTTTTGAAACCCACTAACTTTGGGTAATTCTTTTCAGCTGTGATATAAATTTTTCACTAGCTATCACTTATGTGTAAGATTTAAAAATTTTCTCTACTGAATAGAAAATTTGTAGTGAAGGAGCTACTTTAACTAAGCAAATTCCGTCAGAGATTGAAAAAATGACACATTATTCCTAAAATTTATTTAAATTTTTTATTTCGAAAACTAAGCGTCTAGGAAAAAAATCACAGGGGTACTTTTTTGTTTAAAACCGATTAAAAAATACAAAAATATTTTTTATTTCGAACAGATTCAAAATAAAATAACCCGATTCCCCCTTCCCCCCAATTCCTTGTTAACTGTCGATTTTTCTTACTAACGAACTTGAATTTTCAATTACCAAAACCATTTCTTTCGGAAATTCGATAAAAAAAGTAGAAGAGTTGAAGGCAATAATTTTAGAATAAAAAAAAATATCAGCACGTCGTCTTTACTTAAATGTATCTACCATCCGAAAATTAAATGCAATAAGTATCCCAATATTTGGGCATGTTTTTCTCATGCAATAAATATATTTTTTTGGTAAATTTCATTTTGAGAATTCAGATTGCTACAAATGTCCAATAACTATAAAATATAAAAAAATATTCAATTTTCGAAATAACCGTTTTTACAACCCAAAAACATACCTTAAATTTGTGATGTTTGTTACTCCAATCACCCTACATCGTACAATGTTAGTCGACTGACGAAGTTTTCTGTTATGTTTTTTTATGGTATATTTGTTCATTCTTTTCTCAGTATTTATGTTTTTCTTTTACTTCTGGTTCTGGTAAAACTGTATTGTTAAACGAAGAAAACAGTAAATTTATAAAAAATAATAAAGATAGAAAATGTGTTTTGAAATACGATTTTTGTAGTAAAGAGGAAATATTTTCTTAAACGAGTATTTTATTTAACATAAAATGAATATAAATCAACATTGGTCGAAAACTGAAAACCTTTCGAACATGACATCATATTATATAGAATACGCTAGATAATATCGTAATGTATAGAGTTGGTAAATATTATATAAGGTACGCTTTTCTGAGAATATATATATTTCCAGACTGTTCATCGTGGCTTAGATCTTTTTTCGGTCTGTTTATTACACGGTTAAGAATTACGATTTCGACAGGTGATATATTTGTTTTTGCTATAAGCTGTTTAATAAAAATTTTTTCAAGAAAAATCGTCGTAAATTGAAAAGAATTTTCGAGAGAATTGTATTACTGAATATGTGGGTTAATCATCATGAAAATTCGTACTTCTAGTTCTTACTGACTAACAGGTCATGGTCATAAACTTGACTCTCTTACCATCCCTAATGGCTCCAAATACTAAAAAACATACAACGATCCAAGCACCTTGATTGGTTGTTTATGGCACCTCTAGTATCGTTGGGTGGATTTAAAAAGACCAACAAATCTTTACCAATTTATTTTGCATTGTTTCAATGAAATATAAAATACGACACGGTTGGATTGTGATCCCAACAATAATCAGAATTGTCTCACTGTCTCACCTCACAAACTAAAATTTTATGATATTTCATATTTGGAATATTTTGAAACAAGAAATCCACAGAAAATTCACAATATTTACCAATGATAATTGCTTGTCTTTGTTCCACTAACGTATACGATTTTTTTTAATTTTTCTTTATGAAAAACACATACATTTTTGACACGGTTAAAATTTGAATGGACACTAGAATAGCTCATTGCGACTAGAAAAACAAATTTTGCGATAATCTATATAAAAAAATAAAAATTAAATTTACAGCGGGCTGACCTAAACAGCCAGCATACTTCTACAACCTACCCCTGCACACTTTGTTTCGAATCAACCATGTCAATAACAATTAACACTTATGGATTTATTTTTGTTCCTAGGTAAGTGGGCATCTTCTTGGAGGTCAGAATCTACATGCAAGCATTTTCAGAAACATGTATAATTCCATGTAAGTAATTCGTTCATCACTTGCAGTGGCACATCAGATAATCAAAAAGACATAACATGGTAATCACTAAAGACATAGAGAATGCTTATGAATTAAGAGAAAGGATAATATTTCCCCATTCAACTGTAAAGCAAATAAGGGCAGAAATGTGTAAAAGCTACAAAGCGATCACTACTAAATCGATTAGCAGTTTTTTCTTTTTTTAGAGAGTAAAGTTTTTATGAGTGAGCATATTGTTTTCTTAACACCCTTGCAGCATGCTTCAATTTTATCATAGAAAATCATAAACATACTGTATAGTATTTTCTATCAACATACGAGTATTCCGTCACGTTCATGTAACTTTGTTCACGATTTGTTGTTCTTATAACACGAAACTGCATTCACCAAACTCTATATTGTAGCACAAACTGGTGTTACTCGTGTAATGAATAATGTTATATATGATATTCCGTAGGTGGGCTACTGAATGCGATAAAATTGATGATAAAAATGCATGTTGGTACTATCTTATTATGGTGACAACGTACTTTTATCATTTTTCATAGTACAAACCCATGTAAAAAAAATGTTTTAAATATAACTTTCAATAGTATTTTTTTTTGTATTTTCAAAACTATTTTTTTGTTTTTCTGGTAATTTCTGGTAATAGGTTTTTGTAATCTGCGAATTTGTATTTTATTTATTTAGAAATAATAATATTACTAACTTTTAACCGCGGCTTCGCCCACCTTTTTGTCCTTACAAAGAACTGGCAAAGATCATTAAAAACTAAATAAAATAATATGAACATTTTTTTATTCCCTATTACATATACAACGATTATTATTTAATTTAAGAATAGTCCTAAACAGAATATGATAACAGAATGCTTCCATGTACTATATTCTATGTTCTTCCATCCGGTGCAAATATATGAATATTAAAGGTGACGTATAAAATAGAAAAGGTCATAAATTATATCTTTCATCCATTTTTTTGTCAAAAAAAGATAGTCATTAGGACTGTCGATGGAAGTGAAAACATAAAACTTTGAAATAACTGGCCTTGAGCTGGTCTTTGGCTTTTTTTTTTTAAATATAGCTTTATAAGTTATAGCTTATGTGTTATTCTCAAGTATGATCTATATTATTGCTAAATTTCATTCAAATCCATTGATTAGTTTTTGCGTAAGAGCAAACATGCAAACATCTTTACTTTCACATTTATACTATATATGGATATAGTGCTTTTAAAAAAATTTTTTTGGCGAAGTTAAATACTATTTATGATAAAATACAAAAATTGATGATTTTTTTTATTCAACAACTCAATTGTCTTTAAACATGTAAATATTATTCTTAAGTCTTTCATTTATATATAAATCAATGTAGGATAGTATTGAAAATAAAGTTAACAAGTGAAAATAAACAATTGACTGAGTTATTTGTTGAAATACCATGTAAAGACAGTGCTGATTTTTATGTCATATAAGTAAAAAAAGATAGCCAAACATACATACATACATGTCTTACACACTGAACTGATATTAATATATAGGTACTATATAATTTTCGCCTAATTTGTGCTCTCACGGGTAAACAGTGAAGTTGAAAAAATGTTTCAACCAAAATTTGTTTATTTTTTATTTTAACTTAGGAACGTTTTAACTTTTGTTCTATCTCTGACGGTTTACAAAATGACCCACATGACCTATATGGCTCATTTACGAACTCGACCTCACTTTTTATGTCCTGAGCACACTATATCAATTTCAGCTTGATATTTTTTTTTCGTTTTTGACGGGCGGATGGGCAGACAGACGGACAGACAGTCGCAAAAGGACTAATTAGGTGATTTTATGAACACCTATACCAAAATTTTGTTCGTAGTGTTAATATTTTTAAGCGTTACAAACTTTGGACTAATCTTAGTCTACATTGATATATTTCATATATATACATGGTATAAATATAATTCTGTTATTGCTGTTCACAAAAAGAAAAAGAAAGATTAAATGCACAAGCAAAGCTGATGTTTTGTAACAGTAACTAGGACATATTATTTGGAAGTAAGATCATGATATGCAAAACAGTTACAGAAATATTTGTTATATATTTATAGTAGAGATAATATTATATATATTCAGTCATGTTGAATTTTGGGAAAGATGAATTATATATGTTATGTTTAGTAAACGAATACCTTACAGGACAATTTATGTTTCATAGTTAGGTTTTTGTACAAAACAAGAAAAATGTCATGAGTTAACGAGTCTTACAAAATTCGAATCGCCTTTTTACCCCCTTAGGGGGTGAATTTTGACAAATCCTTTCTTATCGGATCCCTACGTCATACAACACACACTCTCCAATTTTCAGGTCTCTATCTCAGCGGTTTAGGCTGTACAATGATACGTCAGTCATTCAGGACAAAGCATTTTATAGATTTCTGTAAATTACAACTAGTCTATAATTAACAAAGTTGGGGACATAATTTTCGTCAGCCGCATGGGATATTTTTGATAAATTCTATCTAGGACGCTGGATCAGTCAGTTTACTTATTTTGTCTTTGAAACAAGTTTACCCTTTTTGTCTCCGTGTCTGAAAAATTTGTTCTTCTTCTTGATAGTCCTCCGAGCGCTTCTACATTTTTAGTGTTAACCAATTTTTTTGCAAGCATAGTAATAAGGTATCAGTACCCCCTTTATTATTTCCCAAAACTCGTCCATTATATAATAGAGTTTTGCAAAAAAACCTGACGTGATAAAAGTTTTTTAATACGTTACCCAATTTCGATAAAAATATATTATAAACAGTTAAAAAATCCTGTATAATTTTTTATTCTAGACCTGTGTATCCCCACTATGTGCAGAGCTGGCAAATATCTGCCGGATATGATAAAGCGCTTCGTCTCAGCGTGCTTCGAATACCTACATATATCGCCACAACACCACCCTCCTTGTGTTGTAAAACTTTCAGAGATACAAATATGAAGTAGATCCATGACAATTCTTTTCTATTATTAAGAAGAGATGGTTAAGAACGAAAAATTATCTTTTGGGTTTCTTATTTTCAAGTATCAGACAGTATCAACTACTAAGCCTCTTATAGTGCTCCAAGATATGGCAGTTAAGACTATGCAGGTCATGGACCACCTTCAGAAACGAACAGGGTATCGAAATAGGAGCTGACCTTTTCTACTATAAGAAGTAAGGCAACTTCATCCTGGCTATTCTGTTCGATTGACTGTCTTCATTGCCAGTTTCCTTGGTGGAATACGTCCCACTTTCGAGGCGAATATTTCTTGAACTCCGATCAGCTAGGTTCACCCTTGTCAACTTATCTCCGCCCTGCAGAAGGTGTCACTATAGACACCGTTCGTACATTGAGATCGTACCAGACAAGTTACCCTTAAATTTATTATCTTTGCAGTTTCCACAGCGATGCGATGCATTGATTTCTGCTTTTCCAGGATATCAGACAGACAAACACAACTCTGAATTTGAAGATAGGCGGACCGAACGTCACTTAGGCTCAATCACAAATGAGTGAATCGCCTTCAAAGAATGTGGCTGCCATGAAAAGATTTATCTTTCTCAAGTTGATGGGTTATTCTGTATCTGCTCTTTTCCTGGTGGACTAAAATCCTTCAAAATTATATCATGATAAAGCAGTTTATAAATTTTTTAAGGTTAAGTCGACTACTGTTGAAAATTATGAAGAACCTCCTTGTTCTTCACTGTGTTTAGTAGAAATTTTTGCGCAATTTTGCAATATTTATGATATTTTATAAAACGGATTCTACAATGAATGAACTACCCTGTATACTATAGTATATTCTTTGGAAGTACAGCAAACATTATGTTTTTATATATAAATCACATTCAATTTTGAAAAATGACATTTTACAATGAAAAACATGCCTTGTAATTGTATATTTGTATTTCAAAATATAGTATATGCACGGAAATTTTAAGTTGTCTAATATAATAATTGTAAATAAAATCAACAATAGGCCATCACATCATACACTTTTGAAGGCATACTGAAGTATTATATCAGTAAGATTATATCGTAGTATGAAATAACATAGAAAGACGCGCTAGAGACGGATATCACTACATAGTATAAAACAAAGTCGCTTTTTCTGTCCCTATGTCCCTATGTCCTTTGTACGCTTAAATCTTTGAAACTACGCAACGGATTTTGATGCGGTTTTTTTTAATAGATAGAGTGATTCAAGAGGAAGGTTTTATGTATAATACATCCATATTATAGTAGAGTAAGGGGTTGAAAGGGATATGCTTCAAAAACTAAAAAAGTTGTGCATCGATCAAGCTCAAATATTGACACGATATACAACCAGCTTCAAAGATCTTTTGTTTTTATCTACTTTTAACCTTCGGAGGGTAGAAAGGTGTAGCGAGAAAGTGGGAAGGAATTATCGAATATTTACAAATATACCTAAGTGAGGTATCAAATAAAAGAGCATGACGTGTATATTACAAAACTGTTATCCCACGCAAGGAAATGTGGAGGGAGGGGTGCAAGTGGGGATGTTGCCCAGCAAAGCGGGTAGTTCACAGCTAGTATATTATATAGTATTTCAGTAAATTTATATGGATTCGTATCAGGTGTTTGAAATTTATCAAAGATATCTTGTCAGCTGTAAGACGATGTTAATTACTTACTGACTTACTTACTGACGAGTTACTATAGTTCCAATTTTAGTAAAGCACGACTCACCCACGCCAATGTACAAAAACGTTGTTAGATAAAATATTTTTGTTAAAATAAAAAGTTTTGTTTCATCAGTGTGCATAGAAGCAGAAAACGCTTACATATAAAAAACTAAAACCATTATTTTTATTTACAAAAATTAAACCACTATTTACGTTCCATTACGTTGTATTTTTTTGCTTCATCAGTGTGCATGTATTAAAATGTTTTAAATGGACCGAAAGTTGAAAAGTCTCGTAAGGAATTAACGTAATTTTTAAATGGAATTCAGTCCAATTATCTTTGCTACTATCAAATTAAAGAAAACGTAACAGAAAGTTTCCTTTACGTTTAATGACAATTTCCCATTTTTGAAACTTTGAAACTTCAATATACAGTACGGAATGCGAATTAAGAACGACATTCACCCATCTGCTAGCGTAATGAAAGCTATATTTTTATAAAATATGAAATTTTAACCAATATTTCATGTAGGTTACATCAAAATAATATGGCCAAGACTACTTTTAAATCGATATACCAAAATTTCGAAATTTGGAAACATCCATAAGTGTAATTTTTGACCGATTGTTCACGGGTAATGTTAAACCACCGTGAAAATTATTTTCATTTTTAAACGCAATTCGACGGGCTAAATATTTATCGTAATTATTTAAATCTACTTATTTATTATATACGATGATAGTGAAGGAAAAAAGGTAGGCAACACCGCTTTTGCGTGCTTTATTTTAATTTTGCTTTTAATTCCGTCTATAACCAGTAAATTTTTCGGGTTAGAATATGCAATTATGTACTGTAGACGAATCTTTGGATGTTCAAATTAATGAAGCGAAGAAAGTTTTATAAACAACTAATCAATTTCAAACCATTTTCCATAATCACAAATACAGTATTTAATTAACTTTATTAGTAGTTTAAAACTAGTGTATGAACCAATTTAATAGTTCATTATAGAAAACTGATTTTGAATTGGTAATTGAAATAAGAGTCGGATGTATTTTATCATTCATCCGTAACTTCATTCACTTTTAGGCTTATATACTACCGTTCTAAAAAGGTCAGTCAATCCAAAAAAATTAGTCCTTAAAGTTCATTTTGCGCTTACTCTCATTATGTTGCAGTTTCCAAGTATCAAGCTGTATCGATACGTATATTCTGTTATTTCTCCTCTATCGCATTCTCCACAATTTTAATTTCTGATTCTTCATTTTTGATATTGATTCCAGGAAAACTACTTCTGTAATAACTTCAGGAAGAAAATAAGGACAACGTGATGCATACTGGATTATGTATAACTACTGCTGTCGTTTTCCAGCCACCAGTTTCAAGCAAAAAATAATAATAATCTCGATCCTAGTCATATCTATTTGCGGTTTTTTGTAATTTCATCGTCAATGCCCTTTAGTGAATCGGTTGCAGAATATTCCAAAATAGGTTTTAATATATTCCAAAGAGGTTGCAAGTCTTTTTAATCTATACGACTCTGTTCAGATACCTGCTTCAGGGCACCCAACGTAGACAGATTTTTCACGCACGTATCTCAAGCCACACTTTCGGCATTTATAATTCAAATCCATTTTTTAGGAGATAAAAGAAATTTTAAACGATATTAAAGGTATACGTTTGCTTTTATTCATCTTTCTTCTATTTATAGTTATATTTTCCACAAAAATATGGACATATGCACTTTATTGAAGGTCAACAGGAAGGCGTAGCGTATGTTAAAATCTGTTTTATAGCCCCTAGAACAAGCCTAGTGTATAATTTTTTTTTTGACTAATTTTCTTTGAAATACGTATGAAAAAAACTTGTTGTAACTCGGTTTAATGCCATACATTTTCCAATGTGTGATTATTTGAGGCGTGTTTTGCATCTTAAAGGAGTAACTGATTCATTGGCTATTAGGAAAGAGTAATTTATTTGCCCAAAACGTCATATATTTTGTTGGACAAACCATTTTTAGTAAAAAAGTATGGAAAAGTTAAATACTGCGCCTGCTGGTTTTTCTTCTGAATTTATGAGTCAAATATGTTGCAAATAAGCTCTTGCCCGAATTACCAAACAATATATATATATCTGCATTCTTTTCGAAAAAAAATCGTAAAGGAAAGATAACCATTGTGCCCCACCTTCTAATAGCTCTTATATAAATAAAAAGCATCAGATATTAAGAAACAACTAATGAGAAGGAAATACGACCTTTAGTGATGTTTCTCTGCTTCTCACTTGCTTAGCTTCTTTTTTATTATTAAAAATCATTTTTTCTTTGTTATATTGTAATAACAATATACTTTATATTGAAATTAAATTTATAATCGATTTAACATCTTATCAAATAATTTTACTTTGAAAATGGCATTATGTAGAATGGGTTTATAAAGGAATCTTTGATAGAACTTGATATAAAAATAAATTTATACTTTTTTAATTATAAGGTTTATAGAGATATTAATCATTATTACGTTATTTTTTCAAAAGAATGTTTGCCGTTTCTTTTGGATAATTTTCTGAAAGTCAAATCTAATTTCAAACAAACCTTTCTTCCAAGTAAATTATCTTTTCTCGAACCATCTATACTCTGTTCTTAGAATATTTGTAACAAAATATAATATTTTCCAATTCTCAAAAAATAATATTTTCCAATTGTACTTGGAAATTGTAATATATGATCCGGACTCTGTTTGCTAATTTTATGTACTATTTGAATGAAAAGAGATACAAAACATGCTATTCATCTTTTTTAGAGCTATGCTTTATTGATTTTATTGCAAATGTTTACAATAATTGGATAACCAATATTTCCCTATTCGTAGTTTATAAACGGTGGAAGCGCAGTGTATAAACTTTGTTGTCCATTCTTCATATGATTAAGAAGTATTCGTGCCTCCACCATATATATTTGAAAAAAAAAACACATTCATTCAGTGTTCGTTTGAAAAAGACGTTAACCTAATGCAAGATTTTTATCACACTGTTATTAATGTTCTTTGCAATTTCGAGAATATTAAGTATATTTTACCAAATCAATGCAGTTTACTTGAAGTTTAGACAATCACGGCAATGTTTTTTTTTTCTTCGGGACTCTTCAGGATGCAAACACAATTTTATTTATTTTAAAAAATTATTTCCAAATTGAGATTTTGTTACTTTATTTATATCGAACAATTTTTTTGAACCAGTCCTTTTAGGAATTAGATAAAAATTATATTATATTTTAATTAAAACAACAAATGTTATATTGTAAAACTTAATTTATTTTTGCATAATCCACTTTTTAAAAAATTTTTCAAAAGAAAAATTTATTGTTTTACATGTATTCGATCTCTTTGATCATCTTCAGAACATAAAGTTAAGATTAAAAATTTTACAGGTTTATATACTGTTTGCTTATTATGTAATTACAGGTAATAAAAACAAGTTAACAACTTGTTCAATATTTTGTTAAAAACATATATTATTTTACTAAAACTATTTCTATTTACATTAAAGGTCAAGTGCATAAAAATTATTCAATAAATTTATATTTTGTTTTTCAAAGATTAAAAAAATGTTATATTATTATTTTTTTGTGTACCCGGTAGTAAAAAAACAGTAGCTTTCAAATTGATAAGAATAAGAGAAATCGTTTAATCTAGGAAGAGTTAATTGAATTCTTTATATTGGAAAGACAACTTTTATTGGAAACAATTTTTTCGAAAACAAAATAAATTAAGAAGAAATGCAAATAATACAAAGCAGAAATGTAAAATAAAAAAAAATAAAAACGAGTGAAAACAAACAATTGACTGAGTTAATTGTTTAAATACCATGTAAATACAGTGTTGATTTAACTGTAACATTACACATACATACTTGTCACACATATACATATCACTGATATACCCATATAATACTATCACGGCTCTCACGGCTAAACAGTGACGTTTACGAAAAAATGTGTCAAACAAAAGTTGTTTATTTTTTTATAAGGATTATTTTTACATTTAAATTTTTGTTCTATCTCTAACGGTTCACAAGATGTTCCAGTGTACCAGATTCAATTTACCTATTTTGCTCATTTACGAACTTGATCTCACTTTTTACGTCCTCAGCACGCTATAAAAATTTCAGCTAGATATCTCTTTTCGTTTTTGAGTAATCGTTATGGACAGACAGACGACAGACGACAGACAAACAGACAGACAGACAACCGGAAATGGACTAATTAGGTGATTTTATGAACACCTATACCAAAATTGTGTTCATAGCATTGGTATTTTTAAGCGTTACAAACTTGGGACTAAACTTAATATTCAGATACATGGTATAATGAGATGAAAAAATATTTGAATTTTCGGTTTTTCCTAAAAAGCTTCGTAAAAAAAATTTAACTGGGAATATTAAATTAGAGTATCCTTTATATGGATTAATTCAGAAATACATTTAAAATAAATATAAACGAGTAATTTTCGAATAATGACAAAAAATAAACGCTTCAAATTATTTAAATTGCTGTTTTTCAAAACATCAAAGTAATTATAATAAATTAAGCACGAGTAATTAGTTTTTGAAAATAATATTCCAATGTTTTTCAATTTTTATCATCATACAAGAGCATTTGCGATATATACATTCATTTATATCTGATTAATTATTAATAATCAAAGTTAATTCATTTGGTATTAATTCTTCAAAAACAATATTATTATTTTATTTTTGTTTGAAATATTAATAATAAATTATCATTTTACATTTTGTATGTCAAATTCATTCGTTCATCATTAGTGAGTAAACGAAAGATGAATAAATAATACATCACAAAGTTTTAATATACTGTCTCTGTTCTAAAGATCTGTTATGTGTGGAATTATGGATGGTATGTTATAATGGTATGATGTAATCAATTTACATTTACACAATGTAAGTTGCTGACATCAAACTGTGATACATATAGCATGCAAGTAGAAACAAACTAGCACTATGATGTAATAATAGTACTTTGATGGTACATTTCTGTGTAAGGACCTCAACAGTTAACGAGCAAACAATGGAAGGTCTAAACAATCAAATTAAACTATACTTTAAGACATCTTTACGCTTCATGGTCAGGACAATGTTTTAACACAACTTTTAGATTTATGTCTGTGCGTATGTACCTATGTTCGAAGAAATTTTTTCCTTCACGATTTCTATCGCATGAAATATGTTTACGATATTGTTAATCGTTGCGTAAAAAACATCAAGAAAAATGCTTAAAAGATTGTAAAAAAGGCACATAGAAACTTTGGCGTTGGAGGAAAGGGAAAAAACAAGTGAAATTTACAAAATTTAAAAAACACCCAACAAATGCGATGCATTTTTTGTAAACCGATTTTTGGAAACTTAGCTATAAAATGTTCTCAATCAAGACGATTTGACCATTTAAGTGCTACGATGTCACTGAGAAACACACGTACGCACAGATAAACACTTTAAACTTATAACACTCCTTCTTAAATCAATATCAAAGTGATGGTTAAGGACATCAGATGAAATGAGAAAGATACTTAGAGAGCTATCATTTATTGGGACAAATTTTTGGAAATATTTTAATTTTAATTGAAATAATTGAATTGACTTTGTTCGTTTGAATTATTGTTATGAATTATTGTTTTACCATTTCACTTTTCGAAATGAATGGAAGGGTTCATTCCCAAAGTAATTTATTTATATGTTAAAGTTATATGTCTGTGTTTGCCTTTTCCAAACTGAATCGATTATGAAGATCATCGCCAATTTTTAGTTTTTTTTCGGGTTCGAAACTCTAAGATCGCACATGAAACATAGCTAAGAACACTTTCCGTTAAATTACCTTTCAAATGAAAACAAAAAAATTAAAATCGACTCATTCGTTTAGGCGCTATGATGCCACAGACAGAAAAACACACAGACACACACACATAGCGGTCAAACTTATAACACCTCTTTTTTTGTTTGCGTGTTTAGCCATCTAGCAACAACTCTTTCTTATAAAATATTATTTAATATTCATATTTATTATCTGGGAAGTTGATGATGTGGATCTTAGGGATCGCATTCACATTTACAGCTTGTACTACATTTCATAATTACAAATGATCACTTCTATCAGATAAGCCAATATTGTTGCTATTATTAAACAAAACAAATATTATAATATCTTCATATATACATTTTAATTTATTAATTTTGTTATATTTTAAATTTAGTTAACATTATCTTGTTTACCCGCAGGCCACTTTTAGAAACAAAAACCAAATTATTTTTAATTTTGTTTATGTTTACGAAATTAATTTTTATAATTAATAATTAATAATGGAAACCTATTTATCAGTATCAATTATAATCAAATTTAATTAAATTACACACATGAATTTTCCATGATATCGATAATGTTTGAACGCATGCTTTTTACATTTTCGTTGTTCCGTTACTGATAAACTAGAACTCGTAGATTACAGAAACTGCTTAATATATTCTTCAAACAATTTTGCATGTTGTGTTAAAAGGTTAACAAAAATTTTACACTACTTTTTGACTAAATTCTTGTCTTTTAGGGCAGACCTGTGTGTGTATTGAGTTCCTTTGTCACAGAAACTAATATAGTTAAAGAAAGAAGCAAAATATCAGGGAACCAAAATAGTAGGTTCGTAAAGGCCATCAAATAAGTTAAACAAACAATTAAGTGAATTAATTGTTGAGATACTCTGTATAGAAAGTGTCGCCTGTCAGTGCTGGCATTACTAAATTAGAAGAGTTTATTTTCGAGAACTTTCGAAATATTCTAGAGCTTTTCTTTGTTTTGTCCAGAATATTGCACAATACTACTAGTTGAAGCTACTTGCAAATTTCCAACTCCTTATCTTTTATATTTTTGGAGAAAATGAACATCAAAGTTTTGAACCTGCCAATTCTCTCACTTGTGGAACTTTCTCAATTATACAGGTCACATTTACCCTTATTTGACTTATTTACTAACACATAAAATATTTTTTATATTAACGAAAACCAATCCAGGTATAACTTACACTTGTACGTTTCATTGCAATAAAATAATAACAGTATAATGCCGGAATACATTTTAAACTAATAAAAACATTATTATTAAATTACAGGTTGCTCATAGAAAGTGTACCTTACATTGAAGTAACATATTTAAAATAAATACAACCTGTACAAACGATATACAATAAAAAAAAACAGTGTTTATCAATGTTACACCGCTTTTTGAACGTAGTGCCTTGTCTGGTTAGCGCCAAACGAAAATACTTGGATCATTTAAACACAGATATTTTACATAAAACAAATTAGTCAGTTTATATTACCATTATTCATATTCGACTAAATTTTTGACTGTTGAAAGCCCCTCCAAATCGTGCTAGGATAGGTAACTCAATGTTTAGGCTAGGTAAGTGGTCAGAAAGCGTTTTTTCGGGGTGAAAAGTTTCTAACACCCCTTTTTTCATTTACGTGCGAACAAAACTTTATTTTTATCGGTTTTAGAAGCTTAACGCACTTCCAAAACTCCCCTAAATTTAGCTAGAGAGTTGACACTTGAATGATAAGAAGTTGGTTTTTAGTAGTTTCAAGACCTTGACCCACCTGCTTTTATGTTAATTTTTATATGCAATTATTTAATTTCATTCAAAAACATGAAAAGACTAAAATTTCAATTCAATAAGAAACATCAATTAACATTTAATTATTGCGAAATATGACATTAGTGATTTAAAAAATGCTACTCTCAGGACTTTTTTATTTGAATTAAGTTTACTATCAATTTTCTAGGTGAATATCCATGTTGACGAATTGTACATCACTTTAAACCGTTCGTAATTGAAATTTAGAAAAAAATTTTAAAATTAATACTTTGCATACTACTGTAGTACCCTTAAATATATAAATTGTAAAACCCTGTTTTTAATGACGATACGAAAATAAAATTCTGTCTCGTATAAAAAAAAATATAAACAATTTTACAGGAAATTATACGCCGAGGTCTATAAAAAATATTGAAAGGAATAATCTATTATATGAGAGTATTTATCGTAGCACTTTAAAAAAACATTTTCATTTTTTAAATACATACACGCAATCTGAATATATCATACTAATTTCCTTTACAGTTGAATTTCCTGTAACCTATATTTTCATATATATTCTTTTTTGCTTCGTTTTTTAAAGGGAAGTCTTAAAAAATTATTTATGAATCTGAATAAATTTTGCTATACGCATGTACCTCGCCCATACGTAATATATTAATCCAGCGATTTTAGACATATGCAAATTTATCCAACTTCCACAAAACTCATTCAAGTCAGTTTCAAAGGTTATTTGAACTCTAATAATTCATAAATCAACTCCACTGTACAATTGGATGCATAGTTACTTGATTATATCTGCAATAGCTCCTGGAATCGGTTTTGGCACACGAGTTTAAACAATATCAGCAAAGCTATTGATTCAATCCTCCAATGGAGTAGATTTTTAAATTTGATGAGCTTAAATATTCTTCCAAAGTTATAGTTAGTTAGTATTAAAGTAAGTTAAAGAAATCGGCAACAGCCATACTAAGAATTTAGGCAAAGGGTTCAAAGCCATGAAACGGAATCTCCCTTCCGTAAAAGGACTATTTTATGTATTCCTTCGTACGTAATTTGGTTCCTTTATAATAATAATTATTAATTTATTCTATAAAATGAAAAATGAAAAATGAAATAAAGTACTAATGAATTATCTGTAAAAACTTGTATTCGCAGCACTAACGCAAAAAAAAAACAGATTATTTGGACCCAATTTATTATTATTATCAAACTAAACGGTCTCTTAATGAGTGTCAAACTAGGATATAAATTGATTTCACATTGTCAGAGCCGAACATGCTTACCGTATACAACCTTCACTGCCATTTATCCAGCCAAAATATTTTTAACAAGTGAAAACAAACAATTGACTGAGTTAATTGTTGAAATACCATATATATATACTGTGTTGATTACACTATCACATTACACATACATATAAGCAGTGTCGTTTACGAAAAAATGTTTCAAACAAAAGTTGTTTACTTTTTTTATAAGGAACATTTTTCACATTTAAACTTTTGTTCTATCTCTAACGGTTTGCAAGATGGGTCCTACGACCCAAGACCCAATTCACCTATGTTGCTCAATTACGAACTTGACCTCACTTTTTACGTCCTCAGCACGCTATACAAATTTCAGCTTGATATCTCTTTTCGTTTTTGAGTAATCGTGATGACAGACGAACAGACGACAGACAGACAGACAGACAGACAAGTGAAAATGGACTAATTAGATGATTCTATGAACAACTATACCAAAATTTTTTTCGTAGCATCAATATTTTTAAGCCTTACAAACTTGGGACTAAACTTAATATACTATGTATATTTCATATATACATGGCGAAAAAAAATATTCATAACTTTTCAAAACGAGTCTGGTGTTCATTAAACCGCTTAATACTAGAACTTTAAGTTTGCATAATGTCGAGTGTCGAAAGCAGATATAAGCTAGACTGAAAGTCGCTGGTAATACGCAACACCACCATCAAAGTTCGGTTTTTTTAAAAAATTTTCTTGATGAATGATTTTCCTTCAACTAATGTTACTGAACTATAATATATATTGGAAAATATCGGAATTTATTTTTTGACAAAGGCGGAGAACAAGTTTATAAATTGAATGACATTTACAATGAAATATATGAATCCTTATATTTATTTATTGCTCTCATATGTTCACTGCGTCGCTCGTTGTGTTGTTATATATTTTGTTGAAAACATTGAAAATACATATTTTATTTGAATATTTCATGCAACAACGTATGTATTATTATAGATAGATATATATTGAAAATTTGTTAGTTATGATCATCAACTGAGTTATTGAGAGAGGTTTGATTTATAAATTATTTGGGAATAGTTTGTTCATATTTGTATATAACACAATACATACATACCATTCGAATATTATTGAAACAAGTATATAAATAATACGACCCGCAAAAATATCAAATTATGATGTATATCTATTTATATAGACTGATTTTTTATAAAAAGTGTCCGCCCTGATATTTCGTAAACGAACGAATAAAAAATACGAAAACATACATCGGCTTATTTACCCAGTTTTTATATACGGGGATCTCTTTATGGTCAATTTTGTTTTTTTTTAACTGCAACTGCTTATTTTTGTAGCAGATTCGTGTTCTTTGAAGCAAAAAGCAACTTTTAATTGAGAAAATATTTTCTATACCTCAATTTTTGGTTTTTAACGCTAAAAACTGTAAGAATAATATAAAGCTGTTGGTTTTATAATTAAAATAAGAGCTTTTAAATAATATGATTTTGATAGTTTTAAAAATCTATAAATATATAGGAGACTTTCTATAGATATAGATAGATAGATAGATAGATAGTCACTCATCACGATATCTCTGGAACTATAAGACCTAGAGACTTGAAATTTGGCAGGAGTATTCCTTTTGCCAAGTAGAGGTCAGCTAAGAACGGATTTTACGAAATTCCACCCACAAGGGGGGTTGCGGGGGTGTTCATGAATAAAAAATTCATATTTTTCAATTATGGCTTTTAATAGTTCAAAACTTGGTCAGAATGTTTTAAATTACATTTAGAAATTTTTTTAACCTTCGGAGGGTAGAAAGGTGTAGCGAGAAAGTGGGAAGGAAATATCGAATATTTACAAATATACCTAAGTGGGGTATCAAATAAAAGAGCATGACGTGTACATTACAAAACTGTTATCCAACGCAAGGAAATGTGGAGGGAGGGGTGCAAGTGGGGATGTTGCCCAGCAAAGCGGGTATATTTTACGCCACGCAAAGCGGGCGGGTAACAGCTAGTTTCTTATAAATCTATTTTTCAAAAAAATAATAATATAGTTTAAACAAATAAATAACACGCTTGTTGCTTGTTCTAAGTATATATGTATAGTATGGTTATCGCTAGTATAATAAATGTATATAACTAATGATATCCTATGCATGGGTATAATATTAGAGAGATACATAAACATCCAGACATACATACAAACATACATACAGGTGTAGCTAATATAAGCGTGTTAAAAAAATTGTCTTTCTTAATCCAAAGAAATAGAATCTACTACAAAAATGCGTAGTCCCAAAAAAAAAAAAAAAAAAATAAGCGAGCGAGTAGTCGTATATAATGTGCAACATAACACTTGACATGTTATAATACTATGAAATTCAGATGAAATATATGTGAAATTAAAATTTAATTAGCTTGGTATGTTTAAAAATTAGAAATGATAGAGAAAAATAAAATTACCCGTGTTATTTTAATTAATTTTTTTAATCGAAGAAACTTTTTTAATCACAATGGAAAATGTTATATTGACAGTGACAGGAATTTAAGGACTATTAACTTTGTCAGACGTCTAATAGTAAAGATGATTATTATTAATTAAGTTTATATATATAAAAAAATTAACCTCAGATTTTACATTCCTATTTTCAAATATAAATACTCTTTGTTGTATAGTATAAACTTTGAAAAATGTATTTTTTAATTAATATCAATTATAAATTTATAAATTAAGGATTAAATTATGGTAATTAAACTGTAGTTGTAATTTAAATATTGTTTTAAAAAATGTGAAAAGTAATTGTAATGTAGTTACTGTAGTGTAATTATAGTATAAAAAATTAAAATTCCATAACTTTTATATTGAAATTATTAACGTGTGTATAAAAAGTTATTACAAATTTAAAAAAAAGCAACAACACACAGTGTTTTCAAGCGTTCACTCATTCGAGAACTTAGTGTGTTTAACGTTGCTTAAAGTCAGTAATCGGGTGTGAACCACTGTTTTCAATGTGGTATTTATGGAGAGTGGCGATGACGGGAGTTTCAATATGTTTGTTTACCCTGAAACTGCTTAATGAGTCTAAAGAAGTTTTCACTTCAAAAATAAATAATTTTTTGATATTCTCACTAGTGACATGTAGTTGTTCAGTTACTATTGCTATATACACGATGTTCGATTTACATCTAGGCATATTAACTACCACGAGTATGACAGAGTATATGCGTTCAGCAATGCATCTAAGTAAGAGATACTATAGGTGTTATTTGAATTCGATAAGTGATTGTATCGTGGTTTCGATGTCCTTTAAGCTATACGACAGTTCTTCTGTTGTGTGCTTGCAGAGAGTGGGGTTAAAACATGTATGTAATACCTCTTACTTAGATGCATTGCTTAACGCATGTATTTTGTCATACTCTCGAAAGTTATTTGCCTCGAAGTAAATCGAACATCGTGTACATACTTAGTGGTAATACCGGATTCACGCACTTGCTTCGGCAGTAAATATACAAAAACACAGTTAATAATTTGGTCTCACACATGCAGAGACTATGTTGGCCGACAGTACGTCGTGATGGTCTCATAGCCAGGTGTCACACACAGGCTGATGCACTGTATACACAAAAATATATTGTAGTTAAATATAAATGAAATCAAATAGCGGGTGCTTCGTGCTTACACACTTATCAGTATCGTTTACTCATATCTGTCCGAGCGGAAGGATGTTACATATAAAAAACACTGTTGACCTCTGTTTGACTATGAAGTTTCTTGTATAAAAAACTGAATACTGTATTTTTCATTACCCCTAAAAATGATGTGTTTTTCTCGATTTTTATTTTTAATCTCGTTTACAAAATATAAGAATGGAAACTTTTTAAAAATCAGCCCATATAGGGGTGTTTATAAAATTTTATTTACAAATAATATTCTGTCTTATATCTACATCAGGGATTCGATTGTTTGGTTTTAACGCAGAGAATGAATGACATGTGTGTTTTTTCACTTATTTTCAATAAACATTATTTTTTTTGTGTTTTTAAAAATTGTACACACGTTTATTACAACAATATTTTTAAAATTGTACACACGTTTACTTGCTAAATAATTTCTTTATTCTATGTAGAAGAAAAGCAACTCAAGGTACTTGAAAGAAGTAAAAACAAAATACATGCATTACTACTATCAACTAATTATAGGTTAATTTAATGATTGGATGCAAATTTTCTGAGATATCGCAATATTTGGATCGATTTTAGTCCGTATTATACCTCAAAAACTATTCAATCAGTCGTCAAATGCACCCGAAGAGATACAAAAAATTTCTCGATTTTTTGCAATTTTTTTAAAGGGAACCCTTTGAACGCAAAAAAAAATTTGTTTTGAAATTTCATGCAACTCAGTGAATGTGGTAATTTTGATTTAAAAAGTATAAAAATCAGGTTAATTTAATGATTTGACCCATTAGAAAGTTACAATGTAAGTGATGATCATGGGGAAAACTTCATTTCCAAAAAAGTTAGTTTCCAAAAAATGAAAATCGGGCGAGTATCTGCTAGTAAATGTATATATTTTCAGATATGGAAATACGTTAATCCTGAAAATCCTGATCTGGATAATCAAATAAACTTCCGTTCAAAATTTTCGTTACATACTAACATACTAACATGCGTATGAAGCTAATAAAAGCGTGTTAAAAACATAATTTATAACTTTACAAAAGCCGTAAAAAATTAGCATCATACATTTTATATTCTTGAACATTAACATTTTGATTGTTAAACATACGATTTTCATAATAACCTGTTAAACATTGACTAAAACTAATAAATCATAGTATGTTACCTGTATGGATATGCTAATACTTATATCCATATACTGTGCTTGAATTCATTTTGAGACCAATTTTCTTATAATACTAAGTTTATTGATAATAGATTCACAATTAATTTCTCTTGATAATATACTCAAACAGATACTGTTACTACTACTACAGTACAGGCATTGTTTGAGGGCATAAAATAATAATACTATCAAATTAGATAAGTGTATTGTTGTAATACAACTCGCTTTTAATTTATACAATCCTTTTATGTAAATTACGGACTATGTATTTGGTGAATGTTATAAAGTTTGAAATATGCTATAATTTCATTCATTGATGCAATATAATACTGAATATAGTTTTTATTGATAGCTGAAGTTCAATAAATTAAAATATATGAAATAAAAAAATCTAAATCACTTGAGTCATATTTCTTCATCATAATATATTTCTTATTAAAAAAGGCTTTTCATTGAAATGGAATTTATATCTTCCAAATTTTTGAAAATGTCTACATAAAAGTGGCCTAGAAAGTTTATACTTACTTAAAGGCTCATTCTTGACTCTGAGCTTAAATAAACCTATTTTCCACTGTCTAGTTCAATTTGAAGAAGCTAACAGATATTCAGAGTCATAAAACCTGTGGAAAAATCGTTACATTTCGATATAAAATGGTAAAAGGAAGCTGGGAAGGAACATCCCCTAAAAATACATCTTTGATACTAACTAATTCAACCTACACTTAATAAGAATATAATAATACATTTACCATAGAAATTTGAATATATTTAATTGACAATATATTTATGATTTCTAAAAGCTACAAATGTTTCAAAGCGTTTTATTTACCGAGGCCTTAAAGAGTTTTAAGAAAAATATACCTCTTTTAACCCCCAATGACGATTGTAGTTTCAGAAACTTCTAACTTCTTAGCGCTATATTGAGATAATTTTAAACTAACAAAACTTTTCGCATAACATAAACATAAACTTAAATATTAATTTTATTTGAACAGAAGAAAAAGATATTTAAAAAATGTCAAAATATATAAGTAGGTACAATGATTTAATACCTTTAGTACAAGAAATACAGAAATATTGATTTAGAGCTCAAAAACTTTAGCTTTAGAGATAGAAATTAGGTTATAGGTATTTGTAATTAATAATTAATTTAAAAACAAGTGAAATTTACAAAATTTAAGAAAACCGACAAATGCGATTAATTTTTTGTAAACCGATTTTTGGAAACTTAGCTATAAAATTTTCTCAATCAAGTCGGTTCGATCGTTTAAGGACTTCGATGTCACTGAGAAACACACGGACGTACAGACAAACACTTTAAACTTATAACACTTCTTCTTTAAGTTAAGATCAATATCAAAGTGATGGTTAAGGACATCAGATGAGATGAAAAGAATACTTAGAGAGTTATCATTTTTTGGGAAAAATTTATGGAAATATTTTAATTGAAATTGAATTTGTTCTTTTGAATTATTGTTTTGAATTACCTAATTATTTTACCATTTCACTTTTCGAAATCAATTGAGCCAGGTGTATTTGACTATTCATTTCCATATAACAACCTTTTATTAGTTCGGGGGTTCAAAATAACAAATTTATTAGTTCTTTTTTTAAATTTTCCAAAAGCTCAATGCGATAGAAACATTGGAATGTTTGTAAACATCCTTTTAATTACCCAATTTTTTAGAAAGATTCTAAAATTTTTAACAGGACAAAGTTAATTAATTTCTCTATTGCTTGTGTTATTCAACAGAAAACTTTTTAAACTGGAAATCCATGTTTAACGAATAATTTTTGTATAACAAATGTATTTAAATCTTAAAGAATTTTAATACATTAATACAGTATTATTAACAGTTTAAAAGAGAAAAATAAACAAGAGAAAACAAACAATTGACTGAGTTAATTGTTGAAATACCATGTATAGGCAGTGTTGATAACTCTGTCACATTTCACATACGTACATATCTGATATATTTAACTGATATTCTCATATAATGCGCAAGTGTTGATGCGCAATCGTTTGTTTTTTTGACGTCACGTAAATAACAAAAGATATTCACTTTGATATTCCTATATTAATACATACTATAAAATTTGCACCTAATTAACGCCCTCGTGGGTAAACAGTGATGTTTACAAAAAAATGTTTCAAACAAAAGTTTTTTATTTTTTTATAAGCAACATTTTTTACATTTAAACTTTTGTTCTATCTCTAACGGTTTACAAGATGGGTCCTACGGACCCAAGACCCAATTGACCTATGATGCTCATTTACGAACTTGACCTGACTTTTTACGTCCTGAGTACGCTGTAAAAATTTCAGATCGATATCTTTTTTCGTTTTTGAGTTATCGTGTCCACAGACGGACGGACGGACAACCGGAAATGGATTAATTAGGTGATTCTATGAACACCTATACCAAAATTTTGTTCGTAGCATCAATATTTTTAAGCGTTACAAACTTGGGACTAAACTTAATATACTATGTATATTTCATATATACATGGTATAAAAATACTTAAATAAAGGGTATTATAAAAGTTGTACATTTTGCGGGAGTCTTGTATACGTGCGTACGTACTGTGTATACACATGTCACTATGTATGTATTATAATAAAGCATTGTCGTGCTGTTTTTAGTTTATCATTATCATTTTTTGCAAAAAAGGAGAATGTAACCTTTTGTAATCAAATGAAGAAAAAAACAACATTTTAATCCCTTTTTTACACTTTTCCGTTCGTTCCAAAGCATACGCAATTTTAAAATTCAAACGAATTTGAATCAGCTCATAAAATTTTAGGTTCAACACAAATTAGTAATGTTTGAATTTTCGGTACATGCAAGTTTATTGTGTAGGCCGGTAGTCTAATTAATTTTATTAACCGACTTCAAACAAAAAAGGAGTAGGTTATCAATTCGACTGTGCTTTTTTTATGTGTGTTATCAAAGAACTTTCGACTGGGTGAACCGACATTGATGATTCTTTATCTATTTGGAAGCTGGTGCTTTTCGTGTGGTTCCATTTCATTTTGGTACAGTTCTGACAACGCCATCCATGAGAAAACCATAAAAGTCTTAAATTTGCATTAAGTATGCACGGCAAGAGGACGAAAAACTCTATATCACGCCAATCAATTTCGATAATTCTTTTTTTAGCGACAAATAGTTAGTGTACTTCAGATTCACTAAATATCACAAAATAAAAAAAAAACTATTAACAAAACGAAAACCGACTTCAAAAGAAGAACTTTTCCGAAATAAATTAATATGCACTAAAAAGTAAAGAATAACGATAGTATAATGTAGTTGTTTTCTTGGCTGACACCGACTCCAAAAATAACGATAATGTTAACTACGTTATATTATCGCTATTTTATTACTTTTAAGTGCATATTAACTTTTTTCTGAAAAGTTTTTCTTTTGAAGTCGGTTTTCTTTTTATTAAAAGTTTTTTTTTTTTTTTTTTTTGATAATATGTTTGAAAAATTTTAAAGTTTAAAGTTTGCAAACGATGATTGAAATTCTCGATGAAAAAAGAAGTGATCTTTTATTAAATTATATAATGTTGGTAATATGTTCTTCTTCGATTTGTTGGTTTGTTGTTTCTTATTTCGTACCAATTTTGTGAAAAATATTTGTTGAATCTACATGTTAAAAAAAAAAAAAATTTTATACAATTTTAATTTTTCAATACCATTTATGTGGATTTAGTCGGAAAATTAATCACAACTTAATGATAAGCTCTCGTGAAATAACTAACACGATTTATAATAATAAAGTAGCTATCAATTTAAAATAAGGGTTTGGTTTGTTATAACTAAAGTCTTTCGTATAGTAAGTAAATGCCTACTATTTTATACAATAACTAGAGTGATACCCACCCGCTTCGCTGGGTTTAAATGTAAAGATTGATAAACATTGCTTTCGCTTATCCCCTTTCTATAACACTCGAAATAATGGTAAGGATTGTTTTTCACAGGTAATATATGTATGGTTTTCTATTTTTTTTAAATGTATTATAGTAATTTTTTTAAATGATGGCCGTGAAATATTGTATATTGAATATTTTTACAGAAATCTGTAATTTATGGTAATGTTAAATGATTACTTTTACATAAATCTGTAATTTATGGTAATGTCAAATTAAATTAATTTTTAAATATATTTTATTTTTTTATTAATATATCTTTATAAATTATATCTCATGTGTTATTCTGATATATCAGCTAAATTGCTATACAGTTTCATTAAAAACCAAACATGCTGTAACAAACAAACAAACAAACAAGCAAACATGCTTACTTTCGCATTTATAATATATAGAGATGTACGTGACCTAAAGTCATGACTAATAATTTTTGTTTGAAAATAAATGATCGTGTAACATTTTATATAATATAATCAAAGATCAAAAAAGGAACGAAAAAACATACAACAAATAAATCCTGAACAGTTTCTAGTAGAAAAAATTATTTGTAAGATTTTTGAAGGCTTACAAAAATGTTTTAATTAAAAATTTTTTTTTGTTTGGTTATAAAGAGGTTCCTTAAAAAGTAAAGAACGCTTACAATTGTTTTCCACATTAATAAAAAAAGGTCATAAATGGTTGAATCGAACCAATGTGAGTGTTTATGAATTGAATTCAGTGAGCTTGTGAATTACTACAACGGACAACTTGTAGGTTAAATTCATTTCCTTTGTCTCTATTTTTTTTTAATTCAAGTTTAGATCAGCAAGGATGTCTGCCCAATTATGAATATGGCTACATGGTTTTTTAATTGCTTACCGATCGATTATCAATTTGTATGAAATCTTAATACACGCAGGTTGTATACCAATTTTTTTATTGGTTAACATAACATTTTATTTGTACATTCTCAAATAAATGATAATATAAAACCCGTTGAAATATGAAATGTGAAGCCGTAAACCAAAATAAAATAACGCTTATATAATCAAACATCATGTTTAAGCACCACAAGGCTTAGGATCTGCTTCACGATCTAAATCAAAGCGCTTTAACTTTTTTTGATTATAATAATGCAATCATACTTTATATAAACCTAGTCTGACCTGAGATGGTTTTCCTTTAGGATTGAGATATTATTATTATTTTTTTAATATAATCAAAAATTAGACATCGAAAATCGGATTTTAAAGATAAAAATAGATAGCATAGTATATTTACTAATACAATAAACAATATTTACTATTTTTCTTCTCAAATATAAATTTCTAATGCACGTATTATAATGAAAATAAAGTATTATATATATAAAAAAAAAACTTAATTCTGCATAAGCTTTGTAACTAATAGAAAATCACGTATTCTCGTTAAAAGTTTGGATAATTAATTCAAAACATTATGTATGTTGTTATGTACGTTTATTGTTTCTGTTATCAAAGAATACGTTGATGTTCGAATACACTGTGTATACAGAAAAGTCCACAAAAAAAAAGAATTTTCACTGGAACATTTCAAGGAGTTTTGTGCAGTGTTTTGTGCCTGTTTCATTATCTTTTCAACAGTAAAGAAGTTTAATAAATCTAGAAGTTTTAATCACAACGTTCGATAAAAGTGTTTCTTACAAAATATAGAAAAATCTCTCTTACAAAACTTGTAATAAAGTTGTCTTACAAAGCGAAAAAACACAGTTTTTGATTTTAAAGAAACTGTTTAATTCAAACTCTATTTCTTACCGCTTATGACTTGATGAGTTTTTTTTTCAAAAAATATTGCATACCCAGATAAAATTGTATGAGATGCCTACCCCGCAACCCCCTTTGAATAGAAAAACTTTTACTTGGGCCATTTTTTTAAAAAGCTCTTTGTTAAAATAGCTTACAGCTGGATTGATTAGTCTGGGACACCCACCTGGTATAGCTTGTGCTTTTTAAAAAAATTAAAAAAAAAAAAAAAACTACATCCTGTTTTTGCAACTATGGCAATTGCTTCTATAGGAATATGAACTGAAACAAACAAAAAATGTTTGATAAAAATCATTCCGAATTCCAAATGAGTTCATAATTTCACTTTAAATATTACCAATTCCGGTTTTAACAAGTGATCTGGATATAATACCGTAATTCGATGATTATTTATGCACCCTCCCTTAAATGTAAAATGTTTAGTAACCAGTAAACAGTTTTGTTGTGTTTTGGGCTATCATATTTAATTGCCTATAATGATTATTTTTTTAAATTAATTTTTGTTTGTTTCAATTTGTACAAATTTTTAACGATATTTTAATAATAAGTAAATAAACACAGGTTCAAACGATTCCATGTAAATCCAAATTTAAATCATTTTATTTATGTAAAAATATATTTTATATTAAATTTTTAATTTTGATATTTGTTTATTATTTTGTTATAAATATCAATTTTTAATTATTTTTCCATAAACATTAATGAAAAATAGATATAGATATTTCATATTATTGGGAGCAAAAAAACTCTCCAAATGACTTGTCTAGCTGAACAAAGATATCCTGTATAAGTGTATAATGCTATCTCGCATTTTGTCAAATTAGTTGTTATATATATAATGGTTTTTTCAAGAAATTAAATGTTATAGATTATTTTTTTTACCTGGCCGCTTCGCTAAGCAGTTTAAACTAAACAAAAACTACTACGTTACAGGCTTCAGCTACTTTTGTTATCAAAAGTAGCTGAAAAGCTTGGCTTTTTGTTATCAACTTATAGGTTTTAATTTTTTGGTACGGATTCCTACCTGTTTTTTTAATATAAATACAGCTTAGGTTGGTTATTTGCTGATAATGTTGTTTAAATAAGTGAAAGAATGTATTAGTGAAATCGGTCCAGTAGTTTTTGAGTTTATCCGTTACAGAAACAAACAAAAAAGAAATGTAACGAAAAAATTGCACAGAAATCACGTAATGTCGGCTTTTCATTAAAGTTTACAGTCACCCTCATATGTTAAGTGGTATAATGTGTTGCGATAGCAAAAGCTATCAAAAATATCGTATATGAGGGACTTTGACTTATAAAAGTATACAAAAATTTTAAATAATTATATAATTTAGTTTCATGATAAAAAAAATATGTAAACAATTGAAAATTAGTCATAGCTGCTCCCTTTATCGCCACAAATATCCACTGGAAGAGTCCTGTACATCATATTTTCATCTTAATATATATTAAGCGTACGTATTGGGCAATTATGTTTTTCGAAGGTGCAATAGAATTTGAATAGTAAGGTACTTATTTGCCGCAAATCTTATAGGAAACCTTAGAGTGTTTGATGTAATTTCAATATTTTCAGCAAAATAATAAGATTGATTCTGCTAGCCTCTATACTATACATACCAGTCCGCATGCCCACGCCTAAAAAACTTACACATTTGTTATTGATCACGAAAATCAAAAGTGAAAATCATTTATAGTCCGCTTGCCCACTTCTGACACCACCGTTGAAAGTATGTGTATGTGTTCTTTATGACTACGCGGTCAGAGTTTCATTAAAAAATTATAGGTAACGGAGCACTGTTTTTGAATGATTTCAAAAAGTTTTGATTGTCCTAACCTTCAAATTGAAAGATATCAATTTAATGCTATTTTAACAAAAACATAAACAAATAATAAATGAAAAAAAATTTTGTCACACACTGTCCGTTAACCGACATCTTAAAAATTTTCAATTTCTTATTGACAAACACCCCGTTTAATTGTAGGTTGGTCAAAAGTTTTTTATTTGTTATTCGATTATATTTCTGGTACAATAAAAAAATAACGGATACCCTAAGTGTATGTAGTCAAGGAAGAAGGTGGTTGTACGCAAAAAAAAAATTTGTAAGCCCTATGCAAAATACCTTTCTACTGAGAGATTTTTTTAAAAAGACATTATCCTGCAGACCGGGGCCTGCAAGCTCTGAAAAATATCATCAGAACAAATATTTATTGTTTCTTACAAGGGTTAAATGTACAATATACATTTTATTAATTAAACGTACGTATAAAGTAACCATTCTCAGTCAATTTACGATAAAATTAGTTGTTTAAAAGTAAATCAAGGTCAAACAATAATTTATGCCATTTTAATAAAATGGAAAAGTTTTCAACTAAATATTAATTGAAAGTTGTTACATAGTCAAGAATTTCGATATTATTTTTATTATGTAGAAATAACAAATGACATTTTCATTTCTATTTAATTTTCTTGATTTAAAAATATAAAAAAAAACATTCCCGTTCTTAAGCATATTATTTAAGAATTATAAAATTTAAATTTTAAATGTTATTTCACCAGTCACCAACAGTTATTGAATTGAATATAATTTATTTTAAATGTACATTTTAAATTGAATTTATTGAAGATTGTAGAGAAATCGTACTAGTTGATCAGTCTTCATAATAAGATAATATTTATTCTGCATTTCTAGAAAAGAAAATTATTTTATGTCGATGAAGTTGATTTTCATTCTACATATTAACTGTTCTTGCATATTGTTTTAAATATACCATCTCTATACCATGTATATGAAATATACCTAGGTATACTAAGTTTAGTCCCAAGTTTGTAACGCTTAAAAATATATTGGCGCTATGAACAAAATTTTGGGTGTTCATAAAATCACCTAATTAGTCCATTTCCGGTTGTCTGTCTGTCGTCTGTCATCACGATTACTCAAAAACGAAAAGAGATATCAAGCTGAAGCTTTTTATAGCATGCTTAGGACGTAAAAAGTGAGGTCAAGTTCGTAAATGAGCAACATATGTCAATTGGGTCTTGGATCCGTAGGACCCACCTTGTAAACCGTTAGAGGTAGAAAAAAAGTTTAAAGGTAAAAAATGTTCCTTATAAAAAAATGAACAACTTTTGTTTGAAACATTTTTTTTTGTAAACATCATTACCCGTGAGAGCACAAATTATGCGCAAATTGTATAGTGTGTATTATATGGGTATTATATGGGTATATCAGTTATATGTATGTATGTGTAATGTGACAGTGTAATCAACACTGTCTATACATGGTATTTCAACGATTAACTCAATCAATTGTTTGTTTTCACTTGTTTTAAAATGAACTTAAACACGATCTGTATACATGTTTGAATGTATGTAACGCAATATTTCACTGTTATTTGGCCTAACTTGTAGACGTCAGATTGACTTGAAAATTTGCACTCTAATCTAGTACCGATGTCAATCAATAATTTAATAACTTTGTCCTAATTTCGTTACCAAAATCACTAGAATAATGTTCATAATACAAAATAATTCTAATACTAAAACAAGAAAATAATTATAGTTAAAAAAAGAAAAAAGAAAAAAAAACAGTGCTTTATTACATTAAATAGTGGATTAGGATAAGTAACGTATGTGTGGGCTAGGTCAAGCTGATAGAAGTATGCTAAATTTCAGATCCATCGTCTGGATAAATGAAAATATCGCATCTTTCTTCTCATTATAATTGTGTTTAGATATATTATGGTATATCATAACTGATTTATTCTATATTAGGTGTTTGTTGCTGTACTTGATGATATAATCCTATACAAAAGGTATTAAAACTTCGTGGTAACAACTTTCGAAAAGTAAACATAACATTAATCAGCAAACTATACTAGAAAGTTACACTTTTACTGAATGGAAATTATTCATTGACAATTGACATATCAATTAATTAATGTTTGACATGAAATCTATACCTGTATAATAATATGGTACAAATGTAAAAACAGTTTGCGAAATATTAAGGACGTACTAACTTAGCAAAATGGGCATTATATGTCACCCATTGACAAAATAAGTTTCTGATATCGATAATTTGTTAAAAAATATAAATAAAAGTGAATACAAACTTTGTCTTTACAAATTTACCCCACTTCCCTCCCCCCTGAAATTATCCTTATAAATCCACTGTTAGAAAAAAATTTACTGGTTAATTTTACACACAAAAAAATTTAGAATTTATTAAAAATATTAGTAAGAGAAGGTATTAAAATTAAGGAACTCCTTTTGATACATACTTACGTGTAATACTTAAAAATTGGCAATATTTCTTTCTTTTTATGTTTATTGGACCTTGGAACACGACGGTTTTTTTAAATGTTAAATACATACGATTTTGTTTCGAAAAGGCTGCGTTTTCAAATGAGAATGATGACGTCATATTTGAGTTATCATTTTGAAAAAACGCAGTAGGGAATTTACACCATGACCACATGATTACATTAATTATTATTAAACAATTTAGAAAGTGAACCATGTACGTATTCATAAAGAAGGTATTTAAGTACGGTATGTTCAAGGTGGTAGACAAGCTCATCGATGCAGTATTTTTGTCGGGCAAAATATTTTATTGTTTATTAATTATTAATGTTATCAAGTGGCCATATCTTAAACTTTCTGAATGCAATATAAATTCAAGGCACCCGAACAACTGGCGTTTTTTTTTCTATTTTCAAATTTACAATGGAGTGAACGTAATGACCAAACCAAAAAATTTGCAGCATTGTAAATATTGATTATACAAAATTCTTGATAGAAAAGCAAATTCCATCTTCAATATTCGACAGACCCTTTTCATTTTAGGTGTTTCGACTCTCTATTGTAATTGTCAATAATAGTACTCTGTAGGTATATGTTAGTGGCATTGTTTGTGAAGCGATCTATTCATAATTCACGTAATTCTCCGCTGTGTTAAACGTACATAGTGGCGTTTACGAAAGCATAAAATGATATGTGTGGAAAGGGCTGGCAATATTATTATACACATATAATAAAACAACTAACATTATAAAACTAATCATGTAGGTACTATCATTTTAAAATGTTTAACTTTACTATGACTTTCAACTTTTTTGTCGATTTTGTTTTTCTTCATGCCACAGGGACACTTTATAATATTTAGGACTTTAAAATAAAATTTATTACATTTTCTACAATATGTTTAAAAAAATGTGTTTTCTAAATTATACAGGGTGGGGCAAAGGATTATGTGACTTTGAAAACTCACAAAAATCCACTCCTCTACGAAATTTGTTCTTTGTTGATTTTAGCCCCGGATACAGGATAGCCACGCATTACGGTAACTACTAGTGTCTCTATCTTAAATAATTTTTCTATGTATTTTAGTAAAAGAATAATTTATAAAAATCGAAGATTTTTTTATAATAGTATTTTCAAAATCGGGATAATCTAATAAAAATAAATAAATAAATCTAATAATCGGGACGTTACGCTTAAAGCTGGACGTCTGGCAATGCAGAAACCTACATACTTGTTTGAATAACTTTTTCATATTGCTATTAAATATAATATACGCTTTTTCTGTAAAATGCGTGTGATTTTTTTAATCAACTTATTAAATTTTATTTTTATCCAAGAATCAAACGAATGTAATAGGGTAGTTTGCAATATGTTGTGTATGAATGGTATGTTTACCTCTATATTATAGTCTATTGTGTAACCAGTATGTCAAAATTATCAATGAAACACTGAGAATAGATTTAGAACCTTGAAAGAATTGAATTAGTTTAAAAACCGAATTTCTGAGTAACTTAAAATAATGCGCGATCTTAAAAGAATTTCCTTATATAAAAATGGCTAATCTTATTTTAATAACACACCAATTTCCTGAAAAGTCTAAAACAAATACTTTTTTATACTCCCATACAGAAGATTCGTAGTAATAATTAAAAGTCAATTTGAACTTTAATACCATACCAAGTGTTAGTAGAGGGGTTCCGGGAAAGTAAAACAATTTAGTGACGTTGGTCTTGTATAAATATAAATTTATATTAGAGTATATTTTTCAATTCGCTTTAATTAAGATTATAAGGCAAGATATTTGTCAATATTTAGTTTACGCCTGTATGTATCATATTAAAAACATCAATTATAATCGAGAGACCATGATGTAAATAAATATCGTATGCATGATTAAAAGTAAACAAAAACAAGAAGTAATAAATATTAATGTCAATATTTATACTCTTGTAACATTACTCAAAAACAAATTGTCTGTAAATAAAATCAAAATGTAAATTGTCTGTGGTAAAATGTCAACTGAAATGTCTCTTTGCTGTGCATCTATAATATTACTAAATCTAAAAGCTACAAATATCTATAAAATTATAAAAGTGTTGTGTGTTTGTGACTTACTAAATATGCCTTCTATAAGGTGGCGGGCAAATTTAGGCAGAAGAACCCAAAATGCAACGAATCAAATTAATTATCAATCTAATCGTACTGCCCAGAAACGTGAAGATTGCAAAAAACGTACCAAAAAAAAAAGAAAAAAAAAAGAATCGACTGTTAGGCGGTACGAAGTTGGCCGGGTCAGCTAGTATAATATAAATAATAACTTGTAAAAACATATAAACTATTAATCTTTACTTTCAATATTCGAACGGTTGCGGTTGGTCTGACTTTATACATAGAAGTTCAGAGGCGTTGATTCCACACTTTTTGTTATATTTTACACACGAGTACTTACTTATCTTTACTACGCACGTTATGAATATTTATGATTTATCATTTTTTAACTTCATTATTATACACATTGGTATATTGAAAATTTTTTGTATGAATATTCCAATTTTTTTTTTGGTTTTACATATAACAAGTAAAAAAAAAAAAAACTTTTATATGAATATAAAAATCATTGTTTGAAAAAACTTTTTCATATATGTACCATGCCAGGGTATTTGTTTTTTGAATAAAGTTTGTGTATAGTTTTATCAAGAATGAGTACAATGTAATTTTTACATCTGCATTGGTGTAACTTCATAGTAAGGGGATTTATATTTCCTTTTTGTTTGTGTCAAGTAATAAAATAACCCAGAGAAGGTATTACTGATGGCTTTCATTGATTACATCCTATTTAAAAGATACGCTTCGCTTCGTGAAGTCGAATCGAAAAGCTATTTTTATTTAAATTCACAAATCTGCCAAGAACCGTTAAGAAAATATACTGGAATAACAATTGTAAAAATTATTTTGTCTGTCGGTGATACAAATCGTGTTCTTACTTCAACAATTGTAATTTTGATATTTTAACAATCTACATCCGATATTTCAAAAACTGCAATTTTGGACAACAGAAATAACATATTTTATAAGTGAAAGTTATTATGTTTTCACCATTTTGTTCCCCGTTTTGTTATTAACTTAAAAAAAATGTATACATTTTCTCTTAAAATTTTTCAAACTATTAGTCAAACAAACGGAATTTTATAACAGATTGTATTAAAAACTATTGAGCTTCTTGAAAATGTCGTTGGAGCTTCATTTAGTTTTACAAACGCGCAATTGATAAAATTTTAAATTCCGCGATACAATATAACCAAATCTCACCTAGTTAATGCATATCATGAAACGAAAACGTTAAAGTAAATCGCGAGCTATGGGTAGTTTCGCCATCTGTGAGTGAAAAATTAAATGAAGAAAAATTTTAGCCCTTAAAGTTGGTAAAAAGAAATGTTTATATGTGAATATACACATTTATATGAATGTATGTGTAAAAATAAATATGTATATGTGATAAATATTTGTTTGCATGTGTTTTTAGAAAAGACATATTTTTTGACTTTCAATTAAAATATTAAAATTTACTAGCGCGAGAAATTTTTGTAAACAGGATAAAAAAATTCTTTAATTTCATATTTGCAATAAGATAGTTTTTTGAAAAAACCCTTTCATTTTTTCTTTATAAATAAGCAAAACAGTTTCGACTGTCAAAATTTTTTCATTAGATTATCACATTCTTTTTTTTTTCATGTGTTGATTAAATAAAAATATATCATTTTTTAAAAGTGGTGTAAAACTTTAAAATTTATTTCTACGAAAACCAAAGCCTAAAGCCAAAAATTAGTGTTAAATATGTTACAATTACAATTCAAAACAAAATTATAATTAAATTAAATGGAACAAAAATATTCGTAAAATACCTAAAACAATGCGTTTTATTTGTTTTTGTTTGCATCTTTTGTTATAATTATTGTAAAAATAGATTTTAGAATAATTACATTTGGTACATACATATTTTATTAAATTTTACAATACGTATCGTATCCATAAAATGATACGATCTTTTTAAAATACACTTCAGTTTTTAGTACGTACCTTACCATTCATTCTATTTTAGTTCTATTGTAACTAAATAAACATGACATACAAATATTTGATATACAAAAGTATTTAGCGGTTATTAAAAGTTAAGTTAATTTTATAGATATTGTGTTTAAATTTCTATTTAATAAATGTTTTTATACCGACACATTATGTATATATTATACAGCATGTACACAAAATAACAAATGATTTTTTAAACATGTCATAAATCTAATAGTAAGAATTACTTATACAACTTTATTAATACACCGTGTTTCAAGGTGAAATTATGACACTGGATAGGATGGTAGCAGGTAATAATGATATCTAAATCAAAATTTGGTTCTTTAAAAAATATAATAATAACATCATTAAATACACTGCATATAAATTAAATTTTTGGTGAATTTCTGGTTGTTGCTTTTGTTTCTCACAGTGTAATGGAATAACTGCTACAGCAGTGAGATAAGATCCTTTTTTTTATCATTTTCTACTGGAAAACCAGAAAATATGATGAAAATTTTTTCTGATTAATAATAAATTTATCACTCTCAAATTTATAGAACTAAATATATAAAATACTGAGTTTGTTGCAATTACCAGAAATATTGAAGTAGACATTCATCTGTTGATATTAAAAAATCGCAATTTAAGTCTGATTTGAATTAAATTTAGTATCAAGAAGGGTTTTGGTGTTTGAAAGGTCAAGTTTGTTAATGAGAAAAATCGACGGACAAACACGGGACGGAGAGGTGGTTCAGAAAGTACAAAATTTTGAATTTTTTCAAAATAAAAAATATTTTTGTATCTTTTGATCGCTTGACATGAGCAGCATGTTTTGAATTTCATTTACCATTTCGAATTTTGTATCATTCTGTATATCAAAGATTCCCGCATGAAAGTTGCTAATGTGGTTATCCCATATCTTTATTCACACACATATAAGCAAACAATATATGTATTAAATATTATAATAATGTGGCGGGAATTAAAACCAAACGGAAAGCATAACATATAGATAATAATAAATTTTCATTTAGACAATAGATCCTATGAGAAATAACTCCTAAAATAACTAACATAACACATATTATACGTATAACAGTATATATATATATATATATACTCAAGATATTTTATATATACGAGCTATATATTGTATAGGCTGTTAAAAAAATACTACCAAAGATAAACATTATAGTAATTCAGGGTTAGTAGCCTGTGGTTTTATTAAGAAGGGATTCTAAAGGATTACTTCAGATCACAGACTAAATGCACAAAATCCTTACAAAAATAGGCGGGAGAAGTTTCTCCATTTTAAGGAAAATCGTTTTAATAGAGTATAATAACAGGGTTAACAGGGTTTTTTTAGTGCCGGGACAAATTAAAAATATAAAAAACCCAATTGTGTTAAATAAAATGGAGAAAAAAGAAACAAGTCCAATAATGGGTTTCTTTCTTTTCAGATTACATTTAGCTGGGTCGAGCTTTTGATATTTTAAATAATTAATTGGGCGTAAATTGAGACACCCAAACTATGATTTCGTATTTAATTTTAAAAATAAACAAAAGCAAAAAATACCATCATTAACCACTCATGTCGCAGGAAAGATTTTATATTTCCAATTACACATTATTACGCTATTATCTTATTGCACAAGTCTTGATAGTGCGGTTCTAACTTGTAATCAGCTTCTAAAATTATCCAATGAATGCCATTTGGCCTTTTTATAAAAAATTTCCAATGACATTTAAGTTTAACGTTATAAGAATACTAGCCCAATGTATTAATAATATTAATGGGATTTAACTTCCGTTTTTCTGACATACGCCTATAACAGAGGCCACCCACATCATTATTTGTTAATCTTTATTTATTTAACTACATTCGTATTTTTACAATTACATTTATGATGTGGGTGGGATCAGTTACTTCGTTCTTATCCATGCAACGACATTGTGATCAATTCTACCGCCCCCATTAATTATAATTGCTTACACTGCCTCGCTGCCTGGATTCGAACCCGCAACCTATGTCTAAGTAGTCAAACCAAATATTTTTCATACATCCCTGTATACACTAAAACAAAGAAAACAATATCATAACACACTATACTCACACGTTTAGTAAGTACTAAACAATATGGTTTTGTTTTGTAACAAATATGAAAATGTCATATAATATAGCATAATATTTTCACTTTCATTGTTTTCCCATTTTAAAATAAATTAGTTGTGTGTATTTTATAAAATGATAATGCTGTAAAGTAGTTAATGTAGTCATACTTTATACATATACTAGAGTGATACCCTCCCGCTTCGCTGGGTTTAAAAGTAAAGATTGATAAAGATTGCTACCGCTTATCTCTCTTCTACAACACTCGAAATAATGGTAAGGATTGTTTTACACAGGTAAAATATATGTATGGTTTTCTATTTTTTTAAATGTATAATAGTAATTATTCATAGTATATCAGAGAAGATGGCCGTGAAATATTTTATATTGACTATTTTTACGGAAATCTGTAATTTATGGTAATGTCAAAGAACTACTTTTACAGAAACCGTGTTATTTTGATATATCAGATATATATAGGAGACTTTCTATAGATATAGATAGATAGATAGATAGATAGTCATTCATCACGATATCTCTGGAACTATAAGACCTAGAGACTTGAAATTTGGCAGGAATATTCCTTTTGCCAAGTAGAGGTCAGCTAAGAACGGATTTTACGAAATTCCACCCACAAGGGGGTTGCGGGGGTGTTCATGAATAAAAAATTCATATTTTTCAATTATGGCTTTTAATAGTTCAAAACTTGGTCAGAATGTTTTAAATTACATTTAGAAATTTTTTTAACCTTCGGAGGGTAGAAAGGTGTAGCGAGAAAGTGGGAAGGAAATATCGAATATTTACAAATATACCTAAGTGGGGTATCAAATAAAAGAGTATGACGTGTACATTACAAAACTGTTATCCAACGCAAGGAAATGTGGAGGGAGGGGTGCAAGTGGGGATGTTGCCTTTACGCCACGCAAAGCGGGCGGGTAACAGCTAGTATCAGATATATTGCTGTACAGTTTCATTAAAAACCACTGGCTAGTTTTAGCGTGAAAGGGTAACAAACAAACAAACAAACATGCTTACTTTGGCATTTATAATATATAGAGATACATATAACAATGTATGTGTGTATTTATTAAATAATTATCTGTTATGTTTATGTAATGTATATATAATGATTTATGTATTAAAGGATTCTTCTTACATAGGAAGTTTGTTATATAATACCAGTTATTTAAAGGGACAACTTGTTTGGATTATTTTTTATTTCAAAGACTAGCAAATCATGTCCTAAATTCTGCATTCAGAGTTTGTATAATTAAAATGTAGGTTTCCATTATTTAAATATACATATATCATGATCCCAGTAAATTTTTCTTTTAGTAGTTGTGTATAAATAATGGAAGAGCCCGGCCAAAAAAAAGTTAGTTTAATTTACTAAAGCTGATTATTTGAGGGTTGGTTATAGTAGTTGGTTACACATAACTACTACAGTCAGTTAAGCGAACGATATAACAGGGGTTAGATAAATGCTATCGAAACGGTCATGTTTTACATGGTACTTAAATTAATTTGTTAGAGCCGAAAATTGTTATACAGATTGTATATTGCATATAAATAACAGTTATTATTGTCAGTCAGTTAGGTGTTAGAACAGGGCTGGTCAGCCAGCTTTTGTACATAATATTTAGTTTAGTATTTATGATTGCCGTGGTATTTCAATGAATTTATTAAAGCTTAAAATTGTGGGACAGCTTATATATTGCATATAAAATAGCTTGCATATAAATAACAGTTATAAATAATCATAAATGAATCTTGTTAATTTATTGTCCATAAATAAACGCTGACTGATCCGCCCTGTTCTAATATTTAACTGACTGACTGTCATAAATGTTATCTTTATGCAATTTACAAGCCACCAATTAACGGCTTTGGTTTTGGTTCGTTTGAAAGCTTTTTAAAACATAACTAAGAACACTCTGGGTCAAATTATCTTTAAAAAAAATTATTTAAAAAAATCGGTAGATCCGTATTCCGTATGTAAGTTACCGCAATGGTAGCACATATAAATCGATCAGTTTTTTTTTTGTGTCGGGAGCTTCTTTAAATTTATAATTTATATGTTATTTAAATTTTGGACTCGGTGTTGAAACGCTTTTAATCCTTGGTTTATTTGGAAAATAATAATGTGATTTGTAAATTTTTTTCACATATATTATGTCTTTAATGTAATGGAATTTTTATGTTTTTTTCATTTTATACTCTGAATTAAAAGGTTTGACATTAATTTTGTTTTAAATTCCATAATAAAATAACACCTTTATCGCATATTATGCAATGGTAATAATTAACTAGAGAATGCACTTAGGGAAAATTTAATGTGTTACTTTTCATAGTAAAATGCATAATAAATAAAACAAAGAGAAAGACAATAAATGACTAACAATAATTTAAATTATAAGGATATGAATAGAAAATGTAAATGTATTTATTTCTTTGAGTTTTGAAATGTAGTTAGCATAAAACATAGCTACACTCTTATTTCTAAAAAATTACACCAATATACAACGATTTTTTTTTTTTTTTGTTGCAAATACAGAATAGGACTTTTTCAGTTCCGAAACGATCCGCGCAATGATATTTTCTTGAACATCTCTGCGTCTATTGATCGGATTGAGATGAATAAAAAAATAAGTTTATTCGAAATTTCCATATCCTTCTTGCTTGCTATCGAACCCTGAACATAGCGAAATAACCTCAAAATCTCAAGAATCTCGCTGTAACCTTACTTTTTCAACTTTCTCTGATAACTTTTCGAAAAATGAATTGATTGAGTTGAAATTGCATGCTGCAAAAAGTTGAAAATTCAACTCAATTCCTTCATTTTTTGGAGAAGAGGGGAAGCTGAAAATGTGAGGTTACAACGGTTTTTTATGAGATTTTGAGGAAATTTTGCTAATATTTGCTTAGGCAAGATTAATGCAGAAATTCTTAAAAATCAACTTGTTTTTTTATTCAAATCAATCCGATCAAGGTCAAGCGGATCGTTCCGAAATCGAAAACTTCCTTTCTGCATTATTTTACAAAAAAAGAAACTTATTTAAAAAAAAAAAATTTGCCATGTGCAAAAATTTATCGAATTCATTATCAAAGTCCGTATATGGTAAAATTCAATAAATTTTTATTTAATCTAAGTATACATCGAATCACGTCAGAACCAATTTTTTTCTAAGGAATACAACTTCAATTTAATATATCAACAATGTACTTAATGGTAGTGGTAAATAGTTATGTACATTTATTGTACAAACTGCATTAGTATTATTATTAAATTCGTAAAATTTTCGCAATTAACACTTCATATGATGAAACTAACTAATATTCAAAACACCAAAGTGATGAAGTTGAACAACACCTTCCAATGAGAGTTACAGACAAAATATTGGTAGTAGTTGTGCATTATTTAATATCGTATATGATACAGCGTATCCTTCCTCAAATATTTCTAAACATATTCCTACATAACTTAATAAACATATTGAAAATAATGAACGTTTTTTAAAGTTTCGTTACTCAAGTATACAAAAATTGAAACTATCTGTTTGAATTTATATCTAAACGAGAAATAATAAATTAAATTTTTCTTTGTTATAGAAAATTTCCTTTTGATCCCCCAGATGAATGGGTAGCAAGGATGAGAAAAATAATATGTATAGAAAACAATTCATATATTTAAGAATGAGAAATTTTAATTCAGCTTGCTGCGAGAGCGATTATGAAGAACATAAAATACAGATACAACCCCCTAAAGTACTCTACTGAAGTCAAATTCAAATTATGCAACATAGTGAAACATAAATGCAATGGGCTTTCTGTAGATAAGTTGACATTTTTTACATTAATATCACCTATCTATTTGATAAGCCAACAGTAAAAACAATTTAGGAATGTGCTCTGGTTTCATTAGGTCAAACAAGTAGTAGTCGATTCTAGAATACTTCAAAACATAATGAATCATTTGTAATTATACAATTAAACTTATAAAACTTCGGTATGAGTAACATGTTGGCCTACAATTTTCAGTTTTCCAATATCAGATTTTCTACAATATTATTTTTTGTGCTGTTTACTTTTTAATCATGTATACGATATTTATTTACATCAAAATCTCTCGATGATAATTGACGATTTTAATAAGATCTACATACAGCGTAAACTAAATATTGACAAATATCTTGTTTAGTAATCTTGATTAAAGAGAATTGAAAAAAATACACTCGAACCAGGACGCGAACCTGGACTTCTTGGATTCATGCCAAGCACTCTCCCAATTGGGCCATTCGAGCTCTAGACACAGAGAGCAATTTTTTCAACTCATCGAATTTTTATTCTTACTTTGTTTATTTACTTATTTTTATTATAATATTTTTGGGTTGAGCAAACCTGTATTATATCTATGACACCTACCACATACATTTTCAATTTTCTGTATAACTACAGTTTCTAACACTGTTCCGTGGTTTTTCACTCAATGAAATGCGTCTCTCTTATTCTCATATAAGTAATAATATATTAAGTTAGATGATATAAATTAATGTTAAACTTGTAATAACCATATTATATATATTATATATTACTCTTAAGTTTCCTCAGTTTATTTAACCACCGTCTATCTACCTACTTAGCTAAAATACGTTATATCATAATGAATAGTGGGCTGCGAAGTAAGTATATGGTTTTGGAAACAATGTAAATAGACTATATAAAAAAAAAATTTCAAAAAATTAAGAATTGAATTAAATTAATTCGGTTTTTTTTCTTTCATTTATGACACTTTTCCTGTTATTCATTTAGTCTAAATAGGTCGATCTTAGCATGTTGATTACGTCATAAAAGTGCAATAATGAAAAGCTGCGGTATATTGTGAATAACTTCATGACTCACCTACCTTCTGAATGGTAATATAATTGATGTTAATTAAGACTTGTGAGGAATTTAACTACATTACTAAAACAACTCCATTTAAAAACCCAAATAATGTATTTTCGTACTTAATTTTCTAAAATACTTTTTTCTTGTAGCTTACTTACACAGCTTTTTCAATCAGCAATGTACATAAAATCTAACTAAATCAACCTGATTTATTACAGTTAATTAAAATTTGAGTGCAAATGAATTTGTGCATAAAAAGTTTATTTTTTTGCTCAAAAATTACTACAATGGTCGATGTTCTCCGAACACAGATCATCAAAAAAACTTTGACTTTTACTTTTTTTAGCAATTATATTTTAAATGACAATCCTAATGTCCTTGGAGGTTATTTCGAGGCCACCTTTCCAGCTAGGAAAATTAAAAACAACTAAACACATGTTTTATTGCCTCACGTTTCCATATAAAACAATTATTTCAGCGATTTTTCGTTTGATACCTAATGTTTCTATTTTCTGAGAAAATTCTTCACGACAGTAGCTTTTGTACGTATGGTATATCTCCCAGCTCCTTAGATATTATTTTAAACATCATTTTCTCAATCTAAAATGAAACGTAAATTCTCATTACAATATGAAAAGTAAACATCATACCGTTATAGTCCACAGGCCTACTCCAAAAAATCTTAGTGATTACATTGAGGCATTGTATATGCATTGTGTGTCTCTTTACGGTCAGCGTCTTACTTAAAAAAATTCGATAACGGGGCGTTTTTTTTACGGAACGTGGAATGTTTGATTACCTACAAGCTTTGAATTGAAAGATATTTGTTATTCTAACAGAAAAATAATGGAATAAAATATAAACAACCCTATTAATTAATTTTCAATAAATTGTGAATTGGGCAAAATGAATTTTAATTTATTAATCGATTATCTTTTTCAACTCAAGCTTTGTGGTACCATCAAAAATTTCCGAACTTGTGAAAAAAACGCCGCCGTAGCGCTCTTCTATATATAAGAAGCTGAATGCAAGGAAATAAGGAACAAATATACATAGACTTAATAGTGATGTAATCAGTAAGTTTTTAAGGTCCGGACCTGCGGACTATTAAAATGGTATCAACACATATCACATTTCATGCCATTACAAGAAATTCAAAAAACATGTCTATCATAGTTTATTCAACTCGATGTGCATTTATTTTCTAATAAAATACAACTCAGCTCATACTGTCTTGAAAAGAAAGATATGCTTTACAAAAAATAATACACATTTGGAAAGAACGTGTATGTAATTTTGCTCTTTTATTTCTACACCACTATTTATTGGGATCTTGATGTAAATCATATAAATTGTTTGGATTGCTTCTTCGAAAAATTATGGCCTATTCCGTTAATTATCATGCTTGCTTTCAAATAAAACTATTTAACGGAATAAATATAACTTTTGTTTTGAAAATGAAATGTAGTCGCCATCAATGTGTCAGATACAAAATACAAACCTTAAATAGACAATAATTTTCGAAATCTTACGTTACTCAAAACCCGCCGTAGAATATAGAATTGTTGAATTGTTGAAGGGACATAAGACGATCTATGTTCGGATAAAATCTTATGGATACGCGTAATAAATGCTACGTCAGCGTCATCATCATCAACATGTTCTTAGGTCAGCGTTCGAGCTATGCTCAAGAAAGTTCGTTTTTGTTTTTTCTTAATATTCATAAATTATTTCATTTACTGGATACGAAAACAAAAATGTTAATTTATTCATACAATATTAAATTACCTAGCGTTAATACTTTAATTCAAAAATTAGGAAATTTTAATTATTAATATTCCAATCAATTTGAAAATTCTAATAACAGTTTTTAGTTTTCACTTCTGTCGGTAGTCCTCACGCTTAACTACTTTATAAACGTACAAGGATACATTTTTTATTACATCAGACGCCGCCTTGAGCAATTTCTAGTTTACGTAAAGGAATTTCTGATCTGCTTAAAAATCACATTGGCAATTCACACGCACATACAGATGTATGCATGGATACATGAATTAAAAATGATCAAAATTAAATTTTATCTTTGAAAACGGTATACCGAATTTTTTTCGGGATTACAGTACTTCCTTACTTCGTACAAGAGAGTCAAAAGTAAATACTGTTTGATATATATTTATTTTCCAACAAGCATTATTACACAAAAATAAGAGTGAAAAACTGTGTAACATAACGTTTTAAAAATTTCTGCCAGAAACAAACGAAATATAATAGTAAAAAGGATAGATAATTTGTTTAATATAATAATATAACAATTTATTAAAATAATATAGAAATGACAAATTTAAAATAATAAATTTTCATTTATATATTTGTTCATATATGTTTACAGTCTACGCCCATCTCTCTACCAGGTGACCAGTTGTTAACGGTCCTTCCTTTGTTTTTTATTTCAGCGAAAAACTTGTTTTTGATCATCATCAGGAGAAATAGCATCTTGACTCCAATGGAGTATTTTTTATAGAAATTTCACAAAAACGTAGGATCTATAGATCGAGAGCTACGACTCACAATCAACTTTCACAACTGAAGCTTATCGTAATCTTCATGAGGTCATAATTTCTGATACAAATCGAGAGCGATGGAATTTCCGATCTAAAGTTTGCTGCATGGAGCTTAGTTAATCCATATTTTACTGAAAAATTGAGTAATTTTTTTACAAGGCGATGCAAACAAAAAGTTTTTAAACAATTTATTTTTATTATGCAATTTCAGGCACCTTTTCTAGAAATTCTGCACTCGATAGCCCTAATAAATTGTCAGAACACGATTTTTAACATAAGAAATTCAAATAGTGTTGCAATTTTACGGATTCTAATTACGGATTTTCCCTTTTTAATTAGGAATTGCATTTAGTTACCAAATAAGCGGATTTACTAAACAAACTTATTATTTCATTTATAGTTTTTAGAATAAATTAGTAACGGTTAAGCTTTTTGTTTTGAAAAACACAAGCGTTTCAAAATTTTGTTTTTAATAGATCTTCAAAGTTTAGCGGTATTCATTTCTCCAAAAGCCAGGTAAAATATATAAAATATTTTGAATTTACTATGAATATTTTCTTGAATTTACTATATCATTAAAATTTTTGTGAACTCAAACCTCGATGTATCACATTACTTGGTAATAGTTCAGACACACTCTATATACATTACTCACATTACATGTACTAATATTTACATGTTAGAGTTATTAATCATATATGTATGAATACATGTAGATATGTTTGTTTGTTGGATGGTGGTTAAACTTATCGTATTCTTGTTCTCTGTTCGCTTTACTGTACACGCATGACAAATTTTTACTTCATTTCCTGGTATGTATTATTCTTTACCAAAAATAATATATTTTGTTATGTAACTCATATGCACGAAGACAAGTATATATGGGAAAGAAAGAATTAGCGGACAGCACAAAAAAAAGAAAAGTCGAATGTATAATGGTAACAAAATAATAGTTGTAAAATGATTAATACATACTTAAAACCTTATGGTTCGATTTCTTTTGGCGAATATACCAAATTTTGTCTCTACCACTTTTTTCGAAAGTGCTGCGTTTTCAAATGAGCATGGTATCGTCATCGGTCTAAAAAAAAGCAGCAGGGAATTTATCGGACACTGTGACCTTTTGATAACATTAATAATTATTCATCAATAAAATATTTTGTCCGACGAAAAATACTGCTACGATAAGCTTGCCTACCTCCTCGAACATGCCGTACTTAATTATCTTTGTTTTTCAATACATTGTTCACTTTTGTTGAAATGGTTATTAATTATTAATGTTATCAAATTTTTAATGGGTAATTCGACAAATTTCGTGTTGTGTTTTTTGTAGACTGATATCTAAAATATGACGTTATCATAATCATGTTAAAAGCACTTTCGAGAGAAGTCAAAAAGTGCTGTCCCGCGGACTAACGTCAAATCTACAGTTTTTTGCTACAATTACATCATAGCTTATTATATAGGTAATAAACATATCTTCCTAAATGGTATCCAATAACAAGTATTTAGACTACATGGATATCAAACCAGCCCCTTTATATTGAATACATATTAGTATTATTCATCATTACTTACAACTTACATATCTTTTGATATTTTGGAAATGATCACATTGCTTTTCAATTTAAATATTTATTTAATCCTTATGTTTGTTAAAAGGTACCTGGGTACTTTTGATCCTCAGGACTGAATTCTCATAGGAATTAGACTTTTTTTAATTTCTTTTAACTTGTTGCTACAATAAATCTCGTCATAGTGTGATTTTTCATCTGTAAAGGATGAATGTTCTACAACATTGTGATAGTTTTAAGGTTCTCTACCCGCAGAGTAACCAACGAAATCCTATTATTAATACTCCACCGTTCGCTCGCCTGCCCATCTTTCAGTCAACGCATTATATAGACAGCTGATTGAATTCTGACAGAGTGTGTATTCATATGATCACTAAAAGAACAAGTAAAAACCAAGGAATGGAATTTCAAAATAACCACCACGCAAATTTAAAAAAAAGTTCCTATGGAGTATCTTATTTATTATAATTTATAGTGTTATATCTTGTACGATGGTACGGAACCCTTCGTGTGTTAGTTCGATTCGACTTGGAAGATGTATATAATGTATCTAGGTACGCCCATATAGTTATATTACCGTAAAATATTCATGATGATACAAGCGTAATCCAACGTAATTTAAAAGATCAATGTCCACCATTGACTCTGTGAAGACAGTTTCTCCACGTATTCTTTCTATGTTTCATTTACGAAGTATTCCCTTTACTTTTTCTGTCAACAAAAATTACTAACGTACTCCATAATTATTGTTCTTATGAAAACTATTGCATTGGAAACTATTGTACACAAAAGGGAGTGTAATAAATTCTTTCATTATTTTTACATTAATTTCCCAAACATATGGTACCCTTTTTCGAATACTTTTTGTTGTTTGTATTTCGTTAAGATAAACATTTTGTGAGCAGGTTGTGTAATGTCTTTATTTTCTATTAACCTTCAACAATAATTTACTGTGCAAAATAACTTTCAATTATCAGCATACGTTTGAACAATGTACATATTACACTTATAACCTTTGCTTAGGTTATTGCACTACACACATTACACAGTAATTGTAAAAGCTTACATATATGAAGCATATAAGTAACATAGAAACCAAGTGTTATTTTAGAAAATTGCACAAGATATTGTGTGTTGGTATATTACAGTAATTTGTTAAATAAATATAGTTATAGTACCTATGTATATATATTTATATATACAAAATAACGTGTTATTGGTTTTTATAAACGGCACTCTGAATAGTCAAACATAGTAGAAAACAAGTGAAAACATACAATTGACCGAGTTAATTGTTAAAATACCGTGTATAGATAGTGTTGATTATCAAATCACATTACACATACATCACACACACATATAACTGATATACCCATACAATACACACAATACAATTAACGCATAATATGCCCTCTCACGGGTAAGCAGTGATGTTTACGAAAAATTGTTTCAAACAAAAGTTTATATTTTTTTACAAAACTTAATCTCTAACGGTTTACAAGATGGGTCCTACGGACCCAATATTTAATTGACCTATGTTGCTCATTTACGAACTCGACCTCACTTTTTATGTCCTCAGTACACTATACAAAATTCAGCTTAATATCTCTTTTCATTTTTGAGAAATCATGATGACAGAAGAATAGACGACAGACGGACAGACGACAGACAGGCAGACAGACATCCAGCCGGAAATGGACTAATTAGGTGATTCTATGAACACCTATCTATACCAAAATTTTGTACATTGCATCAATATCTTTAAGCGTTACAAACTTGGGACTAAACTTGGTATACCTTGATATATTGCATGGTATAAAAATAGATAGGTGGTCAAAAGCTATTAGACGATAGATAGCCGGCGAAAAAAAAACAAATTATGCATTATCATAATCACTGTAAGTATATGAACACAGACACAATTCATATGTTTCTCATTTTATTCTTGATTAATTTAACAAGATGACAGGCATGTGCGTTTCCATTTGTACCACATCACAATCCAACAGTTTATGTACAATAGCTGTTTTTCTCCACTAAGATAAAATCGGTTGGATAAAAGTTTCTAAAGGTTAATCATAATATGTTGATAACAAAACACAAAATTAATTTTTATAAAATATAAGGATTATTATTATTTAAAAAAAATTAATTCTTTAAAATTATACATCCGGTCACGTGACAGTAAACGCCAATTAGATGTACTTTCAAGTTATTACGTCACGTCATCTGAAAGGCTATGTAAGCTTCCAAATACAATATCTAACCTTGCAAAAACTTGTAAACTTGCATATACAAAAATGGTTGTCTGTCACGGTTTGATGTAATTCCAGACATCATGACACTTTACACTGTTTTGTAACGTCTAAACCAATTTCTCAAAAGGACAAAGGCCTATTTAAAAATGTGAACTATACAATAAATTCACAATTCTGACCATTACGATTCTATATTCGCTTAGAAACAAACAAATGTAAAAGAGATATTGTTAAAATTAATCCAAATTTGAAAAAGAGTTAAATTATGTATATTGGCTTTAAAAATTATTTATCGAGTAAAAAGGAAAGAAGCAGATCTCGCGGTAACTAAAGCAAAAACAAAGAAATAAGAGGACAAACTTTCACAACGCTTTTTCATCATTTTGAATAATGGAGTTATGACGTGGAAAATAAGAGATCCGTAGTTTAAATTCGTAAAAGGCCTGAAAATTTTGAAACTCTTTTTAGTCATGGGATTGGGGTTTTTGGGGTGCTCTTTTGAATCTCAAATAATTTAAATTATAATGCTTTGTTTAAATTTAAATATTTTTTCATTTTATTTTCTAATTCTTAAGAAAACATGAATGGTAGTTTAAGAAACGATCTTGAATACCGCCTTAAGTATATTTCTATGTTACTTCATTGCATTTGTCATGGTAGAAAAAGGATTAAACATTTTGTATGGATTGCTATACTTTCAAAGCAAACATCCATACAATCATGACAAACAGAAAACGATTTTATATCAAACGTCTTTACCCAGACAGAAAAATTGTTGTAAAAATGTAGATTTTATTAATGGATAAGCACTTTGGTATGATTTATTGTCATGTTTTACAAATTGCAATACCAACTTTACTCTAACGTTACTGGTGTTACGTTACTGGCCAGAGTTCATTCAACAAATACTATACAAGTTGAATGTACGTACAAAACTCACAAAACACTATTTTTACAGACCGAAGTAGATATGATCTATAACGACCAATCCATTAGCTTTCTGATAAAACGTTGTATTTAATGATAATCTTAGCAGTATTAAATGATAATTTTTAAATGATAAACGTTGCCTCCAAATTTTAAGAAAATAATATTTTTGTGATATTTGGGTTATGCAAAACGATAACTGTTTTTGCATGGCAATTATAAAAATTGATTCACAAAGAAAATTCATGTTTTCTTGCATTGTTTTAACAAGATGGTAGAAATAAATCAAGTCTGTTTTTAAGGTAAAAGTTGTGGTGGGAAAGAGTTTAGTCATAAATGTGTAACGCTTAAAAATATTGATACTAGGAACAAAATTTTGGTATAGGCGTTCATAAAATCACCTAATTAGTTCATTTCCGGTTGTCTGTCTGTCTGTGGTCTGTCTGCCTTTCACCACGATTACTCAAAAACGGAAAGATATATCAAGCTGAATCTTTTATAGTGTACTGAGGACGTAAAAAGTGAGGTCGAGTTCGTAAATGAGCAACATAGGTCAATTGGGTCTGTAGGACCCATCTTGTATACCGTTAGAGATAGAACAAAAAAAAGAAGTTTAATAAACAACTTTTGTTTGAAACATTTTTTCGTAAACATCACTGTTTACCCGTGAAAGCGCAAATTATGAGCAAATTGTAAAGTATGTATTATATGTGAATATCAGTTATATATGTGTGACATGTATGTATGTGTAATGTGACAGAGTAATCAACACTGTCTATACATGGTATTTCTACAATTAACTCAGTCAATTTTTTGTTTTCACTTGTTTTATTTCAATTTTCAGTAATATCAAGAACTTTCTACATAAAGTGAATAATGACAATGGTACGAGAACCAGCCACGGTAGTATACATAAAAAGTCAGTTTTCATATAAAAGTTTTACTCATAAAACTAAAACTACTAGAATAAAATAATGCAGCGTAGTAACGAGAAGACAAAAGTATTTTCTAGAAAACTACCAATATGTATATTATGAAAAATATGGTGAAATGAATATTACCTCAATATAAAATATATTCTATTTAAGATGGTACCTGAGAGAATAAAATATGGTCCACAAACATATTATTTAAAGTCATGATAAAACATCGTAAAAATAATATTATTTTTATATATTGGATACAACGACAAAAATTTTCTTGAAGACGGTAATTTTTTTAGAATTTGTTTCGAAATTTTAAGAATTTTAGTTCAAATAAATTATACTTCTAAATGATACTACACTCATAATTCTCAAAGACTAACCTTTAAGACCTAATATATTTTAATATAGCTGGTTTCAAACTGTTATATATACATTTTTGATTGGGGTGAAATTTTATAATTTTTTTAAGAATCCTCTCAAATATACATAGATGGAAAAAATATTATAAAGAAAGGCGGTTTTCCAGATGATAATACTTAAAGTAACAATTGAATTTGAAGCACTACGACTATACACTTTACTCTATCGATTTGAAATTTGGATATGTTATACGGATTCATATTCTAACAACCCCGGATTTTATTGTTCGAAAATCCTGTTAATTTTCCCAATTTGCAATATTATATTATAAGGAGCCTATTTGATGTAAAATTACCCCAAAAACCTCGGGTACCTTTATTTGATTCAAAAAGTGACAAGTGATTGTTTCTGTGGAGGAAAAGGGATATAGAAAAATTTGACTAAAATATTTTCTTTGACAACATCCGGAATATTAATTAATAAGCTTTTCTGAACAAGAATCAATTGATAAAATGCGATCTTCGTTTTTTGCACACTCAATTCTATCAAGTGTCTGCTCCAATAGTCTCTCTGCAAAATTTGAATGAAACTACACACCATAAATATATATATATATATATATTTCTCAAAAATATAACAAAAAGAATTCGAATACAATATGAAGTTAACAATTTTATGGTGTAAAGGCCACAGGTGTGAAAAATCTGTATACCGTTAAAAATAAAATTTAGCTGTAAAACTTGGTAATAATAAATTGGAAAAATGTATTTTATTCAAGAAGTGTCTCTGACGTCACATGTTTAACCCACAACAAGTAATAAATATAACAAATCATGTAAATTTATATTTTTATATCTGTTTAGAAAATCAAAGTGTACATGTCTGAAAAAATTTTTAACACATGTGAGAGAAATTGTAGTACCAGGTATCTCTATCTTTATATATTATAAATGCGAAAGTAAGCACTTTTGTTTGTTTGTTTGTTAGTTACGCTTTCACGCTAAAACTAGCGAATGATTTTTAATGAAACTGTACAGCAATATAGCTCATACTTCAGAATAACACATAAGATATAATTTATAAAGATATAATAATAAAAAAAAATAAAAATAAAGTAATTTGACATTACCATAAATAACAGATTTCTGTAACAGTCGTCATTTGACATTACCATAAATAACAGATTTCTGTAAAATAGTCAATATAAAATATTACACGGCCATCTTTTCTGATAAGCTCAATGAATAATTACGACTATTATGCATTTAAAAAAATAGAAAACCGAACATATATTTTACCTGTGTAAAACAATCCTTGTCATTATTTCGAGTGTTATAGAAAGGGGATAAGCGAGAGCAATCTTTATCAATCTTTATTTTTAAAGCGAAGCGGGTGGGTATCACTCTAGTATACTATATAAACTATAATTGCCGTATTATTTTTAATTAAAGAGAATTGAAAAAAATACATATATACCAGGAATCGAAACCAAAACAACCGGGTTAGATTCTTGGTATTTGTGTATTATTTTAAATTCTCTACAATAACATATACGTGCTTTTTTAAGCTATTTAAAAAAATATATTCATAAAAAATTAAAAAAAAAAAATAATCAGCATTAATATGGTATCGATGAAAACGCGTGATCCGAGGCTTAACATGTTTTATGGGTCACAACCTTATGTAACTAGGATTACTTCCACCGATTATTTCTGAAGGCTACAATATAATATAGAGCGAACTATATCATATAATGTAATAATATGATATGGAATATTTTATAATGAATAATATCATACGAGTGAAAACTGACAAGTTTCTGTCAAAAGCTTCCTCATTTCTGAGCGTTTAATTACAGCTTCAATGGATGGACTTTCATTGACACGGGATTAATGAGATTTTTCCCACTTATACTAGGTACGCTAACCCATAAATGATAACCTATACCAAAATTATAGGAGAAAATAAATGTTATATTTTTTGCCTGCTTATCATTATATATGCGTGGTACATTATGTTGTTAGATTCAAGGTACATCATTCTGCATCTTTACAAAATTTCTCAATATTTTACACTATGGTTAAAACTGCAGTATGTTGTAACAAAATAATTATCAGTGATTTGGGTGAAATGTGATTTAACTGCAAACGATTAAACTTTTAAATAAATGAATCGTAAGTACAAAATTTTTGAAACACTAAAAAATATTATTTATATTTTATTTCGAAACAAAAGCACATGGATTAGTCATTCTCTTAGTTTTTCAGTTTCTGGTATATATTATAGATACTGATTTCTACCGAGAAACTAAAGATTGAGAATGTCACCATAATATTATAATCCATAATGAATGAATGGATAGTAGGGCAAAAAATGTACAGTCTAAAGTTATTGTAAACATTTCTTATCACAATATGATAAAACCGTAAAAGGGATGGCAAAAAGTGAAATTAAAATTGGCCAAGAAATGCGGATGATATAAGCATTTTAAAGTATTACTTAAACAGAGAGATCCTACACTGTATTTGGCGTCGTATGCTATGCTTGCCAAATGAACTCTATATTAAATTTTAGTTTGCTAGAAAGAGATATAGACAAATCTTTGATGGCTTTTATTTTGGCTGTTTTAACAGTCATAAAAATAAATTTTTAAATAATTTTCTACCATTTGTTTCATGGATGAGCTTATTATTGAAGTAAAAGAATAATAATAATGAATATTTCCTATAAACATATTGAAAGTAGTCACTGAATATCATCTTTTGATATAAGAAAATGTTCTCTTGTTGGAAAAAAGAGTTTCTCGTTTTTATTGACGTTATGACCTAGTCTGATGAACAAAAGTTTGAATCCCCCTCTCTTTGGATGACAACTATGCAGTGGTCTTTGACGTTTTATATTTAATTTAATATTATTTTAAATACTTGGAAATTGTGTTTCTATTTCATGAGATCAAACAAAATTATTAATTAAATGTATAACATTTTTTTACTAGTTTATTATTTTTACTAATTTCAATTTTACTTTATACAAGAAGGGCACAATTATGATGCCGAGGTAGAACTTTAAAGCAAAGTCCATTTTGCCTGAGCAAGTGTAGTCGCGGTGAAATCAGGCTTTAAAATTTGTTATACTAAGTTCCAATCGAACAGCCTAAAATGTTAAATAACATTATACAACTTAGATACACTCTCACGGGAATATTCTGCAGGGTCTTTTTAACAATTCAATGAATTCCTAAAACGTGAACGGAAAACGTTCAGTGCAGAGCAAATCATTAATCGCGACTGAACATTATCATAACTTAAAAAAAGTGTGATAAAATTAATTCGATATCTTTTGGATATCTTCACCGTTTAAAACGTATAATGTTTTCTCTGTTACGTACTGTGAAATTTTATTTTAAATATAAGTAAATTACAAATTCAATTAACATAGTTTATAAAACATGAAAATTAAAAGAAATTAGATTATACAGGTACATTCCTAACGTATTAAATATGCCTACCGATTTATTAGTAAAGCACGTAAACTTCACGAACGAAAATGTAAATATTTTAGTTCATTACTATTTTAAATTTAATAAATTATTTAAATAACAATAAGGGAAGGTGTAGTACATAGAATAAAAAATTTTCATTTATGTATTTCTTATATCAATGCATTAAAATATCATAACTGAAATTGTCTCTGTTCATAGCACTTTTATTCCTCGACAGTGCTTTTAGGAGGATCGAAATATCAAACAACTACCAATAAAAACGTGTGAGATATGATATATAATGGTCAATCATGGTACAACGTCATATGTACCATAGATCATATCATAATGTACCCAAAATAATTACCATCGATTGTAACTGAAGGCTCTTTCTTCAACATATTATGATCGTTACAGTTCACTCTAGGGAGCAGCGTTATAAAATGCTCATGATTAAGCATTGAAATTGCTACCCGTTGCTCTTAGATGCATCCGCTGGTCTGAGCGCCCAACTAATTCCTTGCTGCATTTTTTGGACCGATAGCATATGAAGTTATTTTGCTCATTTGAAAACGATTCGCCAGAAAGAAGCCCGGGTTGCGTATGATTCAATATACAATATGAAAATGCCAGATTTTATTTAGACAAACAAAACCATATTTACAATCTCTATTTTTAAAAATCGTAATCAAAAATATATGGCAATATAAATCGAGAACTTGCAAAATATTCAAGGTACCTACATTTAACCCTAGGTACTACATCTAACCAACACATGTAAAATATACAACACATAATAAATATGTTTGATATTAACTTCAATATTTATCAATTATGTTATTAACAGTTCAGTAGTTCTTATCAAATTTGTTTATCATCTGGAATCGAATATTTATCAGCAATCACATACAGACTGAGAGGCGATATAGACAGTCCGCTGGGCAGCACCCTTTTTGTAAAATGTTCAATACTTGAAACTTTGTGAGTAGCTTCCAATTAGCGAGTCCACCATACTTTTTCTCTACGAGTTTTTCGAAAGTGTTGCTTTTTCAAATAAACATGATAACGCAATAACATTTAAGCTATTGGTCTAAAAAAACGAAGCAAGAAATTTATCGAACACTATGACAACCTGTTAAAATTAAAAAATTCAGCCAAAGTGAATTTTGCTTAGCAAAACAAACTCATCGGTGCAGTATTTTTGCTTAGCAAAATATTTTATTGTTCAATAATTATTAACGTTGTTATCAAGTGATCATAGTAGTCCGACACGAGAAATCTGCCAATAAGTTTTTAACCGACTTCAAACAAAAAAGGAGGAGGTTATAAATTCGACTGTACTTTTTTTTATGTGTGTTACCTCAGAACTTTCGACTGAGTCAACCGATTTTGATGATTCTTCATCTATATGAAAGTTGGTGCTTTTGTGTGGTTTCATTTCAATTTGGTTCAGTTCTGACAACGGCATCTATGAGAAAACCATAAATGTCTTAAATTTGCATTAAGTATGCACGACAAAAGGACGAATAACTCAGTATCACGCCAACCGATTTCGATGATTCTTTTTTTAGTGACAAATTATTTAGTGTACTTCAGATTCGCTAAAAATCACAAAATAAACAAAAAACTTTTAACAAAAAGAAAACGGACTACAAAAGAAAAAATTTCCAAAACAAATTAATATGCACTAAAAAGTAAAAAAATAACGATAATATAATAAAATTATTGTTATTTTTGGAGTCGGTGTCAGCCAAGCTAATGTAGTAATCTGTTCTGTCAGAGTTGTTTCCTTGGCTGAAATCGACTCCAAAAATAACAATAATTTTAACTACATTATATTATCACTATTTTTTTACTTTTTAGTACATATTAATTTGTTTTGCAAAAGTTTTTCTTTAAAAGTCGGTTTTCATTTTGTTAAAAGAGTTTGTTATTATTGGTCAGTCTTTTTCTTTCTTCAAATGAATAACAGGCTGTAAAAAGTTATTGGCATACTGTAAAAAATTGTTTTTTTTTTTTTGTGTACAAGCAGATCGTCTATTTGTGAAAATGATTAATATAACCAAAATATAGAATCAGTATAACAACAAATATGGGTCTATAAAGGTATAAAACCAACGTATATACCTTTTTTTGGGGGCATATTCACTTTTAGGTGTAAACCGCACTTCATCTCTTACTAATTTCAATAAGAAAAGAAATGTTCATAGTTCAGTCGACTCAAAAAATTCAGTTTTTTCGTGACATTGCCAGCCAGCTCCTATATTGTCAATATACATGAAATAGGGCAGTGACTATTGAAGAAAACGATAATTATAAATACATTAGAAATGTTACTGAGTGTAAAATTTTAAATTGAAAATCACAATTGTGAACTTAACTTTTAATCTGATGATAACTTGAATATAATTGAAAAACAAGTTACAGTATGACTACGTGGGTGCTCATTTCTTCCAATCATTAACCAACCATATATATATATCTATTGTTGATTTTAAGCTGCTTACTGAACAATAATAATTTATCATAAGAATGACATAAATAATAAGAGAAGAAAATATCATGTTATACAAAACTATACTTAACCAACCGTGCAGAATATGATCTTTGGTCGTAAGACTTATAACTTTCAGTTTAAGGACATTCCCAAAAAAACTAGTGTATGCAAATATTTGAGACTTACGTTCCAAATCACTTATAAAAAAAATAACACACAAACGCCACTTTAAATGTAAAAACGAGTACCGCTGGGTATAATTTTCTTTATATACGGAAATATTTGCACCTAATATTTTTAGCTAATGAATACTAGTTTTCCAAATTAATGATAAGAAAATTAGCCTTGCCACATAATAAAGTATACCTTTGAAAACACTTCAATATGGGATTTATATGCTAAAAACACAAACTTTAACAGCTCAAACTTAAACTGCTCCAATTAAACAATTTAACCGTAACGGGTATTAAAATGTTACCTGCTTTTATAGGGCATAATTGAGAATGCACATACACGATTTAAAGATGATCACAGGAAAATGTGGTTTTTTGTTTCGGAAAAGGCACCGACGAACTTTTTCCATTCGTTCTTTCTTGAACGACTCTGCCACTTCTGTGATGTTTCCATCCCACATTGCTACAATTTTATTGGATTTGCCCTTTTCTCTTATCATATGTCTTGCCAATAGCAACTTTAAGATGTTATGCCTAGGTCTTTGTTTTATTTGAACACGGTCATTTGATCTGTTTGAATTTTTTACATTAAGCAATCTTCTTGGACATTAAACAGGACTTCTTGCCATTGCATATTGTCATGCCGCGAGTATCCTTGTCATAATCTGTGTTAAATTCCATAGTTCAATGCCATATACATAAGGTTTTATTAATATAAAGCTTATTCTCAATGTCCATATGCTCTTTCAAACCCTAATATCCTCCAGCCATTGAATAATTTTCCTCTCTACTTCTAGACAGAAAATATCTATTTAAAAAGTCTTGCTAGGCATGGTTTTGGTGGATCGACCAGTAAAAACATTTTCATAAATTGTAGTAAAATTGACGAACTATAACTTTTCTTGTGATAAATATTTCCACTTTACTTACGCCAGTAAAATCTTACAAAAAACTACTTTTCCACACTCCTTCTTCATTATTCCGCCTCTCTCCCATTTCTTTACCTTTTCTTTTTAACAATTTCTTCTTCTCTATAAGGACATAAACACCTCAAACGTGCAAGTATCATAACATTGTTTTTTTTCATGATGAAATCAATACCTTTCTATCAAGCAATAATGCAATATTATTTTTAAGTAATGGTATTTCATAAAGTTATATTGAATTTTTTTAAGATAACATAATTTCATCATAACCACTAATATATAAATATTATTTCATGGAATCAACATAAAACCGGCATATATTAGAACAGCCAAATAGAACGAATACCATTTGACGCTGTAACTCAATTACACTGCCCTTAAACATTTATTTAAACTTTAAAAAACACCCTCTCAATGACGTCCTTACGTAATATTGTAGCGGGTATTGCAGGACACTGTCCTGAAAACAAGAATGATTTGCTCTATAATGAACCACGACTCATGGGGAACATTCCCCAATGATGAAGAATAAGAAAATATGATTCATCTTCATGGCACTGCCCAGCTATTTCAATGAGAAAATTCAAGAAAACCATTCAGCCATGACAAAGTGGAGTTTAAATATACAAATATGTAAACATTAACACAAAATTTTGATGTTTATGGCTTTAACCTCGTTAGAATATCATTTTTGGATTTTAAGATATGGCTATGGATATGCTAGATTGAGCGATCATATCCACCTGTTTTTGAAGATTAATGGAGCAAAAAATATGTTTAAAAAATATAGTTTCATTCCCTTTTCAATGTCGTTTTTAAATTTTGAAATATCCATTTGAAATGGCTTAAGGAGTAGGAATTCCTAAGAGGGTGATTTTCTTCAGATATCAAATCGGGCCTTATAGTCTAAGTTATTTTTTAGCTGCTACAATTAAACCTAATTTAACTTTACGAGTAAAGCTACATAACACCTTATATAAATTAATTATGATAGCGAACAGTATTCGAACATGTTTTTTCTTTTTGAAAAAGCCGTCATTTTTTTAAAAGAATGAATCTTTTTAAATTTAAATTTACTTTCCTAAAAACGAAATAATTCAAAAATGATGGCTAAAGTTTGCTACAAATGTGATACCCATTCGTATATTTATAAATAAAATTAGTTCTTCTACATTTTTTGCTTTTCCAATATATAGAACGATATTAATGTTTTTGGTTATATTGAGTTGTATTTTTTTGTGGTTGGAAAATAAAGTAAAAAAAGGAAACGAAATAATTTATGACTATAAACTAACTGTCCAAGTATAAGGTAAGTATATGCCTTTTATCTTTACTTATACCTTTTATTAGGAATAATAAAGTATATGATTTATAGCTTACGTATTTTTACAAAAAATAAATAAACAAAAGAGCGTTAAAATAAAAAGATAATTCTAAAAAAAAAAAATATCGGTTAAGTACGAACAAAATTTGAGCGTTGAGTGTTTTATTTGTGGCTATTTCTTTACTATGGACAATGAAGTATAAACAACCCTTCGATTGAATCTGTTAAAGCGTCGTGTTTATAAAATACGTTAGTTCTTTAAGTTTTACGTCTTTTAAAGTGGTTGTCTTTGTACAATATTGTAAAAATAGTGTAATACATCATACAGCAGTGGTATGTGCGTATTGATATGCTCAGCACACTCAAATAAGTATTAATTTTAACATGGTTTTAACTCAACTGTCCATTTATCACGTTTTCTGTATGATAATAGCATGATAATAAACATCGGTAATTCTGTTTATAATAGACATCTCTCTTACAATACTTATACTCTAAATATAATTGTGTCTTTCAACAAAACTTTGGGTAATTATATCTCAAGAATGAAACTGTCAATAGTTTTGGTTTTTTTTAAACTCACATTTAAATCTAGTTTTTTTCTAAAATTAAAAAACTTGTTAAAAACACAACAAAACGCAACCTTTCCTATGCTCTCCATGTTAATTATCCGAACTTTAATTGTATTTAACTCGAGTTAGAGACGGTCAATCGACGTCAAATTTTTTTGGTTAATGTATTATTATATTCCTAATAAGTATACACAAATTTAGAATCTTCTATCGATATGCCCATAGCAAGACAACAACTTTAATACATAAACGGTACACGGGCTACACTCACACAATTAATTTGACTAAAAGTTTTGGAAGGTGTAATGTTCAACGGTTTAATAAAAATACGACCTTAGTTTTGTTTCAATATTTTTTTATGTTTAAGTAATATGTTAATAAACCACTTTTTTGATTCAACGTTCGTCTTTTTTAATAATCTCTAAAAGATCACACTATGACTATGACTTTTTTCAATTGAGACGCACTCGCTTAAGGATGGAAATTTGTGACAGAATCCTAATAATGTTACACATAAACTATATTAAATACATTATACTTATATAGTTTGTATATGATTATATACGATAATTCGCATATGATAAATCAAATTGGAAGTAATTATAAAAAAATATTTTTTTTTTAAATGCTGTAGTTACGTCATTTTTTTTAATAAAGTCACGCAACAGACGTCAACAAACGTAACATCACATAAATATTAAAATATTTATAGCAGAATATTTTTGTAACGCAGAACATAAATTATTCGAAAAATACTTGCTCTTTTATAAAAGACTAGCAGCTACGCATCTGCTTTGCTGGGTAATTTTAACTTTAAAAACAACGAATATCGACTTTACTTTCCTTGTCCTCATTTATCCCTCCTTTAGTTCACATCATGGGTTTTAATGTTTTGGTTCGGAATAATAATTTTTTGAAAATTAAATACAGCTCACGTTGTTTGTAAATAATGTAGCCTTCTGTTGTTGAAATAATTTTGAAAATCGATGAAGTAGTTTTTAGGTTTATTTATTAAAAACAATTTCATGGATTACAATTTTTTGGTGGGGAATCCTTCTTTTTTTTGAGAATACAGCTCATGTTACTTCCTGATAATGCAGTTTTATATTGGTGAAATAATTTTGAAAATTTTGAGTTTATTTATCACAAACAAATTTTATGGGATATAATTTTCTGGTGCGGTGGGATATAATTTTTTGTTCCGGTAGAAAAACATATTTTTCGTTATACTTAATTCATTGACGTAGATATATACTTAATTCATTGACGTAGAATATAAAGGTCTGAGCAATTAAGCCATTCCGATTTTTTTTCTTTGCCAAAAAATAAAATTAATTATTCACTTTGATGAAGTCACTCAGAATTTTAAAATTTAATCTGTGAAAGAAGCAACACATAAATTTATTAACAATACGTTAATTACCACTATGTCCGCAATTTAAGAAAACTTTTCTTAATATAAGGATCATATTCAAAATTTTGAATTGGATGCTTCAATGGAACGAAGTAGCTTAGGGTATCTTATCATCAAAAATTGAATAAATTTGCGTAGTTCAATTTTTGTGTTGAAATATAAAATAGAAAAAATTGGTATTTCCCAAAAATTGAGCTTTTATTACATGAAGTCTTAGTTTTCATATTACCACCAAACTTATTGAAACTAAATCAGGAAAAGTAATGCTCCCATTTACATACACCACCTATATGACACACTCACAAAATACGAATTTTTCATTTGAATATAAAATTTTCATTTTAAAAATAATACGATTACAATATAATTTTTTTATACCAAAAAAACTATGACGTAAATCAAATAATAATAACATTTATTATAGAATTGGAGAAAATGTTTATTCCATCACTAACAAAGAAATCAAATAAAAAAAATAATGTTGGCAAATTGAAAAAAAATTGTGTGATAAACAACTTTTATGTCAGATTTTCTGTTTAATAAAGCTGTCCTAAAAAAAACTTGATTATTGACATATAAAAAATTAGGTAGATTTTCTTTTTGATTTTGACTCCCTTGAAGAAGTGAAAGAAGTAGTGTAATAACAAAAATCGATTTTGAGTTTCCAACGGAAACATCTATTATTCAGATAAGCATTTCTGCGGGCTGTATTATGTATTTTTTTTAAATAAATCCCCTACAAGACTCAAAATAAAAATATTTAGCAAAATTTATAAAATTATGATTAATTAGCTAAATATTTTTAATATTTTTATTGTGGGTCCTGAAGGGGATATTTTTTAACAAGATGGAAACATCTAGCATAACTTTAGCATATTTCTTGAAGTTGTGATATATCATGAAGTTTGATATATAACATAGAACTTTTGAACATTTGAACTTTTCTTTTTGTTTCCGATTTCTTAGCTAAAAGGCTAATCAAAAAAATCGTAACAAATTTTTGTGTAAAAAATAAAAGATACTTATGAAATTATAATTTAAGCTAAAGCACAAGGCCTCACCCAGATAGGAGCCTTTTTTGGGCTACCCTCTCCAAACAAAGTTTTCCGTCCTTATATGTATACATATGTTCTTGCATATCTTCTTGAATACATGGCATGTCAAATTAATCTAGAATCACTGATTCTATGTAGAATTAGATTTGGGAAAATTTTGTCGTCATATATCTGCGATATTGTAGTTATAAATATCTTTCAAGAAACTGATGGATCCAACGAATATATTCTTAGCAGGAGAAAATATTTTCCCCTGAATTAACAATAAATATTAAAAAATATTCATAAATAAAAATATTTCGAAGAAAATTAAAAAATGTTGGGAATTCATATAGTCGATTTAAAAAAAAAAAGTTAAATATATTCGTAAAAGAAAAAAAACTTGAAATTTAATTAAACGTATAGTGAAATTTACAACAGTGGAAAAACGTTTTTTGAATACAAATTGATATTATTATGCTTATGACCATAAATTTAATAATAATCTTATTTCTATATATATACATATTATTTTGTCGAATATAAGATATAGGTAAGTAGGTAGGTATATAATGATTGTATGAACGAAGGGATGAAAATTGAAAATACGAATCGAGGAAATGAATAAAAAATGATGAGGAAAAAAGATAATTGAAAGGAACAGATTAGTATATGTGAATATAAAAATAAATGTACAGAATGATTTGTAAAGAAGGCTCAATAACTTAATAAAAATAACTTATATAATACAGACAAGCGGCCTGGTCCGCCTTTTTTTAGCACCGCCGAATTTTTTTCACGATCACAAAGTAGGCACACGGTCTGCAGAATTTAGTACTTTTAATAGGGTATTCCACTATTTTAAAAAAAAGTACTTCAAATTGTTGATTTTGCAAATAAAAAGCCACCAAAAATTTATTTCGGAAAAATACACACGCTTTCTTACCAAAAACTTAAATTAAATTTTAAACCTTTTTTAAACTGTCAAAAACGCGGACATCCAATTTGATGACTTGATATGGGTATCACTATAAATAAAAAACTATAAATTTTGGGATACAATTTTGAAAATAATTCCGAAAGGTGTTTCAAAATCTATTTCGTGGTTCAGAAGTAGTTAGCGAATAAACAGGCTGACAGACGCGGATAGTGACTTTCTTTTATGCTATGTGTAGATTTCAAATAATAAATATAAATCTAATAATAGTATATAAAAGATTTATACGTAAACATTCAACATTGTTTAATATGATCCTTAGAGTAAATTCAATTAATATTATGTTAAAACTAGATTGCCACAACGATAATATATTTTGTTTCTTGAGCATTGCGCGTGCTTGAAAAGTATTTCAAGTTATAAAATATAAAAATTTTTATAAGGAAAACAACAGAAATGAAAATTTGCCACTTGTGTATTTTAAAAATAACCCTACAGGGTCAGTTGAACTAGGCAGAAATTCTCTGAAGAGCTGTAACCCTCACTAAACATCAAAAGTATATTAGATTTGCAGTTACCCGCCTAGTTTTTTGGACCTCCCTTGTCCTCCTTTTACCTCCCTCCCCCATTTATAACAATCGAAATATATGTTACTTTTTATAAGGACACCAAATAATAATGCTTTCAAAATTGAAATTATCTAGCGAAACGGGCGGGTAATTGATAGTATCTTTATAAATTATAAGCCATAAGAGTAACTTTTATAGAATTAATTTGGAGAACTAATATTCACTAGTTAAAACCAGTAAAAATATGTTCCTATAAAGACAATTATATAACAAGTGGCACCCGTTTTTCCATAAAATACATTTTAAGTGATTAAACGAATAGAATTTGTGTTAAGAAAATAAGTATTTCTTTTATAAGTAATTTTCTGGAAGTCTTTTGTCATCATCTTTAGGCAATCTTTCAAAAAATATGGTATATATCGAAAAACTTTAACCTAATTTTCGTCTAATTTTCGTAATTATGTTATAGCTCTAAAACCCTCGATACCATCTTCAAAATTTGAAACGTAAGTCTCAAATAATTTCATACACTCATCTTTTTGGGAAAATCCCTAAATCATTTAATTTTATTATTATATTTTGTTTACTTCTCTATTAACATATCCTTGGAATCGACATGGTAAAAGGAGTACCTATCTGATTTAAAAGTTTTCTCTCAATGTATTTAAACTGACCATTTTCAAAATAGAAAATGTAGACATTTCAATATCTACGAATAAATCACATTGTACAATCAAGATTTGTTGTTTGCTAAAAATATTCTTAAAGTTGATGATAATATCTAACCACTTTTCAATATTCATATTTAGCTCTTAAGTACATGTTCTTCCACTTCTTAATATAATAAAATTTTCTGTGTAACAATAATCTACGGCTATTATATTCACAAACTGTGTGTATGATATCTACTTGTTATGTTGTCTGTATTGAAAGCAAATTTTGTAAATATTCTTTCCGAAGCATGTAAACCTTAATGAAGGGTTCTTTTTTTATCATTGTGTACTAAAGATGATAAGGAATATAGATCCGCCTGAAAGAAAGGGGAGTTGAAAATGATTGCCTACCTTCAATTTTAAAGATTTAGTAATAATGTTTATTTGTGTAGATACTATCTGGTAGTGCAGCATATAAGGGGAACCTGTCTGACATATTCTTATTGTCCTCTGATTATTGTTTGATCGTTTTCGAATTCAGGGAAACGGCGTATAATAAATACATTTAGTTGAATAAATCTACCGGATTTTGACAAAGAATTTCATAAACTTAGCTTTGCTAAGCTTAGCTTTGTTTTTAAAAGGTTCTGTTGTAAAAAATACAGAAAGGGAGTTTTCCGGGTCGGAAACGATCCGCGCAAAAAAAAAGATGTTACTTATGATCATAAAAAAGGTGGTTAATTCAAGCCTGATACATAACCTCTATTTTGAGAAAAACGAATATTTCCGAAAAATTTCAACAGGTCGTATAGTACAAGTAAATCATCGGACTGTGTCTTCTTTAATTGCAGGGTTTTTTATTTACTGTCGGATAGTTTGAACGATTTTTTTCAAAATCTGATTATAGGCCAAAATATCATCTCAATTCCTTCATTTTTCGAAAAGTTATCAGAGAGAGTTGAAAATATGAGGTTACAAAGGTTTTCTTGATATTTTGTGGTTATTTTAGTAAATTGAGGGTTCGATAAGGTCGATGTAGAAATTCAAAATAAACAATCCTGTTTTCTGTTCGTCTCAATCTGATCAATAGAAGCAGATATATTCAAGAAGACGTCACCAAAGAAAACAATGTAGGGATAAAACCACGTGGCGAAGTTCGCGCAGAACTCCTTTTCTGCATTTTTTACAACAAAAGAAACCTGTTTAAAAAATAGCCATTTGAAAAGTATTATAAGGTATGTTTCAAGTGCAAGTTTAGGGTTTCGTACTTGAAATAATTAGAAAAGAGGCAATGATCTTCAAGCTGTCAGCGTTTAATTAGCAACGAAAATAGTTTATACTTGAAAAATGTGCTTAGGGCTACATTAAGTTTTGCAAAGTAAACTAGGATCAACTATAAACAATGCATAAAAGCATGAGTATATGCTGTATATGTACAAAAACAGAAGGTAAAGTTTGAATGATATCCGTTAATCTAAATATATTATAGTATGTTAAGAGAGTAGTATGTAAATCTAATATATACAAAAGGTATTATGTATATCCAATATCTACTTAAATTTTACTAGAATAGAACTCAGTGGTTTATAGAAAACTCAGTCACACGATATTATAAGAGGCCCAAGCATATTTAGTTCGGAATATACCATTTATTTCACGAAAAAGATTAGTAACCACTTATTAGGTTAAGTTTTAAAATATATACCTAGCATCATAAAAACAATTTTTGAACTATTCTTTAATATAAAAAGCGTTGGAAAGTACCTGAGCTCCTGTAAACAACAAAAAAGTCCATTTTATTTTTTAAATGCGGTAGTAAATTTTCGTACTGTTTTAAAGAATCTGTTCCAACTGAACTCCACCCGTGCTTAGGCAAGGAAAACATGGATATGTATTCCCACTCTCGATTAGTAATAGGAATGATACTTCCAAAGATACTACCTTCTTAGAGCTTTTTGAGAGGATGTCACAAAAACGTGGCATCAACAAAAGATCTAGAACTACGAGTAACTTAAGCTTATCTAGATCATGATGAGACCAACGTTAGTGGTACTACACAATCAAATCTGAGAGTACAGACTAATAAGAAAGCTTATAAGTATAAGCCATATAGCATGATTAAGAGGGGCGTATCTGTTGTCATTAAAAATAGCGTTTAAAAAAAATTATATGTCTCTCCCACTTCTTTTTTACTTAATTTCTGGTCAAAAATAACAAAATATACATATGCAAAAAAAGTTATGTTTATAATTATTAGTTTACAAATAATAAGTATCCTTGAACGTAAATAAGAACAAGCCGTGGGTAGAGTCTGGTCCGACCCTGGAGGTGCACACAAATAAATTCCCAGCATAATAAATATAGTTACTTATAAAAAAAATGACCCACTCGAAATGACTAGACTGAATGTTATGAACGTTTATACGCTTTAAACGGCACTTCAACGACGTCGATATCAATTTTATTCACGCGATATCGATTGATACGTTAATACACTTCGATCGACACTTCAACGAAGTCAATTCATTATTTATTCGCGCGATATCAGTCAAAATGCGAAACGACTCAACCAAATGTTATGAAATTACATTTCGGATCATACTTCTGTTAATACGCTTCGATCAACACCTCAACGAAGTCGTTGCCACTTTTTGTTCACGCGATATGAATGACGAAAAAAATGTTCACGAACGTACGTACATACACACAAATACTTCTTCTCAAAATTGGTTTTAAAACCTCGCCCTAAACATAAAACGTAAAGATATATTGAAAATTTCGAATTTGAAAATCGAACCCATTACAATAACTTCCTATACTGGGATGTTAAAAAATAAAAAAACAAGATAAAATTCATTTTCAAGAATGTTGACTTATCGTTTCATTTAAAATATTTTCTTCGTTTTCTACAAACTTCGTGAAATGGTAGGTATATAAATGAATGTGTTTGTAATACCTCTATTTAATTAATTTTAAGGATAATAATTTAGTGCTATACGGAATGTTTGAAATGAATCAATGAGACGAATAAATCCAATAACGTAATTTACTTACTGACATATTAAAACCTTGACTCTCTTAAATATTATATATTCGATAAATTCAATTTCATTTTGAGTAATGTTTTATGTAAGGAAATAATTTTCTTGAAACTTTCTACATTAGCAGAAACTTTCTATGTAAATATTTCTAGAACCTAGCAAAAATTTGTTGCGTATGTACTTTAATTTTTAGTTAAATATATCATTGTTGTTATTAAAATTATTATTGTCTTTACGTTGAAATATCATTATTTAAGATATAGTGCCGGTTCTGGAATAAGTTGAATGTTCGAAATATGAAATACTAAAGGAAACCTAAGGAATACAAAGTCCTATATGGTCAGATTGGACATTTACACAGTTCCCTCATCACTTTTTTAACCCCCGAACTAAAAAAAAAATAAGTTTGACTGCTATGGGTGAAATAAGTTTGACTGCTATGCGTGTGAGTCTGTGTGTTTGTCTGTCAGTGGCATGGCAGCGCCTAAACGGATGAACCGGTTATAATATTTTATGTTTCACTTGAAAGATAATTTATCGTAGAGTGTTTTTACTTATGTTTCATGTGCGAGCTTAGAGTTTTGTACTCAAAAACTAAATAATTGGCGATGATCTTCAAAATCCATTCAGTTTGGAAAAGGCATGACATATAATTTTAACATATAAAGAATAACTATAGAAATGAATGGTCAAATAACCCTGGCTCAATTCATTTCGAAAAATGAAATGACAAAATAATTAGGTAATTCAAAACAATAATTCAAAAGACCAAAGTCAACTCAAATATTTCAATTGCGATTAAAATATTTTCAAAAATTTGTCCCAAAAAATGATAGCTCTCTAAGTATGATCAATACTTTGATATTGATTAAAGGAGTTTTATAAGTTTAAAACGTTTAAACGGTCGAACCGACTTGATTTAAAACATTTTATAGCCAAGTTTTCAAAAATCAGTGTACAAAAAATAAATCGCATTTATAGTAGGTTTTGCCTATTCGAGGCGTTTTCGAGATATATTTCATTATGCTTCTCGAGTTCCGTAATGTTTGAACACTAGAAGTGTATAAATTTTATATTGTTGTTGTTACATAGGACGTATCATCGCATTTGAAAGTATGTTTTTCTTAGAACTGTTCGTCAAAAAGGCCATCGTTTTACTTTAGAAACAAAGATAACGTACACTTTTTTAGTTCAATGACAAACGGAACGTTGTTGCAGATATTCATTGGAAACTGTGATTCTATTGTATTTTTAAAAAAAACATCATGAATTTAATTTCCCGCTGAAACGACTTTATTACAATAAGATTTCAACCATTAAATAAATATGAAATATGACTTGTTTTGATTAGAAAATATTTTTTTTGCTAAAATGTTTTGAACTTTTGACAGTTATTTTAAGTGAGACGTATATTTTAAATGCATTATCAATTTTGAAAGTAAAGAAAACTTTTCTTTCTGTATCAGATATTTATTTTCAATTTATGTTGTTCTTTACCGTATAAAAATATTTTCTTTAAGGAAGTGTGAGCTTGTATGATCAAGTAAGTTCAGGTAAACAAATAGAAAATATATATTTTCAATTTTGATAGTGAATTTTGTTTTAACTTGACGATACTTATAAGACGAAAAGAACCATTAAATTCTTCGATATCTGGCGTAATTTTCAAAATATTGAAAATTGATAATTTTCTTTAATTATCCAGCTTTCAATATTACGAAAACCAAGGTAAACCAATGTTGAAAATAAGATAAAAATAATCTCGACCCCAAATTTCCCCGGTTCGTACATTCCTTATATGAATGTAGACACTTGGTGTTTTTACTTTCTGTGTCATTGTTAATATGTTACTTTCTATTAAAAAGTTTTTTTTATTTGTTCCCAGAGAAAATTATCAAAAACTTTCAAAATATTTCTTTTTGGGATTTCTCCATAAGAGGATAGTATTTTATATCGATTTTCAATTATTTTTAACCAGCTTCAAACATAAAAGGAGGAGGTTCTCAATTCGACTGAATTTTTTTATGTTTGTTACCTGAACTTTTGACTGGGTGAACCGATTTTGATGATTCTTTTTTTACATGAAAGCTGATGCTTTCTGCGTGGTTTAATTTCAAACTGGTTCTGACAATGTCGTACGTGAGAAAACCATAAATTTGCATTAAGTATGTGCGCGACAAATGGACGAATAACTCAACATCACGCCAACCGATTTCGATTATTCTTTTGTTACTCACAAATTGGTTTGTGTATTTCAGATTCACTAAAAATCATAAAATAAAAAACTTTTTACAAAAAAGAACCTACTTCAAAAAAAATAAATTACTAAACAAATTAATATTCACTAAAAAGTAAAATATAACGATAATATAATGTAGTTACAATTATTGTATTTTTTTTTTTTTTGGTTTCGGTGTCAATTAAGTTAATGTAGTAAACTGTTCTGTCATAGTTGTTTCCTTGGCTGACTGCATAAAATTTGCAGGGATACTTAAGCTGAAATTTTAGCCACATATTCTTTGAGTAAAAATCAACCTATAAAAAATTTGAGTCATTAAATCAAACATGCTCATACATCCTTAAAAATATAAAAATAATCATAATTTACGTGAAAAATAAAGTTTTTTTTTTTTGTTGTTCTTTGGAAATAATTTTTTCTTATCCGTTTAACAATTTACCCACTCATAAATTGTTTACTAGAAAACCATTAACCTTATGAAAAAAATTATATTTTAAAAGAACAAAAATATTTTTATAAAAGAATCTTTGAAAAGTTTTCCAAATATTTTTTACTTTTTTACGTAAGACATGAAGTTAACAGAGATTGATTAGAAAAATTTTTCTTAGACCTCTTTCTTGTGTAAAATACAATTTTTCATTTAATTGGTAACTGTTCATGAATGTTTTGTTTGCGTAACACTTAAGTTCTTATAAATATCTTATTTTTATGACTAAGTTGATACCTATATCCGATATTTTTCAACAACATATAAATTAAAATAATTAGGCATAAATTTTGTGCATGATAAATAATATTTGTAAATCGGTATTCTACTAGGTTAGCTTAAATTAGAGTGACTGTCCTGGGGTGGGACACACTTAAACCATAGGGTCTGTTGTGATACTTCATGAACTATTGGAAACTGTTTAAGAATAGTAGGAGTGCTTCGACGTCGATAGACTTTAGGACGAATAGGTCGTCAAAAAGAGGCAGGCTCAAGTAAGTCCATCTCCTCATGACAAGAGCTGGGCAGTGACAGAGAAGAAGAGACATAGTATCCTCTTCCTCACCACTCTGACAGCTCGTGATGCTGCCGTAGTCGTGATACACTGCCAGGCCCAAGCGTTCAGCATGTCTGCCGTCCAACCAGTGTCCTGTAATAGCCGCAACAACTTTGCTAACAGAGGCCCTTGGAAGTAATATAAGATCTTCGGAAAGCCTACGATTGTACTCAGACCATATCTGTCTGTTAGTACCAACCACAAGAACGTTCCTCCCTCCATCTAAAATTGGCCTTTCTTAAGGTATCCTCTTTGAGGAGCAACTTGCAGTTCGCAAATGGTATTCTACTAAATATTTGCATATTAATAAGTACGGAATGGAAGGTAAGGGTGATCTTGGTGTGGAATTTGAACTGGAAGAAAACGTGCTTATTTCTCAGAACCTGGATCCAAAACTAGCAATTATTAGGATAAACTATGGGTATAAAATGCGAAAGATACGGTAGGATGCAAAATAAAGAAGGACATGATCCTTCTAATTTACTGCTTGTCAGCAACTGCAGGTTTAAAAAGCTTCAGGAACTTCGTGAGATGCGTAGATTGTGATAAAACTTTTGTATTTTGATTTTAGTTTTAAGCAAAAAAGTACTTTTTTTCCTAGTTTTCGAAATAAAAATTCTTGAAAAATTGAAAATGCAATAATCGATTTAAAGAAAAACGTGTTATTTTTTCAATCTCTGAGGGCATTTGCTTAGCAAACACAGCTTCTGCGCTAAGAATTTTTCATAATGGCAAAAGATAAAATAATATTTAAATTTAGAATGTTGGTCCTATTACAAAAAAATCTCTTAATATATATTATGTTTTAAATAAAAGCAAAATGAAATAAATTAACAACGTTTTAGCTTTAGCTTAAATAAACGAAGTAATAACAGCATTGTAATGTATTATTTTTATTTGAAAAATAATCAAAAATAAATATATTTTTGTAATAAAATACAAACCAACATAATCCATATAAAGTATTTTTATAACACATATAACCAGGACTCGGATAGATTGCAGGTTAAAGTGCACATAACTTCGAATATAAGATTTCCTGGTTCGAATGCATCTATTGTCACCATTTAATTTTAAATAGAAACAAAATTAATGACTAAAAATTGTATACATTTTTCGTCCTAGCCAAAAATTTTAAACTAAAATCTTATATATTTAAACGAGCAATTCTTGTATATATATATATATACATCAACGATCTTGGAAATGGCTCCAACGATTTTCATGAAAATGAGTATGTAGGGGTTTTTTGGGGCGATAAGTCGATCTAGCTAGGTTTCATTTATCAGAAATGTCGTTTTATCCGTCTTTTCATGAAAAATTGAAACATACAATGTAAAATAGGACTGTGCCTGACATCTATTGGTGTATAACGTAGTTAATGAAATACAATGCAAATTATAACATAACAAAAAGGAGGCGTTTGAGTAGTCTAAAATGAAAAATATGACTCTTGCTGACATCTATTGGCAAAGCTCGGTCATCCATATATTTATACTTTTACATATTTACATATTTACATATTTACATATTTACATATATTTATATATTTATAATTTTTATTTGAAATCAGTTCGAAAGTGTACACATATAATGCTCTACATAAAACGATGGTTTATTATTGATCAAAAAGAATACACAAATTATAAACAAATTCAAAAGCTAGTATGTCACATATAATAAGTTTACCATTGCAAAACCATACATGTACAAAAAAATATGGTTACTGGATTTATTCATATACAAACTCGTAAAAATTTTACATGAAATGGGTACTGTTACATTTGCGATGTTATTTCATCTGCGATGATACTTATAGTTACAAAAAAAAGCAAACAAAAAATTTGTATTTGAAATAAAAACACAATAATATATATGAATGAATACCTACATATAGTATTTTTTAGGCTGCGCTGCGTTTGAAATCTAGATAGATGCTTGAAATTTATGGAAACGTTCTTCTTTTACTCTTGTAAATAAATATATTATGTCTGCATTCCTGTTTTTATACGTGACAGTACCGATATTAAAAAGATCACGCTGAAATAAAATATTTTATGATTAAAGTTGTGTATGCTTCTATACAGGATGGCCGAAAAATAAGAGCACGTTCTTTAAGACTTTATAAATGAAATAAATTAGGCTCGGAGAATCTGACAACAATTTTCAGATCATTTTTTACAATCATGATGACCATTATCATGGGTTAAGTTACGTAGTTATTGAAAAGAAAATAATGGACAAAGAAAGAATGAGGCAATTATTTTATGACCAATAATTTAATTACATAAATGAAATTATAATTTATCTGTACAAACTATTTAGAATATTTCAATTTATAAAAATGTTGAATTTGTATATTTTTCCCGTAATAATAACATATAAAATTATAAAAATTGGATAAAATTATTTTAAGTATGTAAGAGCGCCAGGGCAATTTTGGATAAAATACTTGATTTTTTTTGTATATGAAGTTAGATTAATCAATTATACAAATTTTTGAGGGGTTTTCCAATTATTTAAATAAATAAATGGCTTCAAAAGTAGGCATATTTAACATTGGCCTCATAGGAAAACGGAAAATTGCTGATATGTTTTCATAGATATCTCCAAAACTAGTCGGTAAAGAAAAATTATAAAAAAAAACTAATTAAATTAAAGTTTAAACCTTAATAAATCAATGAAAACAAAAAAAAACCCGTTGTGTCCGATCAATTAAGGATGTATAAGCACGGAATTGACGACAAAAATTTAAAAAAATTTATTTTGTCAATTTTGAAGGTGAATTATATTATAACTTGACAATATAAGACGGAAAAGAATAAAATTTTTCCATACCTGGAATAAATTTAAAAAAATCGATTATTGAAAATTTCGTTTAGTTGTTTAGCTTTCAATATTTCGAAAACCATGGCAGATATTGAAAAATTCATGCCTATTGTTCGTCTACATTCATGAAGTTATAACAAAATTCATCATCAAATTTGAAAATGAGGTACAAATAATTTTCTAAACTTGCCTTGGTTCTCCTACAACATAAATTAAAACAAAAATACTTCCAAACAAAAATCATTTGAAGCATTTTCTTAATCAAATTTAAAAACAAATGAAGAAGAATTAAAAAAATGTTTGTTCAAGAAACGGGCGACAATTTTATTAGAGAATTGTCGAATGAGCGAAGGAAATGAAGCTATTGCTTTTGTACTTATGGCGGAGTTTTGGAAAATTTCCTTATAATAAAATTTTATATCAAGAAGGATTTTGGTATTTGAAAGGTCAAGTTCGTTAATGAGAAAATCGACCGATAAACAAGGGGTGGGGAATGAGCAAAGTACAAAAGTTTGAATTTTTTCAAAATAAAAAATATTTTTGTATTTTTTTATCAGTTTTAAGCAAAAAAGTACTATTGTAATTTTTTTCTCTAAGCGCTTAGTTTTCGAAATAAAAATTCTTGAAAAATTAAAAATGTAATATTTGATTTTTTGAAAAATATATTATTTTTCTCAGGGAATTCGCTTAGCTAACGCATCTCCTGCGCTACGAATTTTTTCATATATACTTTAAATACAAAAAATTTCATTTTGAATTTGTAAAATATAATAAATTACAAGATTTTTTTATATATCCTTATAATAATAATAATAATAAATAATAATCTTTATATATTTATGAAGATTTATCATGTGATGCTTGTGAAACATTTTGTCGACAGAGATCGATCCATCCCATTATCATTTCTACATTTATATATATATATGTAATACCGTTTTGTTACGTTTCCACGAGTTTGATTTTGATGGATTATACATACATACAGCATCATGACAACACTATATGCAATTTTAACGTGATTTGAGACGTTCTTTATGCATAATATAGTTTATGTCTGGTATTTTGAAATATGTTATTATAGGTGTATGGGTATATTATATATATTACATGTGTGTATTCGTTAAATGGACTGACTGATATGTGACGAAGAATCATCGATTATGTAAATATAAGACCAAACATGAGAAAAACGTAAAGGAATTTATAGACCGTGAGTCCATAATCAAGTAATATTATGTGAATTTGGAAGTAAAACAATTGTGTTTTTAATCGAATTTGGAGTATCGTTTCATAGAAATAAAGTATTTCGTCTATCGATTTAATTTTTAAGTTCATGTTATAAACGGTAGCTACTGACAACGTAACAAATTATTTAAAATATATCTGATTCCTTAGACTTCTTTGTATTAAAGGTCGAGTTAGGTATGCTCTTACGCTTTTTTAAGTATGCATACCTGTTTTTTGATACTTTTATTCTCTTATATTTTATGATATGGCCAAACAGAAACTACTATTTTGCTTGCCTCGTTTGTAGTTCCTAGTACATCACGTATTTTTTTCAGGCAATACCGCATTTTCCGAACTTCGTGACGGCGCTTAGTTTGGACCAATGTACCATAGGTGATTCTTAGAAAGGTTGCCTTTTCGAGCTTGACGCTTCTGGACATACGTCCATTGGATCTTGGGTCAAAGGACCGATCTTGTGAACCGTTAGAGATAGAACAAGAGTTAAAAAGGAAAAAGGGTTCCTTACAGAAAATAATCAACTTTTGTTTGAAACATTTTTTCGTTTAAATCACTGTTTACACGCGAGGGCGTAAAGATTCGAACATTACATAGTATGTATTATATGGTAATGTCCGTTATATGTGTATGAAACCTCAGTCGTTAAATATACACGATTATGGCTATCTAAGAGTGACTATCTTTCTTTACTAACGTGACGTAAAAAAACAAACCATTGTGTAATCAAAACTATCTATACATGGTATTTCAAAAATTAACACAGTCAATTATATGCTTTCACTTGCTTAAAATATTAATTATGCTTAAGAAAACATTTTTTTACAACAAGAATGATTAAAAATGTTGAAATTAATAATTTAAATGTACTCGTTGATTTGTCATACTGGTTCCATATTCGTGAATGACAGTAATAATATTTACCACGGCTTAGCCATGGTAGTGATTGTTTAAATGTCTTTCCTCATTTAAATTCAAGTGATTATCTTTTCTAAATCACCAAAACTAAAAATATATTTCTACATTTTGTCATCATAAATGAAGTCCCTTGAGACTGATTATCTTACAAACTTTTCGATTGTTCAAAATAATAATTTTTTTAGTATATAAAACATCAATTAACCACGACTTTTGCAATAAATTTATTCATATTTAAAAACGCGAAAATGTTTAAAATGATAATATAAACAAGTGACAACAAACAATTGACTGAGTTAATTGTTGAAATACCATGCAAAGTCAGTGTTGATTTCTTTATCACATTACACATACAAACATGTGGCACATACATAGCTGATAATAAAGTATAGTACATATTATAAAATTTCCGCCTAATCGGCGCCCTCACGGGTAAACAGTGATGTTTACGAAAAAATGTTTCAAACAGAAATTGTTTACTCTTTTATAAGGAACATTTTTTACATTTAAAATTTTGTTCAATCTCCAAAGGCCTACAAAATGGGTCCTACGGTCCTACCCAAGACCCAATTGGCTTATGTTGCTCATTTACGAACTCGACCTCACTTTTTTCGTCCTAAGCACGTTATAAATATTTCAGCTTGATAATTTATTTCGTTTTTGAGTTATCGTGATGCCAGACGGACAGACGACAGACAGACAGACAACCGGAAATGGACTAATTTAGTGATTTTATGAAGACCTATACCAAAATTTTGTTCATAGCATCAATATTTTTAAGCGTTACAAACATGGGACTAAACTTAATATACATTGACATATTTCATATACATGGTATAAAAGCTGTATTAATAAATTACATACCCTAAAAATGCGACTTTATTTTTTTCATATATATGTCGTTAACAATTTGTAAAGTATTTATTATAATACAAACGAAAACTCATGAGAGCAATTTAAAAGAAGGAAAATAAATTTTAAAAGTATTTTAAGGAAGGGAAAACAATTTCGGTTATTCACAACGCATAAATTGTATATGGTATGGTCGATTTCTGGTATATATACTGACACATATAAATATTGGGAAAAGGACACTGCAGCATTATACAGAAATACAAACCAAACCTATGTGGTATATATACCGAATGTTTCAAAAGTCTTGTCAATACAACTAACCAAACACAAAGTGCGTCGAGAGGAATGTCTGTAACTCTATAATTGGAATGGTAAATAAATTCCAAAATCTTGTATCCGAGTTTAAATTACTTTTTTAACGGAAAAAATAATGGATATGTATAATCTTTAAACTCATGGTAAATTTTAAAACATATCGGTCCTGAATTTAAAAATGTAGCTTTTTTGATTTCAAATTTCATTTATAAAACTTTAAGGGAAAAAACGAATATTTTTATAAGAGCGGTTATGTTTTTCGTACGCATCTTGTTTGTATGTATATTTGTTTGTAAATTTCATTCTTATCTCGTATCGGTCAAACAATCCTATGGATTTCGACAATTAAATGTTTAAATTTTATTAGGAATAATGCCTGTTGATTCAAAAAGTTTTTAAGTCTAAAATAAAATAAATAATTATAAAAAATTAAAACCCGATTCGTGATATAAAATCTGAAAAGAAAGAAACAAGTCTAGTAATTTACACATCGACTTTAACGGGCTGGGTAATATTCAAGCCGCTCCATATCTCAAATTTTATTTATATCAAACAGACCAGAGATCAGTAAAGTAAACATGGTGAAAGCGCCAATAAATGTAAAGTAAATATTAATAAAATAGACAAAAACATGACTGCGTTAAATAAAATTTGAAAAGAATGAAATAAGCCTAGTAACAAACTAACATTTGATTGGTATTTTATATCAGTCCGATTGTCAAAAAATAATTAAAATAAAAAAATAAAATAAATGATTTTATGATTTCCAATATTTTAATTTAAATTTAATATAATTTTAAAGGAAAAACTTCTTAAAAAATGTTGAATGTACCATAATTTTGAAGCTCTCTGTATCCGTATATTATATGTAAATTGTATTTTTGTGTCACATTAAACTTACACTCTCTTACACACTTTAAACTGCAACCAATTCACATAGAAAGATGATGCACGTATTTGTTTTATGTTTTATTTTTATTGGAAAGTACTTTGGTAACAAATTCCTTATGTTGGTTGTGTTAAAAATCTTACAGAAAAATAGGTCAAAAGTTGATGGCAACAAACTTTTGAAGTGTGAATGCATCGTATACCAAAGGTTAAACAGTTTGATCAAGTTATTAAAAATATAAATAATCAACTGCGAAACTTAAAGGATATGCATTAAAAGGGGAATACGAAGTGCAAGATTGAAGCAAGACTAAAATTTTTGATGAATGATCCTTCCTTATTGGTCAGGAAGGCCTTTCCTCATAAGTCATATTCACTAATGATAAACTGTAAAAGAAGGAATTATCTGAAAAAAGAAAATCATTTTAGGAAGTTTGTAGGGTATTTTATTTTATAGGGTATACAATTTATAATAAAATGTAAAAAATTGATAAAATTTATGAATTTTCTTATATCAAAAAAGTAAGAACCATTCCATTCGATATTTTTTTTAAACTAACAGCATGTCTATAGAAGTTTCTAAATAACTTCTTTTTATACAACACCCACCTAACAAATTTATAATACGTAAGAAAAAAATTACTTATTCTTAAATTTTTTTAATTCATCAAATTAAACTTAAATTTTGAGTATCTGATCGTAAATTTGACTGGTTTATTCATTTTGATTCAAATCACTTCGCTTACATTTTGCTTACTCCAAAATATTTTTTGGGCTAAAATAGCCGTTATAACAGAAGAAAAACTATTTTGTTTATCAAAAAAATGGGCTGAAGCTTCTGCTTGAGCTCTAAAACACGATATAAATAATGCAAATTTTCCATTGGAATTGGATTCATAGCCTATGTTTTAATTACAATTTATTCTCCGTCAGGTACAAAGGAGTTAAGTCAAAAACGATAGTGTAAATAATTTGAGTTGAATATTTTTTGCAAGATCATTTTAGCGCCCCAATCACAGGATCCTTAGAAAATAAAATTTGCTGATATTTTATACACTGAAGTAAAGTTTTGCATAGCTAAAAATTACCTTACACTGCCTACGATATGGAGATAGTTGACTCTTTTTACAGTAGATGATCCCTTAACTTGAATCTTTTTGTAGTGCTTGTTTTTAATAATATATCTATATAAGTATTTAATTTTGTGACTTATCGCTTTCTACTTGACAGAGAAGATTTATTCGTTTCTGTATCTAATTGCTAAACTATTATAATTAAATAGAATAAATTTATATAAATATATTATACCAATATAGTTTTAATTATTTATTTTGTGCAAAAGAATTAATATCGCTCTATATGTCTCATGATTTGGTATTTTGCCAAAAACATTTGTAAGAAATTTTTAAAAAGCTTATCACTGAAACAGAGTATCTGCATAGTACTAGAATACATGACCTAAATAGTATTGTCTCGCGTACTTTATTTTTTAAGTTCATATTTTTGTTAATGCGCTTTTATTTAAACAGTTTAATATATTTGCAAGTAAACTTCCTTAATGTACAAATTGTCAAAGATATAAGAAAGTTTAGAACTCTTTCTAGTGATAACCACGTTGACATATTTAATAATTTTACTTTTAAAAAATCAATCATAGTAGAAAAAAGGATACTTTTCAACTAAAACTTTTTAAATATTTATTGCGCATATTCCAATCAAACATATCAATGATAATATAGATCCAGAAGAGATAATCCATTATTATTATCATATAGAAATAATTCATTCCTAGTATCTTGTGTAGAATTTAGTACACTAACTTTTGACCGCTCGCTTTGCTGAACGATGATAAGTTTGCATGTCTAAATTTAAAAAAATTCCCTGCTCTAAGTATATTGGTCCTAATAGTTTAGTCTAACTTTTTTGTTATGATTTCAAATAATGTTTTGGTTCACAGTTTTACTGTTTTTAGTTAAGTTAGTGTTTATTTTTTTTTTCGTAACATTTACTGACATAACAATTAATTTAAGAAAAAATAAAAAGTAAAAGTAGTCATCTCAAACGTGCATGATGGGAGCTTTAAACAATATCAAATAATCTTCCATTTGAGTCTCACTTAGATCCTACTAGCTACTATCTACGAAGTTATGAACTTGAATCTCGGTAGCGAAAATTATTTATTAAATTAAATCTAAACCCAAAATCTACTCATAAAATTTTAATAAAGATCAAATCATAATTCAATTATCAACAGGGCTTGGGTTCAAACACTAGTAGCAAAAGTAATGGAATCAGATTTTGATTTTCAAGCTTGTTTTTCAGTTTTTTGAAGTCAACACTTACAAATTTAATGTAGCTTGTAAATACATTAAATGATATAGTTAGACAGTGTTTGCCTCGAATAGACGATAATCCTGATGTTGAAAGAGCCATATTACCCATAAAATATACAACTAGATATATATTACCAGATAGGTACTAGATATTGATACCATGACCAAATTTGAATGTGAAATTCAAATTGATCTAAAAACGAAGAAGTTATAAAAAAGATTGCATTCAAATGTTGCCCATCTCTTTTTAGCAAAACAAAGTTCTATATGTAATCTCTATGTCGATACACACGTATGACGTCACTAGTGGATATCTTTCTCTTTGTTTAATTAGAAATTTTTAAAATTCATATCTTGCATACTAATAAAGATTTTTAAAAACTTCACTTTTCTACTCCAACAGAGAGAATTCTTGCTTGTGATCCAGTGGCTATAGAAAACTATCTAATGACGATTTGTGACATCGGTTATTTAGGCGTTCGGTGGATGTCTCATTTTAATTTCCTCGGGTGATTGTGTCTGTAATGAATTATTTTTGTCTTTTTTGTCTATTATAAATTTTCTGTCTTTAAAAAACAGTAAATTAGCGATTTACGTTTAAGGTTGATATTTGTGATACCAACTAAATAAAATGTCAAAAAATTGCACAGAGTGAGAAGTGTGACAAGCAGACAAATATAAGTAATTTGATTAATTAGAAAATGTATACTATCTACAAAGAAAAAAAATAGAATAAATCTCACAAATTTTCTTTTTTATTTCCTTGTGTTTTTTTTCTGTTCATAACATATGCAAAAAAAACTGATATACAGGGTGTTTTTTTTATGTTGGCATATGCTTGAAATTAAAAAAAAATAATTTGATCGATAAAAATACTTCAAGTAAAAAATTTTGGGTCTATTGGCGCACATCTAGCACAGACATTAAACTTCACATAGATTTGCAGGTTCAATGAATAGCTCAGCCTACTCCATACAGTTAAGGCAAAAACAAGTTTTACCAAAAATTAATTATTCGTATGAAAATTGTTTTTTCATATAGTTATTTCTGCAGAATCTAGGTACTCTTCGAAAAAGGTTTTCAAATAAAAGTCGTTTGTTTTTCTAAAAAGATCGTTTTTGTTAAAATTAAATGAAGAAACGCGCAAAAAGTTTTATAAAGAACAACTTTTTAATTGAATTGTTCGTCTAATGTTTTGCAGTTGTGAATCAGAGTGAGGTTGAAATTGAATCTGAAAATCTAGATCGAATTCAATACTTGTATAAGATGTGTGACTTTGCAACTAACATTTTTCCTTTGAAGAAATTTCATCGATTAAAATTATTTTAAAAAGAACACCCTTTATAAATGAGACGAGTAAATTTTCATTTGATAAAGTAGTCTATTTTTCAGTAAGACTTGATTGATGATATACTTCAGTAATACTATACTCTTCTATGTGGTATAAATGACAGTCAAGCTTTTCGATATTCTGTGTTTGTGTGTATTCCGAACAAACTATACAGCGACATAGTTCTATGTGCTACTGTAAACAAGAATACTTACTGTGCATAAAGTATCGCTTTTATTACTTGAGAAAAAACACTGTAAATGATGCCACAAATGCTTTCCATTATCATTTTGCAAGTTTTTAAGTGAATTTTGATTCACAAAATTTATAAATAAAAACTTAACTTAAGCTCAACTTTATAGTTTTTTTGAAATATTACTATCAAAAATATTAAGCCTAAAACTCATGTATGTCCTGCATATTACTAATATTTTGTGTGAAAGAATTAAAAATAAATAAAGTCTCCCAAATCTCCAAAAATGATATTTTTCCATCGAGCTTTTTGCCAATACAATTAATCATTTTTGTGTAAAGAATGATTTTTGATTTCTTTCTAAACCCCATACAGTTATCAGATTCGATTGCTATAAAATTAAACTTATGAATAACTAGCTGACCCCGTGACCTATTTTAATATCGACCTACCGAATATACATTTATTTCATTAAGTTCGATCTAGCCGTCTCCGAGTATTTTAAACCCAAACACTGTGAGACGAAATTTTTAAATTTTATAATTTTCTTGTAAATCGGAACTATATTCTATGTAGAATCATCCTGCCAAAATGCTGACTTGTTTACAATAGCTATACAGGATCATTTTCTGGAAAAATCAAAACGTAAAGCTAAAAGTAATACGAATTATATATAAAACGTTTATAAACTAAGTAAAGTAAAATATTTTTGTATTTTTTACTTATTTTATTTCTTTTAGATATTGTTAAGGATAATGCTCCTTAAAGACTGTGTATAATAAGAGTACAGGGAGCTAGGTAAATAGGTTTAATAAATTTCCTGCTACAGAATTAACTCTGGTATAGAAAAAATTGTAAAACTGATTTTCTATAATTACTTATTTAAAAAACTAATGTGAAACGAATGTCTACAAATTTGATACTTCCACTGAAAAGTCTCCATCACTTGGCTTCGATTTGCTTGCGAATATAATGGAACCAACCTCCCATGGCACATCGATTGGGTGATGGTTATTTATTCAGATATTACCGTGCGATCTAAGTTTGTTGAAAAACAGAAACGTACATTTTGTACTCGACTATTTTTAAAAACTTGAGGCTAGAGAATAGTCGGGTAAGAGTGACTCATAAATAAAATTATTTTCTACTTTTAAGTACAATAAAAGCTTGTCCCTTAAAAAGTATTTTTTATTCAAAATTTTTTTTAACAAGGTTACATTATGGTTCCTACTTGGTAGAAACGTTGATTTTTGATGCGTAATTAACAAATTTGAATACTACTGCTATTAGTACTTGATTTGAGTCTTTTCATTTGACATAATTTTGGTTTCTACATTTTTAATGGGTTCTTTCTTTGTCTAATAAAATAAATGCCTTGAAATAGAAAAAAATAATTTATTATAATTTTTATAGCCAACAATTTTCTGTTATTTTTCTCTAAAATAATATAATCGTATATCTTATCGTTATACATTGTAATAGCCTTTTTTTATCTAAAAAAAAAAAAAATCCATTAAAGTAGTAAATCTATTCTATCTGTTTCTAAGTTTATACATAAACATTCAAGATAATTTGCTTAGTATTAGACTCTCGTAAATTTGATAATATAATCGAATGAGCTTCATGAATCAACAACCATATTTTTAATGGTTGAATGACTTTTAATGTTTTTGTGAATAAAATAATGTTTTTTCAATATCAGTTTATTATTATTTAAAATAAGTCGTGGTACCTAGAATCTGTAGGTGGCAGTCTATAATCTTTCAGATTATTATACATATTTTACCGTGGCTAAAAACAACAACAACAACAATCGTAGAAAAGTGATGAAAAAATTTTCTTCAATTAGTATTAAGAAAACATGTTTTCAAAATTGTTTATATAAAAATAATTTATAATAAAATTTAATCTGTTATTAATGTTTAATGATGTCTTCAGTATTAAGATAACATATATAAAAACGAAAGATGTTTGCCTTATAAAGTTAATATTTAAACTTTCGCTTTAATTATTTGTCTAGACTGATTTTTCGTAAGGTACATTTGTAAACCGTGAGTTAGAATGAGACCGTGAAAAAAATTTTCCGAGGTAATTCATTCTTTTGTTTCTAGTTAATAAGACCAATAAATAAATTGGCAAAGATCCCTCAGACTGGAGAAATTTTTTTAAATATGTCATTACAGCTTTGCTTGAGATAAATATTTTAGATATTTATAATTCTGGATCTTCATTCTACTATCTGGTTTTAAAAATATGATCCTGGAATGTTGTAATACTATGAAAAATTTATATTAATAACTGAGTAAACCCAAATTTTTTCATTTCCCTTTCAAATCCAAATGTTCTAGTTCTAATAAATTAAATCTACAATTCAGGTATTCCAAACGCTCCTTTTACTTTCTTCTCCTATCCTTCGCTCCGTACTTTTTTCTACTTTTTAGCGTGACTGACTGTATCAATTTCTTAAAAAACTCTACAACAATAGTTAAAATTTAAAATGATTCAGTAATTTTTTTGTTATCTTGTTATCGTTCAGCAAAAATGTATGACCTGCATACAGCAAAATATATTCTGATAAATACACACACACTTACACACAAAAAGAAGCAACAGTCTTATGTTCGATTTCCGGGTGAAAAAAATATCTTTCGGTTAGAAAGTAAGCAGTATGTTTTAATAAATTAATTAATTTTCTGCTACTTCTTTTATTTGCAATTGAATGCCTTGACATTTGACAAAAATATATTTTGTCTGGTATATAAATTTAATTGGAAAAAAAAAACAATTGTGAAATAAAATTCGTCGTCTTCGAAATCGTATCTTTTTCTGAAAATACAGTGCAATCTGGATGTGCCGAAGATATTTTTAAAGCTGTGGAGGAGTTCGGATTAATTGTTTTAAACAGATTATTCAGCTCATTCTCGTTGGTTGGTTTCTCAGTGATGATTAAGTCATTTTGAAGACAGAAGATTGAACATGACAGAACACTGTTCTAGAAAGTTTTAAAACTCACCCAGGCATTGCCAAACTTTACGGATTATATCCTTTTTGTTTAAAGTAAAAATGTTCTTTTACAAAAAAAGAACCAACTTCAAAATATGCGTAACATGAGCTGTATTTTATTTAAAAAAAAGTAGGACCACGAACCAAAAAATTAAAATCTATGAAATTGGGAACAAAATGGCCTATAAGTGAGGGTAATAGAAATGAAGGCTATATAAAGCAGTAGCCTTTGTTTTTAAAGTTGAAATTGCCCAACGAAGCGGCCGGACAACTGCTTTAATTGATAAAGATACATTTTAAATTTTTGTTTCTTCAACCACTCGAGTTTGGAATTTATCTTTTTCAAGGAGATCACGGTTCACATTTATAAATACGGTATCCTGGTATCCTACGCACTAAAATGCTAAAATATCACATGTTTATATTTATGATAAGATCTAATTAATTAGTATAATAAACATTGTGAATGTAGCAATGTGTGTATACATATACAATTTATTTATGTGTAGTATAGTAATGTGTGAAAAAATGTACAATAAAAAAAATGTATCTAATTGGTTCGTGGCATAAAAAAATTTCACACCACTAAAACAAACTAAAACGATACCTTAATCAACTTTTTCTTTACATTCCTATAAATGTTTGGAGAAGGTTTAGTACCTAGAATCAAAATTTACATTTATGTGCTTTTCAAAGGCATGTACTGAAATATCACAAGGAAAATTTTCACTAATGCTTATATAGAAACATGTGAATCAAGGTACATGATGCGCCAACCATGGTACAATATCATGATAATGATGTTCACAATATCATGGTATAATGTTCACAATTAAATGTACCTAGAATCATCCTCCACGAAGTAGGAGTAAAGTTTGTGTTTAGCGGATAGGCTAAGCGACGGGTGGGCTAGAATGTGGGTTAAGTGGGCTAAGCAATAATATTAGAGCTATGAGAGAACTAAAATAAAGGTGTACACAAGTTTACTGCTTATTCCGAGGTGAAACCCTAGCATAGTATGACCGCACTATGCGTCCTCATATTTATTTGAATTGTAATTAACGAATTGGTTTTAAAATCCATCTATGCCACAAAATTGAGTTTCCATTATATTTTATCAATATCAGATAATAAATGTTATTAATTAAACTGAAACTGTACCGGTAGAATGTTATGATATTTTTTACAATATCGTAGCCTCTTCCGATAATTTTCGTTCAAATCTATTTCAAAAATTATGCATCTGAACTTATTTTTTTATTCACAAGTGTTTATATTATAAAGAAAAGAATATATTACAGGAACTGAGAAGCGAACATAAACCAAAAATGAGCATAAACCTGGAACGAACATAAACCCGGAACGAAGTCAATATCGACAGTGTGATGCAACGGCAGTGTGATGTGAATGTGTCACGTTTCTCAGAGAACAAATAGCTTTACAACATCTGGTAAGAATATCTGGGAGTCAAATAACGCAAATTTTTTTAAGTTTCTTACCAACCGGACGGCATAAGGCATTTTTTCATTTTAGGGTAAACTAACTGGTAACCAAGCTACCTATCATACATGCCATGTATCGAGTACCCACTATCAGTTTTATGTTGTTACGATATAGAGAATAGATTATATCGGAAATAATAGCCCCGGAAAAAATAGAGACGAAAAAAATCGACCGTAAAAAATAGCGACGGAGAAGTGTATCGGTGGTTCAGAAGTTTTTAACCCTTGCGTTAAAAAAAACATCGCTATTTTTCCAGATCAATTTTTTACTCTGCTATGTTTGCTGCATTTATTTTCTTCAAGTCTATTTTTCCTCCACTGTTTTTTCTGGGGGCTATTTCTTCCTAGATTTAAGGAATAACAAAAAAATTTTTTTTATCGTGTTTAATGTCGCTCTGACAACCCAGGTCCTTGGCAACTGCACTTAAATACAATGTTAATATATAAAACGTAATGTGTTATATCAAAATAGGTTGAAATTATTTTTTGAATGGTTCGCAAGAATTGTTTTTAAAGGAATCGCACCCAAATCAGGACTACAACCAATTTTGCCCGACTAAAAACCGGTCTATGAAAATAAATTGTCTATGTTCAAAGTATGAAGTTAATTATGAATTTGTACAATGAAATTAATTAAAACATGTTTATGAACAATGAATTAGTATTTAGTGATCACAGTAGGAATTTGTAAATATTGCTATTATTATTAATAGAAATGTATGATATTATTTTAATGTACGTATCCATTAATTTTAAAAAAATGTTCGCATAAAAGGTGAAATTAATATTAATTTAATGCTTTAAAACGAATCCCCTAAAAAAATACTAGTGCAACCGGCTTTCATATATAGGTACCTTTATTAGGCAATACAAATAACTTGCAAGATGTTGTATTGGACGCGATAAAAAAATAAAGTTGAGTTTGTAAATAAGCCACTTAGGTCAATTGGGTGCGTAGGACCTATCTTGTAAGCCGTTGGAGATAGAACAAAAGTTGAAATGTAATAAATTTTCCTACTAAAAAATAAACAATCTTTGTTTGAAAAAAATTGTTTTTTGTGAACATCACTGTTTACCCGTGAGGGCGCATTTTAGGGAAAAATTTGGGTGTGCATTTTCTCCAAAACTATAAAAAATAGAAAGTTGAAAATTTTCAAGAAGCTTCTAATATCTTGTAAAACATTATCGAGAAAAGAATAAAATATTCTAGAAAATATTTTCAAAATTTTCTTAATTTTTCGAAAACTAACTGGCGACCGAAAGGCCGCCATAATTGTGTTGATTTTTGAAACTCTTATAATTTATACAAAATAATGGAAGCACTGGCATTCAATAATTTCTATACCGGGTATTTCAAGATTTGAGTCAAGAAACTTTTGGATTTCTTTTTTAGATACAAGGAATATAAATAACTCACTTAGCTGTCAACTTCAATTGTTTTCATCTGTATTTCCTTTTAGACAGGGAGCTTCATTTTTTGCAATCAATTGTGTATACGTATGTTATTTTGATGTCCTTAATTGAAATAGATTTTATAATAATATATGTGATGGTAAAGCACATAGCACAAATTTGTTTTATTGAACTAGTCACGTTTGATCAATCAGTTGCCAATGGTTTGGAAAATTGAGTGCTTGGTTTTATTTTATTTTATTTTATTTTTTTGTATGTGTATTTTATTTTATTACATTTGTCTTTTTTTCCATCGAACATAATATATAATTGAATTCCAATATACTGTACGTGATGTAAATTTTCAATGTACGTGAATGTAGAGTAAGCTAGCAAGCAAACAAACAAACCGTCAGAGTCAGTGAGTTGTGTAGTGAGCCTATTTATATAATTTGTATATTGAAAATACATAACAAATTATATTGATTATATTGTTTATTTAATCGAGGAATACTTAAAAACAATTTACAGCAACAAAATAATATCAAATGTTTAAATGTTTTATTTTGTGTCATAATAAAAATGTTAATGCTAACATTTATTTAGTTTTTTTTATGTACATTATTATAGTGAATACAAATAATAGACCGGTTGTTACATAAAGACCAACATACACGGTCAATCAAGATTGACAATTATTGTGTTTGACAATCTGATCTGAACCAATATACAGTCAAACAAGAATTACAGTTACTCTTCAATCTTAGAATTATACAGTCAATCGATTGATACACAACTTGATTGCCAGTCACAAAATTGATTATTAATCATTCACATATTGCGAGCTGTCAAATGGTTATAAGACATCTGTTTCTAGAATATATAATTTGGTCTTTGGGTCTCCGTTGAATTGCAATTTTCCTTAAAGCTTTTTCTAAGGCTTTTCAAACACAAAGATATACAGACAGGTACACACACATAGCGCTCAAACTTATAACATCCCTTTTTTTGTAGTTCGGGGGTTAAAAATGTAAAAATGGTTATATCCAGAAAACAAAGACCCCTTTTATTTTAATCCTGTCCATTTACTTGAATTTTCTGGATAAACAATAAAATGAATAGACCTAAATTAAATACATCAAAACAAAAAATAAAAAACAAATATTTTAAGCTCAACAGTTTAACTATCGATTACAATTAATATTTGTCTAAAATTACAAAATGCACTGGTTAGTCGATTTAAAAAAATTTAAAATAAATGGTATATCGACAGTAAAACAGGAATTTTATCTCATATTAGGCCTAATAGGTATATAATTTGTGAATATTATATATTGCGCTTATATTTTAAATTGAGATTTTCCCTCATAATTTTAAGCTTCTTCCATTTGACATTATCCAATATTTTGAACAGTTGTATTAATTGAATAGCCTTCATTAATGACTGGTGACCGTTCACTACCTTACTCGTCCCCTTCGATCGTGAAACATACCATGTAATTTTTCGATTTTTGTGCCCTTGTTAATTTCTTTCCAATAATAAAAATCTTTGTTGGGCATACGGTTCGATTCATAGAAATTTTTTATTAGTACCTGCCAGTCTATTACAAGTAATTTTGAAAAATGCACATCTTTGAGTCATTTTTAAAATTCAGCCGTGATCGATCTTTTCTTCTTCTGATATATATATTTCAATCGTTGGGAGATACCACAAGTTCGTAAATGAGCAACAAAGGTCAATTGGGTCTTGGGTCCGTACGACCCATCTTGTATACCGTTAGAGATAGAACAAAAATTTAAATGTAAAAAATGTTCCCTATAAAAAAATAAATAACTTTTGTTTGAAATATTTTTTCGTAAACATCACTGTTTACCCGTGAGAGCGTAAATTATGCGCAAATTGTATAAAATGTATTATATGGGAATATCAGTTATATATATGTGACATGTATGAATGTGTACTGTGACAGAGTTATCAACACTGCCTATATATGGTATTTCAACAATTAACTCAGTCAATTGTTTTTTTGACTTGTCGTTACTATCTTTGATATAAAAGCTCCCTGGCTGACATATTTTTCTCTGAAATACATCCCCCACCCACTTAAAAACATTTATATACTCATGTAAATTTTGAATAATTTACATGAGTATATAATCATTTTAGTAATATGGACACCACCTAGTAAATTTTCGGATAAATTATCATTAAAACACATTATACATGGATGGAATATTATTATTTGCTTTAAAAATAATTATTTTATTAATATTAAATTCAATTAATACAACAAATCAATAAACTCAACATTTAATTAATATGAATATAATTAATTTATTCTATAATATAATATTTTACATATTTAAAATATTACAAAAAATAATTAATAGCCATAATAAAAATAATAATAGGTGAGAGATCGTTTAACACAGGGTTAAACAAAAACTAAAAATATTTTTATAAACTTAATAGTTTATAGTATAGCTTAGTTTTATTTGATAACAGGATCATTCTGCGTTTAAGTAATGTATGACTCTGGTCGACAAATTCAAATTGGGGAAATATACAAAAAATTATATTAATTGATTTGGCATTTCATAAGATATGATGAAGGAGAACAATTTACAGACATCTGTTCTTTTTAAAAAAATTTATAATTAAATATAGTGAAAACAAAATTATTATATACCAATTTCCGAAAGCCCTAAATAATTTCTGTATAACCCTAAATATTTGTTTTTATTTAAAATTAATTTAATATAAATATGCATATTTTATTAAAATATAGTAAACATTATTTCTATTATAAAAATCAACTCAAAATTTTATTGATTGCAACAAAAATAGAATTTTGGACTTATTTAAGCTTTGTTTTTCTGTTATTGAAGGTATGAATATGTTATATAATGCTTAATATTTTATTCTATATTGCGAGCAAACGATTCAAGAAGTCTATAGGAGGTCTTGTTTAGATTGATAAGGTTGTTTGGTCAACGGAGATGGTCAAAGGTGGGCTGAAAGAACGAGAACGCTCCTTGATTCAAAACACAACCCTCATGTTGAGTTTTTTTAAAACATGCTTAATACGGATTGAGCAAGCATGAACTGGCTTCCTAGTGTTAGAATTAAATATGAATTTAAAGCTTACATGTGGATGCAATTGTCGGCCGCAAACTAGTTTCCAACTAGGCATACATCAGTTATCATGCGTTAGATACTCAATCAAATTTATGTTATCAATATGAAATAAATGAAAATAGAAGAGGACCGTCTTGTTTCAAACTGAAACTTAATCGAGTGTGTGAGGCCTTACTTTTCGAATATATTTCGCGATCCACGAAAAATCACCTGTCATCGTTTTCCATTCAAAATTGTCTTCTAAGCACCGAGATGCATTTTATCTTCCAAAAGAATAAGAGATACGATTTGTAAAAAAAAATATGTTGGCATGATTCAATAAGTCATTGGATCAACAATTTACATAAAGATAAATCACTGTTGATACACAGTCATAAAATTAACATTTCTACCTCAAATTATACATTTAACTTTTAATGAATATATATGCCCTTGGACCGTGTAGGCTCATAATGAATTGAATTTTCTTAGATTCATTTTGCCTGTTATTTAGAGATATGATAAGTTTGGTTTTCAAGAAAGGCCTATAATGAAGTGAACTTTCTTGGTTTATTTTTGTCTGCTATTTAGAGATATGAGATGATGATTTTGCAACTCTTTCAACCGTTGTGAAGTTATTGTTATTTCTTTGCATTATTTTTTTAGCAAATTTTAACAAAAAAAGGCAAGAAAAATTTGAAAATCGAAATTTTTCCATTCTAAAATATTTAAAAAGTAATACATCATAACAAATTTGTATGGTATCTTAATTTAAAAGCCCTATGGTTGGTTTTAGTTATTAAAAATAAGAATAAAAAATAAAAATTTTACAAAACAAAAAAGTTTTTAATTTATTTCCTTTTAAGTTTATCTTATTTATCAAATATAAACTTTTAATAAGAAACTTTTTTATCTTTGCGTAGCATACATATAAGCCTCAGCCTTGATTTTGTGTGTACTTTTTGCACAATAGTAAATACATACACTAGGTATTGTACCTATACTTAGTATAAATAGTGTGATACCTAAATTAGTAGTATGAACGGATACACAAGTATCAATAGAAAAACATGGCCTTATTTCACTGAAATTGAAATATTTTGTTAATAATACTCAGTGTACTTTCATCGAGCTAAATAGAACAAACTGATTGGTAAAAGTACAAAAACAAAAAACTGCGTGCAATTCCATAAAACTTTATTTTATACATTTAATCATTTATTAGAAACCTACAACATATTCGCTTGCTTAATTTTTATAAGAACAACATGACTTGGTGAATTCGTTTAACTTTGTTGTTTTTAACAATTTGATTATAACTTTTGCTAAACTATTTTTAATCTAATTAACATGCAGCTCCAATTCATTAATAGCTGTGTTTAGCCCGCCTACTAAGCCGGGTTATTCCACCCGCTTGTTCACCCCTGCTTAGCCCGCCCACATAACACAGCTATTATTTCAGCTCCAATTTATTGATGGCTATACTATGGTTTGGCCCGCCCTCTAAACCCAAACTATACTTCCATCTCTTTCAAAATTAAATGGCCTTTCGGTCTGGCTTCATAAAAACCTATAGTGTAATATTAGACCACAATACCATGCTGAATTTTTTCAGGGGAAATGACCCGCCAGGAATCATGTTGAAAACTATGAGGTGCCTTTGATACGAATAGCTTCTGCGTAAAATATGTTTCTTTGCTTGACTTAATATCTTAGAAGGAAGGCCTATACAAACATAAGGCTGGTGTTTTTTTCCCTTTTCCTATGGCGCGATTGCAAAACTTTATTTTTTACAACAAATAAAGTAAAAGTTAGGTTTTTGAATTATCATAATATATTCTTACAAAGATTTTTTCTCTTTTTTAATAAAAATAAATCTTTTTAATCTAAATAAAAGAAATTTTATCTGATTTATAATTTATATGAATATCTAAAGCAAGACTAAACCAAGACAATTACAGAAACTATAAATATACAAGAAAACACTCTTACGGTAAAATTTCATTTATATTGCTCATATTCACCTTGTTATTCCGATTTTCTTATTATTGCATGTGAGCTATGTTCCTTTCCGCATGTTTATAAGTGTTTAACGTATAATAATTATATGGCAGTGTGGTTCGAATTACCAGACCGATACTATGTCATTGAGGGAAGTGAATAAATTTGTTTTATTTATTTTTTAGTATAATTTTTCTAAAGACAAGAATTTGTTATAAATGATATTTTTCATTTTTTTTAACACCATATTTTTAAATGTCTAAATGATGAACTTCCAGGCATTGAGCCACTTTTACTCTTTTTACACTTTTAAGTTTTTGCTTGGATCTTCTGGTGTATCTCAAACCAAGAGTATTTCGCCATTAATTAATAATTATGACCCTTTAGTGTATCCGGTAAAGACAAAAATATCAAGAGGCTGCAAGTGAATATTACAATCTAGATCATACTTTTCAACTTTCTGATAAAAAGATTCAAGAAGTTTATAGCTCGTAAAATCGAAAATTGTGTGTTTGTGGTTTAGAAGAAAAAGAAATACAGAAAAAGTTTTGAGTAGTTTTGGCCCGAAGGATATAAGGTATACCAAATCGTTAACCTTAAAATCAGTATATCATACATCAGCTTTTTTTATGAAACACTCAGTATACACATTTTTCTAACGATATGCTGAGTTGATTGTAGATGTAAAATTTTTCATTTTTATTACTTTCATATTAAGATAAAAATTTTATTACACTATTTCTGTTTATTTTATTATTACATTGTGTGTTTCTGTACTGACTCTGTTTCCATTTCATGTTGAGGAACAATGTCGTAGTAATTATGCTCGATGGAAATAACTTTGTTTGTAAAGCATGAGCTCGAACTACTCTGATGTGATTCGATTGAAATTATTTATTTGGTGGTGTTGATGATTCCTAAAATATAAACAGAAAAATTTTAATTTTAGGTAGTTTAATTTTAGAGTTGAGTTCATCTTCTGAATCATTAATCTCTAGTTTGTGTTAAAAAACAAACCACACACACCGGTAATATAAAAAATAAAATTAATAATTGGTACTTTCTATATCTTACAAGCTACTTTTAAGTTTTGCTAACCACAATTTAAGCTGTAATTTATTAAAATTACGGCATGTTAACTGCGCTTCTACCAGAATTGTATAAATTTCTTATACAGTGTGTCCCCGGATAGAGGTAACTATACTTGTAAATTTTCTTATTTTGTTTATAAGAAAAAAAGTCCTTTTTTATAAATAATTTTGCTTATTCTGAAAAGTATGTAGGAATATTTAAAACTTCTAAATAATGTACAGGGTTTCCAAAAATGTGTCAAAACAGTCCCGAGGATGTTCTTTTTTGACAAGAGAGATATATTTTCGCAGTTAATTCACCACTAAAGTAATAAAATAGTGGTAAAAAACAAAGTAATCAATTACAAAAAAATGATAGTTTATGGATGTAATAGAACTAATCACATATCTTACCTTTATCTACTGACAGAGAACTCGACTATCCTAAAATGTTTGACTATTATCCCCCACTTTGTTTTTCGGTACTTCCTAACACAATTACTTCCGCGCAGCTGTGTAATTTTCTCAATTTACGAACAGTCAACAATTTTTTGGTATTAATTGAAAGCACAACCATAAATATTATAAGAGCCATTGTTCGGTCCTCTTTCTTATACCGTTGTTTTAATATGATTGTTGAAAGTATCAGGTCTATACATTTTTTAAGCTAAATATTAAAAGAACTATTTTTCGACTCCGATCTTTCTTCCTTGTTATTATATGGTTTTTATATTCAAAGCTATAATTTTTTTGTATATGTAAAGAAAACTTTTTATGTACGGAATGCTAGATAAAAAAATGCAAAAAATTGTAAGAATAATATGACTTGTAGTCGTTTAGTTATACTGAATTGAAATAACCCTATGGTAATTATTTACATTCTCTAGATATTTCTTGTTTATTTTAATGTCCTTAACAAATGCAAAGAATGTCTTGAAATATTTATTGTAATTTTATTGAAAACGTTGCTTGCAATTCTTTTAATTTGATATTTTCATCTTCGTAGTATGTCGTCTAACAAATTAATAATCGTATGAAAAATGAAAATTATTTATATAAATTTATACGGCTTTGATTATAGTTGTTGTAAAATTGCTTAGTATATTTGGCTGATTGGCCTCTCAAATTCTAGTTATCCATATTTCTTTGTTTATATGGTGTTTATAGATCAGATTATTCTTCTTATTTCTAACTATATAAGAATCGATAAAGCAAAACCAGCATTTTTGGAGTTTGATGATGCGATAGGTACTAATTGGGTCAAATTTAAGTCTCTATATAAAATTTAACAATTTTTTTAAATTAACTGGCGTTAACTTTCGTATGTCTTAAGTGGCCAACATTATACAAGTTTGGGCGGTTTGCAAGAGTTGAATTTTGGCCATGCAGTGTATATTTTTCTTTATATTAGTTATAGATGTTAGAAATGTTACAAAATCTTGTTCTTAAAATTTTTATTTTCAAATAAATTACTTTAAATAATACATCGAGCTATGAAAAATAGTTCATTTTACAGTATGAGACTTTGTTCCCAAATGTGTGTGAACGTAAATTGAATTTTTCATATAGAAATAGGTAAAAAAGTGAATGGTATTGAATAAAAATAATTTCCCAAAAGGTTTATGACAACACTTTTCTCACAATCATCAATAAAAATATATTTTACAACTCTTTGTGTGTTATTTATATGTATAGATATGAAATTTGGAGTAGAAAAATACGACGAACGACGATATTACACAAACATTTAATAGTTGTAAAAAAAAGTCTCATCAACAGACCAAACGTGCAGGACACTTTAAGATCAAAACGTGGATACCAAAACGCTTCGTTTTCAAGATAGGCAAAATTTAAAATTTCTTATAACAAAAAAAGGCTATTATAGTAACGTAAAAATGCATAGGCCAAAGCTTATGATTTTCGGAACAAAATCTGAAAATTATAATTATCTATCTCAAAAATGAAAAATATTTGAGCATTATGGTTTTTTTTTCTTGTTGAAAAAATAAGTTTCTTACCATTATTATGCTTTTGTATTAAATTTCTACCACCCTGTATCTCGAAAACGAAGCGTTTTGGTACCTGCATTTTTTAACTTATTTGTTTGTTTTGATGTCTTTTACAACCTCTAGAAGTTGGTTAGGAATGTTTGCAGCATTTACTTGAAAATAAATGAAAATGGTTGTGTGCTTAAATTAGGATGAAATCTGAACTCGCTTAAAGTAGGTGTCACATGTATCAGAAAAGAAAACAAATCAGAACAGTTAATAAATTAATAATAATAATGGGGTACAACGTCCGTTCCTCAGACATACGTCTATAACAGAGACCACACCCATCATTAGTTTTTAATCTTTATTAATTGAAACTTCATCCGAATACATACAATTATATTTTTATGATGTTATTTGTGGAGTGAATTTGGTTACTTAGTTTTTATCCAAGCGACGACATTGTGTCCAATTTACCGCCCCATTATTTATAATTGATCAGACTACCGCTGGATGGATTCGAATACGCAAACTCTCAATCTATCTCTATCGCCATAAACCGCTTTAAATATTTTCTCAAGTTAAACTGCTTTAAATATGTGATCGTGAATGAATACTGTAAGTTTAACTATAAATTGAATTAACGATCATAGTTTTTCAATACCTTTTTATATACATTTACATGATTGTTGTAAAATTTACAAATGTTTGATAATGCTGTACATTTCGAAAATACATTATTCAAAGTAGATTTCCGACATTTCTACTAGTAAACTAACTACTAGCTCACTATAAATGCAATATACGTTTATGCAGCTTTAAAGTTTATATATTAAATAACAGATTACAACTGATAATCAACCACTCGAATATTTATCTAACAGCGACAAGTTGTTCTCGTTTTGTGTATGTTCTGACTAAATGTATTTATTAATGATACACGTAATTTATTTCATTTGCGTCACAGTTTATTCTAGGATATGTGTTCTAAAATGCCTTTTATGATAAAAAAAGTGTATATCCAGCTTTTTGGCAAGCAAAATATTTACCGCTTTATTAAATATAATATAGAATTTTGTGTGATGGGGCAGAGTATCTATAAGCATAGTAAATTAATTAATTTTAAAAATCCTGTCTATTTTAGTAATTAAAAAAAATATATATATATTTATTTACAATCAATTTTTGTAATTACATTTTCGATATTTATTAAAATTATGAATCAGAAATTACCACAGGAGTTTTAATGTATGTTATATATTTAAAAAATTAAAAAATTTTACCTACCTCATAAATGGTACTCCAGTATATTACATAAGCAACTGATATACAAAATAGAAATTTTTCTATTTAATCTAAATTTATAAAAACAAAATAATACTGATTGACTGACTCACCACAAGATCCAGAAAGAAAATTAAAGCTGTATCTTCGTTTTCAAACTTTTTGCGGTTGTCCACCTCGACTCATTTTGCAGGACTCACCTAGCAAACAATTCACGTACCTTTTTTTTTTTTATATAAAACACATAAAAATAGTATATTGCAAAAAAGTAATTAATAAGCAAAAAATTTACCAATATTTTTTCTTGAGGTTTGTTGAAATGGCTCAGATAGCCTAATTGGCTTACAGAGTATCATATAATAATAATAATTAACACTCGTCTGAATCTTGGAAAGAAATTGGACACTTTGAAATCGCATGCACTTAAAAAATTAACTATATTTAGTTTGAAATCGAAATCCATAAAACACCGTTATAAATAATTTATACCTGCCATTGAGTTTGTAGGACATTCTGTTTGCATGCATCTATTCCGCCCCATTCCTGTTCGTGTATCATACTCTTGAAGTAGAGTTAATAGTCCAAGATGTTAAAACAAAAACTTAAAAAAGCTAATTATTAATTTCCAACATATTTAAAATATAAAAATGACAAACTTGTGAAAACGTAAAAAGAAAAAAGTATATTATTAGATCACTAGTCGAGAAATTTAAATTTCTTGGTGTATATGAGATCAAGACAAAGGCGAAGAAACTACTTTAACTACATAATACCCACGCAAAAAAGACATTTAAGAAAATGAGAATGCTCCATAAAGAATATATTCTGGTCGAAAGCTGTGTGTTTTTCTTCAACACACGGACGGAATATTGGATGTACGACATCCCTTTGCCTTGTTGCGACCGAGTAGACCATACTTCCGTGTTTTCTTTTCTTTTTCTAAAATTGGAGGTTGTAGGGATATGAAAACAATACATTTTACTTAATTCCTTCACTTTTTGTTGTGTTTCTTTCAAATGTTTCTGCAAGAAATATAACTTCTTATATAAATATAAGAGTCTAAAAAATATGTTGAGTCTGCATTTTTGTCTTTGCATGTTTCAAAAAGTAATGTCGTTAATTTCAAATACTACTTGTCATGAGTCTCATAGTTCTCCAAACTTAAGGCATTGAAAACGACGCTTGTATTATTATTAATTATGCAATATACCTATGTCTGTCTGTCTATTAATACTATTTAGAACATTAAATTTCTATGTTTGATCGTAACCAAGACTATGTTATACATTTTACATATAATACAGTAATTAATTTATTTCACAAAGCTCTGGGAAAACAAAAGGAAACTTTGTGAAAATAGAGATACTGGGTGATGAGCAGAATCAAATAAAAAAGGTTTCCACGTTGAACTGGTACAGAATATAGAAATTGTGGGCCCAATCTAGACAGATATACTTCGATTGCAAGTGCCTGTCCCTATGTCCCTATGTATGCTAAGATTTTAAAAACAACGCGAAGGATTTTTCTAATAGATCGATTGATTCAAGAGGAAAGTTTTTAGGTATAATAATTACATACATAATATAATATAAGGAGAGTAAATGGCGGCATATGAGGTGAAGGTCATAACAAAGTAATCTTTGTATTTAAAATTGAAGTTGCTCAGCATAGCGGGTAGTTCACAGCTAGTACTTTTATAGAATCGAATTGGTTTTATAAAACAAATCCTCATCAGAAACCAACAAATTACTAAAAATTATCGATAATAGTGATGATTTTTTTAAAACCTCTTTAAACTTTGATTTTATACAATGAAAACTTTTCTAATATTAGGGACAAGAGATTACTTTTAATTCTCAAAATTATTTCATACTACCATAATACTCGCCCGCTTCGCTTGGTTTAAAAGTAAAGACCATCGCGTTGTACCCATTATCTTTCTTGCTCGCTTTTTTCCCTTCTATTACACTCGAAATAGGGATAGGGGTTGTCTTACACAGGTAAAAGTAGTCAAATAATCAGTTTTTCATTTTGGAAAATAATCATAATGCATTGAGTATATCAGAAAACCCTGGTTCAACAGATGACAATAAATTGTATTACCGTACACTCTTTTTACAGAAATCTTTAATTACTTTAAAATGATATTTATAGATATGGTATGCAGTGAATAACAAAAAAATAATTAAATTTTCTTTACTTATTTTAAAGGCCAATATTTTTCAAGTTCTGCATCCCTACAAGGTGGAAACTTTTATTTATTTTTTTTCTTCTTTTCAGTATATGTTTCACAAAGTTGTTGAATTTTTGTCGGATATGTAGCCCCAAGATGGTTGCACTAGTAGTAGTTAATGAAATTGGGTGGGATTTAACAAAATTTATTAATTATCGTTATTACTAATTCAATGTGCATAAATAATTTCATGAGTAGAAATAATTTTATTTATACGTGATAAGTATTATTCATTAGTATTATTATACACCTAACGTGAACATTTATGCATGGTATTTTATATTCAGGACGTCATTAACTATACAGGGATAAAAAAATAGGTGTTTGCACAAAATAATCATTACCTGAATTTTATTAGATTTATTTTTACACGTGAATGCCATGTCACTTAAATGTGTCCCTTCAAAAGAACCCATCCTCCCCTCACAGGGGAATGTGGGACACTAAAAAGGATAGTACAGAAATCCTTGTATGCAAGTAGTGAGGAATGCCTCAATACATATTTAATTGACCAATGTTATCATTAAACCTAAAAGCGGAATTTATATTTTTATATATATTAATAAATTCTTAAATCAATTGAAATTTTATATTTCAATATCCAGCTGGCTTATATACGAGGTGTCCACTGCAAAAATGATGGACTCTCTTATTTAAAGTTTTGTTCTAACACTATTTTCAACATCAAACACACTTTCTTAAGGTATCTATAATGACATAAATAAATCTTTCAACACTGTACGAATACTATCATATATTGTCAATCTGTCTATATTGTGTATCAGCATATTTCATAGTCACAGCACACAAAGCAAAATTCAACATCGTTGTCGCTTATACATCTCAGATCTGATGTATAAGCGACTTCGATTTTTTCGTGCAAAAATATTTCCTTACGAGTGTAGGAAAATTTTTTACTTTCGGTATCTATCGTATTCATTCCGTTAAAGAAAAAGTATTTTCAACAAAAGTGTGTTATTTTATCTAGAACAACTTTTTAATTTAAAGTTTTACTCTCTTCAGTTCAGAGCATGAATTGATTTGAAAGAATATTTCAAGTCAAGAATAAATTTAGGTTTTTGCGAAGTGTCCTCTTCCAAGTAAAACAACTTGAAAGACGTAATAAAATCTATCCCTAGTTTATTTCTATACTACTTTAAAGTTATTCTACTTAGGGGGGGGTAAAATGTTGCTTATAAACAAATAAACAAATTTTGTTTGAGACACTCTTTCTTAAACATCGTTGTTTTTCCGTGAGAGAGCAAATTAATACCTAACTTTGGTGTCCATTTTCTACTACTACTATTTTCATCTTTCTACAAAAGGTAGAGAGATGAAAATACTTCAAAGTTTTTGAAAACTTGGACAAGTGGCGGCCGGAAAACCGCAACTTATCTAATTTATTAAAAAGAATGCAAGCACTCATAATCTATACACGGGTATATCAACAATCAGTCAATTGTTTATTTTCACTTGTTTTATTTTAATTTTCAAGGTGAAAATAATGGTCTTCGACCAGAAAGTTAATATTCCTTTTTATACCTCCCAGAATAGTATTCATTGCTTAGAATACTATTTTACTGCTTATATAATGCTACTATACAAGCCTATATATAGAGTATAGCTAGCCTATTTACCTACTTCAAAATTATAATCTTCTTATTACAACATAATACAAAAGCTCATTTCTTATTTTTGTTTTATGTCTGTGCCATCAGCACGATCATAAATAATATAAGCAGCTACATGAAAATAAATTGTGTGTAAATACTTTTGTTTTTGTTTCTTTTTAAGGTTATGTGGTTGATTTTCTCGTTTTTTTGTCTTTTATTCATATATTTAACAATTATCTAAAATTGGTTTATTTAAAGACAGGTTTATTTTAAACCCAGGTTTGATATAGTTATTAAGATCTAACTCATTTGAAATCCGTACTTTGAGTAGAATTGAAAGACTAAAGTCATATAAGGGGCAGAGCAGAGTTAGAAGCATGTGCTGGTAACAACTTTCAGCTGAGTAGAGAGTGTAAATACTGTACTGACTAGTAAAATGGTTCAGTGAAATGACTAGTGCCCAAATAGTTCCTCCCACTACCAAAATCCGAAGTGAATTAATACTAATCCAGTATAGGTTAGAGTACTCTTGCCAATTTCGAGATATCGTCAATTCTAGTTAACTTCGCTGTATAGGGGAGTTATTTCAATCGGTCCGAAAATCCAAAGCGAAATTTCTCAGCATATCTTCACGTTTCATGGACAGGATAATGTATTAACATCTACTTTAAGTTGATGCCTGTTGAACACATGTACGTGAGTGCGTTCGCGGAAATGCCTACTATTTTTTCTGAATTAAAGGCAAAAGCAATCTTTTATTTCAGTCAATCCTTGCGTAGAAGCTGAGGCATTGAGGGCCGGAGAAAAATTAAATTGGAAACTTCTCTGTTAATATTAAGAAACAGGAAATTTTGATTCTTCGTAAAGTTGAAGCAAATCAATGAAAAAATAATTTATCTTTCGATCGTTTTTTCTTAAAACTAATTTTATTTTATGAAATTTTATTATTATAATAGTTATTTACGACGCAAGTCTAACGAAAGATAACAGTATTATTCACGTATGCGAAATTTGCACTACGAGTACATAGCACGAGTTGGGCAATCGCAAATGTACGTTATTAATGCGTTATCACACGTATATTGTACAAAACTTTATCTACGCCTCAATAAAATGTGAAAATAAACGATAATTATTATTTAAAATTTGTATTGACTTATAGGACATTGAAAAAGTTACTATAGTAACTTGTTGTTAGTTTACATTTCGATAGTAGTTTGGAATGTGGTAATGAATTTATTACGACACTAGGGCGGTAATAAACTATTTTTCCCACACATACTGTGCCGGGTATTAATTTCAGTACCTCTTCCATAGAATACGCAGAATTCACCCTTAAGCAACACATCGTTGTTCCAATAATTGAAATGTTTTCGACAGTTAGGGAAAGTTACCTTCATCATATGGGAATCGAATGTGAGGGTCATAAGAATCACACTCACGAACAACTTTTGGTTAAAAACAGTAAACATGATTGGCATATTCCCATTAAAAAATCTATGAAATTTCCAAAAAAAACTCTCTGCTTGAGTAATACTGTTCACACTCATTTTCGTAGTTCCATTGACCAGAATAGCTCTAATCTATTTCAATCATATTGGAATTCCTAATAACTTTTCAACCCTTAATTAAGGCAGTGGTTTTCACGAAGTTTAAGCATCCACAATATACTAAATTTAGAGTACTAGAATATGTCTGTTATCACACAGCCAAACATCTAGATTACTAAAACTTAGTTATATTCTTAATTGGATTCAATAAAATATTATTGAATAATATACACCAAGACACCAACTGTATTACATGAATATATACTTACTTAGACTTACTTACATACGGGTATATAGCATACAAAATATATTTAATAATGAACATACAGAGTGTGTCAGTCAGGAGTGTATTGTACACTTCTAGAAGTCTAGGCTGCGTTATAAAAATATCTTATTTTCTAATTTTGTGGTTAAAAATTCCAAAAACTTGAAAAGTATAATTTAAGGTGTAACTAATTGCATGAGGCTCTCTGATTCAAGGCGATAAATTTATTCTTAGCTAATCAAAACCAAAGGAAAGATGCAAAAATACATAATAACGGAACGGACACAGTGTCGTGTAAAAGACATGGACATGTAGTTAAAACCTCAATATACCAAGAAATGAACTATGGATCATTTGTACCCGAAAATTCGATTATGTATTTTTAAGCGATGTTATATCCTGTTTTATTTAGTTACTATTCTTTGCTGTGCCCAGATGTGAGTTGCTAGTTTTCTAAGAAAAGAACTAGATCTCATTATATTTCACAAATGGTTAATATAATAGTGGAGAAAATTGAATACATACCCAATGAAAAAGTGATTGGATTGAAGTTATAGCGTTTTCTTCGCTGCTGATGTTCTTATGAAATAAGAGAAGTACACCTTAAAAATTTCCTTGAACCAAGAAACTACTTACTTTTCTTTCTCTTTCGAAACTACGACTTTCTAAACGCGGCTTGTCATGGTGAACAAACTTGCAAAATTCATCACGTAACATTGTGACATATGCCTTGTGTGTGTGTTGTGTTACATATCCATGACAGCCAATGGTTTCTGACCTTATGGTACACGAATTTTGTCATGTTTTTTTACTATTAACATCCAAAACTAGTTATGTAACTTTGTATATGCATATGTATAACTAGTTTTGGATGTAAATAGTACAAAAAGGATAAAACTCGCGCACTATATTGTCATGAATTATGTGTCAAAATTCATTACTATCCTGTTAGGTGTCAAACGAACATCAATTTTTTATTATTTAACAAATTATTATTACTAAATAGTTTATACATTTATTTAGCTAAGCAATCAAAAACATATATTATATTTATAATACAGATTTTAAAAAGTTAGTAAACTTGTATATAAGTATTTATTAAACGTTTACATTTTACAATTTTTATAAAAAACTACGTTCCTAACGGGGTTCCACGACCGTAAACTTTTTTTTTTATATATCAAGCTTATAAAGCGTAATAAAATAAACTAAAACTCAAAATTTTTGGTTTTCTTTCAATTCTGTCCAAAATGACGACATCATTTGATTTGTAACTTTAATATATGCCCATGTGATTTTTTGGGTATTTATATTTGGTAAGAATGGCAATAATTGTATATTTTTCTTAAACCATTCTGTTTGGGCCTAAATTTCTTGCTGATATGCAATAAGCAATAATATAATTATTTCAATTACAAACATACTACTAAAACCACTTCTATGTCAGTTGGTCAGAGTAATTGGTGGTTATAAGTTTCCATCTTAGTACCATATACACATCTTATTATATTATATAGATACACTAGCATTTACCCATCCATTTCGCTGGAAAATTTCCAATTTAGAAACGAATATTCCAACATAACATGCCGTATGTCCAACTATGACCCTCTCAGTCCTCGCAAGGCCTTCTTTGAGATCAAAGAGTCTTTTATTCTGATTTCACTCCTCAGTAACAGAACCTTTTTCGCTCGAAAAATGATATCAATTCTTAAATGAACACAACTAAAGGATGATCACTCTAGCTTTGATATATGACTTCGTTTTGACATCCAGTATGGGTTCTGTTTCGCTTGCAAGTTTGCAGTACTGCGAGGTGGACTTGAAGGAGGCAGAGTCTAGATATCCTCAAGCGTATATATATGTTCCGCAGTTAAACGATTACAAACAGACGCATCAACGATTATATAAATATATGAAGATACAATATGTAGTAAATAGATGAAAATGTTATTATATAATACATTCTGTTAAAATAATTAAATCAATCTCTAGTACATTTTACGGGGATCTAATCACTATAACAACTGTCTTATATGATGTAGGTAATTAATTAGAAATTATCTTGAATTAAAGGAAACTGATATCTTTAAAGATACGGAAACTACTCTCAACATTCATACACGACTACGCTTACAAAAACGATATTTTTAAAAAAAGCTGTTAAGTTTTACTAAAAATCACACGAGGTCTCGATAAAATGTTCCGTCTTGTTCGACAAAATCTTTTTTTAATTTTTCTTAATAATTTTTAGTAATTTTTCGAAATAAAATAAAATAAAAAAAGAAGCATGCAACTTCTCCATTGTTATGAAATAAGTGTAACGGTGTACTTATGTTTTAATACCGCACGCTAAACCCCCGACATTAACGTCGGAAACAACATAAAATAAATATATTTCTAAATAAAAGAGTAATGACCATTTTAAATCGAAAATATCTCAGGGTGACAAAAAATGAACGGATTACATTTCATAATATGATGTATATGTAATATACAAGGTATACTAAGTTTAGACCCAAGTTTGTAACGCTTAAAACTATTGATACTATGAACAACATTTTGGTATACGTGTTCATAAAACCATCTAATTAGTCCATTGCCTGTTGTCTGTCTGTCTGGGTGTCGCCTCTCTGCCCGTCTGTCATCACGATTACCCAAAAACGAAAAGAGATACCAAGCTGAAATTTTTATAGCGTGCTTAGGATGTAAAAAGTGAGGTCAAGTTCGAAAATGAGCACCATAGGTCAATTGGGCCTTGTAAACCGTTAGAGATAGAACAAAAGTTTACATGTAAAAATAATTCCTTAAAATTAAAAAACAAGTAGAATTCACTTAGAGTACAATGTTAGAGTTTCTATTATTTCGGCAAGTATATAGTAAACATGTTCAGTTTTTTTACTTCAAGTTATCCCTGTCACTGATAGGGAATACATTTCAAAAAAACCTTGTTTGTGGGCATACGACTGGGTATAAAGCAATTTCAAAAATGTCCGAAATTTTGACTTACATTCATAGAAAACCTTTATACAACTCACTTTAACCGCTGATTGCAAAATATTGGTACCTGTTGTTTGCATTATTATACAAATTAAAAATTAATTATAAATGAATGTAAAAGTACCATTTTATGTTTTTTTTTGATTAATTGTATACATTTACTATGATAAAAAATACAAATGAATATAATGAAAAAAAGTGACGGGGGATGGCTGGAATAAATTGTTGATGTAATTTTAACGGATAAACAACTACTTTTGTTTATTTAATATTGTTTCTGTAATTTCATCGAAAAAGTTGGTACATACTTCGTATAATAAATATGAAAAATATTTGAGGTTGAATACCAATTTAATGATATTACGTTGAATGTTTAACATACATTCGCTGTAGATACATCTCTTGAAATAATATTTTCTGTAAAAATAATAAATTTGTAATAAAATAACACAAAAGTACTGTGTCATTCAGAACATCTATGTTTGTTTCTTACATATTATACCATGTATATGAAATATACATAGTATATTAGGTTTAGTCCCAAGTTTGGAACGCTTAAAAATATTGATGCTACGAACAAAATTTTGGTATAGGTGTTCAAAGAAAGCTGAAATTTTTATAGTGTGCTAAGGATGTAAAAAGGGAGGTCGAGTTCGCGAATGAACAACAAAGGTCAATTGGGTCTTGGGTTCGTAGGACCCATCTTGTAAACCGTTAGAGATAGAACAAATATTTAAATGTAAATATTCCTTATAAAAAAATAAACAACTTGAAACATTTTCTTGTAAACATCACTGTTTACTCATGACTTATGTGTGTGTGGCTATTTAAGAGTGGATATCTTTCTTTATTTACGTGGCGTCAAAAAACAAACAATTGCGTCATCAACACTGTCTATACATGATATTTCAACAATTAACTCAGTCAATTGTTTCTTTTCACTTGTTTTTATATTATGAAGACCTTGAAACCTCAAAATGGAAGGTGGTACCAAGTCATTTTTTTAGATCAATAGTCTTTTTTTAGGACCCACTTCTTGGTTGTATCAAGCTCTGTATCTCTGTAAGCGCTGTAACAAGTATAAAATAGACATTGAGATTTGTACTATTCAAGACAGATGCGCCAAATAAAATCAGAATTTCGTCACATTAAAAACTTATTTTTAGAAACACCTAAACACCAAAATAAACTTTGTTACGCGTAACGTTTGGGTCTAACAAACTATATAAATTGTACGTTTAATCTTGATGATTTTGGTTAATATTTTGCTCACGGCCTTCTTAAATTCAATGCAATTACTTTTAATAAGTAAATAGAACGAACAAGTTTCTTGAAACTTCATGGATCAATTGAATTACAACAAATACTAGATACAATTTTTTCTTCGAATTTTATATGAACTGTTTATAATTATTTCCATTCAAAAAATTCAAAGCACTATTCTGTTTAAAATAGAAATAATGAAATAACATTACATAGAATTATTTATATCTATTCGTTTGTTAAAAATTCATCGTTATTATAAAAAAACAATTTTTCTATACAATAATACAGTTTTTCCAGTGAAGGTCTCTTTCAGGTCTAGAATCTGGTGTGGTATTTGACAGTTAGTTTTGAACGGTTGGAAAGACTTCTATTCAATGGGCTTGGAAAATTTTAAAGTCTGCATTAACTTTATAATTGATAACTATTCATTGAGAACAAACATTACATAAAAGAACAATATTAAGATTTCTTATCACTTTATAAAGCAGGGCTTATTGTAGAGGAAAATGACTACTGATAAGAGGTTTCCGGCTAGGAAGATTTTTGTACAGGAAAAAGAACGAACATGAAAAAACTGTCTCGCAAGTTTCCAACCATTACACAGTATATTATATATATCAAATTTTTGGACAAAAGTCAACTCTTTTGTTTTTTTTGTTTTTTGGTGTACTTAAATAACCACTCCATCATAAACAGGTCACTTGAGTTATCTAAACCTCGCCTTCCGCCTGTTTTGTAAGTCGCAATCTACCTGTTCTTACGGATGCATGTTATTCTTGTTACTGCTCTCGATTTACCATGTCATTCAATTTACGTTTACTGTGTTTGTGCATTTAGTAAGGATTGTTTTTTTTTATATTGAAGGATTTTTTTACTTTATTTATTAGTATTTAATGTGAATATTTATATTAAAATAATTAAATATTTGTGGTTCATATTTGCTGTGGAAAAGGTAACTTATTAAATTTATAAAATTCAAAGCTTTTTTTTAATGTTCCCCCTTTTTGCCGAGTAAAATTTTTAGTAACAGAGTAAAGTTTAAGTAATCTATAACATGTTTATTAAAAAAAATTTTACGCGAACTTGCGCATTTTCTTTTAAGGCTAAAATAAGGATAGACATTAAGATACCTTAAGTGAAAAGTCAAAAAAAGGAGCAAGCAGTTTTCTGGTAGAAACAATTTGTAACTTTTAATTCCCAAATCACTTTACGTGGGTTTGAAGACGAAATGATAAAGACAACTATGACTGAAATTTTTTCTTTATTATTGCCAAATAATAGTTTTTTTTTTTGCATCTTAATAGTCTTTTGAATCAGTTTTGAGCTTAAAAATCCCTTCATTATATTTGGTCCAGAAATTTGGTATAAATACTCCATTGTGCGTTATGAAAAGACACGAACCACGCTTGAGCCTAGACTATATCCAGTACTAGGTACATGCCATTAATAATTCTTCTGTGTATATGCACTGTAAACATTTTTTTCTATTATTTTTTTATATATGTATATATCATTCAAATAGACAATGAAAATGACAGCCATGGAGTAGTCTACAATCACTGGGGACTTAGCACAAGAGAAAGAATCAAATGTAGAGAAATAGAAACAAGAGAATGGAAACTAAAGTACTCTAGGGAATGAATTGACTGTGTGAATATTGTACCTATACGACATCTATGTATAGGTGATTCGGAGAAATTGAAAGGAATAAAAAAAAATCAAATAATGAGCAACTAAAAACTTTATTATAAATAATTTCAACATAAATATCAATAATTTATTATTTACTGAGATAAAAAAAATTTAAATAACTAAAGAAAATCCAATTACAATAAAAAAAAAAAAATTTATCACTTTCCACCATGAAATCAAATAGACAGCAATATGAACAGCAACATCAACTTCCCAGAACGAGAATAACATTCCCTAGCTGCTGTAAACAAGGAAATATTATTTATTTCATTACTAGCTTTTACTCGTCCGTTTCACTGGGCTTAAAAGTAAAAAACACCGCTTTATAGCCTCCTTCTTTCTTGATGGGCACAGTTTTCAATTTTGTTAAATGTAAAATAGTCATAATTCAGTGATTATATCAGAAAAGTTACCCATGAATGGCTTGACATTTACTATTTTAAATTTTTACAGAATACTTTAGTTGATGGTTCAAAATGATGATTATAGATGGGTCAGATCTACGATTCAAATGAATCTATGATCTAATGGATCAAATAGATCTTACCCAACTATAATCATCATTTTGAACCATAAATTAAAGACTAAATTTTATTTTTTTATTTATTTTTTAATATATCTTTTTAAATTATAGCTCATGTGTTATTCTGAAGTATGAGCTATATTGCTGTACAGTTTCATTAAAATCATTCGCTAGTTTTAGCTTGAAAGCGTAAACAAACAAACAAACATCCTTACTTTCGCATTTATAATCTAAAGAGGTAACAAAAATGTTTAGCTTATCCTGGATGTATTACTCGGCACAAAAATTTTCTGCAATATTATATAAATTCATAAAATTTTATTATCATACCTGAATATTTCTGTAAATATTAATTTAACAGACAACATGATTGAGATATACATTTTTACTTAATTTATTCTCCACAATTTTATAATTTATCAAAATTTTCAGTTTCTTAAAAATAACAAAAACAAGATTTATTTTTTTCTCTCTTTTAGAACGTCCTACCCTCGTGACAATACATTTTTTCTTTCTTAAGAACGTTGCCAAAAAAATCACGTTTTTTATGGTGTCAAATCAATCAAAAAATTAGATGATCCACTAACTTAATAAAGGTAAAATTTAAAAAGAAATTATCACTATTTTTTAGAAGAAATACTTAAGTATGACACGAAGATACAGCAGAATCTTATAGCATTTACATGACAGTCTGAAAAACGCAATGCCTAAATAACAATTGTACAGAATCTGGCAAAAATTCAACGTTGTCATCACCGATCTCGTCTGTGTTATAACTTCTGAGAAACTCCATATGTCTATCTCAAATATAGAAATACACCTTAGGCTAATTGAACGTAGTAACAGTTTGCCAACAAATTTGTATTATTTCTAGGATATTCATAGTTCTTGTATTCTACTTTGATCTAAGTACTTTATATTTTTTGATTTTTTATTGAAAGTTTCTAAACAGATCATAAAACGGCTGTTACTGGATTATAAGTTGAGCGCAATATGTTTGGATTAATAAGTTTTATTTCTAAAGTTAATTTAAATAAATTTTCTACTCTATACCTTGGGATAAAATTTACGTGTCATAAATTGAGAATAGCTTGGTTACGTTAGAAAATATAAACCTGCATCAGCACATTCTATCTTAATACATCTAACCAATGAAAAACGTTAGAAAGTTTTTTATACAATGTGTTTGCAAGTTTCGGATCACGTTATACTAAGATCCTGTTGTAGCCACAAAAAATAACGAGAATACTGAGGGCTAGATATTGTCACGGAATGTAATTTTGTTGCTAGTACCTATTCAGTGAAACCAAGAAAAGAGTTAATGATTGATCGAATGACTATTGATGGTTTAACAGTTTTGACTCTTAGTGATTCTGTAAATTTCGCACTAAGATTTTAAAAATGGAATAAGGCTATGTTGTTAAATTAAGTGCAGTCCAATGTTGTATCAGCTTAGGATGTACAAAATTTAGTTCTAAGATAACTTTTTTAGTAAAGTAATCTTAGGATGTACAAAAAGGTGTAAAATGTCGTTAGAAAAAGAGAGTTAAAAGTGTTTTTCAAATGAAAAAGGTATGCATGGTTCACATATTTATTTTGAAAATGTAAGGTATTCGAAATTCGACAAATATGAAAAAAATTACGATTTAAACCAACATTTGGCAATCTGGCAACGTTTATTTCCCCTAAGCAATTACCTTAAAAACTGCAAAGCTGATGAGAATTTTTAAATTGTTTACTGGTGTCGTGCAATATTCTGAAACAACAATTGAGCACCCCTATACAGTTCAAATACGACAATCTCCTCAATTCTAACAGCATTTTAAAATGATACTTTTTAAAATAAGAATTAATGGATAAACCTGTATATGGTGGAGATATAGCAGATAGATACCATTGTCGGTTGTAAGTTGTTACCGGGTACCGAGACAAGTACACTAAGGTAGGTATATATTTTCATCTATCGCAAAACTTTTGTAAATATTTTTATGTTAGTGTAACACTTTTAACATCCATATTTTATTATTTTAGCTATGTATGTGTGAATTCATTAATGATAAAAAATACAGACTATTGTCACATGGAGGAATGAATGTATACCGATGTAGGATCTGCGTTTATAATGAAATTTTAACGAAGTTATATTCTCATGTATCTTTGAACATTGAATGATATATGTTTTTTTATAAGATTTATTTCTAGGTAAAAGTATTTACTTAGTGTAGGTTTTACCTTTTTTTAATTATTAATTGAAATTTATATTCTTTTAATGACACCATATAAATGATAATATTTGTATGCCCGATGTAAAATAAAAAAATTTTCACGAATCAATAATCTCCTATATCCAAATATGCTGCAACAGACAGAGCCCTGTTCAACTTTCGGTAAATAAATTCTTAGTTATTTCCTAGAAATTTAGTGTTCAGATCCTGCAGGAATATGCCTTATCTATCATAAAAATTATACAATTATAATAAAACTAGCTGTACCCTTTCACGTTTCGCTGTGGCACATTACGATTGCATGAAAATATAGATGAGAAGTTTAACAGCTTGTAAATTTTATAAAATTTGAAAACTTCCCGATAAAAGAGTTCAGATTGTTCATTCCCACTACCATTCCACTCCCATATCCCCTTGCGTCGGGGGTTATATTTATGTAGGTAATGTACACGTTATGCTCTTTTATTCGATACTTTACTTGGGTATATTTGAAAATGATTGATTGTTTATCCCCACTTCCCTCACCATAGCTCACTTGCGTCGAGGGTAAAAATAGATAAAAACCATCCTCTAAGCGAGTTGTATATCGTGTAAAAATTTGAGCTGAATCGATGCAGAACTTTTTGAATTTTTGAAGCGTACACAATCCAACATAACATTTTTATATACATATATAGATTTAGCTATCTTAATATAAGAACTATGGGCTAACTGAAGAATTGGAAACATCAAGCTCTCTAAGTTTCAGTTTCCTTAAGTCACGGGTACTTTGGTAACCTTTTTTTATCATACAAGACATTTTCATTATAACTAAACACACTTTCATTCTTTTTCTAACATTCCTCTGCAATTTGATAAATCCTGAACTAAATTATTATTCGACTCTGATTTGTAGTCATTTTTTATCATATGTAAAGAACTTAGATGGAAATGGTTCTGTTGACAATATGCTTGAATTTGTGTTCAACTGGTTCAGTTTACCATCGAATTTTTCCAAATCTTGGATATTGGATATTTTCAAACTTTTAGATAGAAAATCTCTGACATATATCAAGTTTAATAAAAAAAAGTTTTGTCCATCCTTTGTAAAGGCTCAATTTTGATATTTTATCATTTTCGATAATTTTATTAGTAAAACTAAACGCTACTTCCAAAACTATATATTCGAAACACACCAATCCCAGCTCGCAGCAAAATTTCAACCGTTTTTAGATTTTGATTTTTCAATATTTTTAATCCCACACATATTACGCTATAAATACACAGAGGGAAAATATGTTGAAAAAAAAAATTATTGGCAGTAAAATCTCAAGCATTAAATATATGTTCCCATGAAAAAATCACATTGGGCCAACAAAGTAACATTTTTTTTTTTTTATTTCAACGCATTTAAGTACTTTTAAGATATTGTTATAACTGTCGTAAAATGTTTTATTACATTCAGTACGAATAATTACATTATTTTATTTTGGGGCTAAACATATTCTTTGGTAATAAATCAAAGTATCATGTAATGTAGGTACATTTTCATCAGTAGGGAATATTCATGAAATTTAAATTTGGTTCAACTTTTTTTTACCGTAACTTTATTGGCTGGACATTTCAACTAAACCATTATTTTAGTAATTAATTACCTTTTAATTACTTAAAATTAATTAATAAAAGTACAAATTCAGTGAGAAAAATTCAAAACTTCTAAAACGGAAAATTCAAATTTTTAAACGGACGTGACATCATAGTACTAGCTTGTCAAATTTGTTGACATACTGTATGGTATTAATTACTTACATTTTGCATAGTATTACCAAGTATTATATTGATTTCTATTATTCTACGGCTTTTTATTAGAAAACTTTTCCGTTTTCCATTTCCTTTGTTATAAATGAGATTGGAAGGAATCTGATTTGGTTCACGATACATCGCTGACAGAATCTGAATGTAAATACCAAAATGCTGAGTAAAATAAGGATGAACTTGCCCCAATTCCTAGATATAAGTATATGTTGATCAATTTGGTGACGATGCAATAGCATACCGTCATCAAATTAGTAACGAGTAACATACACTGTAAGAGTAATAACGACAAGCTAATTTATACGACTACATGGTCAAAATACGTATTTATACAATAGAAAAATGGATCTCGGAAAATGGGAAAAAAATGGAACTTTATTTCGAAATATCTTCTCATTGATTATCTTTGATAATATTTATAATATCTGGATGACCGAGCTTTGCTCGGTATTCTTAAAAAGACACAAATTTTATCACTAATAGAAGACCGTTTTAAATGTCTCCACACAAATACCAATTTGAATGTCCCGGTAATGTATTTTATTTCATTAACTACGATATACACCAATAGATGTCAGGAAGAGTTATAATTTGCATTGTATTTCATTAACTACGATATACACCAAAAGATGTCAGGAAGAGTCATATTTTGCGATGTATGTTTCAGTTTTTCATGAAAAAACGAATAAAACGACGTTTTTTTTAAAATGAAACCTTGTTAGATCGACTTATCGCCCCAAAAAACCTACATACTCATTTTCATGAAAATCGTTGGAGCCATTTCCAAGATCGTTGATATATATATATATATATATATACAAGAATTGCTCGTTTAAATATATAAGATTTAAAAAGTTTCTCAAAAAAATCAAGAAAGAAAGGAAGTGAATGTATCAGAACTTGAAGTTTACGGTATTTCGATACCGTAAAAATGAAAACGATACCAATAATTTGAAATTTTATTTTTTATGTTGTTACGTTTTTTTGTGAAAAATTCGTATTGTTTCTCGACGGTTTATGAGAAATCAAATATCAAAGTCAGTGTTTTTACCAAAAAAGCTCCCATTTCTCAAAAACTGTACAGAGAATCGATATGAACTTTTCACAAAAGAGCTATACGAAGATAATTAAAGGATAAATTAAATTTCAAATTTTTTTATAATTTTTATTTCTACTCTTCAAAATATTTCGATATTGTAAAAATGAATGAAATAGAAAATCTAAAATTTTATCAATTATCAATTAATCATCTTTTTATACGTATTTTATGGAAAATTCATATCGATTTTCAGTACGGTTTATAAAAAATTCAAAAAATCAAAGTTAGTGTTTTTAGTAAAAACAGTTTTTCATTTTTATGCACACTTCTTAATTTTGGTATGATTATAATAAAGTTTTAAACTTCCAGAATTATTGATAAAAGTTTCACATGTAAAAATGGTATCATTTTTAAAAGCACTTCATATACCACCATGAAAAAAGGGCTGTTTTATAATTAATTGATCGTAAACCGTACAGAGAATCGTCTTTAAATTTATACAGAAGGCGTATTAAATGCTCATTAATAGACACGGTTTGGTTTCGAAACACCTTAAATGCCCAGTCTAATTTTTACTTTGAGCAGTTTCATTCTTTGTGATTTTAATTCTTTTGAACAGAAGATGATAAACTATGTATGTAGTCAGTTAAATGAAGAAAAAAATTGGAAATTTGGTATCCTTAGCTTCGTTTATTTTACCGTTTTTCGTAAAAAAATTTTCGAATGTATTTTAAGGTTTTTATTTTATAAAGTTACTATAATTGATAATATTTCCGACAAGGAGTAGAATAATAACTGTTTTTTTTTTAGGTCAAGGATACATATTTAATGTGCACAATATTTTTTAGACCAAAATAATATCAGAAATCGACGCAGTATAGGGTAACAACCTCAACAATGACCTCAGTGCAGAATAATTTTCATTTATGAATAAGGGAGGGTACTTTCAGAAATTTTTTTTAAATATAGTAATAAAAAATACGAATTTCCTTGTCAAAGCATAATAGAAAAAAAAGTATAAAAATAATAAAATAACGTCAAATATCATTTACTTAACGATATTTAAAGATGTAAAATATTATAATAAATCAAGTAGTCATCTTTTTTCTTTCGTTCTTTTTCTATTTAAAATAAAACAAAGAATTGTAATTCTTACCAATTTTACTATAATGACATTACGTCACATTTTAATCGATTATGTGTGCGATATTGCGTGATAATGAGAATTTATTTATAAAAATCATTTCAAGCTGATGCGTTGCATACTATATGTGGGTAACGAAGCAACATCAATATACAGCCGTCCTTACAATACCCGCATTCTTGTTTCAAATCTAAGCCTTTTATTCAGATTCTAATTCTGAAAAACATCAGAAACAGTTCAGAGGCTTGTAAATTTTTATAACTCGCTATTTTTTTACGATATTAAAAACTTCTCTCGACCAAATAGAAAAAAAATAAGAGAGTTGAAAAGAATGGTTTTAGAAAAATAAATTCCAGTCATGAATTTTCGTTTTCAAGATATTAATTTTGGCCAAAGTGGGAACGAAGGCATAATTATCTCGTGTTTTAAACGATCTTAATTTCTGAAACTTTGGAATTCAGTAAGTTTTCCTAGCTTTAGCATAGTGACTGCACATACCATACTGGATATACCTGAATTTTATTTTAATTCTTTTTTGATAGGAATCAATGAACGATTTTTTGCTGGGAAGTCTTTACCGTCAATTTGGTAATTAAATTATCTTTCTTCCGACACCAATATCTATTCGCTAACAGATTGGTTTAGTTACCTATACTGACCCATCAGTCCATATGATTTTATTATTTTCGTAATTAAGGTATCTTTCTTCTGATACCAATTTCGATTCGGTAACAGATCGGTGTAATTACCCATTAAATATTATTAATTACCTATTTAAAAATATTGCTTGTCTTTTCATGTTCTGGGAAGTTGATGGTGTAGACACGGTAAACCATAATGGCTACAACCAAATGAACGGCTTGTTTCTGTGCTCTTCTTGCATGTGTGCAACCACGAAACTTATTTTCTAAACGGGCTGAGCTGAAGATCTGAATTTCCAAATATCCTAAATTCCAAATGTTTATTTGGCGTAAATCTATTTAAGTGAAAATTAGCTGCCAAGCTGTTTGAAATTTCGTAAATTAGAGTAGCTTTGTAAAAGTTTAAATCCGCCTCAAAAGGAAAATTAAAAAAAAAAAAGCAAAAAACTTTGCTATATTATCGGGGAGGGTATATTATGATTAGTTTTTCTATCTTTTCAAGTAAATATACACCTGAAGCAATAAAATATGTAAAAAAATGAATAATTATTATTGAGATAAAACCTTTACTATTTTATTTTTCAAGCACAGGTACTATAGCGTGTTACTCGTATAGGATAAAAAAAGTTTTGTAATCGAAAACAATAAAAATACCTCTCTATCCTTCAATATAATCTTAACCAAGTGAATTTATATTAAGTATTTATTTGAAATCTTTTTAGACGTATATATGGTTCAAACCACCAATAAATAATTTGAGCAAATTAATATAAATAGTTTAAGAAAAGAATGTAACCAAAAGAAAAGGAGAAAAGTAAATTATTGTATTCGTTTGTTGTACCAGAGGTAATAGATCATCATTTAAAATATCTTTGACGTACTTTTTGAACAACATATTCTTGTCACCATTATTATACAGGAAACGTATAGGAAAAAAATACGGGATTGTGTTGTACCCAGGATTAAAGTCATTTATACGTTTTTAAGACAATTTAAAAAAGGACAGACTATCTTTTCTTCGACATAGGTAGTTTTGCGATTCACTAAAACTAATTTAATTTTGGAATGTGTATAATCGAAACATAGCATTCCAAAAATTTATATATTTTTGAAAAAACATTCCTTTCTTTGAACATCACTAACTGTGGTTTACTAGCCAGCACATGTATTTCAAGGACATTATGTGCTCTAGCTCAGTACATAAAATAATTTATTACATTACATTTTAGCTGAATATTCAGATAGTAGTTTTTTAGCGAGGTCCGGCGAGACGAAGTTAGGACAAATGAGACATAAAAGTATAACCTCCACATTCTTCTCCATGGGAAAGATTCTAAGGTTTCTTGGCTTGGTAAACTTTGTCGTTATATAACTGCTGTCTCACATCAATATCTTTGAAGATACTAAAGAATAATTTGAGGTCGTTACTACAATATCCTCAAGTAACATCACTTTATCCTACAGAAAAAAAATAGGAAGAAGAATATAAACTAAATTGATAAGGGATAATGAGATTTTCCCGAAATGAAATGAATGCTAAAATGAAAAACTGTTTCATCTATTTTATATATATGTTTTCTTTATATTATTATAACTAAAATTATTGTGAGTTTTATTTAATACTATGATTTTTTCTTTTGTTATTTTTATATTATAATAATAAAAAAAGCAAGAAATTTTTATTTAAACTACTTATTATTACCAGTTTAATGTACTTGATACTATTCTATTGTCGGGAAATTTTTTGTCATGTTTCGTGGTAGTTATTAAAAACATTTTGTAATGGTATTATTTGGTACACTTTAAGATAATTGTTTTAACCTCAATATAAAGTAATGTCCAAAAAATCTAATCTTTTAACGGCGTTAACATACTCGGTAAGAAGAACAGTTAATGGCCGCAATATCGAATTGGAATAAATAAAAAATGTCCACCGACGTACGAACATACGCACATACACACACACATACTTCACCAATTGGTGTTCCTGACTTGTCCTGACCATGAAACGTAAAGATATGTGAAAAATTTCGATTTCGAAAATCGGATCCATTACAATAACTTCGTATACTGAGAAGTGAAAAATAAAAAACATGTAATCATGATTGGATACACTAATAACACGCGACTTTACACCTCGCGTATTTTAATTGCTATAAGGTTGAATTGAACGCACTGACTCTGCCGCTAAGTCAGGCCTAAAGAAGTATATCAATCCAAAACACTTTTCTTTGATTGCTCAGGTTTAATTTATTTCGGTACTTATTCATTGAGCGGGTAATAGCAGGGTCAATCAAATGACGACAGATCTCCCGGTGGATAATTTTGGCGTGAAAAAGGGCTTTATGACTGTTTTCAATTTTTAAGATGTAAATAGTATAGTAAATGTCAAATTAAAATTATTGTAAATATATGTCCATCCATACAATTATATTAATTAAGCATTGTGTCGTTACTATCGTAACTAAACTCATGCATGGAGCGAATACTAATAAAAAATGTTAGATGTGATGTACGCCACATTAAAGTTATGTTCATTCGAAGCTGAATTATTTTAATAATATGTTAACTCAAAACAAATAAAAATAAATTTCAATTTTTACCAAAAAAATAAAAAAGTATGGCATATATTTTGGGGAAGGTCACATAAAAACAATGTAATTGAAATGAGTTGACAAGTCTTTGTTGACAAAAGAATAGGACATAGGACATATATAACTAGTTTATTAGCTATAAAAAGCTTTTTTTAGTGGATAGAATTGTTATTATATTTTGTATAAAGAGCGTTTTCATAATAGGAAAAAAAACATTTTGGTTATAATTTTCCCAGGAAATATAGACGTATTCACAGAATTGAATGATAGAATATATGATATTTAAACATTTCAGAAATGAAAAAGCACTTGCTAATAAAGTACAACGTTGAAGTAATCACAATTTTAAATAATTCAAGACATACAACTTTGAAATAATTCAATTCACTTATATTTGGGTAAGTGAATTGAATTATTTCAAAGTGAAAAAAAGTATGTTATTTTCAAAAAGTATCAAGTAGGTGTCCTTAGGGAAATTTCAATTTTCCAGCAATTGAGTTAAAGGTATTAAATTGTTTACGCGAGTAATGCTTACCTTGGTTAATGCTTACCTTAGTTATGTCAACTTTTGAGCCATCTTAAAATTCTTTTATATACATATTTATAGTACAAGAGATGCACACACACAGCGATCAAACCTATAACACCATTGTTTTTAGTTCGCGGATTAAAAATAAATAAAATTTCATAAAAGATATGTATCATTTGGTTATCAGATAGGTGAATTCCCACTTTATACCGCCTGCTATACCAATAATATTTCAAAATTTGAATAAAAAGCACCTAGAAAGAAATAAGAAACATGAAATGAGGGGAAAATATGATCTTAGTGATGGAGTTCTTTAGCTTTTTATTTCGTTATATCAAGTATATTTATAAATAATGTTCTATGTCGTACCAAATAAAAACTATAAATCTTCATACAAGTTTGATACCTTATATGGAATTATTATTATATGTGTGCTACAATCTATATCCGAAATAAGGGTATATATACATGTAAGTTAACGCAAAACTGAATAGGCGGAATAATCCTTTAATTTGGATGAGAATCATAAATAAAATCTTTTATAAACATAAATGTAAAATAAAATTTCTTGAAATACCTTACTTTAAAAAAACATCTGTAACATAATATTGAAATGCGTGTAGGACAGATCATTCACCATTTTGTTTTGCATTTATGTTTACGAAAGAGTGGAATGGTTTATGAATGGTTTTGAAATGTTTTGCATTTATGTTTATGGAAGAGTGGATTCTGTCTTACGTGTTAAGCTATAATCACTTATCAAAAGCATAAAAATGTACGCGGTAGTTTATACTACAATGCAATATTGCAGATGTTTTTTTAACCCCCGAACTAAAAAAACGGGTGTTATAAGTATGATCGCTATGTGTGTATGTTTGTGTCTGTCTGTCTGTGGCTCGTAGCGCCTAAACGGATGAAACGATCTTAATTTTTTCTCATTGAAAGGTAATTTAACGGACAATGTCCTTGGCTATATTTCAATTGCGAGTTTAGATTTCCGTTCCCGAAGAAACTAAAAAATTGGTGATGATCTTAAGAATCGATTAATTTTAACATATAAATAATTACTATGGAAATGCATGGTCAAATAAACCTGGCTCAATTCATTTCGAAAAGTGTGAATTGTAACTATACTTCTTAAGAGATTTTACACAAATAGAACCGTTTTCAGCCGTTATAACATATCAAAGTTTGAAAAAACGGGTTTTTCTAAGTGAGACTAAACTGCTAATAATAATATACGTGAAAGCGGTCATGTGGGATTTTTTTCTATAGATTTTCAAGTTTATTATATTCTTTTTCTCTTCCAGATTCCTAATTATAAAATTACACCATTTTAGTAAGTGAGTGTAAATTGTATTTTCGATTATAAAATAGAAAATATTACATCAAGAGTGTTTTATCAGTTATATGGAAATATAACACCATTTGTTGTATAATATTACCTCGAGCATGTGTACATTATCAGAATATATTCACAGCTGCTACGTTTCATACTAGTAGGTAGGTAGCTACATATACTATATTACCCGATCATCTTAGTCAAAATAAGTGATCAAAATCGGAATCTTACGGAATAAGCTGAATTTTTGTACAAATCTTTATTTTGATAGTACAAATGTTGTCTCAAAAGTTACATATGATTCCGCGTGCACGTCGTTAGATATTCGAGGTCAAAGGTCTCGAAAATCAGTTTTCTGTGAATACCTCGTTTCTTTTGCCTTCCATCGTATTAACATTCATTAAAAAAGTTGCAGAGGATAAAATTTTCTACAAAATTAACATGAAACTTTTTTTTGTATGTTTAACCGTTCTTGAAATTAAATAATTAGGCAGTATTTAATGAATACTTATGGAAAAAACCGCATAATAGGCTGGGATTCACGATTGACCTTGTCTATTATACAGTTTTTCACTTAATTATCGATTAAATAGTACGAAAAAGTCTCCGGCAAAATTTGTAGAAAATTTTATCCTCTACAACTTTTTTAATGAATGTTAATACACAAAAAACTGATTTTCGAGACTAATTTTGTAGAAAATTTTATCCTCTGCAACTTTTTAATGAATGTTAATACGATGGAAGGCAAAAGAAACGACGTGTTCACAAAAAACTGATTTTCGAGACCTTTGACCTTGAATATCAAACGACGTGCACGCGGAATCATATGTGGCTTTTGAGACAACATTTGTACTATCAAAATGAAGGTGTGTACATAAATTCAGGTTATTCCGTTAGATTCCGAGGTGAAACCCTAAGCTGATTAGAGTAATAGTATAGTAGTGTAACATTATAAGGTCACATATTACTTATCAGATCATTGAATAGTAAATTCATAACGATTTATTTATGTATAATATGTTATGTTATCCATACATACATTATGCATTATTTCAAAAAATATATAATATGCAATATAGTTTCTTTATTCGTCTGAGAAAATATTATTTCGATATATTCTCAGACTATTGTTTACTAGACGTTATTTGAGAATAAACTCATATCCATAAAAAGTTTAAAAGATAGAGAGGAACTTATTCGAAACTAGAGTGATACCCACCCGCTTCGCTGTTTTTAAAAATAAAGATTGATAAAGATTGCTTATCCCCTTTCTATAACACTCGAAATAATGGTAAGAATTGTTTTACACAGGTAAAATATAAGTATGGTTTTCTATTTTTTTAAATGTATAATAGTCGTAATTATTCATTGAGTATATCAGAAAAGATGGCCGTGAATATTTTATATTGACTATTTTTACAGAAATCTGTAATTTATGGTAATGTCAAATGATAATTTTTAAATTTTTTTATTTTTTTATTAATATATCTCTTTATAAATTATATCCCATGTGTTATTCTGAAGTATGAGCTATATTTCTGTACAGTTTCATTGAAAACCATTCGCTAATTTTTGCGCGAAACCGTAACAAACTAAGAAACAAACATGCATACTTGCGCATTTATAATATATAGAGATAGAGATTTCCCTTAAGAGTAAATTAAAGTAATCAACACAAAGAATCATAGAAATTTTAGAAAGGAAAAGAATCATAGAAAGGAAAAGCTTAAGTTTCTTAACTACATTAATTTGGTTTAATTCAGTTTTATTTATTTCTTTATTTGATTTATTTGATTTTATTTATTTTATCATATCTCATATGTTGTAATTTCATATGTCATATATTGTAATTTCTCACTGCGCTTACGCAACTACCTTAATTTTAGAAATGAGAGCTTTGTCACGAACAAAGAGACAGGTGAGCAGGGAGACAGACAAACACACAATAAATCGAGCTAATAAATTTTAATATTGCCTGTGGTAAATAAGGTTCATAGAGTTCGATCCTTATAGAGAAATGTCTGAAAATTGAATACCAAATTTAGGTTATTTATTTGTCTGTTGAGGTGAGTATTTTGCGCGGTTATACCCGGCTGAACTGGTTATAATATTTTAGAGGCAATTAATATTTTCTAGACCCTGGTAGAATTAACTTCAGTTCACTTACCGTTTTATTATCTCAAATTTTAAAAGTACTTTACACTACAATATCACGTGTGTTAGAATATGCACCTGTTTTTGATAATATTTTTATGCCAGAATAAACTAGGAGCAAAAATACTAGAAAAAAGCAACGCATTCCATTAATTATACAATTTCTTTTTCAGTTTTGTATCATTTCTTTAAAGTTATATTATACTAGCAGTTACCCGCCAACTTCACTCGGTTATTTCATTTTTAAATGCTAAGACTACCGCCGCTTTGTTTTCCAATTTACTGAGTTTTATTTTTTAGGTGTGGTTTTATTTTTCGAAAATAAAACACAATTCGTAGTACTCGCTGATATTGTAGCTTTTTCTAGGACAATGGTTACCATGACGACATTTAAACCATTTTGGATTTAAAAATGATTACTTTTCATACAAACTTTAATCCCGTTTTTTTCAGTCATGTTTGAATATTTTCAAAATGCAACTATACCTGTCAAAAAGTCCAGTCAATCCATCATTTTACTCTTTTTCATTTAACACCAGTTTTGCGGACACAAACATAAGGAAGCTGTTTTTAATATAAAGATAATTTTCAAGGAAGAGCTTTATATAATTTTATAAACATTTTTTTCTGTCACTTTGTATTATACAACAAAGTGAATGATATTGTTTTATAATTAGCTTGAACAACAGTTTTATAAGAGCTCTATATAAAAACAATCAACTTAACATGTAATAGTTAGTTAATAATGAGTATGGTGTTTTTCAACTCAAGAACTGTTATATGAGACTTTGAATTTCTTTGGTTATTAGTCGGTATTGTTGTTTAATGAATACTTCTCAAGTAAAAAAAAGTTTATGAAATAATAAACAAAAATCGTTAAATTTTATGCAAATAATTTTTTGTTCAGTACCTACCTCTTATACAGATATAATTATCATAAAAGTCGTTACCTGCCCATATCTACACAAAGCAATTCCATTTTTATTTCCATTAATTTTTCCCATTGGTAATCCTTTTACCCGTTATCCAATAAGCGGAGAAACAAAAATACATCAAACTCGTGTTGCCTAAAACAAATGTTCAACTTTTTACAAATTTTGCAGATTGGCATTGTAACGGCCATTACAGTTTCACTTTTGTTTTTGATCATAAACTCAACTATCCGTATAATGGTAAACCGGCATTAAATCATAGAGTAGACTTGAACCTACTTGATGCCAACTCTGAAATAGTACAATCCTCACCGAGTATACTTGCCAAGCAGTCGCCACCACATTCTGGCCTTCCTTCGAACTATTTTGCTTTCTTTAACATTGTTGTGGAAACCGCTGCTGTGGTTGCTTTCTGTGCGTTATAAAAAAACTTTTTAACTACAATATTGAATGCAAGCTATAATAGATAGACTGAACTATACACGTGGTAAAGAGAATGTGAAGATGATGCACGCCTGAACTCGCGTGAATGCCTCGTGACAAAGAAAGGCGAGGACAGGCTAGACACCACAAGTATAGCCTCCACATTCTTGTTCTTCGCCAGACTTCATGCTCCTTCGAGTGAGTCAAGGAGATGTGGTAGGATCTTGATCCTTCAAGAGGTGAAAATGAAGATGGACAGAAATATAAACCACTAAGTTGAAGTTCAATTTTTGGAGGGTTATTAGTTATTAGCGTAACCAAAGTAATATATGCGAGATGGTAACCGCGGATCTTATTAATCTTGCCTAAGATCAAAAAGGAAAAAGAATTACCTTCTAATGAATGGATGGATAGAAAGCTGTCTGTCGGTTATAATATTACATTTAAAATGTCATTTATATATATATATATATATATATATATATATATACATATATATATATATATTTATTTATTTATTTATTTATAGAGATATAAAAAGATCAAGATGTCGACAATTCGTAAAGATAAATCAATAATATTATGTCTATGATATAAACTTTTCAATCAAAATTTTATGATCACACGTAATATATAATATAAAAAATAACATTTTGTAAAATCCAATTGAACATAAACTACAATAGAAACACAATTCATACAAAAATATAAAATTACAATGTGTTTCAGAATTATTAGGTATTCGTTGTATATAATAATTAATTAATACATTTAAAAAAAACACAGTTAATCCAAAGCTTTCGTTAGTGCAACAAAATTTGGAAGTTTATAAACACTTTTTACTTATGTTGTTTCTTTCAACTACAAATCTTTCCAATAACTTTTCCATCGCTGATAAAACAACTTACCTATTCATGGTAGTGAGCTTTAATTTGTGGTATTCCATTTTTATAAAATATGTTATGTGAATAAATAAATTTAAACACTTATTTTTAAATAAAATAAGTGATTATGTTCATTTTTTTATTTATTCACATAACATATTTAATACAACTTACCTACTTCTTGTTATCCTACTTTTTTTTTATTTCAAAATTGCTAAATAATGATCATATCTTATAAGTTTTACTTCCTTTTTCTTAAAACCCCATGAATTTTTCCTTCAGTTTCATTCTGTATAGACCTACAAAACATATTTATAAGATATATAAATAGAATAACATAAAGCTACTATCAAAATATTTCCTTCTATTTTATGAATTGAACAAAAAATATTGATGGCATGAAACACAACAAATAAGCATAAAATTTATTTTTATTGAATTTAAAAAGTAATATGTTTGATTAAATAGTGTGGGTGTGGTGTAAATGTGAAAAGAACCATAAACACTCGAACTTTTCATGTGAAGTTGAAAAATTTTGCAGACTTACGTTTTTTCACAGAAAAAAACGTATGCACGTAAATTTACCCCTATAATAATTCGATAAAAAACTGGCATAAAGATTTTGCATTATTTACAACAAATCCAAAATTGGTGTGAGTGAGCCCAGTCTTCAGGTAGCCTTACAACACTAAGCAAAAGCGTTATTGAGAGAACTACGATTTTTAAGCTATGATTTCGGAAAATTTTCAATGGAGCCGCCAGCTTCAAATTAATGTGTGTCTGCTTTTTTATCATTTATTTTAGTATGTAGATAAGATAAAAAACAAATGCAGAAATAATTTTACCTAGGAGAACTCAAAAAATATTTTGATTAATGTTTGTTATTCAGAAGAATACGCAATTATTTTTTTACTTTTAGTGCATATAAATTTGTTTTGGAATAGTGTTTTTTTAAGGCGGTTTTGCTTCTTGTTAAAAGTATTTTTACTATAGGATTTTTTTGTCGATTTTCTTACATGCTTTGTTTTCCTTAAAGTAGATTCTTTTGATCCCAAGAATATTATCGAATGAGTTTTTTATGAAATGAATAAGCCTCACTATTTGAATCTATCTACAAATTTTCTTTTATAGATTGAGGGAAAATGGAATCTTTAATTTTGTTCTAATTTGAACTCTCATGAGAGAACAAAGACATTTACGACAAAAGTTTCAAACAACTTGATCTATTTCCAGTAACATTTTTTACATTAAAATTTTTATTATATATGTTACGGTTTATAAGATGGGTTCTATTGATCTATAACCCAATGACACCCAACTGACCCAACTGAAGACGCTATACAAATTTCAGGACGATAACTGTTTTCTTTTTTGAGTGCTCACAAACAGGCGAGCTCATAAATGAAAATGTGTTATTTAGGTCATTTCATGAACATCTCTATCAAAATTTTGTTTGTAGCATCAATATTTTTACAAATTAACTAGTAATTAGCAATTATGTAGTTGTGCCTTATTATCAAGTTTTTTTACTTTTATTATTTTTATAAGATAGTTAAGTAAGTGGTAATAATACTTCGACTACTTAGAGAATGAATTAAGTACTCTTTATAAAATTAATAGAATTTCAAGATGTATAGTTTCTAATTAAATACAATAAGGAAAATATTATTTGAAATAAGTCAAGTATATAATTTACTATATTAACGTAATAATAAAAAATATGCTCCTTAGGAAAAGCGATCAAACATTTGTATGCTTATTTTTTTTATTAAAAGTTAACGTTTTCTAACAAACAAATAAACTTACGGCCCCTGAAGAATTTGACAACCGTCAATCCTGTTAAAAAATCTAAGTAAAAATTTTATATATTAATTTAATTTTAAATACTGACTTGCACAATGATAGAAAGGTCAACGTTGGTATTTGAAAGGTCAAGTCCGTTCGACCGATAAACAAGGGGTGGGGTGCCCGCAATGTGCAAAATTCTGAATTTTTTCAAAATAAAATTATTTTTGAATTTTTAGCTCAGTTTTAAGCAAAAAAATACTTATTCTTGAAAAAGAATAAAAATGTAATTTTCGATTTTTAGAAAAATATGTTAATTTCTTAATCTCTGAGGGTATTCGCATAGCTAACGCAGCTCCTGCGCTACGAATTTTAGCCATGTTGTTTTCTATTTAATTTTTTTTTTAATTTAAAGTATAATAACAATAAATATTTGCATAGAATTTCCTATGAATGTTTTAATCACCTTTACGCGAAAAAAAAGTGTTGAGCAGAGAAAAAATTACGCGAATAAAGGACAGCAAATGTCTTGCTAGTCGCTTAACTCTTTCGAGATCAAGACCAAGACTGATTTTACCTCAATTAAACTATTCAATAATATTCATCTCCATAAACATGAGAGGCTCTAAGATAACTTTGAGCATTCAAAAGAGATTCCTTTGAAATTTCTGCGTAAAAAGTTCGTGATAACCGTATTAAGAATCACCTTTACCCAACTAATCAAAGCAGTGAATAAACGAAGTGGTGATATACATAAACTGATAAACTTTAAAGTACGTAATTTTCTATATAAATATTATTAACAAGACAAAAAAAAACACTACACACTAACAGTAACTAATTTAAAAAGCAAAGTAAAAAAATAACATTTCGCCATGTAATATCTAATAAAAGTCAGTAGTAAATGTATTCATATGCACGAGGTATGGGAGTGAAAGGGTGGTCGTAGTTTGAGGCCACCATATATCGTATTAACAACATTACAAACGTTATTGTTTTGTTCCAACCACAAATTTTTGAACTAAACCTAGATGGCATATATAATGATCTAAATGTGTCTCACAAGTACTTAGGGGAAGGTGGTCTAAAATATTCCTCCTAAAAAAAATGTGATTTATAGCTAAGCTATTCGACATATGTACAACGTCGAAAAATTTTCCAGTTCTTTATTCAAATGTTACATTAATGGTATGTAAATTTCTTTTGATCTGTTCAAATTTTTAGAACTATTTAATTTTTCTCAAAAGAGATCGTTTTGACCGACCTTGTTTGGATAGTAGATAAAATGATCCCTTTGCATATTTTATCAAACAGTTGACATAAAATTTTAACTGTTCTTTTACATTGCATCAACGATTAGTATGAAAACAAATATCACTGGTAAATTCATCTAAATCAATACATTCAAGACCCGTTACATATTAAAATTTGTTTCAATATTCTATTATCTATGAAAAGTGCTGAATGTCAGTGCTAGCATTATTTTTAATAAGTCAGAAAAGTTTAAAAAATACAATTAGGACGGCCAAAAGGCGCGTCGGAATTTGTTTTGGTTTTATCAAAAAAAAGTATTATCTAAATATATATATTTTTTGGAAAATTTTCGCAAGCTGTCTACTAGTTGAAGCTGTCTACTAGTTTTGAATCCCATATCTTTTATAGTTTGGTATAATATGGATCTTACGGATCCAAAACCCAAATTTATTTATTTTACTCGTTTGCGAATTAATATTCTACGTCATCAACATGCTGTAAAAACAAACAAACGGGCGGACGGACAAACGGAAATGGGCTAATTATGTGATTTTATGAACACCTATACCAAAATTTTGCTCGTATTATCAAATTTCTAAATTAGTATATAAACACGGTACAATAATTTGTAAGAAAAACATTTCTGTTGTATAGGCTGATCCATTCTAATCGTACCAACTTTCCCATTACGTCTTAAAAAAAAAATGTTTCGGATAAAAAGTTCATCAGAAGAGGAACTACATTCAAATATCAGGTTTCTTATAAATGGTATCTTAAAATTTTGTATTCAATTTCTACCGAATCTACTGCTTTTCTAGCCTGGTATCGCTTATTAGTTACGCCCTGGATGAGTTTTAAATACTCTGGTGGGAAAGGACAAATTCGACCATTTTTTAGGATGTGTAATTATATATACAAGGTGTCTACTTAAGTTGGCTACATATAGAAAATATTCACTTTTGACATCGAATATCTAGGGTGGCCACAAATTTAGAAAGTTCGATAGGAATATTAATGATCGTTTAGAAATGTAGAGCATTTTGAACGGATAATAAGGGGAACGATTCAAAATATCACTCCCGAGATAAGAGGAGTATATTGATCTAATTTTGTAAAAGAACAATTACATGTATGGAACACGAAGGCGAAAACGAACTGAAGATAACTGTTTAGGAATAATTTGTGAACGACGGGAATGTTTCGCTCACTTCAATTATAAATTAAATTTTGCAATTCCTGTTTATAAAACACTTTAACGGTTTATAAAATTAACCAGTCGTCATAGTTAAAATGTTTATTAGCTAATTTGAAACATTTATAACAAAATAATTAATACAAATCTTTTATTTTTCATAGATTACGTTACAATTATGATTGTTGGCGTAAGTAAAAACAGTTATCCCCAGTTCGTTATTGCCCAACGTATCCACCTTTGCGTTCCATACATATTGTAATTGTTATTTTACAAAATTGTTTATATACACTTCTATATATCTCGGGAGGGAATGCTGGAACCATTTCCCTTATTGTCCGTTCAAAATGAACTGTATTTTTTAATCATTTACCATTATCATTTCTATTGCACTTTTATAACTTTTATAATTTGTGGACAAAATTTGAATGTTAATCTTTTCGAACGCAGAAATTTTTGTAAAGAATTACTTTTTTTCGTAAAGCTTATAATAAAATTTTTTCCATATGTAGTAAACTAAAGTACACACCCTGCATATGAGTATATCCTGGTATTTTACTTTTTAACAAAACAACTTTGTTTTTCACGTATCAGTCAGACCGTTATCATTTGAAACAAGTTAGCCATTAAGGTTTAAAGCAGACATTTGTGACTTTAACACAACTCAACAAACCAACCACCTAATAATAAAAAATTTAATAGTAATAAAACTACAATATCAACTATAAAAAAGTTTTTCAAGTGAGACTTTACTAGAAAAAAAAAAAAAAACGTGCCAGTGCAAAGATAGTAAAGTAGTCTTGTATTACACTATATGTTTTTAGTGATTGTATTCATTACTTTAAGAGAGTATAACTTTTTAACAACGAAAGTTATTCCTCCAACTAAAAACTCTTACCATATTATTCTTTTGTTTGGTTTTTGTATGTTGTTACCATGAATACCATCTAACGTTGATAAAAAAATTTCATTTAAAAATAATTTTTTTTGCCGCTTCTTTCATGTCGAAAAAGAAAAATATTATATTATTTAAGTTTGAGGGATGTTGGAAAGAATTTTACTGTGGTGAAATATTCTCTAGTGAGTTTTTTTCCCTCACACATTACAAAGAAACAAGAAAATTTGTTAAAAGTTTTTATATTGCTGTAGTTTTATTCAAGCTAATTAAAATTTTTTTTTCGTGTTTGGCATTAAACTAATTAAAACTCATGGACATAGACAGCATTCATCGTTCTTTACCTACTGGCGGGTACATAAATATGTATACAGTTCTATATCGGTAAATTTGATACATATCAGTTGACTTGACAAAATGTACATAAATCACTCTCTTTTGACAATTTCCTTGCGCCAACACCAACAAACATAAGGTTATTCATGGAAGCCTCATAGAAAATTTTTATATAGCACTTTACTCAGATATTTTACAAACGGATAAGACCACAAATTTTAAAAATTATTTCAAAGAATTAAAGCTCATCCATAAAGTCGCAATATACAACGGATTTGTTCCAAAAATAATCAAAAATGCGAAAAACAAAATTCAGAATACAAAGAAACAATTCAATTACATTGAAATAAGAACTGAACAGCATTGATAAGAAGAAATGGTGCATATTTACATACTTTAAACCATGAATCAACAAAATAACAAACGAACTTGGAGAACATAGCCTGAAAATAGCTCTCATCAGTAAAACTAAATTGAAACAATTACTTGGAAATCCGAAAGATAAAGTTAACAACAAACAATAGTCGGAAATATATTGCATTGGATGTCAAAATGGTTCGAAGAAGTATGTATGTCCTAAGTAGAAGACATATTATTACAAGATAGAAGACATATTATTACAAGATTTAAAGAACATTTGGCATATAAAATACGAAAGAATAGAAAAATCATGTTAAGCCGCTCACGTTTTCGAAAATGATAAATAAAATTGACAAATCGAACTTAAAACAATCCAAGCAAATTAGACGCTTATGAAAGCATCTACATTCAAAAACTGGGTAGTGAAACAATGAATTTGGACGAAGGACCTATTCCAAATTCGGATTTAATAAAAATTAAAGTTGAATTTCTAGAATTGGTAATGGATTGTGAAAATAAAAGTTTGTTTACTTTCATGATTTATTTATAATTTTTAATTTAAGTTTGATTTGGTAATTTATTATTTAAAACGTCAAAATTTAAAAGTAAAAAAATACTCGAATATCATTGCGCAAAAGGATCATTATCTGACATTAGAATTTGACAGATACTTGTAGGTACACGAAAATACCAATGTGCAGTCCGCCTCCAAATTAGCAACGAGTAACATTCAATAAGAGTAATTACGATTAGCTAATTCATACTGATGATGACTACTTGGTAGTAGAAGTACATATTTATATAATATAAAAACTTTATCTAGGAAATTGGGGCAAAAATCAAAATGTATTAAAGAAATACGTGAAAATTGTATATTTTCAATATGAGGCTTTTGATTCGCTCATTTCTGTATTGTTTAAAATCCTACGGTTTATTAATCACCATCCTGTTCACGAGTTTATGCTACAAACATTGATTTCCACACACGGTGACATAAACTATATCGTTAACGTGACAGACCATTTAAAATTAATAAACTAGTTGATTTGGACCACACCCAATAACGATCATATTTGTGATAATAATATGTACCTAATTTTCAATTACATTTTCAATTTAGTATTTAATTAATTAATGACCTAATAATATACAGGGTGGACCATTTAAATCTATTATGACTAATAGCTCGTTTTGTAGTTAACCAATCAACTTGATCAAATGGTTTAAATAAAAAAATGTTAATAATCTAACTTTTTAATCTACGATCTTCTTACAATTTTTACTTTTAAAATTTTTATTTCTAAAAAAATATTTTTGAAGATACACGTTTAATATCGCCAATAACAGGTAATAGAGAATTTTTCCTTACATTGTATAACAGGAGTTTGTTTATAAAAATAAAAAATTTTATGAACTACTAACAAGGTGAAAATAATCTTTTTGGTCTAAAATTCATCTTTGGTCTAATCACACGGTTACGAAGATATAGACTAAAACAGTTTTCCTTAAAATGGAAGCACTTCCGCCCATTTTTTTAAAGGATTTTGTGCATTTAAATTTAGTACTTGATACTGAACCAATTTGAATAAAAAAATAACTCCTGTAATTTAGTGCATAATGGACAAGAGGAACGATCTTCTATATTACTTGTATTAAATTTCAAACAACTCAAACAGCATAACTTTAACCAGAAAATATTCAGCAAACACTAAAAAATATTTTGCAAACTCTCATTAGTATTTTGTTTGACACAATTTTGTTGAAAGCATATTATATTGAATTGATTGAAACGTATATTATTATACATCCTGGAGAATGAAATATTATTGATTTAGTTCTATATATTTGTATTGTAGGTACATGTGTCATCTTTTAGAGGAGGTATTGATTGACAAATATTAACATATTGGACCTAAACAAACATTTATCAGAACTTCAAAGTGATACGCAGATATTTCTTATATATAAAGTTATAAGGTACCGACGTATCTACTGCCTACATGTAAGGAAGAATGTAGTACCATGAATAAAAATTCACATTTTTGTGTTTTTTAAGGTTTTACTCTAAAATTTAAACAATTTTCTTAGAAAAATGTATCTATTGATAGTATGACTTTCAGTTGCTTGCCAAAACTTCGCTGCAAACTTTTTACTTTAAAAATATTATTTTGTTATGGCCTTCACAAAATTCACAATTTCATGCAGGGTCTTAATTTTTTGGTTAAGAATTTTGGAAAAAAAATACAAACAACGTGACTTGCTAATAATAGATAAAATAATCTTAAAATCAGGTTAGTAGTTTTTTTGGTTTATCTATTTCGAAAATTCAACTTTAAATCCCCATTTAACTACCTTAACGAGTTAAGTTTCTAAAATATGAAGGCTACATAAGCACCACCTATTTGGCCTTCTGTGTGAAAATCTACTTTATTTTTAAATTTAAAATAAGATGTTGCCCATGTATCTCACTGATAATTTCCTCAGATGATCAGTTGATTCAAAACTGACAAATTACTATAAAAATTTTGACCGCCTTTTTCACCACCACAGGGGTTAAATTTCCTAGCCTCAGGATTTTGGGCTGTGCATTGATAAGCCAGTTAGATAATATGTAAAATAACCTTTGCGGTTTAAACATTGAAAACCTTAGGACTAGGTCCCACAGACATACCCTTCTCTCAGAGTCCACTAACAGCTTCAGCTGATATTTTTAATGACTCCTTAGCATTTTTCATGACTCTTCACCAAAAAGCATTACAAAATAAATATTTAGATAGAATATGATTTAGAACATAAAGCCCATTAACAAAATTTAAAAGTAAAAAAGTTGAACAGTAAAAGCAAATATGTTTTTACTTTGACACTGACAGATGTTAATTATATTTTACCTTTTAAAAACAAATGCCAATGGTTCTGCTAGTCAGTTTGCTTGTTTGCCTTCTAGTAAACTTTGTCTCCATGTAGTTGCTATCTCATCAATAGAGATATCTGTCTAGAAACTAAACTGCTAAGGAATGATACTGCACCTTACCCTACTAACAGTAGATATGCTAACATCAGTCAGCATTTCTAAACATTATTTTTACAAAAAATATTATTGTTATCCTCAAAAAATAATATAAAGTAACAATTTGGCAAAGAAAAGGAAATTGAAAAAGTTATGAAAACTTGAAAGATGAAAAAAGGTTTTAATATAGTTTATTTAGACTGTATATTTTTTATTCGTCAAAAATAATAGTTTTCTAGTGTCTCGTGAAAAATAATTTTTCTTTTCGTTGAAAGAAAATATATATTTGAACATTTATATCAACAATTCGTTTAACATACATTTTTTTGTACACCTATTAAATTTTTGTTTATCCGCGGAACATGTGACATGTAACATTAAATTTTAATTTTAAGAATATAGATTTCAACAGGTAGATGGTGTATTTGGTTTGTCAAAACGCTGCTGACATTCATTTGCGATTGTTTAGGAAAGATTTTTTTTACAAGGGTAAATAACAATAATGGAGGAATATCCTTAGAAATAAGAATATAATTAGAGCTTTAACAGTAAGTTCCAATTACAAAAATAATAATTTAGAGTCACAACTTATCAAGACATGTTCAGAAAATTTTTTTTAAATTGAATATTTTTTTCCTTTTTCAGGTTAGTACCAGTACTTCAGTAAATGAAAGCAAATGTAAGTATATATCATGTTCAAAGTAAGTGCAAAAAGAAAAAAAAAACAATTACATTATAAACATCTAGAGCAAAGTGTTCTTGGCCACGCATTAGTGATTACTGTTTCTCTTTGCTAAAGAGGTATGTATATAGCCTTTTCAAAACGAATCAGCGGCAGCTTTATCAACAGGCTGTTTAAAAAAGACCCTATGGAGGCAAATTTGGAATAATTTTCTTTTTAACCCCCGGCCTCAAATAAAGGTGTGTTATAAGTTTGACCGCTATATGTGCGTGTCTGTCTGTCTGTCTGTGGCATCATAGCGCCTAAATGGATGAACCTATTTTGATTTTTTTTCGAAAGGTAATTTAAAGGAGAGTGTTCTTAGCTATGTTTCAAGTGCAAATTTAGGGCTTCGTACTCAAAAAAACAAAAATTGGCGATGATCTTCAAAATCGGCTCATCTTGGTAAAGTCGTTATAAATTTCACTTGTTGTCTTAGTAAAATAAAAAAATAAAAACAATATTTTAGTTTGATTTTAGTACTATACAATTAACCGAATAATCCAACATCTGTATATGAAAAATTACTAAACTGTTTGTAAAGTATACTCAACATTTATCCAAACTTGGAAAAAGCACTTCGCATGGCTATATGTAAACCAGAAACAAATTGTTCGGGTGAGAGAAGCTTTTCTTACTTAAAGCTAAACGCCTTGGCTCCTTTATTCATTGAGTCAGAACTATAATAAAAAAGATTTTATACGGCGATTATAATTGATGATCTCCCTAAAAGGTAATATAAAATTTTCTTAACTTAATTGATTTCATTGCTATCATAAAGCGAAATATTAATAGAAAATTTAATTAGAATTTTTTAAACGATAAGTTCGATAATAATATTAAACAACTTTTATCAAGTGTACACATTCTTTTGTATATACACATTATTTTGTAAAGGTTGTGTTCATATTATGTCAGTAGTTTTGAGGCATTCCTTACCTCATCCACCTTAAAAGTAGTACATAATTCATTCTCATAGCTCAAAAGTGTACCCAACGAATATTTCTTGTGTAAACTTCACTAAATCGTTGGAAAATATAATCTAGGGACTTACACAACAATTACTTAGTTCACAATTTTATACTAGAATTATATAGAACAGCTGATGTAATGATGACGATGGAAATTGCAATTTGATTGACAAAAAAATATCAGTAATGTATATTATTTTATTTTTTCTTAATTTGCTTTAATCTTAGTTTAGTACTAAATTTAAAAAAATAGAAAATGCAATACATCAATTATTTTTCCAATATTCATTAAAAACTTATATATAGGTGCTTATTATTTTGTATCATAATGATAATACGATTATGAAAGTAATTTCCGCTCCCACACAATAATCGTATTAGTTTCATTGATTATTAATAACGCCACATCAATCATTTCTAATTACATTAATAAACAATATAATGCATTAATGGCGAATGAATAATCCGCAGAGTAAATATGTTCAAAATATCCGAGTTTAATTTAACCTTCGTATACTCGCGCGTTGGTCTCTTAGACCGACAAACCAATTCATCATTGTTTTCGCCCAGACTGTCAACTCTGTGACTTGGCGATTTTTAGTAGCTTCTTCATTTGTTTTTTGCTACTGTTCGGTGCGTTGCAAGCGCTCGTGTCTAGTGGACGTGTGTTAATTACTTACTGTCATCGGTCGGTGAGACCGACGCGAATATACGTGATACCATTTTCGGGTATACGTGATACCACGTAATTACTGATGAATACTACTTTGTGCCATTTTATTATTTTTGTTACTTTCATTTATTATTTGCATAGTCATTTTTTTTGAGTTAATACCAGAAATAATGTTAAATTATGTTATTTAACTTAGAGTATCACGTTATTGGTTAAAAGGCTGATTTAAAAGACTGTTTCTACCAAATAAAGTTGAAGTACATTTATTTTTTATTCAGTTATAACCACTCCTTAAGAAAAATAAGTATTACGTAATAAGTATGTAATTATAAATATACAGACAAGAGAACTTTCGACCTGAGACACCGTGCGCGGGTATCTAATGCTTGTGCGCGCGAGTACACGATTTTCAAAAGTATCTAAAACTTTTTTCGTTTCAAGAATGTTTCACAAGACCACTAGTTGAAGGTATCTACAAATTAACAGCTTCCTAACTTTGTATGATTTCGGAGAAAATGGACAACAATTTTCACTTACATGGGTACACAGTAGTGTTTAAGAAAAAGTTGTTTATTTTTGTATGAGAAATAACTTTCAAATTTAAACTTTTGTTCTGTCTCTAACGATCCACACGAATGATTCTCATCCATTCGATTTATTGAGCAAAAATGTACTGTTTAAAAATTGGCATATCTCGTTCAATTTTGAAGCTAGAAAGTTTGCTGGAAATTAATTCTTCGAAAAACTTTAATTTGATTAGGCTATTATTAGAAAAATTATTTTCAACAATTTTTTTAATATCTATCTATAAAAAAAGATTTTAAAGGCCATCTCTTCTACTATAGAGATATTTTCTTGGAGTATTCTCTACTTTCTATTAAAATTTCTTCAAACTTCAATTGAACACTCGCCTAGATATATGGTACCATCAATAGTGTGATGCATTTTCTATCATTCTCAGATAGTTTAAAATTTATAATTGAGAAGGAATTAAAATATTTATAGCCATATAACTGTTATTAAATATGCTTTTGACATATTGATAGATATATTAATATCTCACCGATATTTTACTAGTTATTACTAATCAGTAACATCATACTCGGATGTAGAAAATTTGATGAGGTAAATGATAAAATGAAAATTTGATATACTATGATGAAGTAAATTAGACGAAATGTATAATAACCTTTAATAACCCACGTATGTCATCATTATATGGTCATTATATTTTATGCAGAAATTAGGGCATAGAGGAGTTGATGAAGTGATGAGGTGAAAGAAATACTATAAAATTATTGCTGGGAATTTCGAGAATATTATAGACCATTTATTTTTGCAGTGTTATACATACACATCAGGCAGTAAAAGCATGACCGCATTTCATTTTTTGTTCACACAAAAATCAATCAAAATTGTGAGTTGCAATCTGATTTGAGTAGTGTTTTTATTATAATCTTGGTAACAATACATTTCAAAAACGTAACATTAGTTTTTTTTTTATGGTCCATTTTACTTGTGTATGTCCAACATATAAAAAATTTCTTTACGCGGAAGCTGCTTAAGGTAGTACCTACACGAAAGTGATATTCCAAGAATTTCTCAAAACTCAGAATATAAAATATTTAATTCATAATACACTTGCTGTTAAAATTAGAAGATGATTTACCATGCCATACATGAGATATTAGCAATTAAAAGTGACGCAATTTGTACGTGTACATGGGAGAAGTGTATAAAAATACACAAATTTACAAATATTATATTTATTTACCAATGAATGACGTCCACCATCTCTATGAAAAACTAATATAATGTAGAATACTATATTTAGAAAATATATAAATAAAAATAAAAATTATTTACCATATAGTTTCGATAAAAAACTTAAATAAATAACTCGTTTTAGCGATAATTTTTGTGGAAAAGATATGAAGACTAATGGTAAAGGCATATGTCATAGTGTGTGTGTTTATATGTATACTAGAAACAGTAGTGAGGAACTACAGTTTTTTGAAAATAATATATGGTATATGTATCTATAATAGTCATAGCACAGTTAATGCACTGAATGATAGTATTAGTCCAAAACTTTTTGACTGGACGGTCGCGGAGGAACTACCTTAAACTAAACGAGTTCACTTTTAATTAATATTTTTAAATAAAATAGTCCGGCTATTTATTATGCCATGTATATATGGTAAAAAAAATTGATGTTACGAACAAAATTTGTAGGTGTTCATAAAATCACTTAATTAGTCCCTTTTTTTATTGCTCGTCTGTCCGACTGTATAGCATGCTAATGGCATAAAAACTTAGGTCGAGTTTGTAAATGAGCAACATAGGTCAATTGGATCTTGAGTCCGCAGAATCTAACTGGTAAACCGTTAACATAATAAACAACATTTAATTGAAAATTTGTTTTGTACAAATTACTTAAAATTAAGCAACATTATATAGTATGTATACAAGTATTTAGTGCAATAAATAAGCCGGAAAATGTGGAAAAGTGGTGGAACAGCTCCGATTTCAAAAATTTTTTGTGTACGTATTCCTTAGACCTCTAGGAACATTCAGCCGCACTAACCTTGGCATAAGAAAAAAAGCTGAGAAAGTTAGGGTAGTTTTCCCATCCCCAAAACTCTCCAAATAGTAGCAGTGAAAACAAATCAATATTTCAACTCAAAAATCGTCTTCCGAGGGTTTTTGAGGTCGTTGATCATGAATTTAAGGTTAAAAAGCAACTGAATATGGTTGCCACCCCATTAAAATTACCCTTAAAGTGATAGAGACAAAAACTTTATTAAATTAAAAATTTTGCCTCAGAAATCGTGTCTCGTGGAGCTCTTAGGTTCGGTGTTCACAAATTTAAGGTCAAAAAGCAATTAAGGATTGTTTCAACCCCATCAAAAGTACCCCTAGAAGTGTCAATGATAAAAAAAATTTGAAAATTCTGAATTTCACCTCAGAAATTGTCTCTATCTGGTTTTAGAAGTCATTGATAATGAATTTGAAAGCAAGAAGCAACTGAATGTAGTCCCAAGCCACCCCTAAAGGCCACCCCTAGAAGTGACAGAGAAAAAATTTAAAATTGTTCCTCGAATATCGTCTTTCGGAGGGTTTTTGGGGCCGCTGATCACGAATCCAAGGTCAAAAAGTAACTTGGATAGTTGCAACCCCATTAAAACTACCCCTAAAAATGTCAATGATAAATTAATTTTAAAAATACTGAATTTCACCACAGAAATTGTCTCTCTGCGGTTTTAGGAATTTAGGTCAAAAAGTAACTGAATGTCACAGCATCCTTATTAAAACCTGACCTAGAAGTGACAGAGATAAAATTTTAAATTTGAATTCTCTCCTCGAATATCGTCTTTCGGGTAATTTTAGGGGCGCTGATTACGAATCCAAGGTCAAAAAGTAGCTGAAGAGGGTTGCAACCCCCAAAAAACTACCCCAAAATGTGAAAATGGTAAACATTTAAAAAAATTCAAAATTTTCAAAATTTTTAATCATTCACACTTCTAGGGGTAGTTTTAATAGAGTTGAAATCATCCAAGTTACTTTTTGACTTTGAATTCGTGATCAGCGATGCCAAAAACCCCCCAAAAGACGATATTCGATTAAAAATTTAAAATTTTATCTCTGTATCTTCTAGGGGTGGCTTTTAAGGGTGGCTTGGAACTACATTCATTTGCTTCTAAGTCTCAAATTCATTATCAACGACTTCAAAAACCGCAGAAAGACAATTTCTGAGGTCAAATTCAAAATTTTTTAACTATTGACACTTCTAGGGGTAGTTTTAATGGGATTGCAACCATTTTCAGTTGTTTTTAAACCTTGAATTCATGATAAGCGACCTCGAAAACCCTCGGAAGACGATCTTTGAGGTGAAATATTGATTTGTTTTCACTGTTAAAATTTGGGAATGGGAAAACTACCCTAACTTTCTCAGTTTTTTTCCTTATGCCAAGGTTAGTGCGGCTGAATGTTCCTAGAGGTCTAAGGAATACGTACACAAAAAATTTTTGAAATCGGAGCTGTTCCACCACTTTTCCACATTTAATGGTATTTTCCGGCTTATTTACTGTAGTAATTGTATATATTTTAAATCTATACGTAACTATATAATGTACGTTTTTGTTGGTGTATAGCATATACTGTACCCGCCAAGGAAGTGAAAAGGAAGATAGTGTTTTCACTTTCTGTGTAAGAGTGGCTATCTTTCTGTACTTACATAGCGTAAAAAACAATCGATTGTCTAATCAACACTGTCTATACATGATATTTTTACAATTAATTAAATCAATTGTTTATTTTCACTTGTCTTGAATAAGTTTGGTAAAAAATTGTCAATTTAACCTTAGTCGTTAATTCTTATTAATCTAAATATAAATGTGTTCGTTTGTGTATTCTTCGAAAACGCAAAAAGTTTTGCATCGATTGAACTCAAATTTTGAAAACATATACAAAAAACGCATAAAATTTTTTTTATCCCTTTCGAACCCCCAAAGATGAAAGTGAGGGTGATCAATCCAACATTTTCGAATATACCAAAGTGGTATATCAAATAAAAAGGTACGACGTGTACGCAACAAAACTGTAAGTTATATGAAAGTCAGTTCAGCTATTTAAGAGTTGTAAGCTCTTATGGGGGATTTATCACATTGTATAAAATTGACTAGCTATTAAACTTCTTATCTATTTCCATGCAACCGTAATATTCCACAGCAAAGCGTGGCAGGGTACAGCTAGTTGTTTATCAATTTATTTTTTATCATAATTTACGAAAATCTCGTATTCGAATATATATATTCAGGCTTAAATGTTTAATATCAAATAATCACATCTATGCTTGACGAATTAATTATACCTAATTAAACACGAAATTTACCCATAATTTTCCAGTTTCCACTGTTCTATTTTGAAGTACAAACCACAAAAGCTTGCTTCTTATTTTATACACCAGTTTTTCTTAGCTGCACATAGAATCGTTATTATACTTGTCTATAGTGTTCTTTATTAATAGCTTACAAAACGATAGAGAGGTTAAAGTTGTATTTGATACAAAGTTCTTTTGAGAAGAGATGAAGATTAAATGTGAAGTATTTATATCATGTTTTGTCTGATGATTTTATGGCGGTTTTAGACATATAACAAAAAAGACAAACAAAATTAATGTTATAGGAAAATTTGCAGTTTTATGAGAATCCCCCAACGTTCTCATTTCGTAAAAAAAATAAATCAAATCAAATTAATAATATTTTTCAATACAGTAGCACAACTGGGAGTGCAAATTTTAAGTAAGTCATAAAAGTACGAATACTTTTTTTGTTTTTGAACCACTTACTTAATTTAAGTTTTATCTCCATTGGCTTATAAAATAAGGAGTTTTAGTACAAAGTCTCTCCATTCTACGCCAATAAATTATTATTAATCCTGATGGAAAACAGTGCCTCCATGTCAAGACTAGAGTGAGACTAAAATTCCTTGCGAGGAAAGGGAGCGGTGAGGACAACTGAATCTATCGCAGCGCTGCTCTCGTATTACATTTGCAATAAATCACATATTTTATTTAAAAATATGAATACTTTTCAATTGTTTACGTATAATTGGTATAGTAAATGGCAAACATAAATTATTGAATAATAAGAAATAATCTTGTTGCAGTAGAAATTGTGAAAATAAAAGTACAAAAATTGCATGAATAATATTTTTTTGAATTTAAATGAACATAATGTTCATTGTTCATTGTTATTTGTCCATGCATAAAATTAGATTCATAAAGTAGTAGTACATGGAAACTCCTGAAATGAAACTCTTGCACGATGCGGATATATTATTCTTTTCACATTGTGTTTTTCTTTAGTTTGTTACACCTGTTTGATAAACCATAAGTTTCAAATGATTCGAGAAAAAGGGCTAACATTTTTATTATTTCGAGGGAACTTTTGTATCGCTAGTATTTACGTTTGAAACATGTGGCTAAATCTTCGTTTGGGCTTCATTTTTTGAATGTATATATACAAACCATAGACTTATATGCTCTTCCATAAAATTTTATTCATAAAAAAATGTGTCATTATCATGGAAACTTCTGAAATGAAACTGATGCATAGTGCAACTAAGCAGGTTAAACTGAAGGCCTCATTCTACACCGTACTTCTCTTCATCATATTGAATGGTTGTTTTAAAATTTATATTTGTGAGTAACACAGTTTTAAATAACTGTAGTGAATAAAAAGGACTAATATTTAATTAACTATAAAAAATACACACAGGCATATCAACAGGATAGTAAACAACATACCATTATGCCCATTTGAAAATTTTATTTAACTAACTATAATGTTTCATTTTAAAACTTTGTACAAATCACTTTGTAAATGTTATTGAAAATGTTTTTTTTTTTTTACCCTGACTATACAGTGGCGAGGTCAGAGTCGATATTAGTTTAAAACTAAAAATATATATGCATATCAAATATGGTAGAAGTGATTAGAAATGTTTGCCACATTTAGGGAACCAGTAAAATGCATTGTCATTCGGTTTACAAATAAACGCAAAATTTTAACTCAATTGCTTAATTATATCTGCTTCAAAATTGAGTTGCAAGATTCCATCCGAACAAACGTTTTTGCTTACATACATAGATTACAAGTTCAATAAATGCTTGTTAAATAAAAAGGTATGTATTTTGAACGATATTTGGAGGATACTTTAAGTTTTGTTATTAGAAGGTATATTATAGTATTTTTATAGTTTTCAAACTAAAAGGGTTGCCGTTAATTTCAGTAGGTTTTGAAAATGGTATAGAAAAAAATTTTTTTTCTTACGAGTAGGTTAGGTTAGGTTAGGTTATATTGGCTGTCAACGAAGGACACACTTAAGCTTTAGAGCCAGCCCATTGTAATACCATATACGTGTTTTACCATCTTTTCGCTAATAATTGCATTTATCAGCTCCTCAATTCTAGGGGATGAATGCACCTCTTTCCTGCATATACCATGCACAACACCAGCCCATCAGAAATATTAATAAAATTTTTTTGTTGCGACGGCGGGAATCGAACCCGCTAGCCTAAGCATAGCGCGGACGGAATTGGTTATGCCTTTACCAACTGAGCTATTGAGCGACTTCTAAACAGTACGATAAATATCCAATCACATAATTATAAAAAGTATTGGACTTGGTTGAGTTATCCTCTATTGCTCTGACTATGTGACCAGACGACTAACTCTTTTTATTAAAATCTTTTCAGGCGTTTGTACTCCACAGTGTAAAAACAAGAAAGTAGACAGATATAAGTGGCTGATATTCACTGAACTTTATATTCTTCAATTATAAATTTTTCTTTCTTATTAAAAATTTCGCTGGTCTCTCACTATAGTCTAAAAATTCCATCTAACATTTGCTGAAACTATTATCAAAAAAAACTTTTGAAAGTGAGTTATTTTCACTCTACTTATTAGTCTACATTCATAAATTTATTTTATTTTTTCATCAGTGTTTGAAAAATAGCCTTCAGCAAAACTTCATCAATATAAAATAAAATACATTTAAATATGGTCTTTTGCATACATAAAGGGACCATTGGCATACACGATTGGGTATGTAGGTATGGAGTTTGTAAACAAATTTATTTTTAATAAATGTTTTGTACACCATTTAGCTTGGTGAAATGTTTGTAGTAAATTAAATGTTGAAAATAAAATGCCTTAAGCTTAAGAATTATAGAAATTCCTTTTTTTTATTTATTTTAAATATATAAAACTAATATTTAAAAAATAAAAAGGTATGTTTGATTGAATTTTTTATGTGAAACGACATTAAAAAATTTAACCTTAGAATTGGACTTTTTATTAAATGTCTTATTCGAAGGTTATAACTTGATTTTCAAAGTTAGTTTTCAAGTGTTATAAGATTCTTGATTAATAGCTTACGAAACGATAGAGGTTTAAGTTGTATTTGATACAAAGTTCTTTTGAGAAGAGATGAAGATGAAATGTGAAGTATTTATATCATGTTTTGTCTGATGATTTTATGGCGGTTTTAGACAAAGCAAAAAAAAAAAAACAAACAAAATTATTGTTATTCGCATCGTGTGTGAGTTTTATTGGAGGCGTTTCCATCGTAACGATACACTACTTTAATTATAGAATTGTATGGATGCATATATAATTGTATGGGTTGCATTTATGACTAACATTGAAATTTAATATTATTGTCTCACTTATTTTCACAATTTTTAATGTATTAAGTTTAAATAATTAGTGTTTTTCAATAATTTTAATTTGACATTTTCTATAACATTAACATGTAAAGAATTGCACATTAGTCATAACAGCCTTCTTTCCAAAAATTTTCACTGGGAGCGCTGGCATCGATTTTATTGTCCCTACCATGACTACGCACACAACGAATAAGAAAGTTTACAATTTTATGAGTATCCCTCAACGTTCTCATTCCGTAAATAAAATATTTCAAATTATTAATATTTTTCAATATAGTAGAACAACTAAAAATGCAAATTTTAAGTAAAGATTTGATTTTTCAAAGTTAGTTTTCAAGTGTCATAGGATTTTTACATTTAAAACATCAATGTTAAATGTTACGAAAAATATACTGCGAGCAGGTTCCCAGTTTGCAACCTCTGACTAACCAGGTCAACTCCCTAAATTTGTACGCCCCATTTTTTTACGTATCAATGAAAAAATAATTTAATATTACCTGATTGTTATAATTCTGCTCCATTAAATCAATGACAACTTATTTTTGTTTTACTGTATCATCCTGTACATAGGTATTTATTGTCTGTGGCATAAGAATTGTAACAATACGAATATTATTTTAAGATCCAGATAACTTTTATGAAATACAATATTTATTATAATACTAAATAGAAAAATGGTAGTTACATTGTTATATGCGCATAGTCCAGGAAATTTACAGGCGTTTAGTGAAAGTTCTTATCGTGCTTTTATTAGATTGGTTTCTTGTTTTCTGTGTATCTATGTTAAGGAATGTTATAACGTAACTTTCATCCACTTTAAAAAGTCGAAAATTCAATCATTTAAGTTTATTCGATTATCCTGATCAAGTTCTTGAAGATTATCATTAATTAACTAAAAAAATCTATGATGGTGGAAGCGCAGATAACATTTAATAGTTTTAATTAAAAAAGTGGTTTTTAAGCTAGCTGAATTTTAAAAGGAGAAAATAAATAATAGTTTAAAAAAAACGTAACACGCCCTTGTAATTAGTTGAACTAAAAAAAAGCTGGCTCAAGTAAATTCATCTCCTTATGGCAAGAGCTGGGCAGGCATAGAGAAGAAGAGACATTATCTCCTCCTCCTCACCACTGTGACTGCTCCTACAGTAGTCGTGATACACTGTCAGGCCCAAGCGTTCAGCATGCCTACCACCCAACCAGTGTCCTGTAATAGCCGCAACACCTTTGCCAACAGAGGCCCTTGGAAGTGATAGATTACGATTGTACTCAGACCATATCTGTCTTGTAGTACCACAAGTACGTTTCTCCCTCCATCTAAGATTGACATTTTTGAAGATATTCTCTTTGAGGAGCAATTTGCCATTGTACCATTTCTAGCAAGCTCGTCGCCTTCACAATTTCATGAAATATATCAAGGTATACTAAGGGTATAATATGTTTAAACATTTTTTTCGTAAACATGACTGTTTACCCGTGAGGGTGTAAATTAGATTAGAAACATTATATAGTTCGTATACATGTATTGTATATATTTTCACTTACATGTATGTGCTTGTTTATAGTATATGCTTTAATCACTGAGGAAGTGAGAAGAAACTCTTATTACTTTGTGTGTAAGAGTGACTATCCTTCTTTACTTACATGATGTAAAAAACGATAGCGTAATTAACACCGTATACACAGTCCATGTGTGGTGTTTCAACAATGAACTCAGCCAATTGTGTGTTTTCACTTGTTAAATATATTTTTCGGTACATTATCGTTAAAGACGCATGTCTGGATGTCCCATTTGAGTTATAGCTTCAACAGGGTAGATTTAAAAGAACCGGTTAATTATGGATAAATTTAATTGTCTTTTATTTTTTCCATCTTTGTCACAAGTACTTCCAAGTTTCATAACCAACCCATATCTCTTGGACTAGTTCTTGTTATATTTTACACGAGTACATTAAGTTATGAGAAACTTGTTAACAAATGAAATAATAAACAGTCTAACATTCCGTAAGCATTTTGTTGTAAGTGTTGTATGAACGTTATAAACTACTGTTTGTTATTGTTATTATTTATTTATATTTATTTTATCTTTGAAGTTATTAACAATAACATACACTTTTATAATAATATACATCTTCTTATTTTGTGTACACACCAGTTTGGTGGAATACATAAGGGAACAGTTACACCAGTATGGCATGTATTTCAGCACGTACTTATTATAACTTCTTTGCTTGCAAAATTTAAGATGATTTATTAGAAGCGGAGAAAAATGTTTCTTGAATTTTTTATGTATAATATTCCTGTCTACCATGGTTCATACTCCAATACACCTAAAATCATGCAGACCGATTGTTTGCCTGAAGACACTTTCTTCAACTGGTAATCGTTACACATCACTCCAGGGAATAGTATCAAAGAAATTAAAGTTTAAAATAAAAAGTAGAAAATAATTAGTTTAAAAAAAATTGAGTGATTAAGAAAAAATCAATTTATCGTAAAATAGCATGGTGTGTATTTTAAAATAATTTATAATTTGTACTTTTATCAATATCTATTGATAAAATATTTACAATTATTGAAATTCAGCACCCCACGCTCTTTTACATAATTTTATCCTAATCACTCCACTTTCTTTGATCATGTAGAAATTTTTTCAACTTTTTAGTTCAGCTAGTTACAAATGCGTGATTTTTATAGTTTTTTAAACTATTTTAATTGTTTCTGAAAATTTTTGTACAGATTCGTAGTAATCTATATTGATTTACCGGTTCATATGGTATGAACAGATCTACACTGATCTGCAAACCAATCGAACTTCGTAGCAAAAGATAGAAAAACTGTGATATAGCAGTGTTTAAATATCAATAAAATTTTGTACAAATATGTCTCATCTGATTATCAGAAGGGTGAAGATCGATCTTATACCACAAGTTTTTTTTTTTTTTTTTAAATATAATAAATCACACCGTACACTAATAATAAATAATATAATTTTGGTAAATTTTATATGTAAAGATAATGTGTTTGTTTTGTATCAAAGTATGCATCTAAGTAAATTTTTTCTTTTACGTATAATTTAAATTCAAACAAGATATTCTCAACTTCGTCTGTACAAATATTGACTAGAAATTATGTTTTCTTTTATTACGAAAATTTTATTGTTGGTTTACTTTGTTGGAGTTTACCGTGTTCTTTGGCAAACTTTGAAAATTTTTTAATTTAAAAGTGTGAAGAAATATATTTTTAAATTTAAGGTGGATGGTATTAAAAATAAATTTTATCAGATTTTCACTGTACTTTAAAGAGTAGTAGATTTCTTTTTGATGAACATATATCTCAAAGTAAAAAATTTGTATGTTTTTGTTTCCTGAAAATGAATGTAAAAATTATAGTTGTGCTGATGTTACTCTTGCATAGCCTTATGGAATTATAATTAATGGGAGAGCCAGTCCAAAAAAATTATCTGAATTTACTAAAGCTGAAAATTGTTATGCAGATTGTATATTGCATATAAATAACAGTAATGTCACTCAGTTAAATGTTGAAGAACAATGCTGTTCAGTCAGCTCTAATGTATTTACAATAAATAAATAAGATGCGATTCATTCATTAAACATCAGTGTTGGATGGTTGTATTAAACTTGGTCAATTTTGCAGTTATAAATGTAAAAAATGATATATGAGTATGGTTCACTACAAAAGTCTTCTTATAACTATTTTCAAAAAACTCATTCTTCAAGAGGGTGAAAGTTTATATGAAACTATGTTATTTTTGAAGTTAGAAATATAAATGATAAGAAACTTGATATATGAGCTCATGGTTTGAGATAAAAGTTTATTTTACATTCTTCATAAAGATTTATTTTTCAAGAGGGTCAAATTGGAGATAAAAGATTATATGAAACTCTGTAATTTTGATAGTAAAAAGACGATGATAGTTTATATGAAAATTCGTCATTTTTGAATTAACTATTTAACCGATTTCAAAGATAATTTCACCCATAATAAGTTGTTAAAATAGAGTTTTTGAGATATCGCAATGTTCAGTTCGATTTTAGTCCGTATCACAAAAACAATTCGGCCAGTCATCAAATGCATCCGATTTTTGTACTTTTTGGGTCAAAATGACCTTATATACTGAGTTTTATCAAAATTGGAGGTACAAAAAATTTCTCGATTTTTTGGAATTTTTTTAAGGGGTAAGTACCTTACCCCTTAGATAAAATCGAGAAAATCGCAAAAAAAATTTTGTTTTGGAATTTGATGAAACTCGGTGGATGGGGTAATTTTGATCCAAAAAGTATAAAAATCAGGTTAATTTAATGATTAGATGCAGAGTTTCTCAGATATCACAATATTTGTATCGATTTTAGTCCGTATCTCAAAAACTATTCGGCCAGTCATCAAATGCACCGGATTTTTGTACTTCTAAGGTCAAAATTACCTTATATACTAAGTTTTATCAAAATTGGAGATACAAAAAATTGCTCTATTATTTTGCAATTTTTTGAAGGGTTACTCCTTCGATAAAATCGAGAAAATCGCAAAAAAAAGTTTTTTTTGGAATTTTTTAAAGGTACATTCATTCTCCTCCATGACGATGCCAAACTAAATAAAATATTTTTATAAAATCAATTTGAGAATGATGCGGTAAAATACAATTGGATTTATAATTTTTTTTTCTAATATTTTATTGTTTGTCCACATTAATTTAACTTCACTTGTCCAAATTACTTTATTAAATAAATAAATATTGTAGGTATATACAATCACACGTAATATAAATAAATTTTTTTTTTAAGAACATTGTGCTATATTGGTAACTAATATTCATTATAAACACCCGTCGTACATTTAACTCAATACAGGTACACACTGTTCTTAAATAAAATGTATTACATAATAATAATATACCTCAGTGTTTTAAGAAAAATTTTTATGCAAACCATCCTACCATTAAATTTTGAAAGCAGCAAAAATTTAATAGCTTCCAGGTTATTGTCTTTACTTTAAGGTAAAATCATTTTTTTTTCTACTGTTTTATCTTAGAGGTCCCTCAGCTGTCATGACGATTAAACTGATGATAACAATTCCAGATGAAAATGATTCTTGTTTTCATACTTTTAAGAGCAAGATATTGTTAGATAGTCGGGACTTTAGTTTTAAACTTTATTTTATTGAAAACTGAAGATTTGTTCACTTCTGAAAGTTCAGACCATTAATTTTTCATTGTCGAACTACTGCAAAATATATCCCCTCATTTTGCAAAGTTTTAATCTGTTGGTACTAGAGATATGAATCTACGTCAACAATTATATGGCTCAGTTTCTTTGGTTTTGATTTAAAAATTGATTTATAATTCCATTCAGTGTTTGATTGATGATAGAGTTGAATCCGTAATATCTACATGGGTCTATTATAGTGGTAGAGAGTCTTACCGAGTATGAAAAGACTTGGCCAAGTATACAAGGTAGCTCTATCCAATAACTCATCACCATTCTTTACGTTTGACGCTGATTTGACACTATTGCGGGTACGTTTAGCTGATTCTCTAATTGCATCGATTTTCGCTTTTAATATAATGCAGCCATTCTTCATTGATCATAACCGGCTCCATTATAGGACACCATGTAAATGATAGTCTTCCATTTTTCCAACAAATGTAGAACTACATAGCGCAGTCTATTTTTTCTTCATTCTCTTGATTTTAAATGTTTCTAACCTTTGTGATATTTTTCTTACCCTTCATAAGAGTAAATTTAATATCGTCAGTGTAATTCAGTAAGGTCGTATAAGTCTGATTTTTAATTTCACATTTAATTTATTCTATTTATATATTATTTATGATTCTATTTCTCATTCCCCGTAAGTTTCCGTGATTGATTATTAAATATAATAAACCACTAATTGATCTAAGATGCTTTTTGAACATTCGAGGAGTCAGAAAATACCCTTAAATACATCCAGAAACGATTATATAAGACCGAATGATTATCTACATCGTGTACCTACTTGTGAATACAAACGTATTGTATACACATTTAACACAAGTTTCTTTAATTTGACTTGATTAAAGGTAGAACCGGATAATTGGTTTTCTTAATTTTCTTTATATATACTTTCTCTTGTTTTTTCTTTTTTTATTCTTTTTTCATTTTAGCAAATAAATTAGGTTAGGAACGTAACATTATGTTTTGAACCAAATACATCTTTTTTTTGAACTAAAAGTGACTATTGAAGCTGAAAATGTTTTGTGTTATTTATATTTATATATGATAGGTATATAAAATATATTTATTTTGTATTGTTTGTATAATTCAAACACAATAGTAGTTTATTTTCATCCAACTTTACCATCAAAGAGAATTAACTTAAAATTTATTTTACAAATGATTAGAGTTTTGTTTGTCTTGTTTCTGATAATCAAAAGTAACGTAAAATACAAAACAAAAATAATAATAAATATCGATTAGTACCTACTATATTATGGGTCAGAATGGATATTTTTATGTTTTTTACAGCCATTTGATAAAATATGTACAGTATGGAGGACTTCCCAGAATTCTTTAGCCACCCTTCATTAAAATCATTCTTAGAAGGTATGTCAGACATAGCAAAGTGTTTCAAGGAAAAATTGTTCGTATTCAAGGTGGGCATCTCAAAGGCTCCTTGGATTGGCTTTGACCCCGAAGGTCTTTTAAAGATATATTAGAAAGAATATAGAAAAAAAAATTCTTAAAGATAAAGATTTTTTTCAAAAGCAAAAGTCAAATTCATAGTTTTTTCATGAAATATCTTCTTGAGACTTTTGTTTGAAATATTTGTGTGTGCATAATCTACCAGATTTTCAACATACTTGATGAAAGAAATGTAGGATTTACTATGCGACTCATTAGCTACGGAATGCCGAATATTATATTAGATTAAATTTATAAGCATTAAAAGAGTGCAAAAAAAAGTGTGCAAGTAAACAAAAAATGATGTTAATAATATGGCGCATTAAATAAATCAGATTTACAGAAAGTAGGAAGGTATTTGTTTGATTCATGTATTTTTAATCACATTTAGTATCATGTTGATATGAAATGTATATATTATATGTTTATATCGCAGCGACATTATAATTTCAGTCTCATTGCAGTCAGGCTACTCACAATCTATAAAAACCACCTGCATTGAACAATTTCGAAGTGGCAACGTTTTTCTTTATAAATGTTCTTTAATTTGATTTCCACCAAATATATCAAGTTTAAGGATAAATGTTTCGAACAAATTCTTTTTATTGCATAATACAGAAGAACGTTGGAATATAAAATTTCTATCTGTTTCAGATTAGAAGATAAGCTTTTAAGCTACTGTATACAACATCTATGAACGCATCTGTATTTTGAATATTTAAAAAGACAGACTGCATTCTGTTATTTCAATTTTCCTTACACTCGTCTCATCTTTGATAAAAAAGGGGCTTGTATAGATGGTTTATAGACATTTTACGGAAAAGAAATTATAATCTGACTAGCCTGATTATAATCTGCATGAAATTACATTCTTTCTAGAGGATTTATATGTTTCGCATTTATCAACGTACGCTTTAGTAGTTAGTAGGTATTATGTCATACTTGACAAAAAAAAATATATAATGATTCATTACATTCATTAAAGATAGATTAATTACCATTAAATAAGTTTGTAACTTTGTTTACAACAAAATACCAAAAACGGTAATCGTGAATGTTACGAACTTCATTTTCTGACGTTTTAATCTCTGCAGCAAAATTTTAATATACATTCAGATAGTATATAAGAGAAAGCGTATTGAAGCTGTCAATTACCTCGTACCTTCAACCCTTTTTTATCAAAAATATAAAATTTTTAAAAATTGTGAAAGGTACTATGTCGTACTAAGGAAAAAGATGTGGGGAGTTTTCCAAAATTTGTAAATTTCATTTGTATAAACAAATAAAAACTTCCTGGAATCAAGTTCTCTTAGAGTCTAGATCCATATTCTAGATTCAATAAATTAAAACTTAAAATAAAACTTAAAACATCCCTTTTTTAGTTTGGGGGTTAAAAATTTATCTTAAACGCTTTCAATACTTTTTAAATACGGTACGTGAAATCGATTAAATGTTTATTATTTAGTGCATACATTTTCTTTGTTGAAGTAGACTGAATTGAAAGTAAAAATATTCTAGTATGAACTTTATCCGTCTGAGTATACAGGGGGGCGCATCTAATATGAGACTGTGCAGTAACTTGAAAGAAAGGGTTTTGAAAAAAACACGTTTCGACCAAAAAATGTAGAGCAATAAAATCCTGTACGCGAGTTAGCCCCATGAAGCAGAGATATACCAACGAGGTTCTTTGAAAATCAATCCTTTCTCATTACTGGTAAGAACTAAGAAATGATATTGAGGAACCTTTTTGCGATCTTACAGCGATTTTTTTATTGGAGATTTTTTAATTTCTTTATTAGAGCTTCTTTTCGGTTTACAATTTTCTACCCGACTTCCAAGGAAGGGTCAGGTTTTCACACGTATCTTGAATGTATATTTGTTTGTTTGTAAATTTCTTTACCACCTCTAAGGTATCCTCAGATAATAAATGTTTCAAAATGTTAACTGTTAGAAAATAAAACTAAACTGGCGGATTATTCACGTGAAATAGTAATACGTGAAGTAGCGTATTAATACGTGAGTTAAATAAAATCTGAAGAGAAAAAAATAAGTACAGTAGTTTACAAAGCAACTTTAACAGGCGGCGAATATTTTGAGTCAGTCTAAATTATAATGTCGCTACCAAAATTACTGAATCGCTATCTAAACTACTGAACTTGTTTTTTTTCTCTTCAGTTTTTATTTAACACAGTCGGGTTTTTTAATTTTTTGCGTAGAGTACCTAACAAAAAATTTTTAACACATATTAATACTCATATAGAAAATACTCTGTATTATAAATTTATTACATTTTATTTTCAAATCCATTAATCCCTCTTTTAAATGTAAAAAATTTAATAATTCGAAATTCTTTACCACAAAATATTTCATTATATTTTTCTAAAAAATATTTCATAAATAAAATTACTAGCAATTCTATTATAAATAAAAATCACTTGATTTAACTTGTAGTTTAAAAAGATACAAAGAATACAAAAGCGTTTATTGAAATGTGGGCTTCAAAGTTAAAATAATTTTATAAATTCTAAATGTGAGTTGAAGAAGATTAGTTTTTATATTTTTTTAAGTAAATGATTTGTTATAGTTTTATTGAATATGAGTCCGAAAACCTGAGTAGGCACTTCAATAATTTATATTTAGAATAAAAATTTTTGCAAAAAACATCAAAAACTGTACACAAATGTAAAATATAAGCAATAGCGCTTTGAATTCGATTCATTGATTTATTTATAACTTCAAAGCACAATTGCTCACAAGAAAATTGGAGTCGGTACTAATTATTTACCTGTTTGTGCATTTTTCTATATTTTGCAAAAAAATTTTATTTTATATTGCTTAGTGAGTTTAGAACTATCCACCATACGTAATAAACAAATTCAGTTACATTGTATGAGTTTATATATTAAAAACTATTGAACTGATTTTGATGGAACACTAATGCTACCACCTGTAAAATGGTTAATTTAAAAAAAAAACCCAAATATTTCAAAATTAGTACAGGTTCACAGGTGGAAATTCAATGGAAAAAATCAATAATTCCTTATCTTCACTTCTTTTTCGTCTTTTTAAACTATACAATTGATTCCGGTAACAATTTTAAGGTCCCTTTTTTTAATAAGCCATCCAGGGGATCAAAAAATTGGTAGATTGTCGAAGGGATCAAAAAATTGATTATCCATGAAAAAGCCAATGAAGCAAACTACTCTGCGGGATATTTGGAACTAATTTTGTCGAAAAATCCTACTTATATTTTAAATGTGATACTTTGTATATTATATAAAATGTATAAAATGATTTATTACATGGAATACATAACTTAATATTACTAAATATGTTTTAATATAAAATTCAGTTGATACATACAAACATCTAAATATTTTACTCCCTAAACAGGATGAGTTGTTAAAAACTTTCACTGTAAATTTCAAAATCGGAATGGAAAATGAAATTAAAAGAAAATCACGCAATAGCTCATTTTTAAGATAAGATTAAGATTTTTAACCTTCGTGGTCAAACATGGATCAATTTTTTAAATGCAACTAAATATTTTTTTCAGTATCCTGTTTTTTGCCACCTTGATAGATGATTTTTCCCCTTGCTTCATTTTTTGGTACTTTATTTCATATATTTTTTAGTAAAATATATACCATGCAAATTTTTAACAACAAATTCTCAAAATAAAACATTGAGAGGGTACATTTCGTGAGGGTACTGTTCTTTTTTTTTTCTTTTAAAAAATCGTCAACTGAGGTACAGAAAATTGTGAATATATAACCGGTTCAGTGGTCGAGGTCTAAGGCGTAAGTTTTTGACCGTTTTTCTACTGACAGAGAGGTTGCGGGTTCCAATCCAGGCAGCGGCAGTGTGAACAAATGATAATTAGTGGGGGCGGTAGAATTGATCACATTGTCATCGCTTGGATAAGAACGAAGTAACCGATTCCACACACATCATAAAATGTAATTGTATATAATATATGGATGTAGTTAAATGAATATAGATTAACAAATAATGATGTGGGTGGTCTCTGGTATAGGCATATGTCAGAGAAACGGAGTAGAGATTAAACCCCATTATTATTATCAGAACAATTATAACACAATATTGTACTGTATTTTCATTCCCGAATAAATATTGTTTCGTGTTTTCACGTTTTATGATTTTCTATTCCTTTCTTGAAATATAATTGTGTATACTTTCAAAAAAATCACCCCGAATACCAGACCTAGGTACATATTTTATAAAATATATCAATAGGATTATAACATGTATTAAAATCACAAGTATTATGTTGGAGATTTTGTTATTAAAAATTTATTTTTTTTTTAAATTATGTAGGTATTAAAGGATAACAGCTTTACACGTACATACGTGTAATGTATTTATCTAAATGATGAAAAACATAGAAAAACTGGAAATATTAAGGGCTTAAGAAACTTAACCTTAACGATATTTTTATACCATGTATATGAAATATACCAAGGTATAGTAAGCTTAGTCACAAGTTTGTAACGCCTACAGATATTGACACTATGAACAAAACAGAACATATCCACTTCCAATTGTGTGTATATGTGTCTTAGTTTACAATATTCCGGGATAATAAGGAATTATACTTAGTTTACATCTATTTAAGATAAAGGAATTAGAGTTTAGTACCAAAAAATTGAAATTGCAGATGGGCACCTGTTAGTCAGAATTAAGACACCGAACAAAATTTTGGTATACGTGTTCATAAATCACCTAATTAGTCCATTTCCGGTTGTCTGTCTGTCTGTCGCCTGTCTGTCCGCCTGTCTGTTTTTTACATTTAAATTTTTGTTCTATCTGTAACGGTTTAATCTGGTTCTATCTGTAACAAGATGGGTCTTACGGATCCAAGACCCAATTAACCTATGTTGCTCCTTTACGAACTCGACCTCACTTATTACGTCTTAAGCACGCTTTTAAAATTACAGCTTTATACCTTTTTTCGTTTTTGAGTTATCGTGATGACAGACGGCAGACCAACAGACAGACAAACGGAAATGGACTAATTAGGTGATTTTATGAACACCTATACCAAAATTTTGTTCAAAGCATCAATATTTTTAAGCGTTACAAACTTGGGACTAAACTCAGTATATAGTAAACTTGGTATATTTCATATATATGGTATAAAAATACAAAAAGTGTGGATGGTATAGGTATAGTTTTGTTTGTTAACATTCCTAGAATCGTAGAACTATACAAACCATAATCTATTTATCTTCCTTTTAACGTATAAAATAGCAAAACAATTTCGTTGTAATAATATTTGCTTTTGTAATTTTATTTAATTAATTTTCATGTATAACGTAGTTTGTATAGACATTTTCAGGTTTACAATATTTCCATTAAAACATTAGATGTAGTAAATTTATAAAATACATTATTTGGTATTTATATTATTATGGTAAACGATTTTCCAACGTCTCGATACATAGCACCGAGTGAATTTTTTGAGACCTTTGATATATTTTATTGGTTTGGAAAGTACATTTAATTTTTCTACAATATAATTAACAAAAGACTTTCAAAACATATTCATAATTACTATATTTTCTATAATTCATAATTCAACAATCAACTAGTCGTATGATCATTGCGCACAGATCTGTTTACATCAACTGTCTATAATAAACTCTCCTTATCAACTGATTTGCTATTTTTACAGCACACCTGTAATTACACTTTTTTCACACAAAAACCATACTCATTTTTTCTTATCGACACCCACCTAGGATATCAAAATATCAAAATTTCATTATTATCTAGAAAACACTTCTATAGCAGCCCGCGATATCAAAGTAGTTACAGTATTTATACATTGGTTCTTATCGTCACTTTTAAATATCGTTATTAAAGACTGATTTCTTTAGAAAATCATGGTATAATCCTTTTTGCTTGGCTTCAAAAATATGCAACGTTATAATAAGAGTCTTTGGTGCGTTATAAAGGGTAGTTGTAATCGTCGAAAAAGTATGGTATAGTAATTTTCGTGAATATAAAATAATTGAAAAAATGCTTGCCACATTTTCTTGCGATAGCACTTCAACGACAACACTGTAACCTTAATTATTTTTGAATAATTGCGAAATTATGCCTATATTCGATACATATTACAATGCTATAACAAATATCTGAGAAATTCTGTATCAATGTCTCTCAAAGTCCTTATAAATGCCTTTAGTTACTGGAAGAAGTGAGGTCAACAAGTCAACGCAATCTGATTAAATTGGGTGGCATCTTTTTAAGTCTTCAGAAAGCTTATGGTCAAATAAGAAAAAATCACATAGAGCTAAATATTAGTGGGAATCCTGGGTACTCCTTTAGGAATAATGTGTCAAAAGTTCCCATCGACCTCATTTGTTCTAAAAAAGTTATTCGGGGTCAAAGATCAAAATTTGAGATTTTTTTGGATTTTTTTCGAATACAGTAAGTTTTATCAAAAATAAACCTCGGACAAAATTGTTGTTCTTAAAATTACCTACATAAATAGCCCCCCTTCTATGAATCACCATTTTTGAGATACCACGATTCAAAAAGTTGAAAGAGCTGTGCTGCATGATATGTACACACTTCCACACCACCTGTAAGGTAGTGCACTTGGCGCCCCACTTTATAAAAAGGGAAATTTTAAATTTTATCTCTAAAATGATGATTTTGAGAAAAAATGTATGAGGACTATTTATGTAGAGAATTTTGAGATCTACAAATATTGTCCGAGGTATAGTTTTCATAAAAATTATTCAAAAAAATCCTAAACACCTGAAATTTTGATCTTTGACCCTGAATAACTTTTGTAGCACAAATAGGATCAATCGAGACTTTTAATACATTATTCCTAATGCCATGTGACCCAAGGTCTCCACCAATATTAGGCTCTGTGTGTTTTTTTCTTTGAAATTCAAGTTTTTTTCTTTGAAATGTTCATTTTGACCAGATTATTATACAAACTGTTTAAAGTTTAACTTTTATTTTTACATATTTTATCTAACTGTTAGCATATGTTTTTCAAAGCTAAAAAGTCGAAAGTATGCCAACTTGACCAGAATGAGGTAGGTATATTGTATTAGTCTACCTTTATACATATATAGCAGATACACTGTATATACAATCAGAGCAATGAGTAAAATTTATGTTAGCAATAAATTTAATTGTACTTCACTGATTCCTACATGCGTCAATGTTCGATTTTATTGTTCGTCTATATAATAATAGATATACCTAGTAGTAATATGTTCCCATTGCATATAATACCTATCTATGTATATAGAAGCCTATTTGGATATTCATTCGATGTTCTTTAATAATGAAAATTGGTATTTGAAGTGAGAATATAGATACAGTATAATTCAAAAATATAAAACACTTACCTTACGATTTTTATGAAAACGGACACACTTGATAACGGAATAATATAAAAATTATAATAATACTCTTATTCTATTCGACTTTAATCCAGATGTTACAAAATATTTAAGTGATGTCAACAAAAAAAGAAAAAAAAAATTCGAGCACAGCGAGATCCATTGCCGAAGGCCAATTCAGTTCATCTTGGTCAGTTAGACTGAATTCAGTCATCTAATTGACTAAGAGAGGTAAACTACGTATTTAGGGAGCTAAACGGAACTAAGCAAATTATGGCTATTTAAGAACTAAAGCTACCGGAGCTGCACGCATGCGAGCGCAGCGAGCTCTTAGAGGTTGGTCTAACAGTCGCCAGTGAGCTAAACAAGCCGGCTAAGTATAGCTATAAATGAATTGGAGCAAGTTACTTAGGATTAATAATAGCTGATCAAAACTTATTATCCAATAAATTGTAGGTGAAACAAACCGCTCCGAATAGTAGAATAGCTATTAAAAAGCCGCCACCCCCACCCAATGAGGTGGGATACGTAGATGATATTTTGTATGAAAATACGTCATTTATGAATATACTACTTTAAAAAATTAAAAAATTTTTGCGCCTATAGAGTGCTAAATTGTTAGCATATATCATGCGCTACATTTTCTTTTCTAAAAAATAAGGCTTCAAAAGGAGGGGAGAAGTGAGAGCAGAGGAAGTGAAGGCTATATCGCGGTTTAAGTTAAAAGTGTCCAGCAAACATGACATTCATAGTTAATGAAATTCATCAAACAAAAATGCATCCTTTAATGCATTCATTGACTGTTAGGCGGTATGAAGTTCGCCGGGTCAGCTGGTATATAATCTTATATTTTTAAACGAGAAATTCTGATATATATACTTTTAACTTAAACCTGAGCACTTTTACTTTGTTTCACTTTCGATTAATTTGATAATAATTTTTGATAAGCTATTATTAATTCTAAGTAACTTGCTCCAATTCATTAATAGCTATACTTAGCCGGCTTGTTAAGCTCACCAGCGACTGTTAGACCAACCTCCAAGAAAAACATAGATTTAGAGTGTTTCCTTTTTTTTTGTTCGACACTATACACAACACATGTAGGTAGGGATATACCTACAGAACCGCGATAATAATACGTAAAATATAGCAGATATTCATGTTTTATTGAATATATCTTATAGATGTACGTATGTAGTATATACCTATAGTGTGCGAGTATGGTATTTCAATTCATTGAATATGATTTCACAAATGAATATTCATCATTTTATACTACATATGTGATCCATATAAAGTTTTATTCAATTCATTCATCCTATATCTTTTATTTATCATTGATATTTATTAAATTTCAAATCGTTTGATTTCATCAAATATTTGTACTGATATGTTATTTTAGAATGTGGAACATGTGAGGGATATTTGTCTCTATAACATGGAAATAACTTATTTGGAAATATCAAGTTAGGACAAAAGACAAAATTTATTTATACTTAGTTATTGAAAAATCGAGTGGTTAATTCAGATTATTATTTAAATGTGACTTTCGTTGTCTGATTGAAGTATGCCGTTTTTGATCTTATTAAATTTAACGACCTTGCCGCTTGGTATCGACTTTGTTTCGGATATGTTTTGAATAGTTTGGATTCGACCTAGTATCTCAGTTGGTTAAGGCTGAGTTAAGGCAGAGTTTGATTCCCGCTGTCAACACAAAAATTAATTTAATTAATAGTTGTGATGAGCTGGTGTTGTGCAAGGTATATGCATGAAGGAGGAGGACTCAGCCTCTGAAAATAATTGAGGAGCTGATAAATGAAAGTATTAGCGGAAAAGGTCGTAGAACACATATATGGTATCACAATGGGCTCTTCATCCTAAGTGTGCCCTTCGTGGACAGCCAATACAACCTAACCTAATCTTGAATTCTATCTCAGCTCAAGAAGTATGAAAGAGGAGACCGATATATGTGTCAGTCGAATGTGAAGTCTTAGCAATAAAGTAATAATAATGATTCAGGAATGAATTCATTAATCTAAAGAAAAGATAATGATTCGATGAGTACCCTTTTAGAATTATTGAATCAGTAGTAATACTTAACTTCCCGATAGGTATAACAAATTATTGTAATAGGTCCGTTTTTCGAAATCGAAATTTCAACAAACCTTTACGTTTCACTGTCTGTTAAATAACTAAAGATTTCAAACAAGAATCGTACGCCTTTATTAAAAGAATGAATTAAAAATTTCAAATCTGTTTTGTCATAATTTGTGTATTTCACTCACTCGTCATTTAAAATGTGAACATCAAAATTCATAAAAATTAGTATAGTTAAAGTTTAAGTAGTTATATTATAGTGGTAAGCCAGAAAAAAGTTTTATGCCAAAGTTGTTAGCGAAATATTATTCTCAACAATTTGAATAATTATCGTGTTTCTAGTAAAACTCGTTGCATGATTTTACTATACACCAAGTTTTCAAATATATATCCCATGGAAGAAATCAATGTTAAATATTATTTTTGTTAAAACCATCATAAAACTATGCCTATATAACCGACACATTCATCTTTTTACATGATGTCATCCATATTTCTCTAATTTAGCTATTTGAAATAAAATAGTGCAGATTATGTTATAATTGTTGATATTATAAAAGGTGGCACATTCACTCAACAGTTAGCTTAGTAAAAACAGTGACGCATTGTATATGTTTACATAACGTTAACAGATAAATGTATGGGTTATAAAGGCAAAGTTTTATACGGTTTTAATACTTAACATTAATTCTTCTACGGGATTTATTTCATAAAAAAACGTGTATATGAGTTGTTCTAAAAAGAGTTTGTCATAAAGAATAGTTTAAATGCAACTTATGTAAGTTCTTAGGGTACTGCGGTTGGGCAATATAAGAACACACGTACTAAAGGATTATATACTTCTAAAAATTTTTTTTTTAAACCTTAGTATAAGTATAGAAATAATATTAGAATATCCGAATCCGAAAGAGACCTACAGACTTACCAAGTTCATCCAAACATTCTTCACACATTTTTCAACGGCGTGAAACCATTATTTGACTGGCGTGAAACTTTATAATTTTTTTAAGACTCCTCTTAAACATTCGTTGGTGGAAAAAATATTTATAAAGAAAAGCGGTTTTCCAGATAAGAGTGGTTAAAGTTTGAATTGAATTTCAAGCACTGCGATTATACCTTTTACTCTCTCGATTTGAAATTTGGATATGTTATAGGTACTCATATTTTATCTGCCCTGGTTACCTTTATTTTTCAAAAATCCTGGCAATTATAGTAGAATACGAAAAAGTACCTAAGTGTAAACAATGAAAATTGTGAAAATTAACAGGATTTTCGAAAAATAAAAGTAACCAGGGAAAATAGAATATGAGTACCTATAAAATAACCCAATTTCAAATCGATAGAGTAAAGGGTATAATCGTAGTGGTTGAAATTCAATTTAAACTTTAACCATTCTAATCTGGAACCACCAACGAATGTTTAAGATGAGTCTTAAAAATATTAAATAGTTTCACGCCAATCAAATAATGATTTCACGCCGTTGAAAAATGTGTGAAGAACCGCCTTAAGTGTAGTTGCCAAGGGCCTGGGTTGTCACAGCAACTTTAAATAAACACGATAAAAAGAAAAAATTAGAATACATTCAGATTGTTAATTATGGCTTTTATCCTTTTTATTTTCATTATATAATTGTAAAGTTTAAATTGATTTAAGTACCTAATCTTAGTATTTATGGTTAAATTTATTGTCATAATACAATTACGATATAATATGGTTTATTCATTAATTATGAATTCATTTACAATTGATAGTTTACAAAATGTACAAATAAGATTATTATACATTGTGTTTTATAAGACACGGGACGGTTCAAGAACTTTTTTGAGAAGTATTTTTTTGTCAAAGTTTGAAGGGTTAAAAAAAGTCTATTTAGTGACTTCTGTCTGTCACTTTTAAACTGCCAAACAAGGCCTTATGAAGATATTCAAGGTTATTTCAAAATCAACTTTTTTTAAATGAAAACACATTTCTCTTATGATCTAAATGCATATTAGAACGTAAAAATAGATATTATTGCTTCTTGCGCTAGCAATGAACAAAAAGGGAATGTTTAGTTTTCTTTAAATTTATTTTCCAAATACCTATCGTTTAGATGGACTTTAAGGTCAAAATCAAGGTCAACGTTGGATTCATAGTTGAAAATTACTAAAACATGACCTTACCTTATTGGAAAACAGACTCACCTGATAGTATATCTCCGTAACTATTCGGATGAGAAAAAATGTTTTTTATATGAATTCGCGATTAAATAGGGATTTAAATTTGATATGTTGTAGTTAACCTTTATGGAGCCTTAAATGTTCACTTCATGGTCATATGTATTTGCTCACTAAATAGATTTTTTTCTCCTTGAAACTTTTATTTGAAACAAATTTAAAAACAAATTGTTCTCTGAAAGTTTTTGGATCGTCCCGTTACAATTAATACCTCCATATACAGACAGAGTGTTGTCGAACAAATTTTCAAGTGTTTGTGCACTCTACAACCAACTGGATTTGACCAGTTGTTCCGATATTCAGTGTACAGATAATTTACTAGATAATTTAAATATCTAAACCTATTATGAAGATGAGTACTCAGAAAAGTAGGATTACTTGATATGAAGGAAAACTGTTTTTCGACGAAATCTATACTCATTTTATTGAATAAGCTATACTATATTTCATTGAAAAAGCTAAATTGTTGTAGTTGTTATAATATGCCGGTGTTGAGTTTTCAAGACAAGTGAAATTTACAAAATTTTAAAAACCCCCTTCAAATTTACGGGTACGGAATCCTAAGCTTGCACTTGAGAAAAATCGAGGAACATTCTCCTGTAATTAATTTTTTTCCTAAAAGCTTTTTCAAAACTGAACTGATTTTGAAGATCATAACCAAGTTTTTTTCGGGTTCGGAACCTTAAACTCGTACTTGAAACGTACCTAAGAGCACTCTCCTTCAAATTACCTTTCAAACGAATTAAACGAAACGAACATAAAAGTCGATTCATCCGTTTAGGTGCTACGATGCCACAGACTAGCAGGCAGATATACATAGCGGTCAAACTTTCCGAACACCCCTTGTTTAGTTCGGGTGTTAAAAATAAGCTATAATGAAATTCATTTGTTTGAAGTTTTTTACGTACATTAAAAACTTTGTATTTTTTCTAAAATCGGAAATATTCTTGTAAATATGACACTTTCAGATCCGTGATTGACTCAATTGGGACCACCAACTATAAAAATTCTATTGCATGTACGGCATATGTATGAGAATAACAGATGGAGTATTTGGTTCGTAAATCCAAAATCTGTCTATTAGCTGTTGGCTGTTCGACAAATAGTTCAATATTTAGAACTCCTTGTATCTATGTTTGTGTAATATGTATTTATAATATATGTAATTATTGTGTTTATTTATAATAATCCATTGGTATTTCCAATTTCTCCAATTCACTAATCAAACCAATAGAGAAACGGATGAAATGCATGTTTCAATATCTATCTATAATGTAAACTAATTAATTATATTGTATTAAATATCTGTATAATTTAACTAAGCTTAAATTTTCAAGTAGATTATACAGTATTATGATTATGTGATACAAATATGTATTGTAAGCTGTTCCTTCGTAAGTCGGGATGTATTTCTTGGAAAATGTCTGAAAAGACTGCTAAACGAAACTTGAAATTAGTTGTAGCTACTAAAAGAAGAAAAGTTAAGTTTGTTTTTATACAATTTCTAATGCAGCAAGTTTTTTTAATTGTTATTATTCAAAAATTTTTATTTGACTATTACTATAGTAATTGCATGTAAACAATTGAAGAATAGTCATATTTTAAATAAAACGTATAATTTATTGCAAAAACTCATAAGAGAGCAGCGCTGCGATCGATTCAGTTGCCCCCTCGACTTACTTTGCACACAACGAAAAGTTATAATATAACCACTGTGTTCAAAAAATAAGGTGACATTTGAATTTAAACTGCGCGCGTTTGTTGTGCATTATAAATTCCTTCCGCCCGGTCAAACAGTCAACAAGGAATACTATTTGAATGTTATGCGTCATTTACGTAACGCTATCCGCCAAAAAAGGCCGGAATTGTGGAAAGACAATTCATGGTTTTTACACCACGATAATGCACCATCCCATACTGCACTCATAATTCGTGAGCATTTCGTCAAAAACTCAACCCATATCGTTCCGCAATCACTGTATTCACCTGATCTGGCGCCGCGCGACTTCTGGCTGTTCAGCAAGCTCAAAAAATCGTTATCTGGGGACACCGTTTTGAAACGATAGAGGAGATTCAAGCCGTAGCGAAGACGGAACTGAAGGCAATCCCGGAAAGTCACTACAACCAGTGTTTCGAAGATTGCAAAATAGCATAAGTGCATTGCATCGGGAGGGAATTACTTTGAAGGGGATGAAATTGATTTGGAAGAATAAATAAAGTATTTTCAAAATAAATACAATGTCACCTTATTTTTTGGGCACAGTAGTATAAAGGAATAAAATATAAACTCAAATACACGTTCATATAAATAAATTCTGTTTTGTTTAGATTCTAGCTTTATCCTATTAAAATATTACAATATATAAAACCAAAGTTTTATGTAAATTTCGTTTTAATAAATAATAGTCTTAACAAGATATTCACACCTGACTTTTTACGAAAATATTTATGAAATGAATGTAAATAAATTGGATATGAAATACTAACTTGATACATCAAGTACAAATACATGGTTGGGCTTAGAAATGGCTTCTGTGCACTTCGCTTTCAGAATATAAAGTTGAGGTAGCTAATTATTCGATAAATCTATGGATAGTGAAAAATAGAATAGTGAACTACTGAATTACATTCATCGAACCATTTAATGTTTTAAGAAGCAACATAAAAATTAGCAACATGAGACTACAGCGCGCAAAGAATGGCTTAGCGAATAATACTAGCGCCATTATATTTTGAGAAGTATGATTTTTTCAAAAAATTATCGTGTTCCCAAAATTCCATGTCATCTTTAAGCAACAAGTCAGATACCAAGTCTTATAAATTTGCAAAGAATACGAACTAGTATTTTAATTGATTTTTCGACATATACGAAGTCTTTTATTCAATTTTAAGATGAAAGAAGTGAAGAAGGTTTCGAGTAGTTTTGAGACCCAAGCTAAATAGATTTTTCTCCTCACTCCTTGATGACTTATACGCAAAAAAAAATTTCGTAAAAAAAGTGTTTAAAGTTAAACTCATATTGTTCGAAGAGGTAATTTATAATTTGATGAGGTGGTCAATTTAGAAGAACGAAAAAGTATGTTCATCGATCATGAAAAATCGACCCGACACCGAAAAATATTGTTGATGCTGTTTTTGGTTTTTAATTTTTTGTTGATTTTTTTAAATTTTTGACTGTTTAAACATGATCAATACACAACGTTTTAGGTTTTTGAAGCACATTCCTTTCAGCCCCTATTTCAACCTCTTACTCATTATGCATGTAGTATACATAATATACTTCGTGCACTGCCTTCCTTTTGAATCACTCTATCTATTAGAAAAACCGCATCAAAATTGCGTAGTTTTAAAGATCAAAGCATACATATAGATTAGGGACAGACAGACGGATGCAACTTTGGCTTATACTATATATTGATGATTTGTTTGCGAAGTATCATATTGATTTTATATAACATATAATTAAAGAAAGCTACATGCATAGAATCTGGTAACAGGTAGCAGCATTAAGATTAAAAGCTGTCAAATAGTGTAGTAATGTACATATTAAAACATAAACCTGTTAATATTATATTTAATAACATCAGTTACCTAATTCAAAATATGTTCGTGATATTATGCATAGCTAGACTACCTATGATATTTTGTTGCCACATATACACGCCATGTACACTATACAGAAAATTAGTATAGGTAATACTTATTTGCTTTTAACGCGAGCAAACAAATATCATTTACCCATGTTTATAATTGTAATATGCAAAATGTGTAGATTCATGCATGTTATACCTCTATGTTTGTTGATAGCAGATAACCAATTAGCGATGGTTTTCATACCTAGACTAACAACAAATTATTTTCTTTCAAAACTATAATGGTGAAGAAAACTTGATTATACGCCTTTTCGATAAGCTACTAGTACAAAAAGGTAGATATTATTGTTTGTCAATTATAAGTCTGGTCGTAATTCTTTTCTGGACGCCACTCCCATGATTTGTTAAAATCCCCCAAAAACATGTTTAGCCTATTCCAATAATTCTCAATCACGTTTTCTTTGAAATATACCAATTGTTTATGGGCTATGCTAAATGAATTTTGACGCTATTTGTATTATGGATGAAAGATGTGAAACAAAAAACAGAAACAAAAAACTGATTTTTGGGCGAGGTTGACCATTAAGTAAATGAATAACAAATTCTCGGCACTTTTCCTAATCTATTTTATTCTCAGATTTAACATTTCGGCGAGGGATTAAGATTAAGATTTCCTCATTGATGAAGAGTTGAACATATCATAGATTATGTATTCCAGTCTCGGCCAGAATTATTACATTAAAATGCAAAATCTTTGATAAAGGGATATTAATGACAGACTACAAAATCCTTATATTATTATATTATTCATTGTCAAAGAGAACCAACTCCAAAGAATTTGAAGACCATCGAATAGTTAGTTTTTAACGAGCATATTAATTAGTTTAGTCGAAGATTCGAATAGAGCTAAATAAAGAAGTTATTGTAAATTGTAATAATCAAGTACGTCCAACATGTGAAACTTGAACTCTAAGTACAGAAAACATAAATAGAAAAAATCCTTTTGGAATCTAGTGTTCGAAAGATGTTAAAATTTAAGAAGGATTTTGTTTCGAGCTAGCAAAAACAGTTTATAAAAACAAACTTCATACTTTGACCGCTTAATGACATCGGAACAATAGCAAACTCAGATTTCAGTTTTAATGGGTAAACTTAGTTTTAATATAGAGAACATACATCCCCCAAGAGATTGAGAACTAAATTATCATCAACATATTTCGAAGTTAAAATGTATAAAAATTATTGGAGCAAGAAATATTTTTTTAGGGGATGACTTAGCAATTCATGCGAGTGGCCTTATTCAATTGCTCAGAAAGTGTGTATTCCATACAACTGAGGAAGTAGTAATTGACGAAATCTGACACATCATCAGCAGAAAATGATGAAAATACTTTGGTAGCTAAGGATATAAAATTTTAACTAAGGCCGGAGCGTTAGTTTATGAGCATTAGACATTGTTTGTTTCAACCAAATTTATAATCAGGTTAAGTGTATAATAAAGCCTTGAATTTGTGTTCTGGCAACAGCATACACGAATCTACAATATTAATAAAATATTAATATAGGTTAAAGTACATATTCTATTAGCTATAATTATAACTATATTCGTGCTAAAAATTATGATTTTAACTTTAATATTTTGTTTATAATGAAGTGCTAATTGTTAACTCTTTTATATGTTCGAACGTATTTACCCATTCGTAATATTTTATTAAATTTAAAATTATTTCGCTTTTCTATTTTTAGTGGATATTTTATTTAGACTGTTCTTTAAATGAATATTTATCGTTCTTATCTGTTCGACGCTAAATCGAATCAATCTCTTACAGTAAACTAATTAGTTCAACTCCGGTTGTCTATCCGTCTGCCTGTAAGCACGAAAAGACAAAAACGATAAGGTATATCAAGCTGTAATTTTTATAGCATAGGTACTCGGAACCAGATAAATAAGGTTGAGTACGTAAATGAGCAACATAAGGGTATTGGGTCTTATTGTAGATCATTAGAGATGGAACAAAAATTTAAATGTAAAAAATGTTTCTTATAAAAAAATAAACAACTGTACAAGCGATCTTGTGAAATATTCTCAAAAAAAACGAAAAAACTTCTAGAAGTTACTTAAACCTAATAAATGGCCGAAATAATTGTGTTGGTTTTTTAAACTCTTTTAATTTATTAAAAAAACAATTACTTAGTTAATTGTTTAAATACCATGAATAGACAGTGTTGATAACGCAATAGTTTGTTTTTTGACGTCACGTAAATAAAAAAAGATATTCACTTTTAAATAGCCACACACATAACTGATATTCTCAAATTAATACATACTACAAAATTTGCACCTAATTAGCGCCCTCGTGGATAAACAGTGATGTTGGATAAAAAAAATGTTTTAAAAGTTGTTTATTTTTTATAAGAAATATTTTTTACATTTAAACTTTTGTTCTATCTCTAACGGTTCACAAAATAGGTCCTACGGATTCAAGATCCAATTGACCTATATTGCTCATTTACAAACTCGACCTCACTTTTTACGCCCTGAGTACGCTATAAAAATAATACCTTAATATCTCTTTTTCGTTTTTGAGTTATCGTGTTGACAGACAGACGATCAGACGGACAGACAACTGGAAATGGACTAATTTGGTGATTTTTTGAACACCTATACCAAAATTTTGTTCATAGCATCAATATTTTTAAGCGTTACAAATTTGGGACTAAACTTAATATACTATGTATATTTCATATATACTTGGTATAATAATGCGAGCAATGACATTCAATACTTTCTTTAGAGGGTATTTCAACAATTATTTTGTTTGTTTTCACTTGTTTTTATAATTTCGTTTTTGTATTCGATTTTTACGATATAAAAAATATCAAAATCCTGAACTAAAAACGTACAACCTTACGCTGAGGAACTGCTTGTTTCAGAAATTAAGGAACAAAACATTTAATTTCTTGGACTATACTTATAATAAATAAACAACTTGTGGGTGATATACACGGATTGTATGAATACACGGATTGGCTTATTTTCCCTGTTAATAACTATGTGTAAGCTTTCATAAACCATATAAATTTTTAGTGGACTGATATATCAAAGTTTGTAAATGGTAGTTTATATTTTGAATTTATTCGGAAATTAATAGGTACCTACTTTTTCGAACAAAAGTAAAAAACAATTAATATTCTAGCATTTATATAGATTTGAAAAGTTGATATAAGAGCAGAAGTTATTGTAATTAAACCAGGGCAGAAAACTTAGCAATGAATTTCTCTTTTATTTGTCAGCCGCTTAAAATGTAAACAAAATTACATTTTAATAGAACGAAGTAGGTTATATGGCAACAACTGCTTAAACTTGCATAAACAAAATTGCTTGTATGCCGATTCGTGATGTCATTCAAGACGCCATGACACTCTATATTGTTTTGGAAGTAAATTTTAATTGGTTTTGAAATAATACTTTTTTGGCTTAAATCGGATACTAATGTAACATATAAACCAATTTTTCAAATTTGGAACAAAATCCTATTGTAATAATTAAAGCTCAAAAGTAATATTACTGAGGAAATAAAATAAACACTTAGGGGCTTATTTTAACGAATCTATCGGGAAATTTTTTTAACGAATAGCTTTAAAGTTGAAAATGCCCAGGTTGGTCTACTTACTTGTAGAAAGGTATCTCATATGGCCCAAAAATTGGATCATTCATAAAAAATCAAACACTTGTGTTGGAAACATTTTTCGTAAGCCTAATAAAGACTGCAGAAGTAAAAATCAGTCATATGAAAGTGGTGTCATTCGCTCAATGGAATACAGCCAAAATTGATTATAACGGCATCGGCTTTAGCAGAAAACTAGTTAGTGGCAAAAAAATTTAAATTTCTGAAACTGAATCTCTATATAAACTAGTATGTTAATGTATCTCGTAGGGCAACATCGATTATAGCGATTAATATTTGTTGTAGTTTGGTTGATATTGATACACACTTTTTCAGTTAAACAAAGCGAAATATTTACACTATTTTGAGCTTTATCATTTTATTTTGAGCTACCATAACACTATTTTGGAACATTATCAACTCCTATATCGGTAGTAGATGGATTATTCCAACTGTCAGTGGATTAAGTCAGCAATTACAACCAAATTTTAATATAACAATGTACATATCACTTATAATGACCATCTGTCAGTCCATCAAGAGGAAAAGTCCAGTAACAAAGTTTATCTTAATAAGAAAAACTATAATTTGCGTTGAAAAAGTTTTTTTAAAACTGATTAGTTTCGTAGAAACTGAATTTAAAAAAAATGTTCGATAGAAACGAGTTTTCCTGAAAAACTCATGAAAGCTCTCGTGGAATTATTTTTAGGCTTTTTACATAAAGTTTTAAATGGGTTTTATAAAACATTATATCAGTGTATAAAACAATCGTTCAATGTTTTAAATTCAATTGACAACTGAAATTTTTGTTGCTGTATGTTGATAGTTTGTAAAATAATCTGTAAACCGTTCGATATTGTAATACTATAATAGTATTACGTACATTCAAAAATATACATCTCTATATATTATAAATGCGAAAGTAAGCATGTTTGTTTGTTTGTTTGTTACGCTTTCACGCTTAAACTAGCGAATGGTTTTTAATGAAACTGTAAAGCAACGTAGCTGATATATCAGAATAACACATGAACTATAATTTATAAATATATATTTAAAAAAAAAAAAAGAAAAAAAATTAAATTTAATTTGACATTTGACATTACCATAAATTACAGATTTCTGTAAAAGTAGTCATTTGACATTACCATAAATTACAGATTCCTGTAAAAATAGTCAATATAAAATATTTCACGGCCATTTTCTCTGATATACTCAATGAATAATTACCATTTTACATTTAAAACCATGCATATATTTTACCTGTGTAAAACAATCCTAACCATTATTTCTAGTGTTAGATAGAAAGGGAATAAGCGAGAGCAATCTTTATCAATCTTTACTTTTAAACCCAACGAAGCCGCCGGGTATCACTCTAGTTCAATAATATAACCATGCCAAATTGTAGAATAGTTTGGATTATATGTACCAGGTATATGAGGAGTTTTTAACCTACTTCAAAAAATCAACCAGGTTCTGAAATTGTTGTGTATACGTAATGAAATTTTACGAAAGTATTAAAAAATTTCATTTTGTAATAAGGTCAAATAGAAATCAATGACCATAAAAAATAAAAATCTGAATCAATGTTCTTCTGAAATTTCAAAGAGTCTATTTCTCAGCGAAAAATGTTCTAATCTAGCAAAACTTATTTAAAATATTTCATTTTTATACAATGTGTATATCATAGTATATTAAGTTTAGTCCCAAGTTTGTAACGCTTAAAAATATTGATGCTACGAACAAAATTTTGGCATAGGTGTTCATAAAATCACCTAATTAGTCCATTTTCGGTTGTCTTTCCGTCTGTCCGTTTGTTTGTCTGTCTGTCAACATGATAACTCAAAAACGAAAAATCATATCAAGCTGAAATTTTGCGTGCACAAGACATAACAAGTGAGGCCGAGTTCGTAAATGGGCATCATAGGTCATTTGGGTCTTGAGTACGTAGAACCCATCTTGTAAACCGTTAGAGATAGAAAAAAAGTTTAAATGTAAAAAATGTTTCTTATAAAAAAATAAATAACTTTTGTCTGAAACTTTTTTTCGTAAACATCACTGTTTACGCGTGAGGGCACAAATTATATAGTATGTATTATATGGGGATATCAGCTATGCATGTGTGACATGTATGTATGTGTAATGTGACAGTGTAATAAACATAGTCTGTCTATACCATGTATAGACATACATGGTATTTCAACAATTAACTCAGTAAATTGTTTGATTTCACTTGTTCAATTTTTATAATTGATTTTGACATTTTATATTTGAATGGGTACGTGTGTGTATGACCAAGTAGAGTGTAGCCATCATCAAAATTTTTTTGGACCGTTTTATTAATATCTTTCTTAAGTTCGCGATTTACAATGGCACCACAATTAGTACCATAAAAAATAAAATGTCAGTTTATATAATCCTGCCTACAAAATTGTAGGTAATAAGAAGGGCATCCAGTTACACAATAATAGAAATAATAATAATACTAAAATTCTGGGAGAAAGCTGATTTGTTGAAGAGAGAATTTATACCTACCTAGGTTAATAATTTATTGACAAAAGTAATGTTTACGTAGCCTCAGTGGTACTGTTTGCTTGGTTTATTGTTTTGAATTAATTGCGTTGCTATACAACAAAAGATGTTGTATACAGAGCTGGGCAAAAATTTATAAATTATTTCACACCAAGCCTAAATGGAAACCGAAATCGAGATTCCTTTGGAGGATCAATTAAACATTTTAGTATAATAGAAAAATTCTTTAGAGCGCCTTGATATTTGCTGTAAAAGAATTAGAGAAAAAATATAAGATAATTGAAAACAGTATACGTAAAAAAAAAAATACATATACAATTATGAATAAGAGAATAATGATGACATGTTGAAATGATTGAAGTGTTTTAATTGTTCATGCCAAGCAAAAAATATCGACAACTCAAAAAACACGATTTTTTTACTTGAACAATCAGATCATAGCTAAAAATGCGATTTTCTCTACCACCTATCTCCTTCGTTTCGTTTCTACCACTTATCTCTTACGTAGACATCTTCGTTTAACTTGAAGTTCACAGTAAAATAAACTTTTTATTATTTAGTTCATAAAAGAGTAAAATTACTGAAAAAGAGACTATTATTTTCAAAAACTATTAACACGACAATCTTTCAAAGAAATAAAAATCATGTCGATTAGTCTTCGAATCGTAATGGTTTTTGAAGATGAAAGTTTATTTTTAAAGTTAAATCATTTAAAGAGCTTAATTACTAATTTTACTACGACAAGTAAAATTCAATTATTTAATTCAATATAGTTTTTCTACAGAAACTCTCTCTAAACGATAAGTGTAGATAATTTGAATATCAAGAAGCATTCTTGACTTTTCCAATCCTGTATATGTGAATTTCTCTACCTATAATAAGTGTACACTTACAGTACTTCCAAAAATAGTATGAGGTCTCAAAGCAATAGCTTTTATAAATTTTGGGACAATCATGTAGACATGACTATGATATATCGTAGCCATTTTCATCCACGGAAAAAATATTTTCATAAGAAAAATGATACAGCTTCTGGAAGAACAAATCCACAGAGACGAAACCGGTTGAATTACCTCTTCATTAAAGAAAGAAAGTCGAATATCATGGGCTATTAGAAACATTACAGCCCTAAGCCTATATATAAAAATCGGATGATCAGTAACTTGAATGGAGTATCTCCAATTTTTTTGCACTTGATTTTTTTAAATGAGAATTGACTTATATTCTCTTTGAAATAATTGCAAAAATTGACCAAATTTATTAAATTTAATGTGGATAAAAATCATTTTCAAGTATAATTTTGATACAACAAAATACAAAAACATTTTTAACGATAGGCTACAAGCTCATACAAAGGTTAATGTCGGGAACTTTTCAGTTGATACCTCAGAAATATGCCGGTTACTCGTAAAATTAATTTTCGTTGATTAGTCTCCAAAATTTTTTTGGACAAAATTTTTGTAAAATAAATACAAATATATATTTTAATGTTTACATAGTATTTTTCCGTGGCCTTTTATATTAAAAAGCAACAATAGAAACAAATTATATTATATCTTGCTTTTTTTAAAGTTTTGTGTGAAATCCCGAGTTCCCAAAAGGCTTCACTTTTAGCTAGTACCGATAAAGAATCTCCAATATTCAAATACCTAATAAATATCCATGAGCTCAAACCGCGATAATTTTAATCATCACTTTGCTTGGAGTTTGATAATTTTTAGTGTTAAATGTGTATTAATCCAAAGAGTTTTGATATTTCTGTATTCTAATGAACAGATCTCTGTAGTCTAAGGTATTAATGTTGTACTAACATATTGCAATATTCATTTTTTATTAGTACCTAATTGGAATAAAGTCTCTAATATTAAATTTTCATGCATAAATCATTAATAAATCTTTAATTTTTTGAAATTTTATGATTTTCAATGAAAATTTCTGATTGAATAATACTTATTTTTCACATCTTAAAAATGTATTCTCTATGGTTTACACATATCTGTGATTCATTGCATAATATAAATAAGATTTGAAATTTTCATGCCTAGTGTATTTATATTAAATGAATCCCAATTGAGGAGAGTAAATATTCTTCCATTTTAATAATAAATTTAAAACGCACAAAATGAATTTACACCGACAAACATTTCTTTAGGACGCCGGAAGGAAATAAAATTAAATGAGCACAAAATCCTTAAATTACCCTATGTATGTATAGAAAATCTGACTGATAAATGTATATAATAGTATTATGTCTTATGAACCTTTTGTCATCCTTAAAATTATTTTAGTATATTTATTACTAATTTCCTTATTTGTTAGCTGTTGTTGTTTTCAATGAATTTATTAGGGATCCTAAAGAAGCTAAAATATTCCCATGAAGAACGTACAGTGTTTTTCAAAAATGAGAAACAAACTATCCCAAAAATATGTCAAATACGATAAATAATTTTGTGTTCTTTTTTTTTTTTGTCCACAATATTTTATAAGTACCAAAACTTAATGCAAGTGTGTTGGTTTTTAAATTTTAGTAATCAATCACAGTTTTTGACGTCTACATTCTACATCTTAGATTCAGGCTTGATTCCTGGATTATGTAAATTTTTTAAAATTTATTTTATTTTATATTTAAATTTAACAAGAAATAAATTAAAAACATAAATCGCAACGATCCTATCAGACCATAAAATAAATTGCATCCTAATTACTTATTTACAAAAAACACAAACAAAAAATAAGTTAGATATATTAGCAAAAATAATAAAAACTTGACAAAAATAAATAAATTTTATAAAATAAAAATATCATATCATTTACATAATAACTCATTTGATAGATAACAAGCACACAAAATATGATTTATATTTTTGGAATTTACATATAAATTTTAAATTTATTTTATATAAACCTACTTTATTTTTTATACATTATCTACAACTATACAGGGTGAGGTATAATAGCCACACACAACAGTCGAAGAATAAAGGTATCAGATTTCCATTGGGATTAATGAGGCTGCAACCTAAGATCTATAAATAATAACGGCTCCCAAATTGTCCAATACATTTTTAATACTACAAAAGGCTTTTAGCGCAAAAATTTGAGCGTAAGACTATTTTAATGAATATTTTTTTTCAACTAATTGATTTTTAAAAAAAACAGCGTTATTTGAACCTACTATCAAATAAAAATAAATTATTACTATGATAGAGTTAGTTCAAAGTCAAACAACCAATTTGGTAGAGTTCGTTCAAAACCAAAAGTCGCACCGGACAAAAGAAAGTGCAGATATGAGTATGAGTGCGCATAAATACACATCATACACTCTCTACGGCTCGGTGCTAAAACCGAAACTAATGAACATAAAGTGATTTTAAACTTCCATTCCTACTATATCAATCTCAAATCAAAATATTTAACAACACATTCAAAATGTCAAAAAATATTAACAGACATTAAAATAATTAAAATATAAATAACATAAAAAACTTTTTAATAAAACTTTCTAATAAAAGAAACTTCTAACCGATCATACTTTTCACACTTATATAATGTCACTATATATATGAAAAGCTCAAAACTTGAGAGTCAGACCATTAATTTCCACATTCAAACACTTTAATAAAAAACATCTCACTGATGTTGCGCTTTAGAAAATGAGATTCATAATCCAAAATTTGAGTATCATCGAATTGAAAATTGTGTCCACTTTCAAAGTGATGATCTGCAAGTGCTGTCTTATTAATCTTGAGGATATTTTCAGATCGACAATCAGTGAAAGTAAACTCTTCCACATGTAAAAGAAATTCTGTTCACTAAGTATGATCTATCACCTTTATCTACTGGATTTTTTAAGCGACTGTACAGATTTTTAATTTTATGCACATTACAAAAGTCTAATTTACAATTAGTTTGGTTAAATAGGGAAACAATTCTAGGCGATAGTCCCTTTATAAAGAGAAACCTGCAGAACGACCAATCTCTTGAAACAGCATTGCTTGTCAAGTTACTCCTGATTTTGCCAGTCGTAACTTTTTCACACTTATCAACAATTGATTGAGGATAGTTGTTATTCATTAACATGTCTCACATTATTTGTACTTACAGAAATCATACTCTCATGACTCCAGCATATAGCCCTATTGAAGAAACACTTTGCTACTCCTTCATTCTGGCTCAATGAATGGTTAGATTAAAAGTTTTAAACTCGACCAGAGCCAAGTTCCTGATAAATCCCCAACTTTTTTGTATCAGTGAGCTACTTATTGCATAGATTTTTGAAATGGCGAATGGTTAAAGAATAATTTTTTCAATTTAAAATTTACATTTAATTATGAAACGTTCTGTAAAAATTTGATATGATTTTATTTAAGCATGTTCCAGTATCCAACGTACATATTTAAAATATAATATACACAATATGTATGTGAAAATTAAAGCAAATTTATGTGTAGTTTTGTGTGTAATAATAAATAATAAATCATTTATAATTGATGTGTAAAATATAATATGCAGTTATGTAGTGCATTATTTACAAACTCAAATATTGATAAAATATTGTTAGTATAAAATATATTTATGTAAAAATATTACTATGCTAGAAATAAATCATGTTATCACTCATTTAGAAGAATTAAAAAAAGTGATGTTAAAAAAAATGCAAGAAAGAATTAATTCGTTCGAAATTTAAAAACATTATTCTTTTTATATAATTCGATATATATTCCTTTTATACGATGTATCAGACTTCAAACAAACACCTAATTTTTCTAAAAGAAGGTTTGAATTCTATACTAGGTTTTAAAAATTGATCTATCAGCGAAAATATTTCTGCGCATTCAAAATGAAGCCTGACAAATTATTTAACAAAAATTGTCAGTCAAACAAATTGTAACAGAAAATTTCCTGAACTTTATTGAAGAAAAAAAAATAATTATCAGTTTTGAAGTGAATTTTCTTAAAAAAAATCAGTAGTCATCCAGACAAATTTTTTCAAAAATCGTTCATTAATTAGTACAAATTTTAAAAATTTCAAGCAGGTGTTTTGGACAAGAACTTTTTTTTTAATGGTAAATTCAAAAGTTTTTCAAAGATCACAATTAACAAATTTTTACTAGGTTTTTTTCTTCGTAATAAATAGTATGTTACGACCCAAGGTCAGAAAGTTGGATTTCGCTACATTTCCTTCGAAATTCGCTAATTATCTATAGTTTTAATATGGTATATGTATAAAATAGTTTTTTTCGCATAATATCAAAATACCGTAAGAGACGACAAAAAGTTAAATTAAAATGAAACAAAGCAAAGAAATACGAATGATATAAGAATTTTAAACTAGTAATTAGACCTATGTTAGACAGAGAGATCCGACATAGGCTGTGTTGTAATAGTCTAGTACGATCAGGCGTATCTTACCAGAACTACTGCATCCTTAATTCTGTTTTGCTAGTTAATTACTTTTAAGAGAAAATTCCAATATTTTTATTCCCTTCTATTTATTGCTTATAGAATCCTTCTATCATTAAAAATTTTAGTGTCACTACACACTGGCTTATAAAAATTCGTTTTCACTAGGGGAAAATAATATTTTTGAATCAGGAAGTACACAAGCAAACATTTGTTATAAATCATATTTTAATTAAATACCCCATTTTAAGTTTTATAATACTGCATAGAAACTAGAACATCATAGCTTGGGCACGGTTTATACCGACAATATTACGTAAATACGAAAACAAGCAGAAATATAGAATAACTTATTATAGTTAAATGAATTATAATACAGCTAACCCAGCAGCACTGGCACGTAAAGATGGAAAATCACATTTGGTGTGGAGACGAATGAATAACCACTATGTTTATAATTTTATAGCAATATGAATAAAAACTGTAAGTATAGAAAACATCAGAATACACCATGTGGTCTTAAGTAAACCAGAAAAAAAAATGTTTTCAGTCTTCTTAGTTGTTAAACAATTTTTTATTATTACAGTTTGAATTTATGAACATAGACCAGTACCAAATTCCAAAAATGGGTTAGGGTACGTTTTGTCGCCAAAACTAAACACGATGGGAGTGAAATATTGGATGAAAGTTTTATGAGGAACCAACCAATTCTCAAATTAGGGAAAGTTATTCGCAGTATTGTAGTTTATATAATAAAATAGGGCATAGGATTATAAATTCACATTTATTTACGCTGATAAGATTTTTGTATTCGACTCATTAAAAAATAAATTGAAAGAAAACACAGGACGAACATAAAACATAACAAATTAAATAAAATAGCTACTTGGAATGTCAGATGGTTAAGAACGGAAAATTGGAAAATCAAATAGTTCTGATAGGAGCAAGTAAAATTGGAACGGATGTGGAGAAGTTATAAAAGATGATTTTACTCTATATATTACTCTGGAGGAACTCAACATAATTTCGGGGTCGATTTTTTAGTAAATAATGAAGTTAGCCATCTTATAGTATCAAATACCAGTAGAATGAATGTTTAAAGGCGTTAAACAGTGAAAATAAAGTAGAACTACGGAAATTTTTTAATCATTTATATGAAACAGGGTCATTGCCAACAGAGTTTACACGAACAATTTTCCTTCTAATTTCAAAAAAATGATGAATGCTTTGTTAAGGTAGTAAATGAAATTATTGGGTCAAAACATAATGGAACGTTTTTGTTTTTAATTGAAAACAGATTATTTTTTTAAGAACGTTTCGCCCACTCATAGGCGTATATCCAACATGTACCTAATTCAATAATTTGCATTCAATTTCTCTGTTATTCGGAGTAATTCTTTCGAAAATAAAATATACCAAATCTAAAAAAATTTAATATTGCTCTATCACATCCAAAATTTACCCAATTTTGATAAACCAAATATTGAATCCTACTAAATTTGGGTCATACTTTTCAAATTTTTTGTCAAAATTAACCTAGCTATAATATATTTCAAGAATTTGTAGTCCTGGTCCCGAAATTAAGCCCATAAATGATAGCTAGCAAAAAACTGACATCAAAGCTGAAAAGTTCGACCCAAAATTTGTGGGTTTGAAAAAAAATTCCAATAAAATCGGATCAAATATGCCTCTGTTATCAAAAAAATTGAATTTTTAACTTCATGACGTCATCAAAATCCAAAAAATTTAATTTTGCTCTATCTTTCCCAAATTTTACACAATTTTTGATAAACCAAATATTGAATCCTACTAAATTTGGGTCACACTTTTCAAATTTGTGGTCAAAATTAACCTTGCTATAATAGATTTCAAGAATTAGGAGTCCTGGTCCCGAAATTAAGCCCATAAATGATAGCTAGCAAAAAACTGACATCAAAGCTGAAAAAATCGAGCCAAAATTAGTGGGTTTCAAAAAAAATTCCAATAAAATCGGATCAAATATGCCTCTGTTATCAAAAAAATTGAATGTTTTAACTTCATGACGTCATCAAAATCCAAAAATTTAATTTTGCGCTATATTTCCCAAATTTTACACAATTTTGATAAACCAAGTATGGAATCCTACTAATTTTGGGTCATACTTTTCAAATTTTTTGTCAAAATTAACCTAGGTCTAATATATTTCAAGAATTTGTAGTCCTGGTCCCGAAATTAAGACCATAAATGATAGCTAGCAAAAAACTGACATCAAAGCTGAAAAGTTCGAGCCAAAATTAGTGGGTTTCAAAAAAAATTCCAATAAAATCGGATCAAACATGCCTAATATCAAAAAAAATTGAATTTTTTTACTTCATGACGTCATCAAAATCCAAAAAAATTAATTTTGCTCTATCTTTCCCAAATTTTACCAAATTTTGACAAACCAAGTATGGAATCCTACTAAATTTAGGTCATAGTTTTCAAATTAGCCTAGGTCTAATATGTTTCAAGAATGTGGGGTCTTGGTCCCGGAATTAAGCACATAAGTGAAATTCCAATAAGATTTTGATAAACCAAGTATGTAATCCTACTATATTTGAAAAAAAACGCAGTTCCTAGGACGCGTAGTAACTATTTTTTAAGGTAATTATTTTGTTTATTTTTATCCATCTTCTTTTTTGAAAATTCTGGCAATGTTCTTAGACTTTAGTTAGATTTTCTAGATAGTAATCTGTTGAAATATTTTAAGTTTTAATAATATTATGAAACTTTTGAAAAGCATTCTTAAAAGATATTCAATTTTGCAGTATTTTTGTCGGACACAAAAAGTTTATTGTTTAATAATATTATTAGATAATGTTATTAACCAGTCATAGTGTCCGACAAATTTGCTGTTGCAGGTCGAAAGATCGATCAGATCGATAGTACGAAAATTACGCATCAGATCAAAAAAACTTTTTCGTACGTATTGAGGAACTTAATTTCGTAGTTTAGTTTTCCAGGATCAATTTTTCCTGCATACTATTAGTATGTACACTATCAAACGCAACTGGCGATTTTCCACTAAATACTTTAATTTTCCAATACTCACACGTTTAGTCCTCAAAGTGTAAGCGCGTCATAATACTTACTTTTAATCTTTGAAAGTTCAAATTACAGCAACTCATTTTAGAGAGAAACTGGTAAATATGCATGACAAACTTTACCTTTAATGTTTCAACATAATTAATTTAAAGACTTTTTAATTCGTCAATTGAATTATTTAAAAGCTGTATTTTATGTTTAAAAAAGATAATTATGTCGAAGTGAATAAATTATTAAAATGATCACTTCAATTTGGCGTATTTTACCATTCAAACATATAAAAAATAAAAAATTATTCGCATAAAACAAAACAAAACGTTCACCCATTAAATAAAATTGACAAAACAACTAAAAGAACTTCAAATATCAATAAAATATTTAGAATAAATACTTTATATGTAAGATTGATTGTCTGTGGTTTCATTCAAAATCATTAAATATTCAACTATCAAGAAAATAATGGAAAACAACTGAAAACAAACAATTGACTGAATTAATTGTAAAAATACCATGTATAGAACGTGTTGAATATCAGTACTTGCATTATTTTTTTTTTATAAATGAAAAGATCTTGAAAATCCAACACAATTTATGGTCACTTATTTGGTTTTCGAAAATTTTCTAGAATTTTCTTTTCATTTTTCTAGAATGTTTTACAAGATCACTATTTGAAGCCTCATTTTTAACGTCCTGAGCACGCCATAAAAATTTCAGTTGTTATCTCATTTTGTTTTTGAGTTATCGGGTCCACAGACAGACGGACAGAAAACCGGAAATGGACTAATAAGAAGATTTAATGAACATGTACACCGAAAATTTGCTCGTAGCATCAATATTTTTAAGCGTTATAAGCTTGGGTCTAAAATTAGTATACCTTGAAACATATTACATATGTACAGGGTATAAATAGGTATATCATTTTAAATAAATTGTATAGCTCGTAGATCAATTACGCCAGTTTTGAAGGTTGCAAAAGCAGTCGATTAACGTAAAACATAAAATGTACAGTAGATTTGTATTGGATCAATCAATTCGGAGTAGTTAACCTCAAATAACAGAAAATTTGACTTTAAAAAAAAAAAGTATATCGTACACTTATACTATAAAAACCATAAAATGAAAAAAGTTTCAAGTCATTTGCATGAAAATTGGTAGAGTTATGATGAAAACCAAGTTTATCGGACTTTTTTTTTCATTATTCAGTGCAAAAACTGATGAACTTACCACTTGAACTTAAATTCATGCTAGCCGCTTCTCAATTAACTTTATTTAAGTACTGGCAACAGGCTCCAAAAGTTCTAGCCGTTTTGGATAAATATTTTTCAAATATTTCAACTTAAATGTTTAAATATTTAGAAAAAAAACTGACTTAGGTACTTCAAGAAATGCTAATATTTTTGTATGATATTTAAGAAAATTTTTCTACAGTTCAAAATTTGATTTTAGAGTTATGACACGTTAAAGCTTTGTTAAGGGTGAGTATCTGATCACAGCAATAATAAATCCGTTTGCACAACATGTGTTTAACACTATATATTGGTAGCAGGTATAATAGATCAAGTTATTGCTACTCATACTCGTAGTAAATTCTTACGAAAATAAACTTGTACTCACGAAATGAATACTTTACGATGATATTGTATATCAATAAATGTTTTAGCTTTGGAAAATTAGTGGAAGTTTAAAATTAAATAATATTTCTTTTAAAGGAAAAATTGAAGGTTTGTTTGAAATATTTTCTTAAGGCAATCAAAAAATTGATGACTAAAACTTCAAAATCAGACAAATATTCAACTATCTTCTAGTTACTTATCCAAATATATTATTCAACTATCTTCTAGTTAACTTATCCAAAATAATATTTTCTTATTATATATTCCTTACAATGTAGCCGATGTATAAAGATAATACAGATAATATAACGAGATAAAGCTTGAAGGTAAAACAACAATAAATTTGTAAATATACTGTATACTAGAGTGATACCCACCCGCTTCGCTGGGTTTAAAAGTAAAGATTGATAAAGATTGCTCTCGCTTATCCCCTTTTTATAACACTCGAAATAATGGTAAGTATTGTTATACATATTTAAAATACATGTATAGTTTTTTATTTTTTTAAATGTATAAAAGTCGTAATTATTCATTGAGTGAATCAGAAAAAGTTGGCCGTGAAATAATTAGTTTTGACTATTTTTACAGAAATCTGTAATTTATGGTAATGTCAAATGCCTACTTTTACAGAAATCTGTAATTTATGGTAATGTCAAATTAATAAAATTTTTTATTTTTTAGCTAAATTGCTGTGCAGTTTCATTAAAAACCAATCGGTAGTTTTTGCGTGAAAGCGTAATAAACCAACAAACATGCTTACTTTCGCATTTATAATATATAGAAATATATGGCAAACCATATTTGTATGTATACTTGGTACATGAAAATACTTTCTTTTTTTTCTTTTAATAATAAAGTGTTTTTTACTTTTTTTTCTTGTATTTAATCCTGGTATATGAAGGTGGTACAAAGTAGGCAAGACTATTTATAATGCAGGAATAAAACCAAACCATATAACTTCTAATCAAATTGAAAACGAAGATTAACTATAGATTCCGTTTGTGTGAGTGGAATAAAGTGATAAAGTGGTCGTTTAAGAAAACTTTATCCCCTTTTATAATCCAGATATTAAGTATATATATACACAAACATACACACACATACATACATACATAAATACATACATACATACATACCTGCAAGGATAACCTATACCCATAATACCTACCTAGTTTTTTTTATATAGAAAGATAGTATACCTATAATCACATAAGAAGAAAAAGCAATTGCTGATGTTAGACAAAGAAAAATATATATGATGATGACTATTACTGAGCTACACACACAGGTCTTAGAAAGCTTTAAAAACGTTGTATGATTTATTTTTTTTCTGGTGTCTTTTATGCTATATTTTCTCGTTATACTAAAAGTAGTAAACCAATCATATGTTAAATATGGACTACCATAAAAGATCTTATAAAATTTGGCAATTGTATTAGATAGAACTTTGCTTAGAATTATGTTAAATTTTTGGCTAGAATTATGCATTTTTCTAGGTTATTGTTTATTAGGTATAAAGCTAACATCCTGTTTTAGACTGATTTGTAGCAAGTTAAAAATTTGTGTGGATGTTGTCATCAGATAGTCTAGCAATGAAATACTTCAAAATTTAGAGAGTTTTCTTTTTAAAATTATAACCTAATAAAGTTTTAATTAAAAAGAAAGACAATCGATTCATTGATATACTTTGGTCCGATATTCAATGGCCCGAAATGTGGGTCAGAAATTTGAATTTTGTCCAAAGTGTTGGACTACAAGCGGACTCATCCTTTGTTGTCGGATCATGGTGCGATAGTATCGGAAAGTTGCTTGCTTGCTCTTTATATTACAGTAACTCATTGATAGAAGACTCCTAAGGATAATGCTCACACGAACTTTTGAGTTGTTTCAAACCAGTCCAAAAATTTACTCTGGCTTTGGTCATATTAATGCATAAAATCTATTTTGCGCAGCAATACAATTTTTGCTTTTCGAAACTATCGAAAATTTTCAAAATCTATAATTTTTTGCTTTCCAAAATGTTTCACATCACAACTAGTTGAAGCTAACTGCAAATTTTCAACACACTATCTTTTATACTTTTGGAGAAAATAGACACCAATGTTTTGTCCTAATTTCCACCTTCACGAGTATACAGTGATGTTTACGAAAAAATGTTGCAAACAACAGTTATTAATTGTTTTATAAGGAACAGCTTGTACATTTAATCTTTTGTTCTATCTGTAACGGTTTAAGATGAAATTTTGAGTAAAATCGTGTAACTTGAAAAAATGGACAAAGTTTGAGAAGTTGTATCTCCGAAATTGTCTTATAAAAACAGTCTAATAAAAACCGGTTAGATCTCAAATTAAAGACAATTTAACCTTCTTTAAAAAAAAATACAAAAATTTTTTATGAAAAATCAGTCCTATCGGGTCAAAATCGGAAAAAACCTAAATGAGGTCAATATTTTCTATTGCTTTTTTATTTTTAGGTATGATCTCGCCGTCTTTCGAGTTCGAAAACTTATATTTAACACTGCCTGCCTGTACATTGAAAGCAACATATCAAAAGAACAAAAATACCTGATTTCATGCATCGTTAAATGTTTAATTTGATTGACTTATTTGGTTTTTTTTTTGGTTGTTTATTTGAAACGACTTTTTGAAAATTGAAATCTATCTAGATATATTAAAATAAACATCCTTTTTATGTATTCTTGTAACATTTCTATATTTATTATTGATACATTAGTAATATAAAGAAATTAATTCTATATTTTTTTCCCTGGTACTTAACCTCATTTAGTTTTTCTACATAATGTTTGAAGTCTACATCATCTTCGAACCAATCAACATAATTTAACTTCTGGGTAGGTATAGTAAACTATAATATTTGTTCGACAGAAGATCATTAGATAACTATTTACTTTGATATTAATAATTGATTGACTTTATATATCTACGTGTTGTATACAAAAAGCTAGACTAACCGTTGGCGTTGTGTTAGATATTTATCAATTAATACTTTACTTAGGTTGTGGGTGTTTTTATATTCTTAGACTATACCGGGTAGCCAATTTTTTGGTGAGAAATTTAGAAAAAATTAAATATGCTTATAAATCATTTTTAATCTATGGATTTTCGACAATAAATCATTTTTAATCTGCGGATTTATAGATCGATTGGATTTTTTCGATCGGTTTGCTGTAAGCAACAAATTTTCAAAGAAAGAAGTTAGGAACACAAGGGACTTTTACGAGCTGACAGTCTATATTTCACATAGCCTTTTTAAACAAAAAAAAATTAACTACCGACTCAGAAGCAATTTCATTTAAAATATATAAAAAAAAAAAACAAAATAACTCGAACAATATCAAAAATGTAGATAAAAATCTAAATAATTTCTAAGAAAATAGGACAATATTTTAGCTAAATAAGGAAATGTGTCTTTTCTACGAACAATATAATTCATAGCAATCAGAAAAAAAAAAGAAAATAAAACATGTTTATCTAAAGAATGTTGAAGATATTATTATATAAAAGCTTTTCTTCAAAAATTCATTACATTTGAATGTCAAACAATAAAATATTCATTCAAAAAACAACAATATCCAACAAAAACGCGTTTTGGTATACTCCCATAACCGCTATATATAAGTAAAATAACTAATACACCAAGTTTACGATTAAATTACTTGCAAAGTAGAACAAGCACTTAATTTATTATCCACACGATCAATTCAGTAAAAATTAATCAGAACATTACAAAGAACTAGAATTACCAAGTCATGTGCGCCTATCAGTTGATGATTTGAAATTGTTTCAAAAAATTAAAAGATATTCTAATTCCAGCATCTGTTAAAACTTGTCTACATGATCGAATTTTGATCACAAAGAACTAGATATGTTAGATCACAAAGATATAGATAGGGTTGAATAAAATAAATTTAAATTAATGTAGGTACTAAAAGTTTATATTAAAAATGTAATGATTTTGAACTAATCTGGTATTTTAAAATTTATTGAAAAAATTGTGCAGCCCACTTTACCAGAAAGTACTCTGAAGCTATTTCAAGTTTCGAAGGCAAAAGAGAATTGAATGATGCCCCCCCCCCCCATACTTGGTAACTTTTGTTTTAAGTTATTTTTTGGTTGGTGTTCAATTATGAACTCATTGAACGCTCTCTAAATATTCTGTCTTTTGACAGTTTAATGATTGATAGTTGGAACTGTAACTTACAACTGTAAAATACGTGCTGCTAGCTCATCAATCATTAATCTTTACTGTTCGTTTTGTGTGCTGGCTTGAGACACAAAGTTTATTTAAATCGTATTCAATATTTAATTTTTGGAGGAGAATAATATTCTCTCCAAACTCATTTCAAATTATTCAAGAGTGTTCTTTTCATACATTTCCGTATTTTCTTTTTTTTCTTTGCGTAATTTCTCACATTTAAATTTAACGGTTTTTTTGTAATGATATTTGAGTGCTAACGCGTGCCGAACGGTGTGTTTGTAGTGTATTTCAATATTCAATTCAATTTTAAAAGAATCTGTGTACAAATCTTAATGTATTGTGCTTTTTTTGGATTTTCTTGGCAAATTTTGAGTGCATGGTTTTTGTATGGTCGAAGTTATCAACGTGGTGCCGTTTATAACGTTGCACGAAGCATGAGGTTTGATTGACCCTTAAATTCTCCTTGTTTCCAACTTACTTTCCCAACCAAAGCTCATCGTACTAAATCATTTACCCATCAGAAACACGTGAGTACAAATTTCATTTTTTATACAGTCCATTAAGTCAGTCAGTTTCATTTTTGTTCGAGCTTTGCTCCTACAGTTGGTTAACTACAAAACGAGCAATAACCCATGAGAGATTATAAAGGTCCACTCTGCACATGACATCACTAGAAAATTTAACATTAATGTATCCTTTCATTTCAGTAGTTTCTCATTTTCCCAATTGAAAATTGATTGAGTATACCTCTTGGAAGTTTTATAAATGTAAAAAAAATTGTATTTTTCTATAATCCAATCTCTTACTATGGGATGAACCATTTCTGATCCACAAAATTGAAATGACAGGGGATGAAATAATACATCTTATCATTTACTTTTTTACATGAGAACTGGAAAATATTTTTTTCTTTCATTTTAAATTTTTGCTTATAATGACAAAAACTTTCTGAAAGAATAAATTTAAAACTGCATATTCAAATTTGCAAATAATCTTCATAATTACAAAAAAAATAAAAACTTAAGAGACAAATGATATTTCAAAATATAACACTGTTATCTACAATTGCCTTGGTACAACCAAATTCAATGCTGCACCAACCTACAAAAATAAGCATTCAAGAAGGTCGTAATTTCGTTCTTACCGCCATTATAATAATAGAAATTCACACACTGAATAAGAGTTATGTATTTCATTTATTATCAAACACAGTATGAGAGTGTGTTTTATTACTTAACACATTTATCAAGACGAATAGTGGGAGCAAAATCTCGCCTCGTTTTAAAACATAAAATGCATGTTCTTTTTAAATTTGTAAGAAGTTTTATTACAAATTTAACACGATTTCAATTTATCACTCAACATTCTCTTACAACAAAACATTATTACTACTATACCACCAAATTACATTACTTCATATTGAAAGATGATTGTGAAAACTGGTACTGTGTAATGTCTACCAGTTTCTTGATGGTTACTGTAAATCTAATAAAAAATATATAAACAAATGAGTATGAGACTTATTTCAATCTTCGAGGTTTTCTACTTTAATCAAATTGTATAAAGAAAACATAAAAAGAGTCTATTTTATAGCAAAATACTTGTATGAAATGTTTTTTGGGATGCAGAAGGATTAGATTAGATTAAATTTGAGTAAGGAGTAAATCGTAGAAGATCTTTTGGTGCTATAGCGTGGTGGTACCTCTTCACCTCATTTATTTCACCTCTCGACCCCTTGTAAATCAGGAGATTACGAAGAATGAGGTTCAAATTTGATTCATAATGACACAATATTGCTCAAAATTTCGAAAAAACTATTATTTCTACATAGACAATTCTATTTTCATATTGTAGCAAATTTAGTCTACTTTAAAAAAGGTAATTCAAAAACTAGCCTTTAAGGATTAAAATCTGAAAAAAGCATCACGGTTTTTCAACATCATAAACCTATCTGCATAAAATCAAAACCATCGGATTTTACGCAAACTACCTCGTTATCGAAACTACTATCAGACGATATGGTTACTTGTTTAGTAACAAGATTATATAGTTTTATTTATTTGAAGATATAGACAACGTTATTGCATAAAAGCTATGATTTTTGTGCGAAAATTCATTACAATAAGGCCATGAAAAGATATAATAGAATATTTCCAATAGCAGCATTTAATTCGTCCTGCATGCGAATACCAATTCGGCTCGAAAGATTTAATAGCAGAATAATCGTAACAAATTACATTAATTTCAAACAAAATATTTTTAGTTCATATTGATTGAGCTTTGAAAAATCACTTAAAAGTAAGCTTTTATCCCATATATATTACAGAAAATTTAGTCAACAAATCTCTTGAGCTTAAAAATTTTTCAAATATGAAGGAAATTGGGCTCTAGGTAGGTGATATAGTACACAATAAAAATATCGAAAGTTTCATCAAAAGTTCCAGTTGACTTTTATAAAAATTTTTGTTTTCCATTTTCCAAATTTTCTCTAAGTTTTACAATACAGGGTCAATATTAAACAACAAACATTATCCCAATTTTAATCGAGTACGAAAAATTTTTCAGCCAATTTCTATTGTCTGTACTAGTATTTTAGGAAAAGCAAATATTTAATTATAATTAATAAAATTGTAAAAAGTATTTACAAAGATTTAGTATAAGTCCAAACTGTATAATAATTTAATTTCAAGAACATAGAGGAAACTAGGGAAAGACAAGAATTAAAATTTTTCATGGAAAGAAAATCTTTTGAGCAGAAATATATCAACATGTAATGATAATTGATGACGTATCAACATGTCAATTTTATCTTTTACCTCATTAATCATTAAGGGCGCAAAATAAGAAAAATAAGTGAAAGAATCAATAATTTTAACGGTCAAACAGCTTTAAAAATTTTTCGGAAATCTTTTTGTTAGTTTTTTGACAAGCTCTTGATTCTCTCTCTTTGCCAATCTTTTGATAAAAAATATGAATATGATGTAATGAATGAATGTGATATTAGAAATAATTTTTTTAAGATAATTCAATTTATTTATACTAATCGATCATTATGACGCTGGAACAGAAATTGTCATGTGGTCCATTACTTTTCTGTTAATGGTACTTACGAATCAAATTTGCCAACTTAATGTTCATCTTGCCCGCAATTTAATGTTACCCTGATTTCCTCTATTTAACAGTTTTTTTTAAAGAAAACGGTGAAATACCATATTTAATGAAAAATAAGTTTTATACTCTATGGTTTACAAAGGATTTCAAAAGTATTCTGAGTATAAATGAATATTAAGTGTTCCATATGCTTAATTTTATCTCCGTTTGCATATCCATATCGAAGTTTCTTGATATCTCGGCTTCTTTTCCCATTTACCGTAAAATGTGATGTGTATTTGGAAAACCAATGGCGCTATACCAACTTCAAGATGATTTTTAAACATTTTGTAAGTGTTTCTCTTGCGAACAATCGACAGTTTTATTTCATGATTGCTTGTGGTGGGTATTAAACTAAGCTCCGTATAAATTTTCTTCGGTGTAATATAAATAACACAAAATTAATTGTTACTTAATTATTTATTTGTTATTATAAAACATTTTAATTTACTAAATGTTTATCTATCTCTGTGGAAAGTTTTGATTTTATCATTCGAAGAATTTATTTTTCATGAAAGTGTGTAATTAATTAAATTACTTGTATAAATAACAATATAAAGGTATTCGAATTTGCGTTCGAGAACGAAATGAATGTTTTTATACCTTATGTATACGTAATATATCAGAGTTTGTTAAGTCGCAAGTTGATAACGCTTAAAAATATTGATGATGTTGAAAAGATTTTTATGCAAGTAATCATTAAATCACCGAATTAGTTAATATTTCAACAATTACATGGTATTTCAACAATTTACTCAGTCAATTGTTTGTGTTCACTTGTGTTTAAATATTTTGTATATTTACTTCATCACTGCTTCTGATTTAAAACGAATGGCTTTTCCATTGTCTATCAGGAATAAAATCCCACATTTTCTCTGACAGATAAGAAGACTAGCAGAAAATGGATGAAACTATTTATGACACGGCATCCTAACTAGAGTCATTCCTGTGCCTAAATTGATTTGCAATATTTGCTTGAAAATTTAAATATATTCTTGATTGGCAAATTATAAAACTCATGAATAGAATTTTAATTTAACATACTATGATTATTGTGATCTCAATATTGTCTCCGGGACGAAATTAGTTACACTATAAATTATTTTGAGAATTTACTCATTTCATTTTTTCTTAAGCGATGTTTACAAAATATGTAGGTATGAATGTTATCGATATTTTGATAAGTTCATTTCATTTTTTCACATTCTTTTTACAAAAACATAACGAAATTTAGCGACTGTACCTTACTGAAGTTATATTAAAAACTTTTTTGGTGCCTAGGTGAAAAATATAAAAAAGGCCCTGTATGGAGCAAGAGAGCAAATGATTCAAATTAATATTTGCTTAGAAAGTAAGAAGTGTCCCATGAATCGAACGGGTTACGGCTAGTTTAATATATAATTTCAAATGTAGAATAAATTTAACTCTATAATAAATAAATAAATCTCTCTGAAGTCCACAATGTAAATGGGTTGAAAATATAGACATTGTTAGAAAATGCATGTTATTTACCAGCTTGTAAATATATATAATTACAATTATTGAAAAAATGTCTAAAGTGGCGATTGTATACATTTACTGTATTGTAATTTATATCTGACTTCCTACAGCTATTATAATTGTAAAAGTTCGTGATGATGTTTGGATGTTTGGATGTATGGATCTTTACTAGACTTTATGGACTCGAAAACCTGTAGGGGGGAACATGGAAGTACGTTAGGTTTACCATTCGGGCCTCATGTTAGATGCCTAACACGTACTAAACCAGGAATTCGAAGGCATGCCACATTAGGCGTTCCGCATTGCGGATACCTAACTCGTACCTAACCAAGAATTCAGAATGCCTCCTTCGAGCCTGATAAATATCTAACCGAAACTTCTAGTCGGGGTTTTCACTGAAAAACTACTGAGTGGGTTTTGATGAAACTTCGCAGTATTGTAGGTAATAAATCATAATTGGACATCTGATTAAACCATTATAATTACAAATTCTAAACTAATGCCAATTTTAATGGCAAACGAAGACAGCCTTGGCAGAGTCTTAAAGGCAGTGTCTAGAAGGCAGTCTAATGGGCAAAGAAATGGAAGTAAAGTGGGTGTTTAATAGTATGTCTTGAATTTGCTTTAAGAGATGACGTTGCATATATTACGAATGTTACGGAGGGGGGGGGAGAAAAAGCAATGGCAAAGTAGGTGAATGCTTTAACTCGCTACTCTTTGTTTTTAAAGTTAATATTACCCAGTAAAGGGGGCGGGCAACTGTTAGTAGTATATTTAAATGTACGATCCAAAATTTGATTATATTATAGTATATCATACGTGTATTTATTTATGCATATATAGGTTGTCCGAACATCGATAATCCTATGGCAGTTATTGCCGAAAATTTTTATGCTTTCGAAAATGTTCCTTTCAGGTTTTTATTATTTGTTGATGAGATATGCATATACATCATTACGGTATATTCATATTCATAACTACGGTACAATTTCAATATTATTTGTGATGAAAAATGAATTATTATTATTAATTCACATTCTTCATTCAATAATTCAGTTTTTTGACACTCTATATATTAGATGAAATATATTATGAATGTGTATGTGGTATTATATAATAACATTAAACAAAATAGAAATTATCTTTTCCAACCAAACCATAAATTTATTTTCATTACAAGTTGAATGCATATACACTTGTGACTCCCTGAATTTAAATTACTGAAATATCGGTCTACGATTTAATTTTGTTCGAAATTAATCAATTGCATTGTACTTTTATTTGCTAGAATGACCTATAGGCTTTTATTAAAACACTAGCAGATACACGCCCGCTTTGCTGGGCAATTTCTCATTTAGACTATCAAGTTATAGCCCTCACTTATCCACCCTGTTGTGAACAATTTTAAAGATTATAATTTTTTGGTAGGGAACTCTAACTTTTTTGAAAATGAAGTTTTGCCCATGATACTCGCTGACATTGTAACTTGCTATAGGCCCAATCATTAAAATCACCTGATTTATATATTTTTGGATCAAAATTGCCCCATCCACTGAGTTTCATCAAATTTCAAAACAAAATTCTCGATTTTATCGAATAAGGTAATTTTAACCCAAAAAGTACAAAAATCGGGTGCATTTGTCGACTGGTCGAACAGCTTTTGAAATACGGACTAAAAACGATCCAAATATTGCGATATCTCAGAAACTCCACATCCAATCATTAAATTAACTAATTTTTATACTTTTTGGATCAAAATAACCCAATCCACCGAGTTTCATCAAATTCCAAAACAAAATTTTTTTTGCGAATTTCTCGATTTTATTAAAGGGGTCACCCCTTAAAAAAATTGAAAAAAATCGAGAAATTTGTGTATCTCCAATTTCGATAAAACTCAGTATATAAGGTAATTTCGATCCTAAAAGTAAAAAAATCCGGTGCATTTGATGACTGGTCAAATAGTTTTTGAAATACGGACTAAAATCGATCCGAACATTGCGATATCTCAGAAACTCTGCATTGTAACTTATTATGGTGAAATAATTTTTAAAATCGGTTAAGTAGTTTATTCAAAAATGACGAATTTTTTAACAAACTATCATCCCATAGAATATCATAGAAAATTTGTTTTATGACTAATACGGTCTTAATAAAGGCTATTTAGAGTTTAAAAAACAAACAAATTAAACTTTTAACCTTTATTGCCGTATATATTTATAATAAATAAAAATTAATGTTTTGGTAGAAACTGCTAACATTTTGTTAGTCACATGGAAATCGAAATGTATATGGAATAGGGGAATGATAATTGTGAAAATTTTACCTTATGTATAATACATCAATATATTCACCGAAACACACATATCACAGGAAGCGATAAATTTAATTAACCTTAAATCTTTGAACGATAATGTATATATTCCACAATAAATATACATGTAAAAAGAGGCAAAAGTTCTCTTTTTGTCTGTAAAACTTGACCAAAAAGTATTATTTACCATTTATAATATTGCCTGCTATTTAATTTGATTAAAGAAATTAGTTTAGAATGAAAGCTAAAGATTTTATAAAGGTGTTTGATTTTCGATTTGCCAAATAAAAAAGAAGATAAAATTAATAATTTTCTGTTTCAGCCTGTGTGGGATACCATACTGTATGTATTATTGGTAAGCATTCACTATCTTTAAATACTTCGCTTAGTTAAAGCTAGCTTTTTGAAAACGGGAATAAAAAAACAAGCTGTATTAAAAATCAATTATAAAACATATTATCAAAGATTAGACTGCATGATTCATGAGCTGCTTCACAAAAATTTCTTCACCTTTAAGCTATCGATATTAACAGTGAAAATCATATAACATAGGGCTTCCTTCATTAAAGTTCCTTTATTTTCAATATTTTCATTAAGGACAAACCGAAAGGTCTAAAAAATGAAAAAGTCGAATAATAATCGTTGACTTTTTCATAGAATTTTGAAAACAGTAGTACTCTAGCAGCCATCACTTGTAATACCGTATTTGGTGGGCAATGATGATATTTCTTTCTTTATCCAATTTGTCTAGGGACCATGCATGTAATACATGAATGTACTATATTATATAAACATTGCACGAACCTGTTAAACGCAATCTTTTGCAAATAAATACATATATTCTATATTGAATGTTTGTACACTACATATACGTTTTAATACTCTAGTTTAATATGTTAGTTTCAAAAATCAATATATTTTATAATAAAAATGTACGTTTATTTTTATGTTCTGTACATACACATACATAAGTACAGGGTGTAGCCAATATATATCAAAGGGCAACAAACACAATAGAAATGATAGCATGACATCAACTGCGAGTGACTTACATGTAAATTAGCTTGATACCCGCCCGCTTCACTGGGATTAAAAGTAAAAACCACCGCTTTATTGCCTCCAACTCTTTTGATCTTACTTATCAACGTTCCATAACACTTGAAGGGATTGTTTTACGCGGCTAAAGGGTATGCACAGTTTTCAATTTTTTAAATTATAGTCATAATTCATTGAGTATATCAGAAAAGATAGCCATGAACTGTGCATGTAAATATTCAAATCATGAAGGGGGAGCACTTTTAGGTAAAATCGGTGAGGATGATTCTAGATACATGATATGAAGCATGCTACTATATGATCTTCTACCGTGGTTCACAAATTTTACTAACCCTTCTCCTGCATACATAATCAAAAACTTTCCAATATTTTTTGCTATATTTAAATCTTGTTTGATTGATGAGATTGGTAAAATTGTCCAAGTTTTTTTTATTCTTATTAACTTATGGTAGAACAAGAATGAAATGAGTTTAATTTTATAATTTAAACATTACCTGATGAGAACATTTAATTGAAATGCTTGTGTCAAAGAACATGTCATAATAATATGATAATATGAAAAGATGAAAAAGTAAGTGGTCAGAGAGGTGATGACATTTAACTCTTTATAATGATGACATGATAAAAGAGAGAATATACCTTGGTTTATAAGGATATGTCATCCAAAGCCCTCAAATACATGCAATATTATTATTTCGTTTAATTTAAATTAACTAAACCTTTGGGTCTACTTATGTACATAGCCGTATACTTATATAGTCATATACCTATAGTTTTATTTTTAACTGTCCACTACTTTAACCTGTGACTTCTCTTAATGGTCATTATGCAGTTTGTTCTTTTTAAATAAAGACTTAATTTATTGAAAATTACAATCAACGTGATAAACTTAGTTTATTAAATGCTAAAATATGAAACATGAAAATACTATAATTATTAGCGGGTTGTTTGTAAAATGTTTTCGATACTTCCTTATACAAAAATTAAATTAGATATTTAGCCCGAAAAATATTTCTTTAAAATTAATTGTTTGGTGATACACTATGTCCTCGCTTTTGTCACCGTTTTCAAATGAAAACAATTTTGATTTAAAATTTTTCTGTTCAATGAAATAAATTATTTTTTTATTATTGTTATAATTAAATATTTGATGAATGTTAAATATATTCAAGATTAGTTAAAGTTATTAGTAATTAAGTTAGAAATTAATTTTTTTTACTTATAAAAAAAAAAGGCTGGAGAAGTTATATACACGGTGTTCGATAGTTTATTGTAGAACGTTTGACTTCCTGCTTAAGCTCAAAAAAACGACGAACCAAGTTATTTTCCAATTTTCGATCTGAGGCCTTATTTAGAAGATATGGTTATGGAAAAAATTGAAAAATTTGTTTAAGATAATCACTTAAATTTCCTTCGTCTCTATTAACTGATTCAGGAAGTCAAGCGTTCTGCAATCAATTATAGAACACCCTGTATAATATAAATTTTTATTTAGTTAAATGTTAAGTTTTTTTTGTAAAATGAATGTAATCCCTAAAATGTTTAATATAATAATAAAAAATTTACTCAACATTTTATAATATTATGATGAATAATGTATTTACATTTCATTTTACCACGTGACCAAAATTACTCGTAGCCCAGAAATCAGGTTATTCATGGCGTTTCATGACGTCGTTAATTCACTCCAGAGAGTACCAATAAGAGGAATGAATCAAAATATACCGATAATTAAAATCGATATTATAAATAAATTTCGATAATTTACATTTACATTTAATCCAATTTTTTCACTTCTGTTTAAACAATACAAACATTTTACAGAACTGGTCATAAAAAATCCATAGGAAAAATGAAACGAAGGGGGATGTACATTTACTTTAAGATTTACTTATTTCAATTGTTTTTTATCTGGTGGTTATTTATATCAATAGAAATTTGCAAATACTTGACAACTACTCTACGTGTAGGCAAAATGCAAGACATGTACGACTTTATGTGTATGCTGGCTGCCGTGAAGTTTAATATCCTTACTAACATATAAAATTGGAAAGTTTGTTTGTTTGTTTGCTTGAACGCGTTAATCTCAGGAACTTAAGGAACCAATTGAAAAATGTTATCAGTGTGTTGCCCATTTATCGAGGAAGGCTGGAGGCTATATAACATTGCGAGTTTACAGTTACCCGCACGTTTCGCCGGGCGATTTTGAAAACAACTAAATGGATTTTATTGAAACTTTATAATAATGTAGCTCATACATCAGAATAACACGTAGGATATAATTTATAGAGATGGCAGTTATCCACCCGTTTCACTGGACGATTTAAAAAACTACTGAATGGATTTTAATAAAACTTTAAAATAATATAGCTCATACATTATAATAAAACATGAGCTATAATTTATAAAGATACCCACTCGCTTCGCTGAATTACACATATATCATACAATTGTTAACTGTTATCGTATGCAGACACATTGACAGACGCAGGCTTTAGACTTTGATCACTTCGATTTATTTTTGACATATTAAGAAAGACCTTTCAAACATATCTACTGACTAATAAAGGATACACTAATGATTAACCAACCCTGTTTTGATTATACGCAAACTATTCTTAGATAGCAAAGTGTAAATTCAAACGGAAACACAGGTTCTTCTTTGTTGAGTGTTGTTTTTTTTAAACGCCTACGTAAAAACAAACCTTCATTAAAAATGTTCACATGTACTTTACCCATACTATATTACTTATTACATACTTGATGTTGCCTTGGTTACTCTTAATTCATTATGTTTTATACCATGAAATTAATTTGAGAAGAGGTTAGCTTTTATACAAGCATCAATTCATTATGTGTGTAACACTATAGTATAACAGTCGTTCATGTATGTTCACATACACATAGATACACATAAAAGTGAGGCCGATCGGAAACCTTACTATTAAAGCTGTTGTATTAGAATATTAACTCCATTATTCCATCAACCTTTAGATGCAATTTTAAATTGATTTAATTGAATTGAATTCAAAATTCGAAAATTATATTTTCTATGTCCCCTAGCCGAAAGTACGTACTTTCTGGCCACATTTGACTTCAGAAAGAACTACTTTTATGGCTTGTTAAAACTAATGAAATTGTAGTGTCCTCCGACTTTTGAGACTTAGTACTTGGCAGGATAACAGCACTTGAATGCATTAATACAGTAAACTAGGTTAGGTTAGGTTATATTAGCTGTCCACAAAGGACATACTTAGGCGATAGAGCTCAATGTGAAACCATATATGTGTTTTACGACATTTCTGCTGATAATTTCATTTATCAGTCAGAGGCTGAGTGCACCTCATTCATGCATATAACATTAATTTTGTTGCGACGGCGGGAATCGAACCCGTTACCCTAAGAATATCATAAACAGTAAACTAATAAATGATACATATTTGCTTATATTTGATTAGTAAGGAATGTTTCTTTAATCAATTTGAGCATTTTCGTGGTGTTTTCGGTTCGTCCTTGATGTGGCTTGCTATGTTGTTTGCTATTCCTTAATTGGTGTACCTACTTTTTCCAAGTTTTCAAGATGTGTTCTACGGTGATGTGTTGAGCATACTAAAAATTGAGCATAAAGGATTAGGACCTCTTAACAGGTGTGTCATAATTTAAATTCAAATGGAAAATTTTCTCTTACTCGTGGTTTATTCTATGAAATATATTATATTTAAACCATTTTTTTTAATCAATCTTATAATGTTGTCGTCCTTAATAACATACTCAGAATATTGGGTGCGAGATCCTGGTGTTGCAGAATTTTTTTGTCGTTTAGATCGCGAGATAATCAGCAGCAAAGTTTGCAATTTCGAAGGAAATTGCAAACTTCTACGAAATTGAAAAATTCTCTCGACAAAATTGAAAAAGAAAATGTAGGAGAGTTGAAAGAAATAATGTATTTCAAAATAAGGCATTTAAACATATGCCGATTAAGTCCTAATTAGATTGAATTTATAGAGCAGGTTGCACAAAAATAAAAGTGTTGTGATCCAACACCAATATTTTTTAAAGAGTTATTATAATCAAGCCGTTTTAACAGTATAATCTCAATATAAGCAAAGTTCATAAAATTGTCTTTTAAAAGGTATTTTGTTAATTAAATCACAGTACTCTATTGAACAGACATGTTGTAATTTTATTTTCTTCTTGTTTATGTAAAACAAAGGCATTTAATGACGATGATATAGAAAGTTTTGTGTGAAATGTTTTTTGTGGTACAAAGTTTCACCTTAGAGCTAAAAATAAAGAAAAAAATGTATAGTGTAAATTTAATTAATAATTCTACTTGTAGAACTGCACACAAACTTGTAAGATGAAGAGTTCTTTTGAGGTTTTTGATCTTACATGAAGGACGTATTGGTCACGAATCAACTATTATTTATCATCAGACAGTCTTTCCGCTTTATATTTACAGGGAAATTTGCATTCAGAGTTTTAAAATATAAAAATAGAAATTTGATTTGATTTTTTTTAGCGCAATAACTTTCTACAATTTGCCGGAAACTTGAGGAAAAAAAATGGTCTGATGATAAATTATAGCAAATATTATTTCCTTAAAAATTACAATTCAAAACGATAATTAACAAAGCAGTTATCATTTATGATTTGCAAAATCTATAAACGCGAAAGGACCTTCCATCTTAGAAAGAAATTCACAACTTCTTTATAGTTTTTATGATTTTAGCTACAAAATATAACAACTGCAATGAAGCATAAATGGGGACCATTTAAAAATTATGTAACCTTGCGTAACTAAAAAAACATTATGAATGTATGCGGCCATAAATATCCTGACAAAAACCTTTATAATGGCAGGGGGGTAATAACAAAAATTATTTTGCTTTGTAAATGTATCTCATAGAACTATTCGTTTTCCAGATACAGGATGTATTTATTCATATGAAAAACAATCGATTCATTTCACATTTTCAATAATTATTGTAAACTGCAATTAACATACAATGAATTTAATTAAGATTCAATTCTCTGTATCTCGAAAATGAAGCAACAACATACAGGCTTGTTAAAAAATATTCACGTTCACTTAACAGAAAATATTGTCTTTGATGTCCTTTTTTAAGGGATAGTAACCCTTTGATATCGTTATTTTCTTCATTTCATTTAATGAATGACTCTAATAAATACGAAATTTTGTTTTTGGATATTTGGATATTTTTAAATACGTATTTCGACTACTAAGGAGTCATCATCGGTATGAATTAGCTAATCGTTATTACTGTTAGTGTGTATGTTACTCGTTACAAATTAGCAAAAAATTGACCCAGGAAATTGGGGCAAAAATCGAAACTTGCATAAAGTTACTCAAATTTCAAAAACGTCACCGTGTGGTTGGCGTAGGATATAGTAACCCAGCCGTAGATTCGCAAACATCAAATGCGAAACTTGTAAATAATTCAACTAAATTGAGCATTGCTTTTTGCAACTCTGTATTTTGTCTATCCTGCTGAGATTTCATATGATAAATCAGCTGTATTACTTTTGCATTAAAAAAATCGCTACTGTCACCGTTGTAATTACGAATTTATTATACTGGGTATGGATAGAATTGACTTACCTACCTATCTATTTATATACTGAATACGCTATAACGAACTCATTGTATATACATATAGAGATACCCACTGATGACGACATTTTAAATCAACAACCCAAGTGGAATAATTATTTTAATGGAATAGATTTAGATACAATTATCAATACACCCTTAATGTATATAAATTAATTTATACTTGAAGTTGCTTGCTTGCCCTCCTTCTCGTCATATATTAAAATCAATTACATTACAAATTATTACTTACATTTTTTTCTATAAATCTACATCAAAATTTATTGCCATTAGTAACACTAATTAATTTTTATAATAGCGTAGCAGTTCGTATAAGTGTGAACTGACTAAATGAAAATTTTCCCAAGTATCAATTAGGTATCTACACGTTAGGTAAGTTTCATGGAATACAATTTTTAAAATAAATTGTAGTCACGCATTTTCCAAAAATATTACTATCTTTTTGATCTAACAATTAAAGACTTTAAGAAAAATTTAAAGTTGTTTGATTCAAAGAGTCTATATTCATACTTCCCGTCTATTTTTCCCTTTATTTGATATATAAGGTAGTGGAAGCAATGGCGGTCCAGTTTCTATGATAACCTCCTTAGGCAACTATATTTCTGAGGGTATCTCTTTTTTATTCATTTTTTTTCAGTCCTAGAATCACTCTAACAAGACAAGTTTAAACTTCTTACCTTACCTCTTTCCTATATTTATATACCGATATAAAAAACGACTAAGAAAATTATGTTACGACGTCCATAACATGTTAATAAATTAAGCGTAAAATGAAGTAATTAACATGGGTATGGATATTTCCATTTATTTAATCTAATACAATGAATACCTACTTAACCATATGAAATACAAATATTTATTATTTATTCATAAATCAGAGATGATATAATCTAAAAAAGGATCATAATGTATTGAAAAACAAATATAATATGTGTATATATTATTATGTATTCTGTAATATTGTAAAGGAGTAGCCTATTTTTGTTATGTGCGTTTATCGTTTAAAAGAAACAAATGTATGAAATAATTTGTATACCATGTATACATGAAATATACATAATATATTAAGTTTAGTTCCAAGTTTGTAACGCTTAAAAATATTGATGTTACGAAAAAAATTTTGGTATAGGTGTATGGCACGCCATTTTACTATTTAATGTCCGAAAAAAAATGAACGTAATAATAATACATTATTATTATGTTAACATCATAATAATAATCATTTTCATTATGTACATAATTTTAATTCAATCATTTTTATTATGTACATAATTTTAATTCAATCATTTTTATTATGTACATAATTTTAATTCATATTAAATAGTAAAACGGCGTGCGCTATATTTCCATTATGTACATAATTTTAATTCAATCATTTTTATTATGTACATAATTTTAATTCTCTATTTCCATTATGTACATAATTTTAATTCAATCATTTTTATTATGTACATAATTTTAATTCTCTATTTCCATTATGTACATAATTTTAATTCAATCTTTTTTTTTTAATCTAATTCAAATAAAATTAACTGATTTATTATTATGTATCATCATAATAATAATACATTTTTATTATGATGATAACATAATAAAAATGTATTATTATTATGTATCATCATAATAATAATACATTATTATTATGATGATACATAATAATAATACATTTTTATTATGTTATCATCATAATTTTAATTCTCATCTCTCTTTTCTCATCTTATTTTATATCAATCTCTCTTTTACTAGGATTTATTTTACAAAATATAAAATATAAAAATTCTGATTGAAAAAAAATAATTAATTAATTTTTTTCTCGATAAAAATTAGTCTATTAAATAGTAAAATGGCGTGCCATATAGGTGTTTATAGAATCTGTCCGTCCGTCTGTGAACACGATAACTCAGAAACGAAAAAAGATATCAAGCTGAAAATTTTACAGCGCACTCAGGACGTAATAAGTGAGATCGAGCTCGTAAATGAGCAACATAGGTCAATTGAATCTTGGGTCCGTATGAACCATCTTGTAAACCGTTAGAGATAGAACAAAAGCTTACATGTAAAAAAATTTCTCATAAAAAAATAAACAACTTTTGTTTGAAACATCACTGGACAACCGGAAATGGACATATGAGATGAATTTGCAAACACCTATACTAAAATTTTGTTGGTAGCATCATTATTTTTAAGCGTTACAACCTTGGTAACAACTTCGTATACCTTGATATATTTCATATATACATTGTATAAAAATACAATGAGTAGCAAAATCGTTAAAATGAGTACCTATAAATCTGCGATCTTTAAATTCAAAGAAAATGATCAGCAGAGTGACCTGATAAAAGGTTCATTTTTTGACACTACCACGCTGAGATCTTGACAATATTCTTGGATAATATGAAATTCCGGTACATTTCGGTCGTTCGGTACAAGCGAAAATTATTCTATATTATAGGACTAAAAACTTCGAATTCGCATAGGAAATCACGAGAATCAGCTGGTATAACGTAATATTAAACTATTTCTTATATTTACTCATCAGTGCAGTGAGTAGAAAGTTTTATAAATAAAGGAATTATGTCAATATTTATTTCATATTACGAAGAATTGAGTGTGTATTTGTTTACTTATACAATATAACAACAACTTACATAAGCTAGCTCTCGCTAGAGGAGCTATATTATAATTTTATAACTTTATTTATGAAATACAAAATAAGGGAAATTTGGATTAAAAAGTAAATGTGTAATGAAAATATCGATAAACAAAATTATTATATTTTGTAACATCATACATTATTAAAAGTCGGGTACCAAGAGCCCGCGAATTTCCTCAATGAGATAAATTTAGAGCAAAAAAGTCAACTGTCGTTTGCTGATTGTTTCAATGGACTCGTTTTGTAAATACCAGATGGCTTTATGGAAAAAAGGCTGTGTATATTCTTATGACGCATAAATATTTCTTGAGTCAACGATCGCCATACCTTTATCTAGGAAATAGGTAATATGCTGCTTAAAAATTTTCTTGAATCAAGCTCCCTTATTAAGAACATATATTATTGTTATAAGTAATACTTTTTTTACTATATACAACATAATCCTCACAAATCATAATACAATATCATAATTCGACCCAAAAGTGGAATGAGGATTTCAATGTATCTTTCGTAAAAATCTGAAAATGTCCGCGAATAGAGGACGATCTGAAGTCAAAATTAAAATCTATTGATAAACATAAAAGATAGAAAATTCAAAAATTTGTAGAAAAGGATAGAAAATTCAAAAAATCTTTTTCTTGCAAAACAGCCTGTGATATGTAGTCTCTATGGCAATAGCAGGTTATGACATCTCCATTCTCTCTATTTAAACCCTACGTAGCTATTGATGTTATCAAAAACCTGATTTCATAAGACTTCTGTTTTTAGCTCGATAACGAACGCCTTTTGAAGCAATAATTTTTTTTAGAACAAACGCCCATTACATGTTAAATTTTATTTGAATGATTTTCACATTTTCATATTTTCGAATTGATTAGACAATTTTTCAGAATAATACTTTTATTTTAATAATGTGCTTAGATAATGAAAATTTTTCGTGAAAGGTACCTATGGATAAGTCAAATCTGGACGACCATCCATCCCATAAATAAAGGTATAATATTATTGTTTCTCTTACCAGTTTGCTGAAAAGGATTATTTTGTACGTTTAGTCTAAAATAAAGTATAACGATACCCACATACAAAAATATGGAATATGTTTAGCGTATGAGTATTATGTAAATATGTTTATAATGCTACCTTCCATCGTACGATTAGAAAGATTAAAGTATTTATTAAAAGCATGGTGTTTTTACTCCATAAGGCATAAAATATTAATTTTATAATGATTAAATATAAATTTTCTTCTGCTTGCTTTTATTCTAAATATCCCTCTGAGATTCTCCTACTAAAAATACTATCATATAATTTATTATGAACGGCATATAATGTAATACATGTGTGTTCTAAAACACTAATCTAGTTAGATACAAGTTTTTATATTTCCTTTGGTGTTGTTGTATGATAATCAGAAATTTTCCATTTGGAAACAATGTCGATACTGAGTCATTTGTACCTTGAATCTTTTTTAGTTTCATTTATTAGATACTTTTATAACTCTTTTCCTTGTTGCACGTTATCGTTCTGATTTGTTTGCTGGTTGGGAGGTAAAACCAAAAAAAGTGCAAAAAAGAAAACGACACCAAAAACCTCCATGTTGGTTACCTAGAAAACGTAAACTTTTTCAATAAATTCAGCTTGCCATTAATTTTAAGAAAATGCAAAAATATTTGTATAACTGTCAATTTGTCTTTTTTGTTAAAATTTGTTTGAACCATCATTTAAAAAAATTAAGTTGTGAAAGTGAAGCTAAAGCTAACAGAGATAATTTAAAGTAAGTACAATGAAATTTTTATATTATGTCATAATTAATATCCTGATCAAACCAAAAGTAATGTACGCTCAAATTGGTTTGACTACTAAATCAGAAGTATGTCTTTTTTAAACTAATATTACAATTAATTCATACAGCAAAAACTAAAAGTAAAAAATTCTGTAAAGAATCAAAGACACTTACTGTTTTTTTTTTAGTTTCATGAGAGACATAACAACAAATGAAAATAGGGTTTATTTACTAGAACGCAAACAAACACGAGAATGCTTATAAGTCAAGTAGTGACAAAAAAATTACCATTTCTTTACAGTTTGCCAATGATAGGGTACAAATATACAACTATAAACAACAGATAAATGTAAAAAAGCAGCAGAAAATTGAAAAACATCCACAAGCATTCATACATAATTAAACTTTTACATTTGTTTGTAAAACAAACAGGACATGTTTTTTCACAGGCCGGCATTCACTTGACTAAATGTAAGATTGTTCAATACCCTAAAAATTTATTTTCAGACGTTTTTTCAAATACAAACATTAACATTATAATATTTTTTTTACTAACTAGCTGCCTAAAATCATTCATTTAAGGATAACGATAAAAAAAGGCCACAAATAAGTTTAACTTTTAAAGGAATATCAGCTGAATGTATACAAATCTAGATGTTTCCTGTTCAGAAATTGGGTAGATATATAGTCCAAAGCAGGAATTTTATTTTAGAAAACGCACATGCCAAATTAGCTTAATTTTTTTCTGCAAGATCTGACATCTATTTTATGCATAAAAATTGATATGTCAGTAAACTTAGTTTTTTAGTATAGAAGAGTTCATTTACTCCGCATTCAAAATTAAGTCTCACAAAATTATAAACAAAAATTGTCAGCCAGACAAGTTTTATAAAAAAAAGTTTATAACTAACTCCGTAACGAATATTATTAGGCGACTCCAGCTATTTGAACTGATCAGGATATCGTAATATCGTCCTGTATACAGACAAAAATTATAGTTAAAGAAAATTAATTAAAAATATAGAGATGATTATTTCATTTTTTTAAATCTTTTTTATTTTTAATTTTAGTTTTCATCTTTAATTAATCTTGAGATAAGGCGTAGAAGCAATTTTTGTTGTGCATAATAACAAACAACATTGTAACTGTCTGTAAAAATCGTTGCAGATTTGCCCTTAAGAAAAAATATAGCTAAGCACTGTTTATTGTCTTTGTTTTCTTTAATTATACACCTGTTATTTTAAACCACGAATTATTAACTAACTTGCTGTTAGAAAACTAATACTTTCAACCCGAAAAATTAAATCTAAATTTGTATGATGTTTAATATTTGATAGGTATAAAAAATTGAATACATTTGTTTGTCTATATAATTGCAATTAGGAGGTCGAATGCCAAAAACCGCATTTTTCTAGCTTGTCTAAATATAAGATTTGATATCAGTAAGTGAATCAGTTAACTTTAAATGGGACTCTATTGTATTTTAGTCTCATGCCTGGCTATAATATTTTTCGGTTACGGAACCCTAAATTCGCATTTGAAACATATCTAAGAACACTCTCCATTAAAGCCTTTAACAAACTAAGCCGATTTGGAAGATCATCGCCAATTTTTAGTTTTTCTAAATTAAATAGCTAAGAACATTCTCCATTAAAATGCCTTTGAAACAAAACCAAAAAATCAAAATCGGTCCATCCATTTAGGCGTTACGATGCCACAGACAGACAGACAGACAGACGCACACAGAGCGGTCAAACTTAAAACACCCCTTTTTTTTAGTTCGGGGGTTAAAAATAAAAAGAAGAATATTATTTTCATGCCATTAAAAAAATGACTTCAATTAATCAGAAAGTATTTAGTCTTATCACTAAATGCTATACCCACCATGGCTTGTAATATATCCATTATCTCCTGTATTATGTCAATAAACAACACATTTCATTAAACCGAACAGACTTCAAGCCTTAGGCTTCATAGTTTTGATTATGCATATTAGAGACGGTATTGTAATGTTGTATAATATTACAATAAATTAAATTTTTGCAATGCTTATAATAGCTGTATAATATACATATATAGTTTTATATGGAGCAAAGATTCTATACAAACTATAACTAAACTAAAATCATTAATAAAATTTTAAAATTTATCTGCATCGTGTTTTCTCGTACAAATATAATGTACATTAATAAATAATGGAAAAGGTTTTCCGGTAACATAACCGACTATATACATATAAGATGTTTCAGAATTGTACGTTTTAGCTCTAATAAACAAAAAAATTTATTTAATCGAACGTCTAAGAATAATCATGAGATATTCGAACATAAAGATACTTATTTAAAAATACAACATTCATTGAAGTGTTATTTATTATAAAAATTAAATAATTATTACAACTTATTATGTGCTATGTACTTTTAATGTGAGACCAAAACTCAGGCCGTGGCCTGCCAAATACATAGGAGCCAATTTGGGCTTAGCGGGATGAAATTTGAAGGATGGATATTTGTCGCGTGCGTAATCATGAGTGACAATAAAATCGATGCCAGTGCTTCTAGTGAAAATTTTTGGCGATAAAAGAGGCTGTTATGACTAACTTGCAATTCTTTACATGTTAATGGCATAGAAAATGTCAAATTAAAATTAGTGAAAAACACAAATTAAGTAAACTAAATGCATTAAAAATTGTGTAAATAAGAAATCCAATTGCACAAATATTATTTTTCAAATGTAAATTATCATAATTATTTATTTAAATTTGTGAGGCAATAATATTAAATTTTCAATGTAAGTCATAAATGCAATCCATATAATTATATATGCATCCATACAATTCTATAATTAAAGTAGTGTATCGTTTCCATGGAGACGCCTCCAATAAAACTCACGCACGGTGCGAATAGCGGGATTTACCGGTATGGATTTAGCGGGCTGGCTAAGCATAGTATAGGTATTATTGAACTGGAATTACGTTTCCACTTGGAAACGTCTACCGGTCCGCTAGTTTTATTATATGTTTTAATGCTTCTTATACAACAGCTACTTGATCAACGTCTTGCTATAGAAAAAAAATCTCTAGCGTATGGTGTTTCCCTAATAAATTTTTTTCGGATATGTTTATATGAATTTTTTCGTTATTTTTTGCTGAAAAACACACACCTTAAATAGTGCCTGAATATTCTGAAACATTCTGTATAATGTATATAAATAATTTTTTCCCCGTCAATGTTAGCAGCGTAAATATATATGTAGTTAAAATTAATACTCTGTTGTAATTCATATATTTTAAACATGTAGGTTTAGGAAGTTTCATAAAAGATAAACCTAGATACATATATGAAATATATTATTCAAAGGGTTTAAATTTTATCAGCTTTATAATTCAGTTGAAAAGTATGTTTTTTCAATTTAATTTATACAAAATAATAAATATTTCTATAAACTATTGCAATTTTACTAATAATTATCTGACTGTCGAGCTGTGGTTGTTTTTCGTTCGTATCTTTTATGTATATATGTATATATATAAGTATATTTGTTTGAAAATTTGCTTATTACCTCGTATCTTCCAAACGACTCAATTGATTTAAACATTTAAGATATCATTATATTTGTCTCAAAAACCCATGTATTTTTTGATAAGTGTTTGAAAAAACAAAGCAAATGGCGAATTTTCGGAGCGAAATAGTAATAAGTTAATACAAAAAATTTAACAAAATCTATCGAGTACGGTATCAAAATAAAGAGAATTAAAAGGGGATTACAAAAATATGTATATAAGTTATGTGTTTCAATTTATTTAGGAATTATAGGTTGGTTTATAAGTTTTAACTCCGTTAAATAAAATCTGAAAAGAAAGAAACCAGTAGTTTAAATGATCACTTAAACAGTTGAGACCCACTAAAACTCATTTAAACTACACCGACTCAAATCTATCCAATATTGGATCCCGTAGGTACGCTATGTAAACTACAGGACTCGTTTATTTATTTTCAGAACTTATTTAACGTAGTCGGGTATTTTATAATTATTCATTTTATTCTTTACTTCTTTTGAATTTTTGGTTGATTGAAAAAGTAAGTATTAATATATGTAGTCAACCCTTAAAAACATGCAGTGTGCAACCCTTAATAACATGCTTTGTTATTATACAAAAGTCTCTCATGGTAATGGATTTCAATTTTTTGATTGAATCAACCCTCAACACTCCTTATAGGGAGGTAGGGCATAATGGAACTCGACGAAAAATGGATTAACTAACCGTAATCTTTGAACCTTATCTCAAGAAATTGCAGACCAAATTACACTGAATTATTAAGTTAACCAGATTTAATAATTTTTATGTAAAAACAATAATAATTTAAGAGTAAGTTTTTATTAGTAGCATAAATATTTTTGATAAAAATCAGTTTTAGATTTGAAAGTGGTGGTACTATTTTTTACGTTTATTATAAAGAAAAATTTCCGTATTATGTTATGTTAAGTATTAGTCCATTTTAAATACGTAGTACCATATTAAAAATATTCATAAAATATTTTTTATTTCATTATTTTGTTGGGATAACGTAATTAATATTATATTTGAAATACGTATATCTAATTTAAATTAATAAATAACAATTAAAATATAATGTATATTCGTAATTATTATTATGTATTACGATGTAATTATTTATCAACAAAAGGAAATGAACAATATGGTTCGTAGTTGAAATTGAACTAAACCAGAAACTAAAACCTATTACAATTTAGTTAAGTTATAATTATTATTATTAACAATATTATGTATTTATTTATATTTAAAGTTATTGTTACACATGTCCGGTTAAATAAGATACAGTATGATACAAAGTTGTTTTTAATTCGTCGTCATTGTAGCGAACAAACAGAAAATGGCCGTTGTGACTTTGTACATTTTGCTCATGTACATAATTGTACACTGAATCTAATGCCACATTATTTATGAAAATATAAGTAGGTATAATCACAATATTTATGAAAATTTATCATAAAATGAGCATATAATCATTAAAAATAAACTGAATATAAAAATGTTACGTAACCATAGGGAGCCGAGTATAAATTTCCCACATGCTTGTTATAGGCGTAAGACATGCAAACTCTAACGAGATAAAAGGATATGCAATTTCAACAATAAGCAGCCAAAATCAATCAACGCGTTGTACATTTTACGTGGCCATTTTGACGGGGTATAATTTATCCGCGTGCTTTTCACAGACGTGCAAAGCAACCGTAGTCTCAGCGACATTAAATAGAATAACTAATACAGATAAACAGATCAACGTCTGCAGCTTCTGTGAGCTGAAAATAGCGTATTTAGTTTTAAAGTTATTAGGACTGTTCAAAAACCGTGGGTATTAGACACTTGGCAAAAACGAACTGCAATATTAAAAAAAATGGGGACAGGAATACCACGTTGCATATCAAGTTCCGTTCTTGTAAATTGTGATACGGTGGAAGGCAGGGTCCTTTTTAAGATTATATACAGTTTGTGCATTAAATTAGTGGCTATCTTGTGAAAGTCTTTTTTAAGATGGTTCCAATGATTGTGGCCTTGCTATAAAGGAAAACGAAAATTTTTAGTATTGATTCTGATAAATTCTGACTATGCGATTTTTCCCTTACGCTCTTACAATTAGGCGACAAAATACAAAAAGCTTTCGGTGAGCTATAGAGTTATGAATCGCTCATAAGTAGGTCGTTTGAAGTATAAAAATTGAACACTAGTATAAAAAGTGAATTTTTCTATGATCTTCAATAAACATATTACAATAAGTTTAAGAAAAATTTAACCAATAAATACAATAATAATACTAAAGATATTTTTCAAGAAATGACGGAAAATATATTTTTACCCTATTTTGAACGCGATTCCTCTTCTAAACTCAAACAATTTAATAACAATATACAAAAAGTATTCGTTAAGGTAGTACCTACACGAAAGTGATATTCCAAGAATTTCTCAAAACTCAGAATATAAAATATTTAATTCATAATACACTTGCTGTTAAAATTAGAAGATGATTTACCATGCCATACATGAGATATTAGCAATTAAAAGTGAAGCAATTTGTACGTGTACATGGGAGAAGTGTATAAAAATACACAAATTTACAAATATTATATTTATTTACCAATGAATGACGTCCACCATCTCTATGAAAAACTAATATAATGTAGAATACTATATTTAGAAAATATATAAATAAAAATAAAAATTATTTACCATATAGTTTCGATAAAAAACTTAAATAAATAACTCGTTTTAGCGATGATTTTTGTGGAAAAGATATGAAGACTAATGTTAAAGGCATATGTCATAGTGTGTGTGTTTATATGTATACTAGAAACAGTAGTGAGGAACTACAGTCTTGTGAAAATAATATATGGTGTATGTATAATAGTCATAGCACAGTTAATGCACTGAATGATAGTATTAGTCCAAAACTTTTTGACTGGACGGTCGCGGAGGAACTACCTTAAATAAATAAACACTTTGGATGTGTAGGGTTGTTCATTTGTAAATGTTCTAAGGCTGTAGACTAAATACCGCTTTTATATTTTACGGAGAGTAGGAAGGTAGCAACATGAAGAAGAAAAATGCAATCTTCCTTCTATCTATTTACCTGCAAGGATAGAAAATTAATAATGATGTGCTACCATGTAAGTGGTATCATTTTATTGCGCAACCTGTATAATATTTTATTACAATTACTATAAATAATACGTAAATAGAAAGAAGCACAGACTGTCACAGTGTAAATAGTAACGAGTTTGTTATTCATGTCTATTATTATAAATAGTTCGTAAAAAGAAATACAGATTGTAACAGTGTAAGCATTAGCAAGTTCGTTATTCATTTTGTTATTTCCTCAAATTTGGTATACTTTAACCTGATTTTGTATGAAGTGGCTCATACATTTAAATGCTAGAATATGGAGAAGAAATAATAACGACCATTTGACGTCTTTAATTCCACTTTCTGAGGGTAATTGGTTGTTTGTGTAACAAAAGTAATATGTACGAGATGGTAACCATGGATCTCATTGCTCTTGCATTCAATCAATAAGAAATAATCAGCCCGTTACAATTTCAATGACTACTATAAACCATTTCTGTTGTAGGTGTATAACAGAAACTAAGACTAGATATAAACGCAAAGTTAAAAATTTTGGAAAACTAATAATGCGATATTCGATTTGAAGAAAAGTGTGTTACTTTTTCAATCTCTGTGGGAATTCGCTTAGGTAACGCAGCTCCTGCGCTACGCATTTTTTTTAATGCATTTTAAACCCAATCCTGAAGTCTTAATATATGATCCCAAACTAATTTTAGGAACAATATTATATTAATTTATTTCTCATTTTTAGATTTTACTCAAAGAAATTGTTGTTTGAAAAATATTTTGAAGACAAAAATTAATTGAATGTTTCATACATTGAGACTATTGAGAGTGTGCCTGCTATGCCTGTTTCTTTTGACAGGGAGTGACTATAAGACAAAAACTTTTCGTGTGATATCCAGGTGTTGCGTTTGTTATTATGAAAAAATCTCATAAGAACAAAAAAAAAAAAAAACTAATGTCCCTTGAGCTTCAAATATTGAAGCTCTCCCACTATTGCAGAAAATTTTGCTTCACAAGTTTGTACACAAAGCCTACTATATGAACAGGTTCCTATATGAATCTATTTTTAACTCTCGAACTAAAAAAAGGGGTGTTATAAGTTTGACCGCTATGTGTATGTGTCTGTGTGTTTGTCTGTCTTGTGCATCGTAATGTAATTTAACGGAAAATGTTCTTAGTTATGTTTCAAGTGCGAGATTAGTGTTCCGTACCCGAAAAAACTAAAGAAATGGCGATGATCTTCAAAATTGATTCAGTTTGGAAAAGGCATAACATATAATTTTAACATACAAATAATTACTATGGAAATGAATGAACTTGGCTCTATTCATTTCGAAAAGTGAAAAGGTAAAATAATTTAGTAATTCAAAAAAATAATTCAAAAGAACAAAGTCAACTGAAATATTTCAATTTCAATTAAAATATTTCCAAAAATTTGTCTCCAAAAATGATAACTCTCTAAATATCCTATTCATCTCATCTGATGTCCTTGACCATCACCTTGATATTGATTTAAGAAGGAGGGTTATAAGTTTAAATTGCTTATCTGAGCGTCTGTGTGTTTCTCAGTGGTATCATAGCCCTTAAACGGTCGAACCTACTTAATTGAGAACATTTTATAGCTAAGTTTCAAAAAATCGGTTTACAAGGAATTAATTGCATTTGCCGTGGGTTTTTTAAATTTTGTAAACTTCACTTGTATATGAACAGGTTTTGGTGGAAAGATTCGTAGAATTGTTACATCTTGTACAAAATATATAGAATTATGTTTTATAGTGGTAACTTTTCACTACTAGAAAATCTGTTTATTATTATGGGAAAATATGACATCCAGCTCAATTTATTAACAAAGTGTAATTTAATATTTTGTAGATATATAATAGTATATTCAACCATATGTTACTTACATATTCTAATATTAAAGCAATATTCTTTTCCCGGAAATCATGTTGAAAAGTCTATTTCTAGTATGTTTATGAACAAATTAAATAAGTTCAAATGTCAATATTATTACAAAATGTGTACTTTAAAAACATGTTTCCCAAGTAGATGCATTTAAATTTAGAAGTTGTCAGCTTTGTTAAAATATGTAAAATCTTCACGTAAGTAATTCAATTCATTTCAATTATTCATTCTTGCTTTAAACAATAAAAAAGGATGGTGAAAATGAACGTAAGGAGGAGGTATCCAGCTTAATCAATTAACTTCATACACAACATTTTTTTTTTTTACTTTACTATGCAAATTTAAGTTAATTTTTAACACGTTTTTATTAACGTGACTAAACTCTTACTTTCGGGGATGTAAATGATTTTAAGTAATGCATATGTCAGGAGTGTCCAACCTGCCGCTTCTTGAACTACATGCGACTCTTTGAAGGATGTGGTTCTTGATAAATGTACCCGAGTTTTTTTCATTTTTGTGTTATTATATATTTTAAAAAGAATTATTATCGTTCCATAAATGTTTCAAAATCGGTCCAAAAATGTCTCAGAATGATATGATCGAAAAGCATCCGGACAAACATAAACAGTGGAGTAATGGTCCGTAATCGATCGACTCCAGACCGATTTTGAATTGGCAAGCTTTCATTGCAACGGGCAGTTGACATTGTGCTCTGAAGGAAACAATTACTCTTGCTACGGATATAATTTATAGTCGGGAAGTATCCTGAATTGAAAAGGCTGCTTGTCGAATTATTTAAATATCCGGGAAACCTTACTTTTGTGAATCATTTCATGCCACTTTAAAATTTTGAAATAAACCCAAACGTCGATCAGTATTCACTAACCAGCATCTGAAAGAATTACGGGAAAGGGCTGTCACCAATTATTCACCAAATTTTAAAGAATTATTAAGAGGAGTAAAATATTTGTGTTTAATTTTTAATATTTAATTTCAATACACATATTTTGTATTTCTGTAAAAAAAAATTTAATACCTTTTTTCAAATTTTGAAAAATGGCTCTGACTATCCAGGAGTTTGGCCACCCCTGGTATATGCAGTAATAAAATGTTGAAGATTTTTTTTTCAAATTTAGAAAAATGGCTCTGACTGTCATGGAGTTTGGCCACCCATGGTATATGTAGTAAGAATCGAAGACGTATCGAAACGGAATTTGAAAATGAGATTCAAAAAAACGATTCGAAATAGAATATACAATGTTTAATATATAATGGTGGAAGTTAGAGAGACATAGATATATTAGGTTAGCATTGGGAAATTTTCTACCTTAAATTTAAAATGTAGCTTTAATATTGATAATTTAATTTAATTAATTTTGAATATCTTCACCCAAAGTGGAAAAATTAATTTGTTCGAGGTAAAATAAATATAGTCAAAATTTAATGGGCTAATGGGACAACCCTGCTTTATTGCAAAAAAGGATAAATTGAACATTTACCTTGACATATTACATCATTAGTTACAAGCTTCCAAAAATTTAAAACAATTTTCCCCTTTTTTACGTCTAAAAAGTACTGCTGAGCACCCACCCCATTAACATTCAATCCATTCCGTCTATTTAAAATATATAGATGTAGTATATTATTTAGAAATAAATAATAATGATTTCTATATATTTCTGAGCATATTGTTCAATTGCGAAAACCAATATTCTATAGAATCTAAAGTAGCTCGTACACAATTTAACTAATGATATTCTCAAAGATTTTCTTACAAAAAGAAATCAACATAAGAAAAAATAAATAAATAAAATTATTATTTCCACACGGTAGCATTACTTGTATATGTTACCAATCATTTTTATCAAAGAAATAAATAGGGTAATTTAGGTTTATATCATCGATATATTTATAATACGAATGCCTATTATACAGGTACTAAAGTGATACCCACCCGCTTCGCTGGGTTTAAAAGTAAAGAATGCTCCCGCTTATCCCTTTTTTATAACACTCGAAATAATGGTGGGGATTGTTTTACACAGGTACATAAATTACTATTATACATTTTTTTAAATGTATAATTAAATTAAATTTTTTATTTTTTATTTTTTTAATTTAATATATCTTTATAAATTATAGTTCATGTGTTATTCTGATATATCAACTATATTGCTGTGCAGTTTCATTAAAAACCATTCGCTAGTTTAAGCGTGAAAGCGTAACAAACAAACAAACAAACATGCTTACTTTCGAATTTATAATATATAGAGATACAAATAGGTATAAGGCTAGCGTAAATCTGTATAGACTTATTTACCAACAAATTAAAAATGTGTGAACATAGTCCATATGTAGATTAAAAAAACTGGGAAAATGGCAAATTGTGAGACGTTCCCTTTTTAAATTTTAGGTCCGACAAATTTGTATATGGCTTGTCCTGTCGACTTTGATCCGCAGTCTCATATTTGTCAAGGCAATCGGCCTACAGGCGTGTAGCTTTAGTTAGTGTTAGCCAATATCGACATTGTTGGAGACTCGATTATCTTATTTGAATAAGAAAAATACCAAAATATTCATGAACTTTAATCTGGCAAAGAAATAAAAATTTCTGGGCCCATTACTAAAAATGTCAGTTTCCTTAATATCGACCTTGTTTAGTGTTGTTGGACTACCCAACGGCAGGGAATAAATTTCAAATAAATATTAAGACGTGATCCCACTTGGTAAATAGTTGGCATCCTAAATTCGTTGAGATGCTTTGGAAATTTTTTGTTACAGCTTTTTTATATTTTTGAGACAGACTATAAGAATGAATAGATAGATAAATAGCTGTGTTATAATTTCTATGATTTTTTACTGACGCCGTATGTAAAAAGTATAGTCTAAATGAGGTTAGGTTTTATTCTACTTTATATTCTAGTCATGGAGCAGTAAACAAACAAAAATAGATATACTGCAATGTTTTCATAACATAATAAACAACATAACAATAATATTTTTTTTCTTAACAGATGATGGACAAATAAACCATACGACTAACAAGACGTATCATATCAATTTATACGTAAATATTGGTTTGCTTGTACTCTACCATGGTGTTGAGGAGCCGCTGAAAATATACGAAAATTAAAATGACTGTTTTTATTCGTATTTTGCTGCCAAAGTATTATATTGGGTGTTCCAAAACGAGTCATATAAACAGGTCATCTAGATAAGTAAAGTCTCTTAGTAAGGAGGAGACTCATTGGTATAAGTTGAGTGATTTTCATCTGATGGACATTCTGAATTGGGCCTTGAACTTGAAAATCACTCATGGTTTCTGTCTAGAACAATTTTTTAAAAGAAAAGGAGATTCGACTGAAGTTGAATGTAAAAATTTATCTGTTATACAATAACAGAAGAAAAGTTTACAAATTTAAAAAATCCCTCTACACATGCGGTTTTTTCCTTGGACATTTCTTCAAAAAGAACAGATTTTCTTGAAGCCTCCTCCCTCTGTCTCTTCATTATAAATTTACCAATAGAAATGTCAGGGAACGTCAATTTTCTAGTAACATATTTGGTTGATTACTTGCTATGTAGATCATGTTTGGCTATTAATCAAAGAGATTATTAGATGACCCTTGGCATTTAATATTCACATATTTCTATAAGAAACTGATAATTATTCGAGATAATGGTGAAATTTAATTTAAATTCCAAACTATATGAAATAAACCTTTACTATTTGAATATATTGTGCGTGTGGTTTGTATATCTCAGTTTCGTCCTTTATTGATAATCACTTTCCATCATTTTCTCTTATTCTTTGCTTTCGTCATTTCTGAAATAATTCCCTTGCGTACATAATGTATTAAACTATATTCAAATACATAATTTATGCATGTCTATTCTAAACAAAAGATTCTAACCAACAATTTTTGAAAACTATATTTCAAAAGAACCTTCGTTGGTTTAAGGCGAAATTAGATTCATTTTCCTATTTTGAATTTTTATATACCAACGCAATTAGAGTCCTTTTACATCTAATTTACTATATTTCAGAATAACTATATTTCAAACCAGCGACGTGCCATCAATTATTTGTTCTTACCGGATGATGGCTTCCTTCTTTCCATAATTATTCCTGGAATCATCTCTGTTACATCTTCTAATTAGCAAACAATTCTGATTCACGTTTGCTTTTTTGTTATCAAGCTAAAATCAACTTATGCGCCCGCCCCACCCATTCCAACCACGCCCTATTTTTCCCCCGCCCAAATTCAAACATTTCTCAACTTTCGGTGGACTTTATCCAAGGACACAACCAAAATGAGCGTCTGCAGCGCCACTTACTTACTTACTCTGGTGGTCAAATCTGGAAGCTTGTGTCAGGATCGGCCTGACTATACGACTTATGGATAGTTGTTCTGAGATAGTTAGTGGTATAGTGAAACAAAAATTTAAAGTTTTGTAGCTCTAAAAATCAACAATCCCTGGGGTGGGTCAGTTGTGGCTCTAGAGGTTCACACGAATAAATTCCCAATATAATAAAGACCCTGTCTCATGATAAGACATTATACCGAAAGTGAGACCCATAGCGAATTTATATTTTCCCTGATTTTAAGCGGGTTTTATTTGTATTTAATAAATTGGAACTGAAAGAGTGATTTGTTCCCAAACGGAGCAATTTCGTACTGGAGTAATTTTAGCTAAATCTATTTATTTTGAGGTGTACTATTCTACTACTCGTAGTAGAGTGATGTCTTTTTATTAAAAGCCGTCTTTTTTTAAATTTAAATTACAGTGACTAAAATTAATTCTATCAGGTATCATCACTTGATGTTCTTTTAAATTTACCAACATGAAACAACCTTCTTGTAGAATGCCCGTCCAATTTAATTGTATTGGTATATAAGGATACATTTTAATGTCAGCATAAGTGGTACTTGCAGCAGTTCTTCGAGTCTGTAATTTACTACAAAACATGCAATAAATGTGTCTGATGCAATATTACAGCAGTATATCTATCTACTTCAGAAGTGTTAAAACAAAATAGTTTTTTCTTCGGTTATTATTAAAATATATTTTTATTTTGCATTTTTTTAATACCAAAAATTGTTTCCAGGGATATTATAGTTAAATAATTGTTACTTCAATTCATTATTTCTTAGTTATTTACAAAAGTATTTGCAAATAAACGTTCTAGTACTGAGTAGAAATGTATAAAAGCAATAAAAAATTCTTAAATATGCAAAAACGTTATTTTGGATTTGAAAGATTTACGAAGGATGCATGCTTGCGAAAGGTTATTTTCCTAGTTTGTCAACGTATGGTACGGAACCTAAGTATCCATATCACTACAATGATAAATTTGTTGTTTAATTTGATTTCTTCTAATAGTCGATAAATAATAAAATATTTAATTAATACATCAATGTATCAATATTTTATCAAACTTCAATATTAAAACATTCATTTCATTATTTTAAAATTTTATTATCAAATAAATCACAGTTCAAGTTATAAAAGGGAACCACACTCTTAAAATAAACAAATATCATATATATACAGGATGCGCAGAAATAACAAACACGCCAGCGTAACGTTTAAACACTTGCACCTCACTCTCGCAGTTTCTTACTATTTCTCCTCCCTCCCTCGGACTGGCCGCTGTATCGCCCATCTGATTCCTGCCTATTTTAATTAATAGCTATTTTTTACCTGATTGTTGCATCCTTTGGCGTCCTTTATTTCTGGAATATCCTGTATGTACATGCTGAGTAACCAGTTTTTTAAAGTTCACTACCTTTTTCTGTGAGTGCGAAATTTTGAAAAAAAATATATATTTTAATTTTTAATCTAGTTTATTTAAATAGAAAAAAATTGTATTTTGATTCATTATCTTAAAATAAGAGTTGTGTTGGGAAAAAATTTCTAAGGAAAGTTGTTACCAACACTTGTATCAATCTAATGGCCATCTCGATTTTCGGATTTGACTTCGATGAACTATTTTTGGTGAAGATCGAAATTGTGGATTAATCAATACAAGAATGAATCTAGATAAATGAATAACCCATTATTATTTACATTTAAAAAAATCGCCATAAGTGTTGCTACAAGGACGTGCTTGGAAGTCCTGACCCAGGGCTTGGCTAAGTGTAGGTGGAAAATTAGATAATATTGACTTTTAATTGAGTTAGTTTGAATATTTATTTATTCATTTAAAATTGTCACAAATTTGAAATATAAAGGGATTTTGAAAAGTTTTTTGTTGTTAATAAAGTACTTTTAAAATCTACCAAAAATATAGTGGTTGGTCTATTTAAAAATCAGAAATTGGATGCTGTATTTCTTAATATGGTCCAAAAACAATTCTTTTTTGTTACTTTGTTACTAGATTACCTACAAATTTTTAAATATTTTACTTTTTCAAAATTTTGCTCCACAGAACAAAATATAAGGGTGAAAGAACAAAGCATTGATCACCTTGTATACATCTATATATATATATATATATAATATATACATATTATATAAAATACAAATGTGAAATTAATGCGTGAAAAAAATAATTTGTTATTCACAAATGACAGTTTTGTTTTATGGATCACTTAACCGTAGAAATATTAAAATATTATACGAAAATTTAAAAATAAAGTTTAAACGCCCCAAAATCTCCGTATACAGTATTTAATACAGTTCAAGCTTGGTTTTCCATATTGTATCTTGGTTTTCGAATTAGTTTTCCACATTGAATAGAATTATTTTGTCTTTCCGAAACGCTGAAAAGAATTAAATATCTGTAAATTCAGCTAATTCAATTAATTTATTATTGAGAATTTTAGTTTATGGAATTCATTATTAAAATTTCATTATTGCAATATCCACTTATATTTTATACATGTTTGTGACTGTTTTTTCGATCTATTAAATCATATTCAAACAAATGTGAAGTTTTACAAAGATTTTTTGGTTAATATAGTCAACATTAGAAAAAAGAATAGAACATTTATTATATGCGTCAGACAAAGATAAAGTTATAAATTTTTTTTTGTACAAAATATTATACGATAAACAATATATAATATTTTTTGAATGACCAAATAAGGAAAAAATATAATTTTTTTTGTAAACATAAAAACAGGTACATTAAACTAAAAAAAATAATTTAAAAAATTAAAAACAGGTTCATACATGACAGGTACTTTAGAGTAAGGGAAATAATTTGGAATTCAAAAAGGCTTATTTGTTCGTTGAGGAGAATTCCTGTTTTTTTTTTTTTTGTTAGTATACCTCCATAGCTTCCGTGTTTTTTTACAAAATCCATTCCGTTTTTTTAATAAATAAATCCATTTTTTTACAAAAATAAGAAATCCAATACGTAAACAAACTAATTTTAAATTTTTTAACCAAGTATGACTTTTGATGTAAATATCGATATTCGATAAAAATAAATTTTAAATAGAAATAGCTTAACATTCAAAAATAAATCTAAATGTAAAAATTTTTAAGAAATTTTGCTCTCTACATATTTATTTCCGAAAAAGAAAAAATAAATTTACTTAGTTAAACGTCAAAACACGAAAATTTAAGCAATAAAATGTTATTGACAGTTCAGAATTACAATACATAAAAAAAATTTAATTTAATAAAAAAAGTATTCGTGTTTTAAAACATCTAGTTGAAAGAAGAAAAAAATGAAGGAAAAAAAATATAAAGCAAGCATGTCCAGGAAAGGGGAAAAAGGAGAAAAACTTTCTAACAAAACTATTTCATAGAAAGTTTTTCTTTTTTATTGTCGCATAGGTAGGTGGTAAAAGGTTTTTATTATATTGATAAAAAAAGAAAGTTTACTATTAAGGGCAATAAAATTACACTTGGAGAGTATTTAAAAAGAATGACAAAAAAAGGTTTTCAACTTTATGTGACGAAAGTTTCCGTTTATAAAATAATTAAATGCAGTTCTATGGGTCATAAAGGATTGAAGTACATTTTTGGAATGTTGTTAAAAATTAGTGCTTTTTTACCCGACTGTCAAGGAGTGGTTAGGTTTTTCGCGAGTATCTTGTATGTATGTATATTAGTAAATTTCTTCATTACCTGGTCTTCCAAACGGCACAATGAATTTGAACATTTAAAGGGTTGTAATGAATTTGTTTTTAAATCAATTTGTTTTTAAGGGTTTTAATCAATTTGCAAATTTTTATTCAAATAATTTATAATAAAAAGCACACTAAAAATATCAGTGTTTTTTTGCCCGTTGTGTAGAGGTTAAAATAGGTAACCAGGGCAATTCAAGTATTGTAAGTAATTAGTAAGCGATTTTCTCAATTTTCCAAAGGATAATTGCAAAAGAATGATCAAATAATATTCTAGGGGTTATAAATGTTGGGGTATTATAATGCTGGATCCATTTCGATGAAATTTTTTCGTTTGTGTGTTTAATCAAAAAATTAAAACCCATGAAATAAATGGTCGAAACGCATATAGCTAATGCATTATATTACATCTTCCCATATACTTATGCATTTCTTTGCGTCCCACGATATTTATTTAGAATTGTAAACAGGTATTTGAAGAGTATAGAGGTATTATTGTGAATAGGTTTTGATGCAAGAATGCTGGCCCAAGAGATATGAGCACAATTTATTTTATTTATGTTTGGCGGGAGAGTTAAACAGGGGGCGAGCTAGCGGGTATGCTTAACAGGCTAAGCGGGCTGGGTAAGTATAGCATATCTATTAATGAATTGGATCTTAAGGTTAATTTAGATTAATAATCGCTGATCAATTGTTATAAATAAATAAATTCTAGATGAAAATAAATTCACCGGGTCGTCTAGTTTTTATAAAATAAGAACATTTTCCGAAAAATCTCTAGAAACGTCCGGATTTTAGCTTTTCATAGTTACTTTTTTACCCAAAAAATGACCCGACCTTTTATTTAATTCGATTTTAAATTTTTGGGTCGAAATTATCCGAAAGACCAAGTTTCATCAAATCCAAGAAGCAAACTTTTTGTAATTTTCTACTTATTCGAATTGTGTATAAAAATCACAATTATATATCATTTAATACTAATTTTACACTGTGCTAATTTAGTATAAAGTTAGTTTTGAATTCAGTAAAAAGTGTCTAAAAATGTAATGCAAGGCTTGCACCGAAATGTTAAACCGATATATGCTTTAATAATTTTAAATTTTAGTTTATTATTATAAATTTGTTATATTCAATTTTAAAGAATGTTATAAAATTATATTTATTATTTTCATTTTGGGAATCGATTATTTTTATTATAGATATTCCTAGAGTATATTTATAGTTATATGCATTTATGAAAGTCTCGAATGATATTCATATATACTATTATTTATGAGGAAATAAAATTAATATAATAAAATATATTTTCAGCTTGCCAAATTTACGCCCTGGTTTCTATTTAACCGCTGATATATAAATATTTGTAATTATTTATACTTCATTTTATTTGTAATTATTTATACTTAATTTTATATGTTTTTGTCCAAAAAACTTATTATAAAACAAAAAATTTTTAAATAAATAAATTTTTTAGTTCCAACAGTATGATAAATTTTGTTTTGCACTTTTGCAATACTTTTTATTATTGGGTTATTGAGAACTATTCTTTCAAAACCTCATTATTTGAGTGATATAGAACGTTTTGTTTCAAATAATTTTATTTTAAAACCAAAAATAAAATATATCTCTCATAACGATACTCTTCTGTTGGCAAGGATACATTTTTTAATGATATTTGAATATAATAACGTTGAATATGATATTCTCAGGAAATAATTAAATTTTGTTTCTTTGAAGATGTTTTCTTAGCGAAAAGTTAAAAAAAAAAAAACAATACAGTATTATTATATTTTATCTATATCGTCAAGCTATCCTGACTCGGCTAAGAAAATGAGAAAATTTCATAAAAGTCATCCTTAAGCTATCAGCTTAGCCCTAGTGATTTTAGTGCTGTTCACATGGACAATTCACCTGTATCTGTACAATTCATAACTTGATACTTCTCTTTTTGCAAAATTGAATGAATGATAATATTTTATCATATTTGAGATTTTATTAATCTGAGAGATCTGAATGAACTTTCAGATAATTATTTATCGAAGCATATATCTTGCTTTATAAAAAATAGTATTATGTTTAATTTTCGACTATATAGCGTTAAATTCATTCCATCTTAGTGGACTAACTAATGTTACTATGGTACTCAGCATTTCTATGTTATAAATCATGCTAAATTGATTACAAATACAACTTTTCTTTACGGATAATTTGTCAGTATCAACAGCGTTATTAACACTTTTTATACCCTATAAGTATGTAATATATATCAAGATATACTAACTTTGCAACTTAAAGTGTCTGTCCAACTAAGAAGTTTTTGTGAATCGCCCTTTTTATACGCACACTTTTAAACATTTTTATGTAATTTTTACGTGTTATTAAGGACTTCTGAGTAGATATCATCTAGTATTTAAAATCAAAATTCTTCGGATTATCCAGTTATTTAAACATCACCTATGAAGTGATGAGTTATAAAAATTTCCTTTAATAACCTAACCTTATAAAGTTGAAAAAGTTTATTTTAAATATTTCCTTGTATACACCTAAACCTAACCAACCATAATAATTATGTATCTGAATACATGCATGTTTGTTCCAATTTAAATAGGTACTGTTTACGAAGTTTATTGTTCAGTTTCCCAACGAACATAGAACGAAATTGGAAGGGACACGGTTTATTCCATCATAACAGAAATTAAGAGAAATATTGTTTTAAAAGACATGAAAACATGTCAATCCTTTCAAAAACAACAAATTTATACTTTTTTAGTTTGATATGCATTTGATATTGGTATTATACACTTTCAAAAAGAACTATCGTGTTTTTGTTTATTCGATAAGCATTTTTTTTAATCAATTTTTCTGTTGGTTTTATCAATTATCGATAAAATTCGAAACTTTTTTCCTGTTGCGTATATAGTACCTCACTTTTTGCACAAAAACGATAATTTTTGAAAAATAATCAGCATTGTAGGAAATGGCGTGACATTCAATGGTAAAATGTTAACGTCGGGCCGTTTGAAAGATACATAATGTGCAAATATCATAAGTGTTTTCTCTTTTCATAAATTTTTTGGTATAAATAAGGAATAGGTAGGGGTGGTATGTTCTTCTTTTTATTGAATATCTTCATATTACGATAAAATATAGTAATTGCACAGGTTTCAAGAGAAGAAACACCTCAAAATTTGAAAATTTTAGATTAAAAATTAGTAAAACAGAAACTTGGGTTTCAAATTTCTAAGCTTGTGGGACCTTAGGCGAAAATTTTATAGGGTAAACCCACCTTTCCTTCACCCGACACTAAAATACCAAGCCATAGTTTGACCTGAAGTTCTCCTAAAAATACGAGGAAGTTTCAGAGCTGTACTCAAAAGGGCACGATCAAAAAGCGTACCGGCTGTCTAGGAGCTAGACACTATTACACCATAGACCTATATATACCTAGATATACCTAGACCATGAACATAACCTACCAAGTCATTTTTAGGCTACTATAATTACAAATTATTTTAGGGTGTTTCAATTTTTTTAAATTATGTGTCCATTTTGAACGAATGAAGACATATCATGTGGAGATAAACATACAAACACCTTAACTAGTAGTAGATTTTTATACTTTTTTTTTCTTGTTTCATCAAATTCTAAAACAAAAATTTTTCTTGCATTTTTCTCGATGCGAAATGACCATATATTTATCATGAAGCAATTTTTGTTTTTGTGATACCGTCGTTGTGTTTTTGGCTTGGAAATAATTGTGAACCCAGTAAACTTTGACTTTCACTCACTTATAAAATCTACCAATAACACAACAAAACAAAACGATATTTTTATCCTTTGTTTTATTATATAAACTAGTAATAGTTTTCCCAAGTGATAAGTTATCTGACAGTATTCGTTGAAAAGTTAATCATGAATGAAAAAATGTCAGCGTTGAGTTTCATGGCGGTGCTTTATGTATCTAAACAAATGAAATAAAAATATCAGTTTTGTTTGTTAAAATAAAATGATAACATGTCGTATTGATTGACATTGATCTATTGATATTTGTTTGGTGATGACGATAACTATACAAACAGTATGTATGACGAACATATCCTGTGATAGAAATACAAGTAAATACGGATGTACTCTTCTATATATTCTAATCGTGTATCGTACAAAAATATTTATTTATTCCTTTATTTCATTATCTATGAACTGACTGACATTTTTATTTTTATGAAATAAACTAAATATTTTGAAAAACAATAAATTCTTCGAATATGAACAGTTCGTAAACTACGTTCTTTCTGAAATTCTCCATTTCTGTAATATTTTGAGTGTTTCTTCGTCCTCAGGTAAAAAAAAGTAAAAAAAAAGGTGAACTTGACAAGTAAGTATCTTAGTTGAGAAAAGCTCTACAATTTAGCAAGGATAAGTAACTTACTGCCTCCAGAAGTTTATCTGCCTTCAGAAGAAAATCAGTTTTAAAATTTTGTCACGAGGAGTTAACTTGACTTAACCATTCCTTCTTTATAAACAAAGAAATTCATATTTATTGACATCAATGAGTTAAGTTATGAATTTAGCTGAGCTATAACTGATCTAGAAGCTGAATTATTAAACTTTTTTTTAAAATAATTTATTTAGGTTATTTCTACTCTGTGATTGTAAAGAAATTCCTATTTATTAATAACTGGCTATAACCCGCCATATTTCGCTGTGGAACATTATAGTTGCATTGAAATAGATGAGAAGTATTCAGCAAATTTTATGAAATAAGATTTTATTTGAAACCAGGATATATTTGATAATATTCGATCATTCAATGAGATATCATAAAAACGGTTTTGAAATGAAAATTTCGTCATTTATTTGCATTTTGACTTAGACGAATATCAGATATTCAGTCTTGTGTGACAAATCTAGATACCCAAACTTGGGCTAAAACTCAACCAAATAAGATTTTTCATTTGATAATAATTTAAGACTCCTTTGTTTTTAAATTCCATAAGTTTTGGTTTCTAAATTCCATACTTTAATCAATATTGGCTCAATTGTTTTTTCCTATATGGAACATTGTAAGAGCAGGATGGTTATTGAACTTCAGCGATGGTATCTATTTCAACAATTAGTTATAGAGTATAGGCGGCAATTCAATAATAAATATGGTTTTGATTTTATAATTCCAAGAAATTTACGTGTTAACAGATAATTAATTGCCTAATACAAAATATACCTTCATTGAAAGCTCTCTACCTGGAAATTTGAACAAAATGATTATAATATCATATCACAGTAGATGAAATATTAGTTAATTAGTTAATAGCCCAATGAAATAAAGGTAATTGTTTGTTCAAAAAAATTCAAGGGAAGTTTTTCAACGGGATTATCTCGATATTCGTAATCAAGAAATGGTTTATGACAAGTCCATAGCGAAAACATGTGCACAAAAAAAATTATTGAAGGTCAAAGGTTTATAGTTTTCGAAATATTTAACTGAGAAAAGGGAGAGTAAGTCGCTTACTCTATACTACACGAAAAATTGAAATATATTATAAGACTTCGCCCACCGTTAGAAATGTAAAAAATTGATATTTAAGCAATTCAAAATTGACCAAGTTTCATACAAACTTTCAATCTTCATTTTAACCCCTTAGGGGATGAATTTCCAAAAAGCCTTTCATAATGCACCCTTATGTCATTTAAGGAACGTTTTTACATAAATTCATGCTCCATAAATTTCAGCTGTGCGTTGATCGATCGATCCATCAGCCAGCCAGTTTCTTTTTCTATATATAGATGGACTATATATATTTATGATAAGAAGCTTTTAAGCTAAGGAAATTTTGTTGATTCATACATTCATTTTTTTTCCTGTGGTGTTCATAAAGGTTCATAAAGAAATAATTAACATTTCTATTGCAATGGCAAATAATTCGTGCTTCATTTGTAATGAAATTGTGTAATTTGATCCAACTTGAAATTTAGGATAGCTTACATTTCAATTTATAGTCGCAATATTATTTTACTGCAAATTGTTATATTTTGTTGCAAATTATTTGTATATTATTTGACAGTCACAATTATCTCTTAGCTCCAAACGATTCTAACAGATAGCGATATCTGTTGACTAGATTGAGTAAGTATTCAATAGATGGTGCTATGATCAATCGTGTTCACAGACCTTCCCTTTCAAATTCCAATCTAGTGGATTCTTATACCAGACTTAATGCCTTCGTTCGTAAATAATAATTTCATTGTATTAAGGGGTAACGGTAGTAGTGAATCAGTCATGGAGGTCGCTACGTTTTATTACAAATGACCTCTATGTAAAAAAGCATGGTGGTCTTCGTGACTGATGTCCTCCTCTTGAATAGCTTACTACAATGTAATATAACAAGAAGTTTCGCCACAGCAACGCGTGGCCGGGTTTGCTAGTATAAATATAAGGATTTTATTAAAGTCAAATTATATTGGAGTTAATAATATTACATTGATATAAAATAAAATTACATTTATTGATTACATAAGTATGTATATAAACATGGATTTGACTTTAAATTCTCTAATTTATGTTATTATATGAACGTAGTTTAATTCCAAAACTGGCTGTTAAAACTTGTTCTTGTGTGTGTATATATTTCTAAATAACGATGGCTTTGTTTGAAAACGTTTAAATCTTTATGTAGGTACTTATTTTATGTTTTGTTAATAATAAATTGATGTATGATACTTAATTTCGTATTGATCTTATCAGTGTGTTATTATGAATATTATAAAATTTATCTTACCTTGTATAAATACAATTTAATACACATGGAATATGTACATTTTATGTTTAATTTCATTAAAAATAAAATATTTAACTTATATGGAGAACGTTTAAATTTAACTGTACATAGCTAAATAATTTTAATATTTTATTTAAGGAGTTTCGTGACCAAACTGAAAACATTTCAATAAATTTTAAATTATCTTAGTTATTTTATCTAGACCTAGTAGTACAATTTAATTGATTCGAATTTATATTTTACCTAAATATAAATATAAGTTATTTTAAATCAGAATTAAATCGATCGAATTAGTTAAATTTAACTGTGCGCTTTGGTAAACGTACTTTGTTATTTTAAATGATGGAATCGGTAAAATAACTAAAGTATGTAAAATCTGCGAAATAAAGCATAAAGGAAACTTGCAAAGGACGGCAAACTGAATCACTCACAGAAGCATTATTTTTGGCTGAAGAGGCGTTATATATACACACGTCTTGGATGTTAAACGTTGAGCATCAGTTAAACCAGCTATTTCATAAATTTCTTGTTTCAAACTAACAATTTACTTTTCAAACAAGTGACAGTTTTTGCAACTTTCTAATTCATAAAGTTACAAACATATGAAAATAGAATTAGATCCTTTATAATGCATTTCAATATATGTATTTTATACAGACAACAATTCTAAAAGCATTGGTTATTTACAACGTCCTTGACTTTTATCAAGAGTATTTCATACATTCTTATACTTACATACACAAAATAGCAGAAATCGTATCACATTACCTAATATTCATCATATACCTAAATTTTGTCTACCAACGCTTTCCGGTACCTAGCAGAAAACACAAACACTTCTGTATAATACGGTATAGTAAGGTATAAATGATTAGTGTATAGTCAAAGCCAGTAAACACTAGCTGTGAAATTATTAAATAAATGCTTAATGTAAATGTTAGAAGAAAATTTAAGCTTTATCTAAGACTTTCTTTAAAAATAATAATATGATTAGTTATCAAGAATCAATCTCAGTTCTTGAAGGCTTTGACAGTTCGAATTCCGATGCATATCAAATGTCCGATACATATTAATATTTATTAATACGATATTTTTAAACTAAATCCAATTATATTCAATTTCACCTAAAAGTTTTATCGTATTTTATCGTTTTTATAGTCGCAGATAAAAAAGTGAAAACTTCTAAATTAAAAATCTCCGACGTAAAAACCAAATAACTAGCTTTTATATGATAAACTTTCAAGCTTTATTTATTAATATGACAAATTACAACAAACTAATGCTACGCACTCGTTGTGCAAATTTCGCAAGCTTACGTTAATAATGCTGTTATCCCACTAGTATCGTAGAAAACTACTCTTTACTACGAATAGTCCTTTATAAGGGGCTCCTACAAAATTATTTTCAATTTATAAGTTCAATAAAAACTTGTGCTTTAAAATGTATTTTTTATTTAAATTTTATAAACAAACAGTCTTAAAACACAACCCGACAAATTGACATTTTCCAACATTTTTTTTCGTTTCATGTCAACTTTGGTGGATTTTACGTGAAACAATGAAATGGCTTACCCTGTTATTATAAATATGTATAAATTTTATTTATAATACGACTCATAAAGTAAAGTATATTGTTTTATTATTAAAGTAAAGTTAAATAAATACTTTTGGAAAAGTTTATATCGTTGCTTGGTTTAACGTTCGTTTATTCAATCCATTTATCTCAATAAAACAACTTCTATTTCATCACATCAACAAAGTAGAAGAACAAGCAAGACTTATGACGTTTGTTACGATCTTTGAAATATTCCTATGTTTATTCAAGAAGATGTTCATTATATTATGTATTCATGTTGCTAATAAATAACCTGGTAAAATCCATTCACCAAATTCACTTTAAAACTGTTAACTATAAAATAATTCGTAATTGAAATTTATAGTATCTTCAAAATTGCTTAACGAATATGAGAATATTCGTTGTGTATAGAATAAGGTACTAGTGGCGGCAAGTTTATTAAGTAATTAGCATGTCGGTGCAGTTAACGAGAGAGTGAAGCGAGGCCACTAGCACGTGTTCCTCGTTTCATCGAAATTCAATCTAGAACGAATAGCTTTACGGCTAGTCTCACTCATTCTAATAAAAAAATTTTAAAAAAACAATGGTTCTTATGTTTTTTTCGTTCATCTAAGCAACTACGAAGTATTTATTAAATAATCGTGTTAAAGTGTAAATTTATTTAAAACATTGATTGAAAACCTTGAAGAAACTGGCATAGCTCAATCGAAAACAAACAGTCCGTTCAGTTAGAAATAGTTAAATTAATAAAACTTATAATAAAAAAAAGTCAAAAAATATCATTAATGAATGTTCACACAGAACACCCTTATCCCTTGAAACAATCCAAATGTGAAGTAAATTTTCAAAGAGATTTTTTTTGCTCACCGTAAATAAATTTTTGGGTTAATTCATACTATAAATGTAATAATTATGTTTGGTAACCAAAAATGAATTGAACTAGTTTTTTTATTTTCTTGCTTCCAAACTTTTTTCCTTTTTCAAAGTGTTTGACAACACAATACCCAAAATATGGGAAGAAGAAACTTAGGTCTGAATTTTGACTTTGTAATTTTTTTAATTTACCATTTTTAATGGCATGAATGCCATCCTAATGTTTTATCTGTAGAAGAGAGAATACTAGGACGTAATTAAAAGATAGGGCTCATTTTCTCTAAAAATAAGAGAAATCCACAAAAATTTTACTTTTATTTGAAAGATAAGAGTAACTTTCGAACGATTTTTAATTATCTTATCTGATTGTGAACATTTTAGTATAAATTAAGTATTTATTGAAATGCAATCTAGATAGAGGTAATTTCATTACAGAATAATTTTGTTTGTTGTGGCCTGAAATCATAAAACAAAACCAATATACTTGAATGATGTTTCTATTCTGTGTGACAGTGACATCAGGAAAATTTTCCTAATTCATCAACAAAATCGAAAACATTTCGACAAACTTATAATGTATGCACATACATAACAAAATAGTTGTCAAAAACTTTATCAACCATATTAGCGGTATATGTTGATACTACTTACATAATTTCTACATACAACGTCTATATATTAGCAAATTTTCTGTTAGAAAATGTATCAATTTGTACCGGATTTCACGAAAGTTTCTTCAAATATCCTTTGATCTTACCTGGTAGTCGGAAATCACTATCGTTCAAATATACATAGTGAGACTTAAATGAATATTCAGTGAGTTATAAAAAGTATAGTTTCTCTATTAAAGATGTATTTTTAAAATATCTTGGCACTGAAGATTTATAAACTCTCTGTATATGGCATAAAGCACATTTATTGTATTTCTAGTGTTGGCCTTATCGCCATCAACAAAAACAACAACCATACGAATTGAGGCTTCTGCAATTCTGCCTTAAAAAGTGTTAATTTATGAAGCAGATTATTATGAAAACTAATAGGACCATATGCGGATAGTTTAAAAATTAGCCGAATCAAGATACCTTTAAAATAAATAACTAGAACAGAGAAAGCTAATTCTTGTACAACTGCCCGCCTGCCTATCTGTTTCTCTATAACAGACACGATAACTCCAAAACGAAACAAAATATCAAGCTGAAATTTTTATAGCGTGCTCAGGAGGTAGATAGTGGGGTCGAGTTTGTTAATGAGCAACATAGATCAATTGGGTCTTGGATCTGTAGAACTCGTCTTGTAAACCGTTAGGGATAGAACAAAAGTTTAAATGTAAAACATGTTCCTTATAAAAAAATAAACAACTTTCGTTTGAAACATTGTTTAGTAGACATGAATGTTTTAACCGTGAGGGCACACATTAGGTAAGAACATTATATAGTATGTATTATATGGGAGTATCAGTTAAGTGTGTGTGACACCACAGTATTCTTATACATAATGACTGTGGCTATCTAAGGGTTGTTTTTTCTTTACTAACATGACGTAAAAAATTGTTTGTTTTCACTTGTTTTATTTTATTTTTATGTAAGTGTACACTTAATGATATAAAATACGAAGTTTTAACTTATTCAAATTCTGATTAGTTTTAAAAAAAATTATAAATCATAATATTGCAGGAAATTTAACCTACATTTTATCGTTTGATAACGATTTTAATGTTTAGTATATCCGTAAATATTTAAGATTTTAGCGTTCTACTTTATATTCTAAATATTGAAACATAATGGTAACCTAGCTAATGCAACAAATTAATGTTATATTATATTTTACTGATGAAAATTTACTAAGATTACGCATCTCTTGCATTACAAACTTTATAATTATAATTTATGATAATCTTCTTGACTCCCATAAACCTCAATAGAAATTATTCACTTTAAATTCACACACAACACACAAAAAGGAGTCGTGGATAGAGAAACTCTGTATAATTATTTACTAACATATGTAAATTTATATAAATTGTATTTTCATCAGTGTTATCTAATGTGTTGTCATCATTAAGGTTTTTGATATAAATTTAAATATTTTGTAATTTAATAAATTTGAAATTATTATTAATATTATATTATACTAGTTTGATACCCTCCCGCTTCACTGGGATTGAAAGTAAAAATAACCGCTTCATAGCCACCTCTCTTGATTTCCCCTTCCGTTACACTCAAAGAGATTATTTTACACATCTAAAATATATGCCCAAGAAAATATTTGACAAACACCGAATTAATGCTTTCCATAAGAAACGCTACTAATCAATTTCAATTCTATCAAGATGATTTAAGAAATAAGTTACAGGTATTATTTTTTTTGTAACATGCTACGCTTTTACTTAATTATTTTCAACAGTAAATAATTCGTGAAAAATAAATATCTGAATAGCCCTGTCAGTTAATTGTCAAAAAATTAAATGGTTATGGTGTCTCCAAATTTATGTTCTGTCTTCTTCTGATTGAAATTGTTTTGTATGATGTATAAAAAAACACGTTTTCACGGACATAGATTACCGGATATTGGTGTTTAGGAAGTAAATAAGAAGGCATACGTTGAAATTGAACAATTCTTTTGTATTTGCATTACTATTTATCTATGTCAAACTATGATGTTATATATAAGTAGTATTCACTTTTCAGTTGCATTGCACATTTTATATTTACTACAGTCATTTAAAACATAATATTCCATGAATCTATCATTTTTAGCAAACAAGATAAACTTTTTGGTGACATGCAGGAGTTCAACGAGTACAATAAATTAACAACTCTAGTGTGAGGTCCATATACAAATTTGGGGCTTTTTATAATAGTGAAATGATCCACAAACAATAAAAAAATAAGAAAATTTAAATTCAAATATTTTTCTTCGGTCTTAAAAGTCAAAGTTTATGACATAGTTAGTCGCCCTATTAGCTCAGTTGATTAAGGCGTAAACAATTCCGTCCGCGGGTAGCTTAGGGTATCGATGATATGTTTCAAGAACGAATGTTTTATAAATGATGGCACTATTATTTATTACAAGCTTTTACTTAACTTGCAGTTATCCTCAAATAATTGAACCGAAATTTTGCATAGACGTTTACTTTGGCATCCTGATTTTCCCATCGCTTCTACCATATTTTTCATACATTTGTTTTTTAGTCTTAAATTGAAAAATTAAATACATGATTATTCATAAAAGTTTAAGGTGCTCAATGACTCGGAGCACCTCAATGTAGGTATGTATGTTACTATGATTGTTCGGATACAATCTTGCAGCTCAATTTTTATATTGAGTGTCTCAAGCTGTTCAACGAATAGCCAGCCATGTGTGAGTGACTCCTACAAAATTCTTTTCTACTTTTTAGTACAATAAAAGCTTGTGCTTTAAAAAGTATTTCTAAAACATGTCTTTTCAAACTGGTAATACAGCTATCTTTTTCAAATAGTTTTGGAGATATTTGAAATCAAAGTTTTTCTGGGCGTAAAAAACTAAAATTTTATTGGTGGGCTTATGCTAGAGCAATACATATTTTTTATTGGATTAAGTGCATCATACCCTGTCATTTCACCTAGTTTGTTAAAAATAAGAGGTGAAAACCCAAGATGGTTGTACTATTATATTGAGAACATATTACATACGATAAAGTATAATATTACTTTTATCGTATCTGTTTACGTAAGCATGGCTCATTGCTACATTGCTAGCTAGTCTAGAGTAGTAAATTATTATCGTTGAATCACATGAAGTGAAAATAGTTTTCTTATCTACTGTACCATTACTCATTGTTTCACATTGTACTTTTCTATTGTTAAAGAAATGTACAGACGAGTTCAGAAAATTATATCCTCCTTTGTCCACAAAAAGTATGAAAATTATAGTCTGGTCACCTTTTCTCTTTTCAAAAATTCTCAAAACATGCAAAAATTATTTTCTTTCACATTCGATAAAATAGGACACATACTAAATGGAAAATTAAAATTTACTGCCATATATCTTTCAATGTAAAATTTTCGTGGAAGTAAAATCTGTGCAATAAAAAAAATATAAAATTTATTTTTATAATCAATTGTTCAACTCATTTTAGTAAGAACAGATACTGAAGACGCTTTTATGAAGGTCGTACCTAATGAATTTGACGATAGATCTAGAAATTCGTATGATTTTATTAAGAAGAGCGTAAAAAAAGTAGCTGTTTTTAATAGCTTTTGTAAAGAGACAATAAATGATTGAAATTCACTATTTTTGTGAAACTAGATCATAATAACTAATCCCCAAATTAACAAAATTTAAAGAATAACAAGCAAAAACAAACAATTGACTGAGTTAATTGTTGAAATACCATGTATGGACAATGTTGATTACTGTGTCACATGTTACACACATATAACTGATAATGGATGTACTCATAATATAATACTACAATTTGCGCTCTCACGGGTAAACAGTGATTTTTACGAAAAAATGTTCAAATTCAAACAAAAGTTGTATAATTTTTTACAAGGAACATTTTTTACATTTAAACTTTTGTTTTATCTCTAAGGGTTTACAAAATGGATCGTAATCGAACCCAAGACCCAATTGACCTATGTTGCTCATTTACGAAATTGACATCACTCTTTACGTCCTCGGCACGCTATGAAAATTTCAGCTGGATATCTTTTTTCGTTTTTGATTAATCGCGATGACAGACGGATAGACAGACGTAAATATATAGATAGCTATTGCGTAATGATTTTATATTGAAAAGATTACGATAAAAAGTTCCCGATTATTGCCAAATAGATTCAACTTCTAAGACATCTTCGAGTATTGTTATCAATACTTATGTAATGCGCTGTGAATAGTAAACTTTATCGTGAAGGTTATTGACATACACACACATACACACTTGGTAGATATCAGTTGTTAAAGTATTCATTATATGAAACTTTAATATAAAACAAAACTGTGGACGTTTTACAGATAAGTGACATTTCAAGATGTAAGATATAACTCACAAAATTACTTATTCGAATACATACCAAACCATACCATACGGATCAAATAAATCTTTTCTATCAATTTTCTGATTGAGAATACGAGATACAACAATATATTTGCTGAATAATTACGAGTATATTTTACAGCTTCTGTGCTGATAACACCACTATTAAAATTATTATGTCAAAGTACTAAAATCTTATATAATGAGTTGGTTCCTTGATTTTTGGTTATTTACATTATAAATGTGTTAAATGATACTATAAACCATGACACAAGCCGCAAGAGGGTTGTTTCTACAGCGATCTTTCATCAATATGTAAACAACAATGGCATATTAATTTTAATATTCAAAAAGTAGGTTTGGTGTTCCAAATCAGGATAGGTCTCATGTTCAAATTCTTGTTCAAAGGTGTTCAAAGGTTTTATGTTCAAATCGGTCTTATGTCACAAAAAATTGTTTGTATTGTCCTAAAATATAAAACAGGGTTTCAACATTTTAATCCTTCTAGGCATCCTAAAATCAGCCGAACTTATAATATAAAAGATTTTAGATATCAAATGGCATCGCCTTTATCTTCTAGTATTCTAGTCTTGTTAGCAAAGAGCAATTAAAACTTCTCATTTAGTTCCTACTCAATGTAAACAAGGTTTTTTTTCCAAATTTTGAAAAGTTTTTTAATTATCATTTATCCACTCTTTTCCGAAAAGTCAAAAGTGAAAAGCCTATCCTCGACTTTTATTCTATATTTCTTAGTAAAATGAAGAAAAAAATCGTAAAATAAGTATAGTAGGTACTTCAAACAAAAGTTCTGTTTTTTGAATCATAACGAATTATATCGACACTTAATAATTTGCATTCTGTTTCCGAATATAACATGTCGAGCAACCATAATACTTTACCATAAAATGGGAGGTATTTTGTATATCTTTAGATATTAGATCTAACATAGTCAGATATTCGCACCGTGTATGAGTTTTATTTCAGGTGTTTCCATGGTAATGATAATTTTATTAATAGAACTTTATGGATGGAGAAAAAAGTCTATGGATTGTATATAAAGTTTACTTTGAAAATTTAATACTATTTTCTAACAAATTTAAAATAGTAGTTATTTTATTTTACATTTAAAATGATGTAGACTGCGGGCGCAAATCTTATTCTCCCTACCATGACTACGTACAGAGTTAATACTAAAATTTTCCGAAAGTATAGGAAACTTCTTCTTTAACTAACAAATTAATGATTAGAAAAACACTACGCATTGTACAAGTAATATAATTTTTTTTTTCATTCTTTTATTAAATAATTCGATAAATAATGTTATTAAAGCTACGACAAAAAACTTTATGAGTGAGATAACAATGTTCCTGGATCAGTCGTTTACAATATATATTTTAATGTTTGTTACGTGACAGCGAAATTCGTAATTCATGGTCTATGTGAGTGTAAATAGTACATTTGTATGTGTATTTTGAATGTATAGAAGAAAATGTATACCCAATGGGAAACAAGTTTTGATCAAACTAAGAAAATGTCAACTAATCTCTTGTCTTAAATGAAGACGTTATACTAACAAGCAGATAGACGTACATGGTTTTTGGTTATATTATACATAACACAAAAACTATACCTAATGTATGTATGGATAAGAAATGTTAGAACATTTGTGAGCATAGAATATGGTGTGATTTTAAATTGTATTCAGAAATCTATGAAAGTTATAACGTAAATTTAATTATAAGGTTTTGTAATAACTATTTTGGAACTCTGATACGAATAGCAGCATGCGACTCTTGATAAAAGATAAGATTGAAAATTTGTCAATGTCCATAAATGGATGTAAATGACACCGCTGTGTGATTCAAGCAGCATATCAAGCTCTACATTTTACATGAAACAATGAATTTTCTGTGCAATGAATTGGATGTCATTGCCATTCCGTATTTGGGCAATATTATGCACCCATTGAAAACAAGAAAGAACAACATTCATAAACAATCAATATGATCAATTTCAACCTTGGCTGAGTCATGAAATCAATGTGTGACTCAATGAAAAATAAACATCTTGAACTTGTGCCATCCAGCGAATGCCCGGTGATCAGAAAATTAATATATCTCGTTCCGTGTATAGAAAAATTTATTTTATTTAAATGCACAGTTGTTCGTTCTTCTTATGTGAACGTAAAAATTTACAAACAAATATACATACATACATACATACATGACGCGCGGAAAACATAATCATTCCTTGACGGTCGGGTAAAAAGGCTTCAATTTTAATTTTCTTGTTACTAACAAGTCGAAATAATTAACATAATGTTAAATATAAGTTCTTATACTGCTAATCGATCCCTTTGATTCCCTTAATATAAACAAATGGGCTTGATTTGCACTTAAAATCGATAGATTTGCTATTTAAAAATTCTTACCTCTCTTACTTTTATAGTTTTGAAGAAAATAAATACTAAAGTTTTGTCCTCTTATGTGACCTCACGAGAAAACATTAAAGAAACCACCTTATTTCTTCCTGCGCACGCTACAAATATTTCAGCTCGTTTTGCTTTTGTTTTTTAATCATTGTGAGAATGGATTGATGGACGAACAGGAGGACAAACGTAAATGGACTAAAATGTTGATTTGATTTTAAAATGCGTAATATTTAATAAAAAGTGAAGGATACCACTTAATCGCAGCGCTGACTTCTTATAAAATTTTCAATAAATCCTTCGTTTTATTTTAATTATGGCTATTTATCAATTGTTTACATGTAATTGGCATAGTAATTGAAAAATAACAATTACTTAGACTTGTTGCATTAGAACTTGTGAAAATAATGTGAGATAAAATTAGAATATTATTGCATATAAAATATTTCTTATATGTAAATAAAATTTTCAAATTTTCAATGTAAGCCAAATATACAATTCACAGACTTGATAATCCATCCATAAAATTAGAATAATAAAATATTGTGTCGTTACCATGGAAAATACTAAAATAAACACAAAGATTTCCAAGCATTACAAACTTGTTACTATAATACTTACTTAATATATTTTGTTCTATTTCACAAATACAAGGTATAAAGAGTTAAGGAAAACTTCCGAAACTTCTAGTTTATTATTTTTATTTTTGTGTAATTCATTTGATATAGAAATATGATTCTCATTAAAAGTTGCACCATAAATATACGTTCAACAACTATTATTATCACATTATTAGTGTCAAACCCAACAAAAACACTTCTAATAAAAAAGTTTTACGAAAACAAAAGTATATGAATATATTATCATTACATATATTTTATGTATAAATAATATAAACCACAAGTGAAAACAAATAATTGACTGAGTCAATGGTTGAAATACTATGTATAGACAATGTTGATTACACTGTCACATTACACATACATACATGTCACACATACATAACTGATATTCACATATAATACATACTACACAATTTACGTCTAATTTACGCCCTCACGAGTAAACAGTGATGCTTACGAAAAAATGTTTCAAACAAAAGTTATTTATTTATTTATAAGAAGAAACATTTTTTATTTTTAAACGTTTGTTCTATCTCTAACGGTTTACAAGATGAGTCCTACAAACCCAAGACACAATTGACCAATGTTGCTCATTTATGTTGACAGGCAGATGGACAGATAAGCGGAAATGGATTTTAAGGACACCTATACCAAAATTTTGTTCGTAGCTTCAATATTTTTAAGCGTTGCAAACTTGGGACTAAACTTAGTATACCTTGATATATATATTACACTTATACATGGTATAAAAATAGTAGTAGGTAAGCTTATCATTACAGTTTTATATGTTGTATTAAAACGTATGACAATAATTTAAAATAAAAAGTTTGCCATAAATAAAGAAGCTTTAAAAGTAGTTTTTATCGTAGAAAGTATTAAACTTTATTGTAATATTTTTCAATGAGGTTAAACAGTCATTGAATGTCAAAAAGATTTTAATCTAAATGTTAAAAAATATGCCAAGTGCGAGTGGTACACGCAAGAAAAAGTTCTGCCATACGACCTATCAGAGAAATAACAAAAAACCATCAAATTTATAAAACCCTTTTTTTAGTTCGGGGGTTAAAGATATATTCAATCAAGTTAACTCACAAAATACTGATATAAGTTATAAGAAAAATACGGGGGCTAATTCGTTATAAGTTAAACAATATATAAATCTATCCTATATATCATAATAGGTTTATGCATAGATATTAGGTATACTCTATAATATGTCTCTGTATTTGATAAATGCAAATGTCATTGTTTTTTGTGCTTTGTTTTTTATGCTTGTCATTGAAAATGGAAATGGAGGTAACAATGATTCACGGAATTGGAAAAATCTCTACACATTAAACTGCAAAGGTTAATTATGTTTTAGTACCAACATATTCGCATTCCAAGGAGCTTTAAAAATATTTGAATTATTTACAATCAGCATTTTTAATATAAAATTTTATTAAAAAATTGTTAAAAACTAGCGAAAAGCTTCTTGATTCAACGGCAAAAAATCTCTTGTAACATCGATATATTTGCAAAGGTTTACTTTAAAAAAATAGATATGACAATCACTGTATCGTTGTACAAAGAAATTATAAATTTTTGCAAAATTGACGAATTAAATAATTGTAAGTTTTTAAACAGTTTAAAAGATGTTTTTAAACAGTTTAAAAGATGTTTTCACATATATCACATTGGCCTTCCTTCTTAATATAACAAAGACGAAGAGGGAAGACGGTTATTTTTTTGACGGATTGAGTTACAGAGGAAAAATTTGTATAGGTACATTTTACTTCACATAGCTTTATTTTTTATTTTATTTTATTTAATTGCATTTCAGAAGTGTAAAAGGTACTAATTAAATAATTAATTTATTTTTAAAATATGTTATAAACACAATAAATATTTTAAATGAATATAAAGATGAATGTATACGTAAGTTTTCTGCTTTTCCGCGTATCTTAAGACCAAGATATTATTAAATATAAATATATTTAATCTAATCTATATTGAAATATTTTCCTAACGAACTAAAATAAGCTTTCCTATCCGTATACACATCACTTAAATAAAATAAAATAGATCAAGCATGAAATGTGGCATACAAAGGTTCATGTGTTATATAGCAGGGACAATTTGAGATTAATTTAACGATTCGTATATAATCTGATTTATTAAATTTAGGTATTCTCAAGATAAAATTTCCTAAACACATTTACAATCTTTCTGAATTCTCTTATAAGTAATTATTTATTATTTTAAAATGTTAATTACATTATTTACAACTTCATGGAAATCGTGGTGTCATCAGTTAGTATGAGAGTTAAAATGCAAATTTCAATGGTATATTGACGTCTTTAATAAATCACATTCTGGCCAGGGTTCAAACATACACAATTTGAACTCAAAATACTATTTGACAACATAAACATGGGTTATTTTAACTTGACAAATGATCGAAACTCGAAAAAAAAAGTAAGAAAAACAGAGAGAGTATCGGGAAAAAATCCTGTTACAAAAAAACTGAGTTCGTAGAACATCCTTCGCAGACACAAAATTCGACGTTAGAATTAAGATTGAATGAAAATTTGCCTCAAAATTTTATTATTCATATGCCTTTTGAGGAATCTAATCGTTTTTTTTTATCTGTCTGTCAAGGAGTGGTTATGTTTTTCGAACGTATGCATTTATGTATTTATTCTTAGATAGGTGTTTAAAAAAAAACAGAACAGATTGGCGAATTTTTCAAGTGAGATAGAAATACGTTAACGAAAAAAACTTAACCAAACCTATCGAGCATGTATCAAAATAAAAGCAATTAAAGAGGGATTACAATAATATGTATGTTAGTTATATGTGTAAATATAATTAGGCATAATCAATTGGCTTTAAAAGTTTTAATATAGTATAATAAGAGGGGAGTGCTAGGACACTTAAAAGTCTTCTTAGTGCTAGGACACTTAAAAGTCTTATTAAAATAAATAATAAAAATCTGACTGCGTTAAATAAAATCTGGAGAGAGAGAAACAAGTCCAGTAGTTTACAAAGCAACTTAAAGAGCCGAGGCCCATTAAAATCTAGACCGACTCAAATCTACTCAATAAAGGGCCCCGACTGTTAAAGTTGCTATGTAAACTACATGTGTACATAGCGACTTGTTTCTTTCTTTTCTGATTTTATTTAAAGCCGAAGGGTTTTTTATTCTTTTAAAAATTTATTTTTTCAAAAGTTATTTTGTTTTTATAGTTGGTAATACGGGCAGTGACGTAAATACTCTCTGATTGGTGTTTGCAGTCATGAGGCTATCATGTCATAAATATTATTAATAGATTTTGATTTTATATATTTAAATATTACCATTATTACTAATCATTTACACATAACTTTACTTTTATTTACATTTGTAAATATCAGGTACAAAATTCTAATTTAAATTATAAAGATTTATGTTTATTAAATATTCAAAGCAGGAATAAGAAACGAACGCATTTTTTAGTTCATGTCTATGATGCTTTCTGATATCTATATTAAATATTCCTATTCTTATTAAAATGAGATGAAAATATATTTATTTACTTACTATATTATGTTGAAAATATATATTAAATCTCTTATATTATATGTATTTGAGTTGTGTGTGGTTTGTGAAGTAGGTAAAAATGTTTCACTCGTTATTTTTATTTTTTTATTCAATTAATAATTTTTAAACGAATTTAAATTAGAAAGTGGGATAATGTGATTATCACAGCTTAGTATTGTATTTCACTTGTAGGAAAAAAAATTAAGTTCAAAAATCTCTAAGATTAAACAGTTTTCCACATAACGGAAAAGAGGTCCACCGACTGCAATGACGATTTTTAAAATTCCTTTTTGCTTCAAAGAAACAGAAACCTGCTACAAAAAATTAGTCCTTATTTACCTTTAAAAAAACAAAGTTGACCCAGTTTAACCATGAAGATGACCTCGTAAACAACGAAAAAGGGATAAATTATAGTATTTTTACTCTATTTTTATTCCCCTTCTCGAAATACAAGAGTTTATGTTACTATCTGTAAAAACTAAATTTGCTATATAAAATTTATGTTTGATAATTAAAAAATAATTTTTGTACAACATTGTTCAGCAATTAATAAGTTTGAAATTAAACTTTTATAAGTTTCTTCAATCTACAATTTTTTTAATACACTTGTAAGAAGATGTATAGGTTTTGAAAAAAAAAAGATATACAGAGTAGGCTTAGCTGCTTACGTGGAAATACAGCGAGAAAAATTAAATTTAAGCGAGAAAAACGCTTCAAACGAAAAATGTTAGTTTCAAACACACACATCTTATACCGACATCGAATTCTATTTAAGTTTTCAGGTTCAATAAAATCCTCACTCTGATTCATAACTAACAAACATTAGATGAACGAAATAAAGTAGTCATCACAATATGAAATAGCTAATCGTAATTACTCTTATTATTTATGTTACTCGTTGCTAATTTGGTGGCGGTGGTGCAGTTCGCCAACAGAATACGTTTAAGAGAAACAAAATGGAAAAAAGTAAATCAATTAGCTATATCTCAAAATTGATATCTATATAACATGCTGTCAACGGCATATACATTTTTATAATGTCACAAAAATAGAAAAAGAAGTTTCGACTAAATATTTGACTCTTTGAATTGATTATTTCAAGTTCATAGGTAATTCATACTATCTGTAGTGGAGCCACTTGCACTAATTGGCCCAATCCCTCCAAAAAACATTTATAGCCACTCCCTTATGCTCCGATAATTCTTATTTGCGTTAACTTCGAAAATTAACGACTGCTTTTTTGTTATTCAAATTGAATCCAGTCACCATTTATACCATCGTTAAACAACGGTACAGGATTTGTACTTATTTTAAAGAGAATCAGGCTTCTAAGCAAAATTCTATGTATATCAGTCTCTCGGACCGTTTTCGAATAGATTTTAAAGTTAAATAAGAAACCCATATGTGATTTATTAAGTGTTTTCAGTTTTGTGTTGTCATAAATGGCATTCAAATTTTAAAAAGTTTTAATCGTTATGTTTTAAAATACACGTGAATTCATAAAATCGTAGTAGGCTAGAAACATTTCTTGGGAAGCTAGAAACTGATGCGAATGCTGTTCAGTTTTGGATACCGACTTATTTTTCAGGGGCAGGATTATATCTACTTACAATCATAAACTAAAACTTTATATATATTTTTTATTTAAATTGAACACACCCTTCCGTTAATAAAATTTAAAGCATAACCATATTTTTATTTGATTTATTCCTCGTTTTTCATGGCACGTAGTATAATAATATATCTAATTAATAGTTATATAAAACTATATAAAATTTTTATAATAAGAAGTATTCTTTAAATTAAAAATATCTCCCCCAAACTATTCATTATTAGTTTTTTCTTAATATATAGGAGATAACACACAATGGCTATTCATAATATCTACCCACTTTAAATTAGTTTCATAAATTGTAATATGAATATTTATAACAAAAAACTTGAAAAAAGAAAAGAAAGTATTCTGAGAATTTTTTCTTTAAAAAAAATGGTAATTAATTAAAGCTTACTAACACAATTAAATATAATTATATTTTGTTCAATTTTGTTTCAGTAGTAATCAAAAGTTTTGAAAAGTTTATCTATATATATACAATACACACTTTTATTGAAAAATTCGTTTCATTCAGGACAATAAAAATAATTAATCATAAATATGAATTTAAAAAAAAATTTATTTTTTATTATTAAAAAATTTACCAGCTTTTATCTAATCGTATTTTGTGTAGAGGTGTTGTGTTAAACTAAGATCCCAGAGCGATTAGCCGTTACTTATTTTTAAATAAATGAAACTTTATATTCTGAGTAGTTTCATGTACTTAGAACGCTTGCGCACTCACAAAGTGAAATGTGACAAAAGAACAGATAAAAGGTGAAAAAAGTGAGTAAAAATAAGTCACTTGACTTAAATTTGTATGGCTGATTTTTTTTTTTTTTTTTTTTTTTGTTTTGTAAACATAACTATATAGTAGTATCCAGTCGCCCATCACCAGACACTTTCCGCTGACCACAACTTCTGACAGACACTTTAAAGCGCATAGAAAAAATAATGAACTTCACTTATATTTACACAACCATTACAAAATTATATTTCATTAGACAGGCCAATTGCAAAGACCAAAAAGTAGTTTAAAGTTTTGGAGAAAATGGACACCAGAGATTTTTCCTTCAGCCTTCACGGGTTAACAGTGATGTTTACTAAAGAATGATTCGAATAAAAGTTGTTAATTGTTTTATAAGGAATAACTTTTACATTTAAACATTTAAGCATCTCGAACGGACTCTAGTCGAAAAAAAAATCGAAAATCTGCAGAAATGCTTCAACTAGAACTTTTAATTGAACTTTTTTTTATTTGATGCATAGTTCTTTTGCAATTTGTATAAATCTGGTTAATACTCTCCAAAGAGCGGGCTAGGTACGTCCTTTAAAAGTCGACTTTCTTTAGTACCTAATAAACAATTGTGGAAAATTTAAAAGATGCATTAAATTTTTCTTTATTACCACGATATTCTATTTAATTTTATTAGACAAATGTAATGATTGAAAAAAAACAATTGTTTGTAGTTGTTTCATCGAAAATTTTGTTAAAACAAGAGACTTAATTGCAAAATATAATTTTTTGAATAAAAACTAAGAATGTACGAGCGCCAGGGCAGTTTTGGATAAAAGGCTTAATTTTTTTTATATGAAATTGGACTAAGTCTAAATCAATTCTGAAAATTTTAGAGGGGGCTTTCCGATTATATTTAAATAAATAAATAACTTCAAAAGTAGGCATATTTTGCATTGGTCTTATGGGAAAACGCTAGATGGATGGACGTTTTTATAAAGATTTCTCCAAAACTAGGTGAAAATTTAAAAAAAATGTATTTAAATTAAAGTTAAAACCTCAATACATTATTGAAAACAAAACGTTGTGTCCTGTTATATACATCCGTTATACATATATGATACCAAAGCAGATATCGAAAAATTTTATTCTTATTTTTCGTCTATTGATAAATGAAGCTATAATAAAAATCATCATTAAAGTTTACAATAAGGTACAAATAATTTCAACCACAAGTCTAAACTTGCCCTTGCGCTCGTTCTACCTTAACATGATTAACTTATTTGAATTTGTTGAAAATAGCATGTACTATCCAAAGACTTGTGGCAATATCCAAAAAATTTGATTAATGCAGAAGTCGTCTTCACTAAAGAACGACTGAAATATATCTAATGCACAATTATTCGCCTTGTGAATTTGCAATATTTTATGTCCTAAGCATGATTTACAAATTTCAGCTTGATATCTCTTTTCGTTTTTGAGTTATCGTGATCACTGACGGACCAGTGGATATGAAATTTTTAAGTGATTCTATGAACACCTATCCGCACCGTGCGTGAATTTTATAGGAGGCGTTTCCATGGTAACGATACACTACTTTAATTATAGAATTTTATGGATGCATATATAATTGTATGGATTGCATTTATGACTTACAGTGAAAATTTAATATTATTGTCTCACAAATTTAAGTAAATAATTATGATAATTAGCATTTCAAAAATAATATTTGTGCAATTTGATTTCTTATTTTCACAATTTTTAATGCATTAAGTTTACTTAATTAGTGTTTTTCCATAATTTTAATTTGACATTTTCTATATTTTAACATGTAAAGAACTGTAAATTAGCCATTACAGCCTTCTTTATCGCCAAAATTTGGATGCGCTATCATCGACTTTATTGTCCCTACCATGACTACGCACACAACGAATACCAAAATTTCGTTCGTAGTATAAATATTTTTAAATGTTACTTGGGGCTAAACTTAGTATACCTTAATATATTTCATATATACGTGGTATAAAAATACTTTTATGCAGTGGAGCATTTAATCATGGAAAAAGTTGACTTATTTTAATTTTTGTGTTCAAGTAAAGTCAATTAAAATTTTTTTCACTATTTCCTGTATAATTTCTAATTTATTTCAAATAAACGTCATTGTTGACGTGTAAAATATGAAATTTATTGTTTATGATTGGCAAATGAATAAAATTACATACCATACATATTTGCCAATTTATCAAAAACTTTTTATGAAGTCAACAAAAATTATAATTCAAACAATGAAATTTGTGTATAAATAAACCAGATTTTCATTAAACGTGAATGTTTTTGATTAGATAATTATAACTCCACCTAAAGCCATAGAGATATAAATAAAATAAAAACTAAAGTTTGAAGGAGCATGAGTATATACATACATCGTTAAGGTTCTGCACATTATAAATGATACTAAAAAGTTATTATTACTTTTTGTTATTGTTTACTTTAATCATGTATACGATATTTATTTACATCATGGTCTCTCGATTATAATTGATGTTTTTAATATGATACATACAGCGTAAACTAAATATTGGCAAAGTAAACAATAACAAAAAGTAATAATAATAAATAAGTGAATAAACAAAGTAAAAATTAAAATTCAATGAGTTGAAAAAATTGCACTAAGTGTCTAGAACTCGAATAGCCTAATTGGTAGGGCGCTTGACATAAATCCAAGAAGTCCGGGTTTGAGTTTTGGTTCTAGTATATTCATTTTCAATTCTCTTTAATTAAAATGTTATTTATTCAGACATTATTATGAGAGGAAAATTTTTTACATTATAACTGGGCGCAAAGTAGTTTTTTTAATTTTAAAATATAATAAAAGCATACTTGCATTGGTTTTTTATTTATTTTTTCTTTCAAATTTTTTATTTCAGACGAAATGTGCATCATTTTGTTTAAGTTTCTTCCCCAGTTAGCTTTCGAAATTACATGCATCTTTCCCTCTAACCTTGGTGATTCAAATTTTTATCTTGTTCCGTTTTACTTTACCCTCTTCTAAAGTTATTTTAGCTCTACATAATTTCTCTGTTACTTGACAAAGAGATTAGCGTGATATTTGATTGGCGTGAAACTCTATAATTTTTTTAAGGCTCCTATAAAACATTCCTTGGTGGAAAATAATGTTTATAAAGAAAAGCGGTTTTCCAGATAAGAATGGTTAAAGTTACAATTAAATTTTAAGCACTGCGATTATATCCTTTACTCTATCAATTTGAAATTTGAATATGTTATAGATGCCCTAGTTACTGGTTTTTTTTTTCGAAAATCCTGGTAATTTTCATAAGTAACCAGGGCAGGTAGAATATGAGTACCTATAACATATGAAAATTTCAAATAGATATAATCGCAGTGGTTGAAATTCAAATGTGGCTTTGACCATTCATATCTGGAAAACCGCTTTTCTTTATAAATATTTTTTTCCACCAATAAATATTTAAGAGAAATCTTATAAAAATTATAAAGTTTCACGCCATTGAAAAATGTGTTTAGAACCGTCTTAAAGAAGGAGTTTTCCTCCAGTTGCTTTTGTGTCATTCTTGGTATATGTATGTCATTATCTCTCAAAAATATTGTTTTCCTATAACTCCCTGGTTTTAAATCTCTAAAAATATCTATCTGATATTGTGATAGATATCCAACGAAATAGAAAATTACGAGAATCGTTACAGTACCTATTTATTGTACAGAATCCTTATTTGAAATTTTGTAATTTAAAATGAAATAATTTACTTACATTGCATGCAAGTAAAAAAAAAGTTTATATGAAAAAAAGTTATTATATAATTAAAGAATTTTAACAAAGAATTATTGTATATACATCATAAAAGTAAAGCAGTACGTTTATATAATATACGTTTGTATTAATTAACTTCTAATGAAACACAATTTAATATCTAGGGTAAATATATTTTATCCTATACTAGTTTTATAGCTGGTAATCATATTAGGTACTTTATAGAATATGATGCTATAAAGTATGCAATTATTTCTCATTTGAGTCAATATTATAACATTATTTTATAAATATAAATTCAATTTAAAATATCTCTCATTAATACAAACAATTTTATTACACTATTATCAAATATTCGAATACCTCTCTGTTTAAGCTTTTATATCCTACATGTATGAAATATATATAAAGGTATACTAATACTTGAAATATTGATGATAGGAATCACAATCCGTGATCACGATAACTAAAAAATAAAAAGAGACATCAATCTGAAATTTTATAATTTCCTTAGCACATAAGAAGTAAGTTTGAGTTCATGAAGCATCATATGTGAATTGCGTTTTATGTCCTCGCCTTGTAAACCATTAGAGATATAACAAAAGTTTAAATATAAAAAATGTTTCTTATAAAAAAATAAACAACTTTTGTTTGAAATATTTTTTTCATAAATATTATGGTTACCCCTGAGGGAGAAACTTTTATTACACATCAAAATTAAGTAAAGCAACTACTTAATAAAGACCAAATTTCTTTTACTAAAGTACGAAAATTATGGCTGTAAATTTCGTGCGTAGGTTTCTCGCTAGAACGTATTTATTAAATATTTTACTTTACAAATTTTTGTTATTTTTGAGTCGTTAGTACTAATATTTCAAAAACTTGCAAGTAAAATATTAAATAAATATGTAATAAAGGTAAACTTTCACAGGATATTAATATCAATTATTTGCCTACTTTAATCAAAGAATTTTGACATTTATTAAGTAGCTGCTTAAAACGAGAGGGGTAGGGTTGACAGTCTTTTATTTTGTCCTTTGAAAGTGGGATGGGAATTTCAATTTTGATATAATTCGAAATAGGGAAAATTCATGTATTTTTTTATATTTTTAAATCATTGTTTGCACCGTTATAACAAAGTAAAAAATATAAATACAGTTTAAAAATGCTGTAATTAACTGTAAACAAATATTTAAAACACATCATAATTTTGAAATATTTATATATATATATCTACGTTATCTGTTAATTGTTGACAATTCAATATATAATTTACACTTAAAAAAAATGAATTTACAACATAGAATTTACACTCGTTATCATTAAGTTTTCTAATAAAAGCCGTAGAATAATAGAAATTAATGTAATATCATACCAAATGTAAGTAATTAATGCCATACAGTATATCAACAAATTTGACAAGCCAGTACTATGATGTCACGTCCGTTTAAAAATTTGAATTTCCCGTTTTAGAAATTTTGAATTTTTTTCACTCAATTTGTACTTTATTAATTAATTTTAAGTAGTTAAAAAGTAATTAATTACTAAAATAATGGTTTAGTTGAATTGTCCAGGCAATAAAGTTATGGAAAAAAAGTATTTGAACCAAATTTAAAATTCATGAACATTTCCTTACAGCCTCTATTTCGTCCTCGGGACTAATCTCATTTAATTAAAATTACCCGTACTCTAAATATGTAAATCAAGATTAATTTTATAATCAAAGGCTTTCGGCATCTGCAATGATTGAGTAGCATGATAATTATTGAATTCATAACATGTTTCAATTAAATGCGATGATTTCCATATAGGTAGTTTACAACGTCATGAGTTCTTGACGAATTTAAGCAGTTATTAGATGAATAATAAACGTAATGGATAACATCTTCCAGTATGCAAATAACTTATAACTAGATTCTAATAGTATCTAGATCCTGTAGACATTTAGTTTATTCAAGATAATAGTATCTGAGATTCAAACAAATATATGCTAATATTAGTGTGTATCCTTAGGTTAAATAGTAAATGGAATGTACTGGTTATTAATAACGGATGTCGCCATATTTGACCGTATGATAGTGACGACCATTGTTGAATAAAATGGGAAGAACTGTCAGTGAAACGCGTATATAAAATTTGAAAATTTAAATTTTTAAAGAAGGTGTTTTGAAAAACTTTCTTTGAGTTCCAGTTTATCTTGCTGGAGGAAAAAAGGAGATGCGGGAAAATGAAAATTTAACTTTATTAACTCTGTTCTGTCCATTCATAAAATGGAGAATTTGTTGTTGTTTCAATTGAATGACAATAGTTACTTTGGAGTCAATTATGAATCACTTTTTGAACATATTACTATTATTGTGTATTTTTAACCCCCGAACTTAAAAAAGGGGTGATATAAGTTTGACCACTATGTGTGTTTTTCTGTGTCTGTCTGTCTGCTAATTTAATTGTGGCATAATAGAACCTAAACGGATTAACCGATTTCAATTTTTTTGGTTTTGTTTGAAAGATAATTTAACGGAGTGTAAAGTGCGAGTTTAGGGTATCGTACCCGAAAAATTTGACGGGTTTTGTAAATTAATATATAATAAGTGTAAATTTCACTTATACTTAAAGTACTGTAAATATCATTAATATTTTCAATTAATTAATTTTTATATACCGAGTGTAAGAATACCAGTACCCCAAAATTACTCGGGAAAAATTGATTTACAAGAAAAAATTAGATCCAAAATTTAGATTTGTTGAAAAGTGAAAACAGTTTTTCTCGGTGATGAACTTTTTAGAGGATTTCCAAAGCTTTTTGGATATAACTTCAGAATTCCAAACTGAAACACACAGTTCGATTTTGAACTTCATCTTTAAAAAAAAAAAAATATCTTAAATATAAAAATAAAGTAGGTATAATTGACTGATAGCTTTCAAATATATTTCAAAGTCAATTATCATTGTTTTTTAAGGGCCTTAATGTTGATTTTCCAAACTTAACTGATTTAGGAAATTGGGGCAAAAATCGAAATTTATTTCGAAATACCCTAGAGTTCTCATTTATTAACTTATATAATATTTATATTAATATGGCTTCCCGGCAACAGAGAAAAATAAATTCCGCAAATCAGCGGAAAAACTTCATTTATTGGTAGCAGACATACATTTTTTAAAAATGTGCAAAAACTTATCTAGGAAATTGGGGCAAAAATCGAAATTTATTACAAGTTGTGGCGTAACATTTTGTTCTCAATGAATTTCTAATTTAAAAAATTTTTTTTCAGGCTAAATACTTCAAGATGTATACCAAGTACAAATCTTTTAAGCATAAAATTTTTGTAATTAGCTTCATTTTTTTTAACCGTTATTTAAGAGCAATATCGAGGTAACGGAATTTTATCTCAATTTATAGTGATTTTAATCACCCCCACTTAATTTTTCTTCAATAAAAATAGAGGTCCAACTTTGCTAAAAACAATATATAGTTCGATTTAAAAACGATGTTGATCCCCGTTTGACAAAAATGTGGCCTAGAAAAGTAAAACTTGATACATTTGAAAAAATTTGTTGGGAACTAAAAAATCATTCTGTACAGACTTATATTTTTTAAACATAAAATTATTCTGAAAATTATGTTTATGCTTTTTCTATATAAAAGTGTTTGCAGTTTGTAGATGCTTTTAAAGCTTTGCCATAAAGGAACTACTCGGAACATTTGGCATAAAATCTACAAATCGTTCATTTTATTGACTATTAATCAACGAATGCTGTTCTGTATAACAAAAGCTTTTGCATAGGAGTTTTTCAATTATTAAAATAAAATGTTTCCTTGAAATAAAAATGAGTAAAACAAATAATTTGTATTCGTAGATTTGAAATGGAATAGTTTTCAAAGTAATGCACAAATTTTGTATAGAATAAACAGTTATCGTACTATGCTCATTCCATTTACTCATTACATCATTTCCTTTTTGGTATGTTGATATGTCGCCGTTAGTTAGGAAACAAAAGATTATATTCATAATGACTTTTTTTTTAATATTATGGCATTTCATTTCACTACAACTTAACAACATCTATTTTCTGTGTTCTAGTTTTCATTTTTCACAGTATGTTTATATAAGAGAATAAAGACAGCGTGTATCAGAAATACACTTTCAAAAGAAAAATCATCAAATAAATATGTACAGGATGGACCATTTTTAACCTACTTCAAAAAACGAGAAAGTTTTCAATTCGACTGGATTCTTTTTTTTATGTTTGATAACTCAGAACTTTCGACTGGGTATATCAATTTTGATAATTCTTTTTTTTATTTGAAAGCTGGTGCTTCCCGTGTTGTCCCATTTTAGTTTAGTCTAGTTATGACAGTGCCATCAATGAGAAAACTATATGTCTTAAATTTGCATTTGCAGTCGGTGTCAGCCAAGATAATGTAGAAACTGTTCTGTCCCAGTTGTTTTCTTGGCTGACACCGACTCCAAAAATAACAATTTTTTTAACTACATTATATTATCGTTATTTTTTACTTTTAAGTGCATTTTAATTTGGTGTGGAATTTTTTTTTTTGAAGTCGGTTTTTTTTTTATTAAAATTTTTTTTACTATCAAACATTAATAAAAAAAAAAGAAATTGACATGTTTTAGTACTTTTGACAAACCAAGCTCACGATTAAGTTCTCTCTATCTAACTCAATTTTGTTTGACTGGAATGTTTTTTATTTTAGACATTGTTTTAGTATGGAAAAAAGTATTATTTTGTACTCCAAACTACATCAAATAAATTAACTAAATTTATTTACTCCTCTTGAAATCGATCAAAATATCATATTCAATTCAAAAGATAGTGTTAGGCATAAAAACTATTTCTTCCTGTAGGAGCAGGGGTGTTAATTAATAAACATAATGGATAGAGCACGGAAAATTCCTTATACTACCTATTTTTTGGCGATGGCACAGATGTTTTCCTGATCCATGTTGTCGCGTACAGCTAAGCGGAAAATTTGGTTTCTATTTTCTCATTCGATAACATCTGGATAGTATTTTACTTACTTATTTTCATGATAATAATTAGAACATCTTGTACAATAAATTTATGAGTGTATGTGTCAACCGCTTTATATAAAAATTACGTATTTTGTATACATGTCCCAGACTTTTCAAGGCCTTAGGCAAGGCTCTCACTTATCGACACTTCCTTTCTTGGTATATATAAATGATATGTATGAATTGATGGAGGGAATAAACACCACATCATCATGTATTAATGGTAAAGGAATAAAAATATTATTTTACGCAGATGATGTGGTGTTTATTTCAAAAACAGTTCGAGGTATGCGAAGGTTTTTAAAAGGTTTAAAGGAGTATTGTGAAAGATGGATGTTGAGTGTGAATGTTAAAAAAACAAAAATTATAATAGTGACGAATGGGCGAAAAAGTAGTATGAATGAAGTATGAAAGTATAAAGAAGTGATGGCAGAGAATGTTAGGTGTTTTAAATATTTGGGTACTTATAGAAATGTGTAGTAATGTGTAGGAATGGAAAATGGAAAGAGCGTGTGGAACGTATGACTGATAAGGCAATAAAAGTTTTAATGAGTGTTAGAAAGTATGTGTACAGATATGAAAATTTCCCTATAAATGTGATTTTGAAAATATGCAATGCTTTAATAATTCTAATATTAACTTTTGGAAGCGAATTGTTAGGACTGTAAATACTTTAATGCGTAATTTCTTTAAAGAACTGTTGGGTGTAGAAAAATCCATTCCAAAATCAGCAATTAGTATTGAAAAAGGCACTAGGAGCGTGGAGTATTCTTGCTTGGCAAAGACTTTTAATTATCACAATAGGTTGTATAATAGCAACAAAGAGCTGCAAACAATCTGTTTAAATGAGGGTTCGTTGGATAGAATAAGAGATATAATGAACGAAAGAGGATTGAATGAATTGGATGAGGGCTGCGTGAGATCAAAGATCAAGAGAGAAATTGAAGAGCTAGCGATACGTGAAAGTTTGAAAGAACAATTATTATCATAATGACATTGTCTTTCTTCTGATACCAATGCCGATTGGTTGACAGATCGGTGTAGTTGCCTCTATTGACCCACCTATATGAACAGATCTACACCGATCTGTTAACCAATAAAAAAATTAGTGTCAGAAGAAAGATTATTTAATTAAGAAAATAGTGGTAAGGGCTTGCATGCAAAAATCGTTACTAAAATAGTTGATTACACGCCTTTGTAATCAATTTTAAGGTTATATTATTGAGCAACATAGGTCAATTGGGTCTTGTAAACCGTTGGAGATAGAACAAAAGTTTAAATATAAAAAATGTTTCTTATAAAAAAATAAACAACTTTTCTTTGAAACATTTTTTCGTAAACATTACTGTTTACCCGGGAGGGCGCAAATTAGATGCAAATTTTTTAATATGTACTATATGGGAATATCAGTTACATTTGTATGGCTATCTAAGAGTTTACATCTTTCTGTATTTACATGACATAAAGAAACAAAGGATTGGGTCATCAACACTGTCTATACATGGTATTTCAACAGTTAACTCAGTCACTTGTTTATTTTCACTTGTTTTAACAAGACTCTGAATTATTCGATTAACGAATGACCTTCATAGTTTTGAAGATATTCAAGCTCTTACATAATATTCCAAAAATATATTTTAAAATATTTACTACAAAGTGCAAGAGATTGCATATAATTTTTACACTTAACTGATGAGCATTACATAATTTAAAATAATCAGAATAAAATACAGAATTATATGTACATTTATTTTATTATTAAATTAAAAACATAACATATTAAGAATTTACAATTAATTATTCTATGTGATGAATTTGTCATTATGACGTAACCAAAGTTAAAAGGTGAAAAAGGTAAACATACAAATATACATCATAATGTTTATAAAATATCCAACGTTATTTAATTACATATGATTAATCGTTGTAAGTATATGTGGTAGTCCAGTACGAGAAAACATTCTCTGGGAAGCATGAACAAATGGATCGATTTAAGGTTTCTCCCATCGTGTTTTGAATATATCAAAATTCATTTTCCAGCCTATCTCAAGATAAAAATTTTTATACAAGTAGAAATTATGAATGAAAACATATAAGTATCTCCACAAAAATTTATTATAATTTATAAATTTTCTGATAATTTAGAAATAGGTTTATTAAATGTTGTATAAAAATCATCCATGGGCAAACGTGGCTTAGAGAAGCCACTCAGACTTCTGTATCCAACATACGAGTAAGACAGTGATACCCTAACCAGTTTCAACCAATAAAACGAGTATGACAGAGAGACAACATTTTTTTTCTACCTATCTCATTACTATAAGAGAAATGAGATTGGTAGGAGAGTCGTATACCTGCCTCCCTTCTTTCCTCTATGAGCAATGCGGACTTGCATAAAGAGACACACAATAAACTTTTTGGTACTGAACTTATAACAATGGTGGCTTTGACTTAAAATGACTCGCCCATGCCTGATAAAAATGGATTACTGATGGATTGTGTAGTAGTATAAAGAAATAAAATAAATACCTGGAAACATTTTGGACAAAAATACAAAATATTTAAATTTGTTTTTATAAAATAAAATATTTCATATTGATTTCAATCGCTCATAATCACTTCTAAACAATATATCGCCCGTTAATAACGTTGCCGAGAGCATTATAAATATTTTTATAATCTTACTTCAAAAAAACAGATATTCGTATAATCCATATTTTAGTTTTTGATTTTTTTTTAAATACTAGTTTTACTTCCGCTTGATATTGTTTAAATAACCAATTTAATTGTTAAAATAACCAATTTTAGCAGATTTAATGATAAATTAATTTTTGAATCAAAATATACTTAAATAACGGCATATAAGCGAAAAATTTAAAAAAGTCAGAAAACTTTTGGGTTTTTGGCCCTCCCCCCTTAAGTTAACACAGGGTCCTCGAGTTTGAATACTTAGGATAGACATCCAAATAACCAGTATAAATGTCATTAAGTTTGGAATATTTTTCAGCTACCTCCCTCCCCTATTTTATCGACTGGACTATATAAGACCATTTTGATCAAAGTATCTTTCAAACAAACAAATGAACAAATGCAAATTGGTTCATCTATCTTTGTTCCAAAATCAATCAGTGATGATTTATGGGTGGTAATCCTACTCCCACATGGCTTAAATTTTGAGAGAATATTATTTCAATAGTTCAAAAGGTACATGTAAACAGCCAGGATATTCACGGTAGCAAGTGCTCAGGCTCAACAACTTTGGCTACAAATATACAATTATTAGTATTTTGAAAAAAACGAATAATAAAATATTGTTTTCCGACATCGCCATTTTTTCATGCTAATAAAAACATTTTTGTTCTGCAACTCAATAGCTTCAACTTGGCATAACCATGCATAGCTGAATTTTTAACTTCTTTATTTACAACATTTTCGAGTACTTATAAAATATGTATAAATTTATATGTTGTGAACAATATGCTAAAAATTGAATAAAAAAGTTTTATGTTTGATTTGTTCTAAAACTTAAACCATTTACCTATAATTTGTTATGAACGATACATAAATAAGTAGAAGTTATCTACACTTCCTGTAAATGCAATTATTTTTATAATTTAATAAAAAAAGACTGAAATGCAGTTTATGTGCATACAAAAAACAGTATGGAGTAAGTATAATGTACTACAACACCGTAGTTAAGTTATAGTTTATGCACTAGTGTAGTAGTAAGAACTAAAAATAAGTAACATCTGACAGCTTTGTAAAACTAAAAGTTTTATTAAAAACTCTCTAAATATAAGTCGCGTCGCATCGTATCGTTTATTAGCTTCTTGATCAAAAGTAATTATTTTTCACATATACGGATTGTCCCAAAACAATGTATACACACTTTAATATTTCATTTTTCTAATTTATTTATTTTTCCTAGGTATAATCCATTAGAAATGATGGCTGATATTAGATTGGACTTGGAAAACGTACATTTATTTTAAAGCTACCATAAATGCAGGCAGTTTAAAAGAGAGTTTCAGATAGATCCGCCGACGGGTCACAAGTGGGACAATAAATCGCTACAATTTAAGCTACTGGATATCAGAGTATCTTCATGTTACAGAAGAACATGATTTAAATTTACCAGGAGTTACAGAGTGTTGTGGATTTTTAGCGCAGTGTTGAATATGAAGATATCATGCCGAGTATTCGTGAGCAGTTTGGGGACGAAGAGGACTATTATTTTTATCAATATGGAACACCTCTTCACTATCATCGTAATGTGAAAGCTCAGATGAGAGTCACAACGAAAATCTGCCGTACTGATTGATTGGGCCCAGAGGTACTATTGAATGGCCTCCGCCATATCCAGACCTAACGGTAATGGATTTTTTTTTGTGGGGATTCATCAAAGATAAGGTTTATTTGCCGGAACCGGCAACAGTCGAACAATTGAAATCCTCAATTCATAGAGAATGTAACGAAATTCCTATTGAAATGATTCCCCACATTTGCGATTACATTGCTTTGCGTTATCAGCAATGTTTGGATCAAAATGGGCAACAATTTGAATATTTACGTTGACTAATCAAATTCTACATCTGCCTTCTTTTTATTTGTATTTTTAATCTGTAATCCATCAAAATATATACGGTTTTAATAATCACGCAAAGAATGTATACATGATTTTGGGACACTATGTATAGAATAAAAATCACAAATTTGTGGTATCTTTACGTTTTGACTTTGAATGTTTTCTAGCGGTTTTTTTACAAAAAAAGATTTTTGTGTACATGAATGTAATAATAAATCCGTTGCACGGAAGTTTTATTTATTCATTATGACTCTGTTTTATGACTCTGTGTCAAATAAAATAAGTTTTATACCTGTAATTTTTATTTGATCCACCTTGTATACCTGTTCTCGAGTGTCAGAGAGCCCGTCCTTTGTTTTTGAAAAGTATTCGTCAAATTACATTGAAATTGACGCAGAATATCTTCAAGATATTATACTTTGAGAAAATGCGATAATTTGAGAAATGAATTATTTTAAAGTTCTCGCTGCCCATATCCCCTTAAGTTACTAAAAAAGTTTAAAAAAATTTGAAACAAACCAAAAATTATAATAATTGAAAAAATATTTTAACACTGAATCTGACCATTATGATTTGAATGAGTAATTTGAACCCAAGAAAACGAAAATTTCAGTCAAAACTAATGCGAAACTTTCCCTTTTTAATGCATTTAGTGTACACCCGCACCTGGCAGGCAAACAAAGATTTGGCTAAGAAGTATTTCGACCATTATTTTGAAAACTCTTATTCAAATTTTTCAGTCAATAATACAACATAAGAAAACTACAAAAATGTCCTTATTTTTGACGATTGGATAAAAATGGTAAAAATCCTTTCCATTTTGCATTCGCTCGGTTCTATTGTGCTTCGCATCGTAAAAATGATGATTTTAATCCTTGTAATATACAACTATTAACAAAACTAATTTTTTGTAAAATATAAAATTAAAAGTCCCGTATCTATGTATTTTCCAAATATATAATCCGAGAAACATTTTTGTCAAACAATATTTGTGAATAATTTAGTTTCATTTTGCTGTCAAAAGAAATATGTAATTTTCATATGCGATAATGATTTTTTGGCAAAAAATTCTATTTGTCTATTTTATATTACTTAGATTTTAGGCATGTAACAAAGTAATTTTTTAACATTCCACGAAATAATAATTTTGTTCGTGGTTGGCATATTATACAAAAAGAAAACAAAAAAATTATTCACAAAAAAATACATTATATGAACATAAATATTTTCAAATTTTAAATAGACACAAATGGTTTCAAATTTATACAATGCATTATATACAACTGATATACGGAGTGTTTTTTTTAACTTGGCATATGCTTGGGTTTATAGGCGCTTATAAAAACTGCGGTCTGCTCCATAACTGGTAATATATTGATGAACGCTTTAAATACGAGGGTCAATAACAATTGATTAAAAAAGTTATATTTTTTGGTCAAAACAATTTTCCACAAGCCTTACAGTTTTAGTAAGAACAGATTTAAAATTTTCATTTAAAAATTGTTATTTTGAGTACTTATAGTTTCTATGAAATCTAGACACTCTTCGAACAAATAATTCCAATAAGAGCGGTTTTTTTAATAAAGACTATCACGTTATAGCCCTCACTTCCTCCCTTTTGCTCTCAATTTTATGGATTTTAATTTTTCGGTGGGGAACTCTAACTTTTTAGAAAATTCAGGCCATGATACTCGCTTACAATATATAGGTCCAATCATTAAATTAACCTGATTTTTATATTTTTTGGATCAAAATTACCCCATCCACTGAGTTTCATCACATTTCAAAATAAAAATTTTTTTCGCGATTTTCTCGATTTTATCAAAGGGGTACCCTTAAAAAAATTGCAAAAAAATCGAAAAATTTTTTTATCTCCAATTTCGATAAAACTCAGTATTTAAGATAATTTTGACCCAAAAAGTACAAAAACCGAGTGCATTTGATGACTGATCGAATAGTTTTTGAGATACGGACTAAAATCTATCCAAATATTGCGATATCTCAAAAACTCTGCATCCAAATTATTAAATTAACCTTATTTTTCTATTTTTTTGGATCAAAATTACTCCATTCACCGTGTTTCATCAAATTCGAAAACACAAATTTTTTCGAGTTGATACTTTTATGCCAAGTTTAAAAACACCCGGTATACCATATAGTATTATAATATATTTCATACGTTATAGGAATATTGTGTTTTGGATATCGACAATATACTATTCTAGAGTGCGATAGTTACTGTACAGAATGTTCAGATGTGTTCCCCTGCATGAATCCCTAGATCACAATTTACTCGATTACGCCCAAAATACAGAGTGTTTGCAGTCTATATATATATTTGTGGGTCTTTTCCCCTTGCTGTGTCTATAATAATTAACGAATTATAGTATTTCGTTGATAAAAGTTATTTTATTTATTTGCGAAAGTAATACATGATAACATAGAAAATAAGGTAATTTTTAAAATAAATTTTTCAGAAGCAGTTTAAAATTTTAAAATAAATTATATTCAAAGGAAACTCTGTTTTCTATTTGTATTTTGTTGATCTTTATTTTCGATTTTTTTGTTTTATAATATAAGCGTTTTTGTAAACATGCAACATGAAGCACATTTTTCTAGAGTCATATGAAAAAAAAAAATTTTTTTGTAAAGAATTTTACATTTTTCAAATTGTGATACACCACTATTTGTATATTTCAAACGGTTTTGAAGACATTTACAAGTTTATTCTGGCCAGAAAAGATTCAAAATTTATATGTTGGGCTCACGTTAGAGATGTGAACTTTTTTATTGGGTTCAACTCATCAAACTCTACATGTAAAAAGTTTACTTTATGAGCAAAAAGTGAGAAATGAAAGCCCAGTATAGTTGTACTGTAATTGTGTGTCTCTAGTTGTACTTGCACCATTTTTTAAATTTTAAATATGATGAAAGCAAACACAAAATTCGGAAAAATTATATTTACTTTACACACTGTACGTGGTAAGGATATGTGCTGATGGTTGCCTTGATATACCAAGGACCTTTTTTGTATAAAAACTAGCATGATAATCGTCAGCTTCGCTGGACAACTTCCATTTTAAAAGTAAAGTTCATCGCCTTATAGCCTTCTCCTCCTTTGTCTTAACTTATCTCCTTTTCACTACACTCCAAATACTTTTTATTATGAATACAAACCATTTGATCTTTGCTTTTAAAATAGATTTTGCTGCGGAGTGGACGGGTAAATGCCAGTATCTTTATATGTTATAACCTTTGTTATATTCTAGATCATGACCTATATTATTGTAAGGTAACATTTAAATTCATTTAGTAGTTTTCGAAATCGTTCAACGAAGCGTACGGATAACTGCTAGTATCTTAATATATAAATTATGGCCTTTGCTATATTCTCATGTATGAGCTATATGATTGTTAAGTTTCTTTCAAATCTATTCAGTAGTTTTTGCGTAAAAGTGTAACAAACAAACAAACGAACTAACGTACTTTTACATTTATAATACACAGGGATGTGTTATAATGATTCCTATTCACATGGTTGAGTCTATTCGTGAACACATATCTGCATATTTAGTTTTATGCACATATAATATAGTGTATATATAGTATACTCCCCGTTGAGCGCTGAACTAAACAGCAGCACTAGCACTATACACATATTTTTAAAGTCTCTATGATTATGTCGTATTTTCTATTTAAATTGGATCATAACACAAACGAAAGGAAGAAAAAAAACATAAAGAAATTTTTATAACACAAAATGTATCTTGCTTGCTTACATATTTCGCTTTATTGGATATATAAAGAGTTTTGAATTACTTTTGAATATATAACAACATAAGGAAATTAATTCATGGGATTACATTTATGTTTATATGTCGAATATACTTCATTCTGAACTCATTATTAAATGTGAATACAAGTCTAAAAGTAAGACTTCCTCATGAGTTATTATCGGTCATCGTGGTTTTCTAAACATTTAATTAAACAAAGTGAAAACAAACAATTGACTGAGTTAATTGTTGAAATGCCATGTATAGACAGTGTTGATTACTCTGTCACATTACACATACATTCATGTCACACACATTTAACTGATATACCCATATGATACTACAAATTGCGCATAATATGCGCTCTCACGGGTAAACAGTGATGTTTACGAAAAAATGTTTCAAACAAAAGTTGTTTATTTTATGAGGAACATTTTTTACATTTAAACTTTTGTTCTAACTCTAGCGAAGATGGATCCTACGGACCCCAGACCCAATAGACCTATGTTGCTCATTTAAGAACTCGACCTCACTTTTTACGTCCTCAGCACGCTATAAAAATTTTAGCTTGATATCTCTTTTCGTTTTTGAGTAATCGTGATTGGACTAATTAGGTGATTTTATGAACACCTATACCAAAATTCTGTTCATAGCATCAATATTTTTAAGCGTTACAAACTTGGGACTAAACTTTGTATACCTTGGTACATTTCATGTACATGGTATAAAAATATAAAATAACTTTTTTTAAATTTCAATATCATTAATCCTGAAACGATGCATTACAACGTTTGACTATGATTGAAATAAACAAGTCATTTTTATGAAAAGAACATATAAGTTCCGGGTGCTTGACAGCATATGATGCTATTAATAAATACAACGAAGAAATTATTTTATGGCTTAATTTTTCTTTGCCTAACAAAATTTTCCTCCCTGAAAAAAAGGAAGTTTAAATTTCTATACCATGTATATCTAAAATATATCAACGTATACTAAGTTTAGTTCCAAGTTTGTAACGCTTAGAAACATTGATGCTACAAACAAAATTTTGATACAGGTCAAATTCATTTCCGGTGTTTTGTTTGAACGTCTGTCCGTCAGTCGCCACGATACCGTGCTTTTATAGCGTGTTATGGCCGTAAAAAGAGATATTGAGTAACATAATAACATGGGTCTTGTAAACTGTTAGAAATAGAATAAAAGTTTCAATGTAAAAAATTTTCCGTATAAAAAATAAACAAATTTTGTTTGAATCATTTTTTCGTGAACATCACTGTTTACAGGTGAGAACGTGAATTAAATTATAAAATTATTGTATATTATGTATTACATGGAAGTCAGTTATGTATGTGTGTGACACCACAGTCGTGTTAAATATACACGACGATAAGAAGAAGATTTTAGAAAACCAATGCAAAAATACGAAGATTTTAGAAAACCAAAACAATGTGTATTAGTTTTCGAAAATTTGTAAAATTTTCTGAAGTATTTTTTAGAATTATTTTTCGCTTTTCAAGAATCATTCAAAAACCACTAGTTGAGGCTACTTAAAAATTTAAAATTGCCTATCTTTTATAGCTTTTATGTTTACGAAAAAATGTTTCAATCCCATATTTTTTTATAAGGAACGTTTTTTTTTTTTTTGTATTTAAGATTTTGTTATCTCTTACGATGTTGAAGATCCGATTGATCTAAATTCCTCATTTACGAATTCAAACTTAATTTTTACGCCCTGAACACGCGGCGCATAGCGGGAAATGGACTAATATTATGTGATTTTATGAACACCTATACCAAAATTTTTTTCGTATCATCAATTTTTCGTTACGAATAGACTTATGATTATTCAAAGTCAAGTTTTACACTTACCTGTGATACGTGTACCTGTTACAACATAATTTAGATTGAAATTCATAACAAATATCTACCCATCCTATCACAAATCTGCTTTTTTAATAACGACATGATAACATATTTTTTTATTAATAATAAATAAACAATGCAATGTCCAAATAATTGTAGAATATTGTAAAAATCATTTCGTTGCGAGTCTTTATATTACATTTTTTGTAATACATGCCAAATCGATTGTTTAAAAATTAAATTCGCTCCCCTTTTTATATTAGTAGTGATAATCAAATAAAATTTAATTTTGGAATTAATAATTCGATTCTTATCATTACTGAAAACCATAAAAATAATTGTTGATAGCATGTCCACTGTATCTAAAATAATCAGAACCAAATAGCAAATAAACATAAAAAGTTTGCAAAAAATAATCTATTTCTAGAAATTATTATTACAAAAGGTTCCTCTATTTCTACAATTTTTTTCTCTGCTAGTTGAAAACTAGAGTGATACCCACCCGCTTCGCTGAGTTTAAAAGTAAAGATTGATAAAGATTCCTCACGGTTATCCATTTTCTATGACACTCGAAATAATGGTGGGGATTGTTTTACACAAGTAAAATATATTATTTTTTTAGATGTATAATAGTAATTATTCATTTGAGTATATCAGAGAAGATGAAATAATTTATAGTGACTCTTTTTACAGAAATCTGTAATTTATGGTAATTTCAAATGTCAAATTAAATTAAATTTTGTTATTATTATTTTTTTTAATATATCTTTATAAATTATAGTTCATGTGTTATTCTGATATATCAGCTATATTGCTATACAGTTTCATTAAAAACCATTCGCGAGTTTAAGTGTGAAAGCGTAACAAAAAAACAAACATGCTTACTTTCGCATTTATAATATATAGAGATTAGCTCACTCAGTTTAGTTATTGCATTTTTGTTTTTAAATACTGGAAAAAATTTTTACTGTAAATAATCATATTTATTTTCATCTATATTATAAAAAATAATTGTTTCAAATGTTGACTGTTTTAGAGTGACATGCATTAAATATAATTGATTTTACGGATGGTTTAATATTATATTCATTTCGATGGAAATCACACATTTTCATTTCAGTATCAGATGCTATGTATAGGGTTTCTAAAAAGATCCAGCTCAATGTATCTTCAAAATTCGTAGAAAGGTTTCTAACAATAAAAAGTAGGTATTTGGATTTAAAAAATAATTGGCGTTCACGTTCTTTTGACCTTTAAGGGGCCATCGAAATTCAATAAAATAATTTCAGAAAATAAGCCCCGTCGTTTTTTCAAACGTAAGGAAAAAAAATCAAATGTGTCAAAATATGTTTTTGAAAACTGTTTCACTTGAATGCAAAATGTCCACCTATAATTATTTTTTCGTACCAATTCTTTGTACAATAAAAACTGTGACTTTTCGAAATTTTCGGTCGTTATCTGATGTACTGTAACATGAAATTTTCAACTTTTCGGTTCTAGAACAATATGGACCAAATTAAAAAAAATAAATGTTTTTTAACTCCAGCACTCACGTCAACCGTTCAATTATCTTTAGTCGCGTGATGAGAGATTTGTTCACGTGTTCGTCACATGATCATTGAATAATGTTAGAGAGTGAAAATATTAGAGCAGAGAAATAATCTAAACCATTAAAATCATTTTAACTAATTTTACCATATTTATGTATTTTTTTAATTTCTTGAGTACGGCTTAAACTAACGAAAGTGTACACACGAACAGGTCAAAAAATTTCAGAAGTTAATATTTTTTGCCTACACTCCTACTATCGTGATGAAATAAATTATCATAATTTCTGAAGAACTTGAAAAGAATATATTTAAATAAAACTTTTCTCTAACTCTCAAAAGTCATTTTCCAATGGCTTGTTTAGAATGACATAGATAAATTATGAAATAACTAGGTTTAAATCGAAATTGAGTATGGGATTTTTAATGGTTATTCTATTTAACGCATATTCATAGTTGCGTTATATCCGATTCATCCTGTCTTAGCAAAAAGTCAATGCAATAAATACCATCAATATTTATGATCAATAATTCTATTTAATAGGATATAATAAAATATTTTTTTATTTGATCAAACACAACAGAATCATCAAGTTAACAATACTTTATATTACACAATTCTAACATAATAGTAATCATATAATAATAAAATGTTATAATTCCCTCTTTTGAAGTTATATTTAGTTGTTCAAACTGTTTTGTCTGTATTGTTCTATGAATCTATTGACTCAAACACTAACATATAACTATGATAATAACATCTAACATGAGATTGATTACATAAATTCGTTTTAAAATGATAGTTTCAGCAGTACTTAAATACAATAAAACAATTTTATAATCATAATATATAGGAATATATATGGATCCTGAACTTTGAAATGGATTGAAAGTTCATGAAACATGGTAAGCATGAAAAAGACATCAACGAGGAAAGAAATATGGAGTTTCACAAGTAGAAATTGCTTTTGTCGTCGCTAATACCATTAATATAAAAATTGATAATTTCGTTCCTAGATTATTGGTAAGGGTTCTCATTGACACACTATGAGCCAACTCTGTTTAGGGTGAAATTGAAAATTAAGTTATCGTTTTATTTTAAAAGTATGGTTATTTTATGAAGCCATCAATATACTGAATTCTCAAAATTGGCTGCATACATAAAAATGTCCAAGTGTACCTTAAAGTAGATATCATCGGAATATGTCTCCTGAAATTTATTAGGGCTGGAATGTTCCACTAGCCTTAACATTATATGCTAAGGCAAGAAGTATTAGAAGTATATACTACTGTTCAAAGCGAATAATTCACGAGATTGGCTTTTGTTTTATTAATAACTAGCTTTATACCCACCCGCTTCACAGGATTTAAAAGAAAAGATCTCCGTGTTAAAGCCTTCACCTTCGTTGTTCTCATTTACCCCCTTCTATAGCACTGGAAGTAGGGATATGTATTGTTTTACATAGATAAAATAAATGTAAAGTTTTAAATTTCTTTTTTAAATGTAAAATAGTCATAATTCATGAGGTATATCAGAACAGATGGCCATAAATTGAATTTCGTTCACCATTTTTATTAAATAGCGGTGCTATTTAATTTTTTTTAAATAAATCAAGCAAATAAGTATAGCTCATGCGTTATTCTGATGTATGAGCTATACTATTTTAAAATTTCATTCAAATCCATTCATTAGTTTTTGCATGAAAGCAAACAATCAAACAAACAAACAACCTTACTTTTAAATTTTAATTATATAGAGTTTTAATTAAATGAATAAAAATCCAAATTAAGTCTATAATTTTTGTTAACAGCAGTCGATTTAAGTTTCCAAATTACAATTTACAGTAAAATTATACCTCGTATATTAAAAAACCCCCTGTAATTTGAGTATAAAACTGCTTTATATTATTAGTATTATGTGTTTACAATGCTATTAGTTAATGTAATAGTGCAGTGGCGTTATTTATTTTGCAGCTCTAGTATGTAATAGTTAAAATTAAAAAACCACTTACACTTTATAAAAATACATTGTTTTTTTTATTATTTTATTCATTTTCTAGTAAGCCAATTGGTTGTCGTGAATTTTCATTGCAAACATAGTCGTGTAAACAAGGTTTTTAAATTACTATTTACTGTCTGTATGAGCGCACAATTCAGTTATCGATTGGATAAACAAATAACGGAAACTAATTTAACAGAAGAAGCTTTCGAAAATAATATTTAAACCAGGCCTTTGAAGCAAGGGATACTTTTCAACAAGAGTGCAGCCCTACATAATGAAAGCACTTATTGTTTTGTAAAGAACATACTCTGCTGAAATTGGTTCGTTATTAAAAAGTCCAACAATTTCAATATACGGTATGTGCTTAAAAACATTGCTAATAGAGAGGCAATGTTAACGTCTTGACTACCAGCCTTTTGAAATGTTTTTACACTACTTTTGATAAAATGATGCTAAGTGAGCGTTCTCTTTTAAATTTTACGTTATATAATCCTTATTTCAACCAATAAAATTGAAACACAATAAATTTGTTTCCCTGTTTGAAAAAAATTTGGGACTCCGGGCATTATAAATTTATTTTGTTCCATATACGGCACATCAGTAACCAAGAGGTTAAATATTATTTACTATAATAACTATACGTACATACATTCTTACTTCGTTAATACTTTGACTTACGAATTGCTTAATAAAGAAATTAAAAATAATGGGGATTTACACTGGTATGATTTGTACAAGGTTTCAAAACCACTCAGACTGTGCAGTGCAACCCCCTTCTTGCAACCATACAAGTACTAGACCTAAATTAGAAAGAACTCTAACAGTTGGGAATATTATCTTATTTTGAAAGAATCTCAATTTTTTTTTTTTGAGAATCTAAAGATCCGTCAATGAAAAATGGTCCTATAATATGATCACCCAATATTCCAGTCCAGTTATTCAGTTTCTGTGGAACATGAGTTCGGGTATTTATAAATCGATGCTGATTTAACTGAGATCAATAACGAATTACAGATGGATTATGTTTTCCATGTAATAGAGCACATGATTCATCAGCAAATAAAATATTTCTGATGAAATAATTTTCTCGATTCACCTTTTCCATCACATTATTCCACAACTCCATCCTTTCAATGTACTTTTGATAGGTCATTTCTTGCATTCAAATAAAGATAATCCTAATGAAAAACTTTCACTTGGATTTTCTAAGTAGATTGGCTGTTTTATTGTCTTATTATTGTTTCTGGGTCATTAGTAAATATTTCTAACCGTACGAAATTCCTCATATATAATATTATCATACACTCATGCTACAAATAAATAAAGTACGTTACTGTTTTCTTGTTTCAGATACTGTTCATACGGTGGTGATCTTTCCTCGTGTCGTATTTTATACAATATTACATGTAATATGAAGCTACTATCATTGCTGCTACCACACCCAATATTATCATCGTCTCCGTCATTGTCCGCGTCACCATCATCATCATCATCGTCATCGCAACAACGAAAATGGTATATATTCAACCACCATTGGCGTGGTAATACAAAACCATTCTGTGGAATTTTATTTCTAACAGTTTTATGGAGTTTATTTTTTAAAGTAATGTCTATACCAAATAAAATAGGTAAGTCGTACGTTTCTACGCTATGTTAAACATTCTTTTTTTCTATAAATGATACATATTTGCATAATTATTTTTTTACCATAGTATTTGAATCAGGAATTTTTACTGTTGCATTTAAATATACCTCTTGGTATTCAAAACAATTGAATTAGTCCGCAGTACGCAGGGTAGTATTTTTCTTTTGTGTATCATATTGTCGTACGGAATTTGATTATGAAGAGGTTATTTTTTATGGGTAATATTTTTACTAAGGAGTGATGCGTTTTCATCAAAACGCTTAGAAAATAATGAATTTATTGAATTCATTTAAAGTTTTTGTTTGTTTGGTAAAATAAAAGATAACAAATTGAATGCATATAAAAAAAATGTAGCGGGGAACTATAACTGCGTCCCTCACGGGTCCACTGCGTCCCTAATGGGTAAACGGTGATGTTTACGAAAAAGTGTTTGAAACAAAAGCTGCTATGTTCCTCATTTACGAACTCGACCACACTTTTTACATCCTAAGCATGCTTTAAAAATTTCAGCTTGATATTTTTGAGTTATCGTGTCTACAGACAGACAGACGGATAACCAGACGGACAACCGAACATGGACTAATTAGGTAATTTGATGAGCTCTTATATCAAAATTTTGTTGGTAGCATTAATATTTTTAAGCGTTACAAACTTGGAACTAAACTTTGTATACCTAAATATATTTCATATACATGGTATACAAATCTTACATTAAAACTTTACATAAAATTTCTTTTAAATAAAAATGAAAATAAAATTTGTACGGTTGGTCAGTCTATTTAATTTAGCTCTCGTTAAATGTTTTTCCTGTAGTAAGAAAGAGATAGATAATGTATAATGTGCAAAATTTATAAAAAGCGCGTCCCCGGTCAAGCAAAAGCGTCGGCTTTTTTTAAACAGCATGTTTTCTACTGAAATAGGTCAATGTGTAAAATCTTTTAGGTCACTCGTCACGAGTTAAAAAGTTAAAGCTTGACAGGACTACAAAATAATCTGTATTTAAAAATCTTTGAGTATGGAAAACATTGTAGAATTCGCGTATTAAACAGTTTGTCGGTATATAACCTATGTTCACTTTTGTAAAATATAATTTATTATCAAGAAATAAACACATATTGTGCAAAGATAAAACGTGTCAGAATGTGTGTTTTGTCGTAATAGCGTGTCTGCTACCACGCTCATCAGTAAAATATGCGCACACCCACTATCCACATGGTACAGAATCAATATTGTCCGTAAAATTTCCAAAGACACAAAACCCAATGCTGAACGCCTGGGCGCCTGGGCCTGGCAGTGTATCACGACAACTGCAGAAGCTGTCACATTGGTGAGGAGGAGGAGACAATGTCTCTTCTTCTCTGTCACGGCCAGCTCTTGTCATGAGGTGATGGACTTATTTGAGCCAGCCTTTCTTTGACGACCTCTCCGACTTGGAGTCCGTCAAAGTCAAAGCTCGCTTGCTGTTCTTAAACAGCTCCAAATGGTTCATGGAGTAGTGGCCGTAGATGGGCCAACCCTTTTTCGGTATCACAACGGACCTTATGGTCTAAGTGTGACCCACCGCAGGACAACCACTCTAACCTCACTTAACCTAACAAAACCCAATCCCCAGACGCTTTATAAAAATACGGAGCCTTCCATAAGAACCAAGACTTCGATTGTTTTCATATTTACAAAAATGAAACCATTGAGGTTGTTTTTTACGTAATTTGAGCAAAATTTATTTCACAAGAGTCAGTAAGAATTTCACAAGAAAGCTAAACTTAGTCACGGAGGTCTCTGAGCTTAGGTAAATGAAAAATTTTTGAAAAGTGCATATCTTGGCATTTTCAGAATATAGTTATCACACCCTCATTTGCAATTGCGTTCGCAGGTATCATCACCCGCGTCATTTTCAATAGCGTTCGCAGGTGTCATCATAAACACCTTTCCTATGACATTACATTAGAATTATATATACACGACTTTGACTATTTAATAGTGACTATCTTTCTTTATTTTAATGACGTAAAAAGAAATAAACGATTGCATAAACAACACTCTCTATACATGGTCTATACATGGTATTTCAAAAATTAACTCAGTCAAGTGTTTGTTTTCACTTGTCTATTTTAAAAGCTTATCTTGGACTTTCTACCCCAAAACAAAATGTAATTTCATTATTGTAAGTTTCATATACAATAACAAATAAAATATTTTGATGTGGGCGTATCTGAAAGGGGTTAATAATATTTTTAAGGACTTGAGCGTGGTAAAAGATACTCCTTATTTGGATATAGTTTTTTGTATATGTACACACTGTTCTATTTTGTTCTGTTTATGTTATACATGACCTACTAGAAAATTTTTTTCGTTTGTAAATTCCCTTCTTTATCTCGAATAAAAAAAAAAAAAGAAAATTATATAATTTTATGTTACGTCAAAATCCTTGAACGAAATGTCATAACATTCATGTCCATGAAATGAGTACAAAGCTTTATTCAAAAAATTTTAAGGTTGCTATCTCGCTATGAACATCAGAAAATTCTGAATACTTAAAAATAAAAATTTGAAGTCAATTGACCGTCTCCTGCTTAAATTTTCTGAGATATACTTGATAAGCTCGGATCATTTACACGTATGGCAGACGCCCATACCGCATGTACTCGTCTGATACAGTACGGCGTTCAAACCGATACTGACATTAGGATATCCACAAATATCTTACCGGGTATGATAACGTAATATATGATAACGCAAAGTGACGACTTTAGTTAGAGTATTGTGGTTGAAGAGAGATAATTATATTTACTGAACTCTTCCTGCACTATATTCGCTACGATACGACGAAAGTTTACTTAATTCTTAGATTTTATAACGAGTCATAACTTTAAAAGAAAATTTTTTTGAGTTGAATTTTACCATTTATGTTTATTAAAAACACACGCTATTTGACTTTCATCATATTGCCACAAACTACAGTACAACGTAAAGTTAATAAAAATTCATTCATGTTCATTTGACATGAATTTTGCTTCTGCCTTTTTGTTTTTTTTTTCTTTTTACATTTTTTTTTAAGAATTTAATCTTCATCTTCCTGTTGTTTAACAAAAATGAGTTTCGTAGCAGTCGCGTTCAAGATGAAAGTGATGAAAAAAAAAGCTGAAAAAGAAGGTTTGAAAAAAAAATACATCTCATTTTCCAGTGAACGACGTAAAACAACATGAAAAAAAAGTGTCGTTATTTCGATAAAGAAACAGAAGAAAAACTAATTGAAAATATTGAGATGTAGGCAGAAAAGGACGCGATGTTATTTTTTATTTTTCTTTGTTTATAAAAGTATTTTGATTTTATATAATCAATTCTTCAAAAAAAATTCACTCGTAGTACTGTGTTTATTTGTATTCTATTCAATACAGCCCCTTTGACTATATGGAATAGAATACGCTATCTGTGGATAAGAACATGAATTAAAGTTTCTATTAAGGGATGTATACGCAAAGAAAAATTGGGAGCCATTACTTTTAACATTTCAATTTGGTTCATATTGAAACTTCCAACATATTTTGGACTACTAGTCTAAGTAGAAACTATACAAAAAATTTATGAAACAATTAGGTAAATTAAATTATATACTGCCTGTCCTCAATTAATCTGAGTCTGTGCCTACAAATATTTGGAGTTATTTTCAATTCCAACCTATGGATTTCATAAATAAATGTATTCATGAAATTAAAATTTGTTTAACATACAATCAGAAAATATTTATATGGCTGTCTTATCTACTAACTTCATACAAATCGTATATATATTTGATTAAGTGAAATAAAATTTTCACTGCACATTCAACTACTAAAAAACCTCCGACAAATGCGATTTAATTCTTGTAAACCGATTTTTGGAAACTTAGTTCTCAATCGTTCGACCGCTTAGGGGCTACGATGCCACTGAGAAACACATAGACGCACAGATAAACATTTTGAACTTATAACACTCCTTCTTAAATCAATATCAAAGTGATGGTCAAGGACATCAGATGAGATGAAAAGGATACTTAGAGAGCTATCATTTTTTGGAAATATTTTAATTAAATTGAAATATTTGAGTTGAGTTTGTTCTTTTGAATTATTGTTTTGAATTACCTAATTATTTTACCATTTCACTTTTCGAAATGAATTGAGCCAGGTTTATCTGACCATTTTTTTCCATATTAATTATTTACATGTTAAAATTATATGTCATGCTTTTTCCAAACTGAATTGATTTTGAACATTATCGTCAATTTTTTAGTTTTTTCGGGTATGTAACCCTAAGATCGCACTTGAAATATAACTAAGAACACTCTCCGTTAAATTACCTTTCAAATGAAATCAAGATAAAATGAAATTGGTTCATCCATTTAGGCGCTACGATGCTCAAAATTTTTGTGTTAGGTTCAAACTAGAGATGTTAACTTTTTATTACCAAATTCTGTTTGTGAAAAGTAAGAAGTTGGTGGAAAAATATGTTTGAAATGAGTATAGTATTTATAGAAAAATTATTAACGTTTATAATAAGTCTTTGTCTTGTCATCTATTTACTCTCATGCACTTCGCCATCATTATCATCATTTTCTATGTTCATTTTGACGATGTTAACAATTATTATTGTAATAGAGATTTATTTTTAGTTGAAAATTTAATTTCCTTTTCAGAATGTCGCTTATATGTATATTTACTGTGTAAATGTTCTGTATACATTGTACATTTATATTTCATTTTTCGCTTCTCCTTTCAAAGTAAACTCTCAACAACTTTCCAGCTTTAATTACTCATTTTCATAAAGAACGTTGATGTGTCACAATAAAATTATTATTGTCAGCTTTAGGATTCACAGTTTGCATTCTATAAACTGTAATTTAACTAGAACTCCAGTAAATTCTTTGAATATTCTGATCGAGTTATGAATACAAAATCTAAACAATTTATGAAGAATATTTTGAAATAGTACAGCAGGCCCCGAGCGTAAATATTAGTGGGGGGAAGTGAGACGGGTACACGGCTCTTCTACCTATTTCGGTTTCTCTAAAAGTAATGAGATAGGTAGAAAAAAAATGTTGTCTCTCTGTCTTACTTGTATTTTAGGTTGTCACTGGTTAGGTTGTCACTATCTCACTCGTATTTTAGGTAAAAAGGACGAGGGATTTCTGTAAATCCCGTTTGCCCATGCCTGCTTTAGAGGGTTCTGAAAAATACAAACTAGGTATACATAGAACCTTTATTATATCACTCTGATGTAAATATTATTTAATTAATGCTGTACTACTTTTGTGTTCTCTAACAATGTAACGAATATTCTTTTAAAAAAGTGAAAACAAACAATTGACTGAGTTAATTGTTGAAATACCATGTATAGACAGTGTTGATGACGCAATCGTTTGTTTTTTGACTTCACATAAATAAAAAAAGATATCCACTTTTAAATAGCCACACACATATAACTGATATTCCCATATTAATACATACTATAAAATTTGCACCTAATTAGCACCCTCGTGGGTAAACAGTGAGTTTAACAAAAAAATGTTTCAGACAAAAGTTGTTTATTTTTTTAAGAGGAAGAGTTGTTTTTTTTTTTTTGTCCTATCTCTAACGGCTTACAAGATGTGTCCTACGGACTCAAGACCCAATTGATCTATTTGATCAATAACGAATTCGACCTCACTTTTTACGGCCTGGGTACGCTATAAAAATTTTAGCTTGATATCTCTTTTCGTTTTTAAGTTATCGTGTTGACAGGCAGACGGACAGACGTACAGACGAACAGACAACCGGAAATGGACTAAGTAGGTGATTCTATGAACACCTATACCAAAATATTTTCGTAGCTTCATTATTTTTAAGCGTTACAAACTTGGGACTAAGCTTAGTATACCTTGCATATTATATATATGCATGGTATAAAAAGTGTATAATTATTTGTATATTTTCTTTTAAATTTATTTTTTTATAATTCTATTTTTTAATTTCACAGTTTATGAAAAGTAATGAAATAAGAATATCGTTATTATATGTTAATTAGTGTGTATAATAAATGTGTGGGATTGTCGTCAAGGTTGGTCTGTCTCTTCGTTCAAATAAATATAAATTAAGATGGTTTTCTAATATATACTTTCGTTTAAAAAAGGACTTCTAAAAATAAATTGGCAGTACATAGTCGATGTGATACTGTGGTCGTGTGAGTGTGACTTTTGTAGTCCACACGACTAACTTCCCAGAGGGGGCAAAAAACATTGAAAAAAATGTCTTGTTAGCCTTCATAGATTATTCTTCGAACATGTACTGCAGCTTATGCTGGAACGATCATTATCTCCATAGATAAATTATATGTTTTATCCACTTTTCAGATTCTGTTTATTCAGTTGTTTCCAGTTTTTTATTACCATTAAAAAATAGCTCAACTTATTTTGCTGAGTCAATTAAAGTCTTTCGAATTACGCGTCGAATTTCGATTACGCGTCGAATAGGCACAGTCACGTGTTAATGTCATAACAGGTTCGCGAGATAACAGAGGCGAAAGAACCCGAACGAACATACGCACATACACACATACGTACACACACACATACCCAGGCATCCCATTGAAAAGGTTTGATTCGGATATTGCGGCCTTGAAACCTATATTAACTTCCTCTGGGAAGTTAAAAAAAAGGAGCGTCCAAGCTCATAGTTCCAAAGGTCTGATATCAAAAGTATTTTTCTACATGTTGAAAGTAATAAAACGGAGACTGAAAATGTGAATGGCATTTAAAAATTAGGTAGACAAAGTTTGTACATGTCCCTCTATTTTACTACTCCATCTCTAAAAAACTGCGAAATAAATGACTAAAACTTGGGAAAAAAGAATTGTACGAGAAAAATTTTTGTGATTTTTTTGCTGTATTGTTTTGGAGTAATATTTCGAGAGAATGCATTCATGACACATTTAACGTCCTTATTGCTCTTTTGATTCTTTACGGAAGAAATGACATGTATTATTAAATTTGCAATGATTTTTTACATATATAAATGAAAAAGGCAATGCTCTACAAATTCCGTTTAGCATCGAAAACAGAAGATCCAAGTTGCTACAGCAGTTTTGGAATATGAAAATTATTATCTTGAGCCACAACAAAGGCGTTGAATATCGACGGCAATCGACATTCTATCAAATATTCTATGGAATCTGATATATTTTCAAATATGAAGGCTACAATAAACTACACGTTTTACCATTATGAACTATTTACCATTTTAATGCTGGCAATTAGTTCATTCCGTTTCGGATTATTTCTTAAATATATCAATTTTGCAAAGATAATAAAAAAAATAGCGGTGAATCTATCTAAGCTGAGGGATAGCCTTGCCAACTCTTCCCTATTGTTTTCACTGTAGTAATATAATAAAAACGGAAAACAAAAAGAAATATATTCTTTTAGAAATACTTACAAAATAAATAAGAAAATTTTTTTTTAAATAAAACAACCATTTTGTTTGCATTGTCGTTGTTGAAGAAACTCAACTTTTTTGTTTGTAAAATAAAAACAAAAATTACTTAATTAAGTTGTATAAAAATATAATGCTTTTTCTTAGATTGTTTTTTAAGCAATTTGGCAATAATGCATTTGGATTTAATTTAAAATTAATTTGTGTATATACGCATTTAGATTATATGAACAAATTAAAACACTTTTAATTAGAGTAAACTTATTTGTGTTATTTCGTATAGTGATACCCATATTACGTCATCAAATTGGATGCCCGCGTTTTTGACAGTTTAAAAAAGGTTTAAAATTTAATTTAAGTTTTTGGCAAGAAAGCGTGTATATTTTTCCGAAATAAATTTTTTGTGGCTTTTTATTAGCAAAATCAACATTTTGAAGTACTTTTTCAAAAATAGTGGTAATACCCTATTGTAAGGGTGAAATCTGCGTCACAAATTACATGATTACACTCATGATTCATGAAATACATGAAGAGTATACACATCATTCACCCTACGTAGAATGAGTACAGGGGATTTCAAGTACGCCGAGGTCCATCAAATTAAAGTATCCGGATACCGAAAAAAAAAGAGAATAATCTCAATATTTGAAATTTTATTTGTCAATTAATCATCTTTTATACATATTTTGTGAAAAATTCATATCGATTCTATGTACGGTTTAGGAGAAATTAACTATCAACGTCAGTGTTTTCACCAAAACAAGTTATATATTTTTATGCACTTCTTAATTTTGACGGTAACTAAGCCAACTGGCTAAATAACCAACATTTATTTCGACTTTTTAATAATAAATTTATCGTAAACCGTACAGAGAATCGACTTGAAATTTATACAGAAGGTGTATTAAATAGTCATTACTTGACACAAAAAATTTCAGTTTTATGGTAAAACTTTCGTTTTGGTTTTGTAACGCCCTAAAACCTGTTTTCAATGAATTTTCAGTTTTAATTAAATACCGCCCAAACAATAAAAAAATTATTTATATAAAAGTAATACTTTTGGTTGAACGATTTTAACCGAAAATTCTTATACACTGTATTTGTAGTATATACCTTAATGGTATGTTAATGGGTTTTTTTCTCCCGTTCATGTGTTGTTCACATGAGCACACATACATAAAAACAAACATAGGTACATAAACATATACGTAAAATACCACATAGATAACTAAGTAAAAGGTAGTAGGTATGTTCTTTTTTGTATTTAGGGATTATAGTAAATATACAGTCGTACAGTGTTGTTGATGTCATAAAAACTTATGGTTCGATGTTTTTTGTAACAATAAAAGCACTTATTACATGATTTTTAAATTTTAACAGACTCATTATGCGTTATTTATAAACGTAAGTTGATTAGCATTTATTTTATATAAACATTGTCTATCACAGTTAACCGAACAGATAAAAACCAAAAGACTACCTATGAGGTCAATTGAAGCATATAAATAAACGCATATATATTATAATTATATATATTTACTAGCGGCCCCGACGGACGTTGTCCCGTAAAAACGTAACTCCAATTCATGAATACCTATACTACGTTTAGCCTGTCCGCTAAACCCATCCCGCTAAACCCCAATTTAACTCCTATTTATTGGAGTGGCCTGACCTTCGACCTTTGGCCTGACCTTTGATAGTAGAGCTCGCTGCGCTCGCATATGGCTCTAATAAATGCCTATTGACAATACCTGAATACTATTAAAAATACATAGTACACATAGTATACATAATGTGATATGATTTATATGCGCTCCCACCATTTAATGAAATTTCATTTTTTTGGTACGGAGCCCTCAAAAACAGTTGTAGTGGACCGAATGGTAAATCTAAACCATTCTCCAATCCCCTTGAACTCACACAAAAAATTTCATCGAAATCGGTCCAGCCGTCTAGGAGGAGTTCAGTCACATACAGACACACACAAGAAATATATATATTAAGATATCTCTATATATTATAAATGCGAATGTAAGCATGTTTGTTTGTTTGTTTGTTACGCTTTCACCCTAAAACTAGCGAATAGTTTTTAATGAAACTGTACAGCAATATAGCTGATATATCAGAATAACACATGAACTATAATTTATAAAGATATATTAAAAATAAAAATTTAATTTAATTTGACATTTGAAATTACCATAAATTACAGATTTCTGTAAAAATAGTCAATGTAAAATATTTCAAGGCCATTTTCTCTGATATATTCAATGAATATATACTATTATACATTTAAAAAAATAATATATTTTACCTGTGTAAAACAATTCATACCATTATTTCGAATGTTATAGAAAAGGGATAAGCGGCAACAATCTTTATCAATCTTTACTTTTAAACCCAGCGAAGCGGGTGGGTATCACTCTAGTTATAAAATAAACAGTTGCTTATTAGATTGTAATAACTTCGTACCAAAAAAATCGACCTTTCAGGGGTGCGCCTTAACCCCTTTTTTGCATGGTAGTTGGGGGTTTAATCAATTTTTTACAAATTACAAAAAAAAAAACTAAACTTTAACTAAAAGCTATAGCAAAATTAAATGTGAATATTTTTCGACTTTCTAGCTTTGAAATTGACCAAGATATGCCAATTTTTAAACGGAATTTTTTTGCTCTTTCGATCAAATGAAAAAGTATCCTTCTTGTAAACCGTTAGAGATAGAACAAAAGTTTAAATTCAAAAGTTATTTCTTTAAAAAAAATTAACAACCTTTGCTTGAATCAACTCTTTCTTACACATCTCTGTTTATCCATGAAGGCGCATCTTAGGACAAAACTTTAGTGTCGATTTTCTCCAAAACGCATGCTTAAGAACAATTACAAAATTTTAAGTTAATGGTGCTTTTCTTGAAGTTTCCGCTCAACAACCTTAAAACATATCCTGTTTAATTTCGAAAAAAATAGTAAGAAAAGTGTGTCATATCGATTCACTATAAATATACCTATTGCGTCAAAAGGTAAAACGTCAAAAATAGAAGTATTCGAAATAAAAATATTTTTAAAATGATAGTATAAAAACATCTTAAAGCTTCATTTATAAACACATATATATTGTATAAGCAATAAAAAAAGATCAAGTTTATAGCTTAAAGCGTACAAGCCACGTTTATTTATGTTACCTCACATGATATGCATCCAATGTTAGAAGAACGTAAGCTTTAACACTATACAGCGAGAGTAGTTCTAGGAGTACTTGTTACAAGAAGAAAGTAATGTAGGAAATAACGAAGAGTTGAAGAATACGCGCGTTTAACATTATGTTGAAATATTTTTATGTTAATATACGTAATTGCATAGATTCTTCACTGCAAAATATGAATCTGTTTTTTCTATATATATGGAGTCTATAAAAACGGTTAGGTGGGTAACAGCATTGTTTTTTGCACTTGATGGAAACGGGCCTTGTTATTTCATATATTGTGCAAATTTAAAATAAAAAAGTAAATTGAATACCAGTTGGATAACAGTTATAAAAATAATAATTAAAAATAATCAAAATCCCGGGTGCGTTAATTAACATCTGAAAAGAGAGACTCAAGTCCAATAGTTTACATAATGACGTTAACACTCGAGGCCGATTTAAATCTAGACTGACACAAATATTCCCTATCTAATGGGCCTCGACTGTTAAAGTCGCTATTATACTACTACATTTGTTCCATTCTTTTCTGATATTATTTAACACAATCGAAATTTAGAGTTTTTTAATTATTTATTTTATTTTAGACTTTTAGTGTCCCGGCACTAAAAAAACCCTCTTATTATACTATATTAAAATTTTTCATCCAATTTATCATTCCTTATTAAAAAATATAACTTATATATTTTTGTAATCCCCTTTTAATTTCCTTTATTTTAATATCCTATTCGATAGGTGTGGTAAATTTTTATTTTTATAAACTTTTTAATATTCGGCACCAAAAAACCGCCATTTTCTTTAACATTTACCTAAGAACATTGAGTTTTCATGACGAATATAACGATATCTTAAATGTCGAAATCCATCGAGGTGTGTGGGCGATACGAAGTAATAAAGAAATTTACAAACAAATATACATAGAGACATACATAAATAAATACATACATACATACATGCAAGATACGCGCGAAAAACATCAGACTCCTTGACTGTCGGATAGAAAGAAAAGCCTTAGTTAAATATCAAAAATAAAGAGTTTCTATTAAAATACTCCTTGTTGATTCTTAATAAATAATGATAATTTGAGTTTGGGTAGTAATATAGGCTATGTTCTGTTCAAGTGAGAAGTTTTGATCATTGAGATGTTCATTAAAAGGGGCTAATTTATCTGGATATGATGGAACCAAAACGGGACGCATCCATTAGGAAACATTCTTAAAACATTTTGGCATATCTTCCATAAGTCCTCAAAGAATGACAGATCCTAAGGGGGCAATCGGTACATATCAACTGTTCAGTTACAAAGAAAAGTGGTTTTCTCATTGCTGATATTGGCAGCTCGTATACCAGTCTTTTGTACTTTATTGGCAGTCTTAGTTTCTCTAATAGAGATTAGTATCGTATTCATGTCTCCAATAGTACTTTACCTATGTCTGTCATCAGATAACATTTTCCAAATATTGTTCCTGTCGTAGGTTCTTTCAGATATATTTCCGTGAGAATTTACAATTGAGACATCTCACCTCTGGATCAAATATCTCAAAGGCTACGTATTCTGTAAGCGAAAGGAATATTTTACCCTATTGGATTATATTATGTTGTTTACTTTTTCAACTTTGCTATTCCAAGTGATATTTAACATGCGTTGAACTTAGCATACTTTTCGTTTTCCAATAGTATAATATTATGTTAGATTAGGTTAGGTTAGAGTGGCTGTTCTTGGGTGAGACACACTTAGACCATAGGGTCCGTTGTGATACCAAAAAAAGGGTTCCGAAAAAAAAAATGATACCGAAAAAATATTATGTTAAAATTGAAGAAACCTATGAACTGAATAAGTTTCCACACATATAAAATACTAAATATGTGTACTTCGTTTTATAATACATTATACGGCATATACTGTAAGCACATACCAATAGTCTACAAACATCAAATAAGGCTTTTTTATAAGAAGTGGGTAGTTTTACTAGTAGTGCTGTCACGAACGCCCTGCAGTGTGACATATGTGGTGAATCGCCAACTATCAAACGATGTTATATATTTATGACGTCGTTCGTAGGTCTAAGACACAGCTGAAATGTACATACCCACACACATGCACACAAAGGAACTTTAATACATTTCTACTTTTTTCGAGATCACTTTTTGTGAAGATTTACAGTCAAAAGAAGGTGAACATTAGGATATACAAAACATAGAAAACTTTATTTATTTATATAAAAATTGAACAATTTTTCCGAGTTTTAAACTTGAAAAATGAATTTGTTCTAGACTAAATAAGCTCCTGAGCTGATGTGGAATATTTTCTTTCATAGGATATGTATGGGAGAGCGGCAATTTTCGAGATAGAGGGGAAGAGTGAAATAAAATAAGTAAAAATTGAAAAATAGTTTCTGCTCCTTACTAAATAAGGTCTCTAACGACCGCACAAATGTTACGTAATGCCAGGAGATAAAGCGCCCCTTCTCTTCCCAACTTATATTCAAAACTCATTTTATATAATCAAAATATTAAAAGTTGAAATTGAATCGTCAAATTTGAATCAAGTTTTTTATAATATATAGTGTGGACAAAGTTATAAAGCAGCACTTTGTCAATGGTAGATATTGTTTAAATAATGACAATTTCTTAAAACAATTATAGCAGAAAAAATATCTTTTTCTAGAGTTGAAATTTTCGAAGAAAACGGAAATTTTTGTATATTTTATGATAAATTGGAAATTGGACATAAGAAGCTAAGAATTCTTTATTATTTAAGGATTTTGGTGACAAATTACGGAAACCAGTGGTAGAGATATGGATGCGTCATCACCCCGTTTCAATATTGCTGAATATTAACAATATTGCTGAATATATTTATAATAATCACAATAATATTTTGTTCCTAATATGTCAACACGTTGTATCTAAAAACAGACGTTTTTCCTGCAATAGGTGTATTAAAAAATCGTTATTATTATTCCGTTATCTACAGTTTGTTGAAATCCTGGTGTTATACCTTAGACCACCCTGTACAAATGTACTATTTAATTTATAAAATCTCGAAAAACAAATGACGCTGAAAAATTTAAGCATAGTTTACAATCGATATTTTATTACTCCATATTTTCTAACGATTAGTTTTAATATTTAAAGTTGATAAAGTTTAAAACTACACCAAACAGGGTTTTTTGTGAGTGAATTTTTATACCATGTATATGAAATATACCAAGGTATACTAAGTTTAGTCCCAAGTTTGTAACGCTTAAAAATATTGATACAATCAACAAAATTTTGGTATAGCTGTTCATAAAATCACCTAATTAGTGAATTTCCGGTTGTCTGTCTGTCCGTCTGTCGAACGAAAAGAGATATCAAAGTGAAATTTTTATAGCGTGCTTAGAACGTTAAAAGTGAGGTCAAGTTTGTAAATGAGCAACCTAGGTCTATTGGGTTTTGGGTCCGTATAACCCATTTTGTGAACTGTTAGAGATAGAACAAAAACTTAAATGCAAAAAATGTTCCTTATAAAAAAAAATAAACAACTTTTGTTTGAAACATTTTTTCGTAAACATCACTGTTTACCCGTATAGTATGTATTATATGGGAATATCAGTTATATATGTGTAACATGTATGTATGTGTAATGTGACAGAGTAATAACTCTATGTCTATACATGGTATTCCAACAATTAACTCAGTCAATTGTTTGTTTTCACTTGTTGTATTTGATTGTTATATTCATTACAAAAAAATCTTAGTAAGAACATAGTGTTAAAAAACTGGTTAACTCATTTATTTTTCTGCCGAATACATTCAATGAAAAAGTTACATGAAAACTTTTTATATTAATATAGAAACAAAACGACATAAAAAAATCTGTCGATAAAGTAGATACTAATAAAATTAATGATAATATCGATTATTAGTTTATTTGTACCAGCTATGTTACAGTATAAGTTAATAGATATTTGCCGATATCCATATGACAATATTAATTCAAGAGAAGTCATAGTAAAACCACCAAAGGGTATTATTAGTTTCTTCTATTGTCTACAAACTATTCGTATAACAAAGAAAAGCATTAATTAAAAGTTTCGATAAAATATACTTATACATTTGTTAATTTGGTTGCAGTTTCATGTTCAGTTGTTCAGTTTGTTCTTTGACTTTAATAATAAATGGCATAATTTTTCTTGTCTTAATATAATTTGGTTTAATAAATGGTATTTTTGTTCTATTTACAAATGGAGTAAAATACTAATTTATTAGGTTTGTTAGGAGTTTCATTAGGAGCAAACAGTACTTCTGAACGAGAATGATTTCTTTGAATAATATTTTGAGTATTATTTATGTAAACCATATTTAATAATAATTGGATAGCAGGCAATCTAATAAGTAATACATTGAGGCTTTTAGTTGATGACTACTTGGTAGTCCTAATCCGTATTTATATGATACAATTGATCTAGAAAATTGGGGCAAAAATCGAAATTAACTGTTCCATTGTTGACTACCGAGGGTTTAATTCATTAATTTTTTTTCCACTAAATTGTAACAGAAGTTTACGTTACTCTAAGAAGTATGTTTAATAAGAAGAAATCATTAAAAAGATTAAATTTCCAACCATTATTTAATTTAAAGTATTAAAAAATGCTAAAAACCTTACATTTTTGTCGAAAAAATTAAAAATGCTCCACAAACACGTCTTCTTCCATGCGGCGCCGATGCAAACTGGGATAAAGCCCGGATTGCTCGAGGGTGACCTTGCACGATACACTACATACTCTAACAATACAAAACTCTAGAAATATCCCAATGTTTCACTGTATACCGCTGTTTCATTGATGAACATCTGAAATCTGATTATTTTTAGAAGAATTCATAAAAAAATAGCATTAAATGGCCATAAAAACATGATCGCTTCAGAACGAAATTTAAACAAATAACAAATTCAAAAACTTGAAAGGCAACAACAAAGCAGAAAAGTGAGAGAGTCGATGATTTTTTTCACATTGAACAAAATTTCCTAATCAGGTATGATATCTTGATATAGCTGTTATTTAAAAAACCTGGATTATAAAATATATACTAGCAAACCCGGCCACGCGTTGCTGTGGATGAGGTTCTTGTTAAATTACATTGTAGTAAACAATTCAAGGGAAACAGTAGGAAGACATTAGTCATGAATACCATCATGCTTTTTTACGTGGCGATCTCCATGGCTGATTTTCTACTACCGTTACCCCTTACTGCAATGAAATTACTATTTACAAACTGCAATTCGCTTTATTACAATGTATTTCGTATTTTACAAAATAAATTTAGGTTACACCTTAGCCTCAGCAACACATGGAGGTTATGCTATGAAATGAATACTTACTCAATCCAGTCAACAGATATCGCCATCTGTTAAAATCATTTGGACCTAACAGATAAAAGTGACTGTCAAATAATAAACAAATAATTTGCAATAAAATATAATAATTTGCAATAAAATATAATAATTTGCAATGAAATAATATTTCGACTATAAATTGAGATGTAAGTTATCCTACATTTCAAGTTGGATCAAATTGCACACGGTGTGCAAATCAAATTTAAAATCGGTTCAGTAGTTTAGGAGTTCATAGCGGACAAACAACGTGACACGTTATTTTTATATATAAAGATTTACGATACATGTGTCATAAGAGCATTATTATCGTACACATGTGAATACAAAAAAAAATCTACCCTTACTAAATTTGTGCAAATATTTTCATCACGCAAATGAACATATTCGAAAAAAAAGAAAACTACCACGAACTGTAACTATAGATGAACCTTCCGAAATAAACAACTTTATATTATTTGTCGTACTCTCATTTATAAAAAATAAAAAAGACACAGCAAATGCATAATGTTTTTACATTTTTCTTAGTACCAGGCACGTACCCTAATGGGTGTAAATATACTTTGTGTATTATTAATCGTAGCTTTACTTTGAGGAACTCCATAATTAAGATAGAAGAAATAAAATTTTTTATTTATTTAATATTTTCATAATTTTAAAATATTTTGACATGTTTCGTCTAACATAGACTTTTTCAAAACTGTACCAGTTATGAAAATGTCTATAATATATGTAACGAATAAATTTAAAATATAAACAATAGGTACCTGTACATACATACTATATAATATTTCTAAGCTAATTTGCGCCCTCACGGATAAACAGTAATATTTATGAAAAAGTGTTTCAAACAACAGTGGTTTATTTTTTACAGAAATATTTTTTACATTTAAACTTTTGTTCTATCTCTAACGGTTTACAAGATGGATCCTATGAGCCCATCCGTTACCTTTGTTCTTCATTTTCGAACTTGACCTCACTTTTTACGACCTGAGCACGCTATCAAAATTTCAAATTGATATCTCTTTTCGTTTTTGAGCTATTGTGTTGACATCTTGATATATTTCATATATACATGGTATAAAAATTCAACACCTCCGAGGCTCGCCTCCGAGTCTACGCCCGGTTGTTACCAACACGCTTTGACAGTATGGAAATTTAATTCTTTAAATATATCAATCATATTGCATGAGTTTACGTTGTTCAGTTTAACTATCATGAATAAAAATTTTTTTGTATTATTTAAAACACGAAGAACAAAACTTGTTTTCTATCTTCTAAGAGTGTTTATTTTTTATTTTACTTACCTAAATTTTGTTATATCGATTTAGTTTTTTTTTTTTTTTTTTTTTTTTTTTTTTTTTATAAAATATATTTATTGGAATAAAAAAAGTATATTTTATGTTTAACCTTTCAAATCATCGTCACAAAGTTTCTAGAATCATCGTTATTAAAAATTCGAATAATATATTCAAGGAATTTTTATATCATAATTCTTTGTTTTATTCAAAATCATCAGAATTAATAAAAGAAAGTTCAAGGTTGCGCATCATGTGTTGTCATATTATAAAAAGTCACGACTGACGATCCTGACTAATTTTAAATTCTATTTACCGCTTAACACAATGGTAACGCAACGAAAAAAGTTTATTTGTCGCTAGAAAAATAACTGAATAAACTGAATCCGTACGTACGATAACAAGAAGAAAACCTTATACATTTTTGCTTTTAACTATTAAACAAAACACGCAATATTTCCTCTAAAACCCAATACAATAAATGTAATGATCACACTTAATAACTTACGTTGTAATGACAAATCCTATTTTCCTGCTTTTATTGAAATCATAAAACTGACGACAAAAATGAAAATAATGTTATCACCTACAATTATAATTAAACAAGGTGGCTCAAAAAATATTTCTATGAGTCACTGTCCTAATACATATTTCGAGTATAATTTTTTCTATGAGCCACTGTCCTTATACCTAACCTGGAAAAACAAACTATGCATGAAAAATTTCATCTCAATCGGTTGACGATAACTGCTTCAAAATTAAGTTGCAAGATTCCACCCGGAAAAACATACATGCATACATTGCAAGTTAAATAAAAGCTTGTAATAATTTCTAGCCAAAATAGACGAAGGTAATCCATTTTTTTTCGCAATTGAAACTATTTTTGAGTATGAAGAAAATATAATGAAATTTTTATACTTGGAAATGTTATATTTTTTTAAATTCCATCTGTTTTTATCAAGAAACAACAGGATAGAGAATACAATCAGGAATAATAAAAAGGAATGTTCATTCTGATAAATCAAAGTTAAATAGGTTTCTAATAATATTTAAAAATGTTTTGTTCGGGAATATAATTTTTATTATATAGGACATCAAAAAAAATGTAGCTGCTGTGATGATATTCATGGCATATATACTTTCTTTTATCTTCAAATATAGTTCCAGTACGATTGTTTGTGTTTAAGACATTTCATTATATTCTTATATATATAAAACACGCATAACTATCACACTATATTCTATTTCTTTAAAAAAAAACTAGCCTTTTAAAAATTTTTTTTAAGAATTTTAAGTACTTTCTATTTCCCAACTGTTTTCGTATTTGTCAATATTCTTAAACATTTTACAATTTCAGTGTTTCTGATAAGGTCCAAAAAATTTATGTTCTGGCTGGTTTTATTAACCGACTTAAAACAAAAAAGGAGGAGGAGGTTATCAATTCGATTGTATTTTTTTATTTTTTTTTATGTGTGTTACCTCAGAACTTTCCACTCAGTGTACCGATTTTGATTATTCTTTATCTATTTGAAAGCTGATGCTTCTCCAGTTCCAGTTCTGGCAACGAAATCCATGAGAAAACCATAAAAGTCTTAAATTTGCATTAAATATGCGCGACAAGAGGACGAATAACTCAATATCACGCCAGCCGATTTCGATGATTCTTTTTTTGGTGACAAATTAGTTAGTGTACTTCAGATTCACTTAAAATAACAAAATAAAATAAAAACTTTTAGCAAAAAGAAAATCGATTTCAAAAGAAAAACTTTTCCAAAACAAATTAATATACACTAAAAAGTAAAAAAATAACAATAATATAATGTAGTTAAAATTATTTTTATTTTTGGAATCGGTGTCAGCCAAGCTAATGTAGCAAACGGTTCTGTCAGAGTTGTTTCCTTGGCTGACACCGACTCAACAATAATTTTAACTACATTATATTATCGTTTTTTTTTTTTTTTTTATATTTTGAATGCATATTAATTTGTTTTGGAAAAGTTTTTCTTTGGAAGTCGACTTCCTTTTTCTTAAAAGATTTTTTTATCAGGTAGCAACTTATCAAGCCCGAATTTTTAGCTTTAATTTTCGAGTAAATGATTATAGTATAAGCTTAATGTAAATTTTGTATTGTAATCAGATTAATTTTAATCCTGTATACTCTAAACCACTTATTCGAAACTCTTTATATTTATAAAATTATAATAAGTTCACAAACATTATTCGTGAAGGTAGCAAGCAAGTACAAATAAAGTTTATTATTTTGTAGGTAACAAACAATGTTTATTATTGTTATAATAATTATTAAATGATTATAATTAACACAATTATAATTATTTATTTGTTCATTATTATTATCATAATTATTATTATTGTTTTTTTGTTTTTTTTTTTCGTTTACCTACTTAACATCTGGTAAAGTTGTTGTAATGTTTTGGTGCATCAATTAAAACAACACTTGTGTTATGTTGTTATTGTTGTCGTCGTTGTTGTTAATGCAAACTTGTCAAATGCCCTTGTTATATTAATATTACATGGAATTATTATCTACGTTGCCGGAGAGGATAGCTCAGTGAAACTAATTTTAAAGTATAAATGGCAGCACTACGAATACTGGTGGACTCGGTATAGTTATTTTCTCTGTCGTTTGAGTAGATATCACTATTAGTTTTTTGGAACAGTTTGTTTGTTTTGATCAGCAATTTTTGAAATTATTTAAAAAAATTTTTTTTGTATTTACATAGACCTTTGTTTATAAAAAATACTGAGCAAAGGTTTGGAACAATTTTTAATAAATCGATAAATATCTTGTGAGTGAAATTTACAAAATTTAAAAAATCCCCGACAAATGGGATTTATTTTTTGTAAACCGATTTTTGGAAACTTCTATAAAATGTTCTCAAGAAACTGGCTATAAAATGTTCTCAATCAAGTCGGTTTGACCGTTTAAGGGCTACGATGTCCTTATAACACGTATAACACTCCTTCTTTAATCAATATCAAAGTGATAGTCAAGGACATCAGATGAGATGAAAAGGATACTTAGATAGCTATCATTTTTTAGGGCAAATTTTTGGAAATATTTTAATTGAAATTGAAATATTTGAGTTGACTTTGTTCTTTGGATTTATTGTTTTGAATTACCTAATTATTTTACCATTTAACTTTTCGGAATTAATTAAGCCATGTTTATTTGACCATTAATTTTCATAGTAATTATTTATAAGTTTAAATTATATGTCATGCCTTTTCCAAACAGAATCTATTTTGAGATCATCGCCTATGTTTTAGTTTTTTCGAGTACAAAACACTAAGCTCGCGCATTAACCATAGCAAAGAACACTCTCCGTTTAATTACCTTTCAAATGAAATCAAAAAAATTTATTTCGGTGGTTAAAAAGCATACATTCCTTTTTTTAGAGCTACAGTAGTCAGGCACATTAAAAGTGACAATTTCTAGAGTGGATAACACTATTTGTCGTAGGCTAGTAGGCTAAATTTCTATTTCAGTTTTCAGCTGCCATATTTTTTAAAACTTTCCGCAATGTTAAAATATAAATTTGAGACCTCAAAACAAGCGCTCTGAAGTTGAAACACCAAAACGCTTTGTTCCAGAGATATCTTTAATCAAAAGATATTGTATGATCATTTCACTAACAATTCCTGTGGTTCTGTAACTTATCAAGCCGATATCAGCTTTATAGTGAAACGCTTTCGATTAAGCTTTTTTTGAGGATCAAAATTTAAATTTAAGTTTCCTCACTAACCCTGGCCTTCCATCAGGTCCCATTAAGGTTATATTGTGATTTAAGCTTTGAAAAATTTGTATATTTGATTGTTCACTTAAAATTCAATACAAAAAACTAACTGGTGTTTGAAGTGTGCTAAATAAATGAAGAAACACTGTTAAATCAACTTCTGGCCGATAAAAACATTTTTTCACTAGTTTTGGCTGTAATACTTAAAAATATTGGATTGCTTACAACGGCCACAGGGACACTTCCTTTATTAAATACACATATTTGCGCTATTATAATATACATGCTGTTTGCTGTTATGTTATGCATCTAGGACCTACAACAATCGGGTATGCCATGAATGGGGTATTATCTATGCTCATTGTTTATTTGTACAAAACAAAAGAGGTTCATTTTACCATTTATTTCTTCTATTATCATTATTTTGTATTTATTGTAAAATTCACATATAAATATCTAGTTTACCAAATACTGGAAGCTTGTTGAATAAAAAAAAAAAGGAATGCAAGCAAGCATTATTAATTTCTACATCATAAATAAAATTAGTTGATTAATATATTATATCTAGCAGATAAAAACAAATTACAGAGTTATAGCCCTCACTTATCCACCCTTTTGTTCATAATTTTAAGAATTTTAATTTTTGAAAATTAATCTTTTAGCGGTTGATTTGTTTCCTTTAAAAAGAAAATGAAAAACTATTCAATATTAAAAATTACAAATTATCTCTTCAAGAATTTTCATAGGAATTGATAACTTCTTATGTTCATTTTGCAAGCTTATATCGTTCCAAATTTTCGATTTTAAAATACCTCAACTTGTAAATGTTTAGTAAAATGTTATTTTGAAATTTCAGTACCAAATTTGATATACTCATACATACACATAGCGTGGAAGGCTATAGGTATATTATACAGGTAAAACAAATAAAAATAATTAACCTTTGCATCGTTTCCTGGTTGTCTATCCACTAAGGGATTCTATACGGATAAGGGATGCTGCCTATGTAGTAATAATGATTAGAAAAGCCTATATGTGTAACATAGGTTTTTTTATATAAAAAAATCAAGTATAATATGTTGACCTACGTTAGACGGAGATCGCAAAGGTATTAATGAATAAAATTAAAAACAAAATATAGAAAATGGTACATTGTTTTATTGATCAAAAACAAACCAGAACACGCAATTCACAATAAAATCACAACAACACAAATTAAACAAGGTATGTGCGTGGTACTATATTTTTTTCCCAGGTAGTTCAAATCGTTATATTTTAAAGCCTAGGTACTTCAAAATTAGAATTTTATAGGCATGATATTATGTGTATATAAAGTTAATGTATGAGCAAGGATATACCAGGTGTGCCATTTTAAACAATTCAGTTCAAAATTTTTGATAGAGGAAACCTTGAACGTTTAAATACCTTTTGCTGATAGGTAAACTACTTCGTATTGCTAGCGTATGATTAAAACCAAATACATATTTTCACAAAAACTTTCCGAAGTAGCAGATATATAGCTTATTGAAAATGAATATCAGAAGGTATTATGTGTTTCTTTAAGAGAACGCAAAAATCACATTTAAAAACAATCAGTAGGTATTAAATTATAAAACTTTTCGTTAACTTAAATAATATGGCAACCATTAACATACAAACGATATTGTACTCTTTTTGTGTATCAAATATAGAACGATTTGAATCATATTATTTTCTAACAGTATAGGAATGCTTTTGTACATGTTGTTTTTTTGAACTGCTAAAGAACTAAGATTATAGTACAAGGACGGTATAAGGTCGAATTTCAACCATCTGATTCTCTCCGACCACTTCATAAATTTTTTGATTTAGTTGCAAATAAAAAACATTTTGACTTATATAAATATATATCTTTGAATAAAATTAACTTGTCTCGAAAAAATCTTCGAATAGTGATCGTGGCAAGCCGAAATTAAAGAAAATTTTGCATTTGAAATGTATATACTTTTAGTACCTACTTGACATTTCAGTACAAATGTTTCATTTAAATCTTTCAAGTAAAATAATAGTTCAGTTTGACATCTACACATGTATGGTTAGCTTAAAAAAACTATGCGATATATGATTGTATTATCATAGTTCTTAATTACGTTAATGTAATTTTGATGATTGGTTTCCCCGAGTAGACACATAAATAAGAATATTTTATAGGATTGGTATTTCTTAAAAATCAATATATTCATTATGCAAATAAAAAGTTTTTTATGCGTATATAATACTCAAAATCGTACCAATGGTTCGAAATTAGTATTTTTGTTCCAACAAGATACAAGCAGTGGTTGGTATAAGCTTACCAATGAGTAGTTTTTGTATCTTAATATATATATATTTCTTGTGTGCGTGTGTATGTAATTAAACTCCTCCTAGACGGCTGGACCGATTTTGATGAAATTTTTTGTGTGAGCTCAAGGGGATTCGAGAATAGTTTAGATTCACAATTTGGTCCAGTACAACTGTTTTTGAGGGCTCCGTACCAAAAAAATGAAATTTCATTAAATGGTGGGAGCGCATATAAATCATATCACATTATTTTACAACTTACTATGTGTACTATGTATTTTTAATAGTATTCAGGTATTGTCAATAGGCATTTATTAGAGCCATATGCGAGCGCAGCGAGCTCTACTATCAAAGACCAGGCCAAAGGTCGAAGGCCACTCCAATAAATAGGAGTTAAATTGGGGTTTAGCGGGATGGGTTTAGCGGACAGGCGAAACGTAGTATAGGTATTAATGAATTGGAGTTACGTTTTTACGGGACAGGACAACGTCTGTCGGGACCGCTAGTATATATGTATATTATTAGTAACTGTGTCTTAAAATTAACGCAAGAAGTGTAACGGTGATGAGTACAGCGCTGAGTTTTTTCTGTGTTTCGAGACAGAAGCAAGCACATTAAGGTGCCAATAAAGAGATACTGTAACATTACTCTAAATATCAAAATCATGATTTATAGAAAATACATTTTATTAAATTTAATATTCTTCGAGAAATGAAAGATATGTGAAAGAGATGGTAATGTTTAAACTCTCATATCTCTTAGAAGATTTGACGTAATTCTTAAAATATTTTTAAAAATAAATCGTAAGACAAAAGTCAAATACTGAAAAAAAATTGAACATTTATTAGTTTTTTTGGACACTTTCCGATTAGCATATGCAGAAAATTGGAACAAACATCTAAAAACTTATGCAAAAGAAGAGATTAAAATCATTTCTAGCGTTCTCCGATTCATTTAGCCTACATTATTTTTACTTGTTTGTGTTTACTAGGCTATTTGTGTTAATCATTAATACCCACACGCGTACACACACTTTTTAATGTTCCCATACTTTTTGAATGTCCTGTACATTTATTTCTAGATAGGTACGACAATTAAGTTGTTAATTTTAAAAGACAATGATAAATAATAAATTAATTTGCGAGTTTAAGAGTTTATACACCGTTTTATCGCTGAAACAGTGAAAGAAACAAAATAAATGAATTTTATATGAATATATCAAAATTTTTTTTCGCATTTCTTTTAATATATTTTCTCTTGTGCCCATTTGCAATTTGAATATAATAAATAATGTTTGTGTGTTGGTGTTGGTTGGGATTGTTAAAATAAATGTCACATTGATCATTAATCATAATTTTTAAAATATTAATTGTGCAAAAGAAAGGAAAATTGAAATTAATTAAATAAATATGAGGGAGACTTTATTTCACATATTTCTTTTTTATTTTTATTTTTAGTCTTAATGAAGAGTATAAAATATGTTTTGAATGCTAATTAAAATTATTTAAGGTAATATAATTGATTATGATAATTAATTATACACCTTCAGGCAAAAGATACTAATCATGTAACTCAGACTCGGTAGGAAATTTATTCAAAATTTCTCCGTGGAATTTACCTAAAATATACACTTTTTTCGCCATTTCGCCAAGTGTTTCCATTTCTGGTTAAAAAGTTGCCGCTTCCTGCCACCGCCGGGGAGAAAAATAGTATACACACCACGGGAGCAAACAAAGAAATTCTTTAATTTTGTTCCCTAGATGTGTAAAATACTATTGATTTTCTGATTCATTTTAAATAAACAAACTACCATTTTAATTCTAAGCACCATTTTTGATAAAATTTAGTACAAAAATTGATTCATTTTATGGGAGTATAAATACATACGTGGATTCACCGCATGAATCACATCTTATTCATTTTTTTATTGTAAAAGACATAAAAATTTTGTCCTGTTATGTTTTCACTTTTTAATGTTGCTTTTTACCACTGCAAGGCAATTTTTTTCGATCTTACCACCGTTTTGGAGCAGCACAAATGACCGTAAAAGTCTGAAAACTGTAATTTTTAAAGTAAAGTTCAAAGATAAGTAAACTCAACGTTACTAATTTTTTTTTTAATGTAGCTGCTGATGATTAATAAACTAAGACAAAAACATTCTAGATAATTTAAACTTCTAAACAATCGCGCAAAAAGTTGCATATCTGACATACAAAGACTTTTTATTAATAGCACTTTTAAATAATCTTACAAAATAATAATTTTTATGTCACTAGTATAGTAAACAAAACTTTTAAAAGTTAATGAGCTTCTATCACGAAATTCTACTACATACAGTAAAAAAAGGAGGTAAGATATAATTAAATGTGATATAAATTATGTTGGTAAAGTAACATAAAGTATTTCCTTCAATCACTTGCTATAAAAAAAATTCATACGTCGAAGAAAACATACTTTTCTATAATATAGAGAAAATTAGAGGACAGTGAAGAAATTGAAAAAATTAAAAAAAAAAAATGTTGTTAATTAATGCTAATTTTTGATTACTGCTTTACAGTTTGTTAACTTTTCAAGTTATTATTAAGTTATTATTTAAAAAGCATTAATAATGCCAAATGGGTGTGGCTTAAAAAATAAAGCAATTATACTTTAGTTTTAACCCCCCCAAAAAAAAGGGTTGTTATAAGTTTGACCACTATGTGTGTCACTGGTGTGTGTCTGTCTGTGGCATCATAGTGCCTAAACGGATGAATCGGTTTTAATTTTTTTGGTTTCGTTTGAATGGTAATTTAACAGAGAGTGTTTTTGGATACCTTTCAAGTGCGAGTTAAGGGTCCCGTACCCGAAAAATTTGTCTTAGTTTTTAAAATTTTGTAAATTTCACTTGTTTGAGGAAAATTTTAATTTAAGATACAAGTTCAATACCTAATATTCACAGAAAATATATTTGCTAGCAATAATCTGTAATAATATGCTTGTTTGATTCACCATGCTGTTTAACCGCCATATTTTTTATACAATTATTATTTAAATAGTCCATTTTTAAAAAGCTTTTATAAGCGTCATATGTATCTATGATTAGATGTAACGAAATCCTTGAACGTGACTTTAGCTCACTTCGAAATGTTGGATTGAATTGAAACTTCAACTGATCAAGGTCCGATGACAATAAAATAATTAAATAAGTTTGTCCGATGATCCTGATCATGATTTTCAGGATTAACGATTAGCTAAAAGGACTTCGCTGGTGCAAGCGTATATCAGTTAAGAAAAAAGTTGAATGAAATAATAGTTTAAGAAACTTAAAAACACGCTTTTGTAACTAGCTGAACTAAAATGTAAAAAATAAGTTTAAAAAAAAAAACAAAAAAAAAAACATAGGGATTAAGAAAATATAGTTTTTTCGCGTAGGGTGCTTTCTAGGATGTTTTGTTATGTTTTTACTTTTACCAATATCTATAAAATATCTACAATAATTAAAATAAAGGATGCCACGCTTTTTTCCGATAAAATGATTTTTTTTCTTAACCACTTTATTTATTTTTGAACTTTGCAATTATTTTCTCCTTTTTAGTTCAGCTTGTAACAAAAGCGTGAATTTCTAGTTTTTAAAACTATTATTTATTCAAATTTATTTTGACTGAAATTAAAATCTAAAAATTTCAAAATAGTTGTTCATTGTCGTAGACGTATTTTTTTGACTTTATTTTCCCTTAAGTTTGCCGTTTTCCTGTATTTCCCCTACTAGAACCTAAATTTTGTATTAGTTTAAGAACGAAAAGTCTTTATCCTGTTATTTTTACACAACAATACTCTTATTATTATTTCCTCTATTCAGAATAAAATTGTAAAATGCACAATGAAACGTTTTACGTTTTATATATAGCATAGCTCTCTGGCAATAAGCGCACTTGTTGTTTTGTATATGCACACAAACACACATGTTATATAGACAGAATGTTATGCAATTTTCGGGATAGAGTTTTAGCTGTGTACAACCTTTTTTTTTTGCTATAAAACCCATTTAATATTGATTGTTATTTTCCCAGCGTTTCTCAATTCAATTTGCTAAGGTTTTCATATTTTTAAGAAATTGTGCTCTGATTCTTTCAAAATAATATTGCTGCAATTCTTTCAAAATAAGATATAGTCTCGCAAAAATAGTATTAACATTGAATTTATATTAAATTATTACATAAACTTTGTTTCGTCTTCATCCATTGATTGGAGAAATTCACTTTCACCATAACTTCGGGGATTGTTATTCATTTTGAGTTCGAAAATACTTTGTTATTGTATTAACGTATTTTTACTCCCTTTTTTTTAGCTATAGTGTCTGCGTATCTGCTTGGTCTTGTGTCGAAAAATTTGGATCGTTTTTTGACCCTTTTCCCGTGATTCAATCAAGATGAAACTTTGCAGGCAAACTCGCAGGGAGATCCAAAACTTAAAAATATTTTTTTTTAATTTTCTTTCAAGAAAAAAAGAGAGTTTGATGAAAATTTGGTTGTTATTGTTGGGTGCTATTACTGATTTTCGATAATTTATTCATAAATTTGTCTTTAAGCTTAACTATCAAAGATTATATGTATAAATTCTTAAGCCATTAAGATGAAAAGTGTTGTTCCACTGGCCCAAAGTTAATTGAAGTTAAATTTGGAGCTTTTGCTTCTGGCCACATGGGCATAAGTTTCTTAATCATATCATACTCTCATATACTCAAAGCCTACAAACGCGTTAAAATATATTTGTCACCATCATATGCCATGATTTTATGAGCAAAACTCATGACAGACCATCCTGTACTTACACACATTACATTAGTAAATGTATGCTTAACGTAATAAAACGATTTTTTTCTCCTTTTTGTGAAAGTTGTGCTTTGACGAACGTTTTTCTATTTATTAAAAAAAAAATTTTACATATATTTATATATTTAAGAGAATAAATTATTATGAACCTTAGGAAAATGTCTTTGATGTTATGAATGAGGAAAAAAAAAGGGAAATAGAATCTTTATCGTATAATTTAAAATAATGAAACACAACAATGATAATGAAATTTGTAATGAGCTGCTCCTGTTTTGATATTAAAGTTTTATTAATAGAGACCTACATCATTATTCATATGACTTTTCATCAAAAAAAGCGTGAAACTTCACTTGAATTTTCTAAGATCTACAACTCGAATAATATCTTGATTTAATTACATACTTGTTCATTCATAAGATACTTATTTTAACCCAAAACCTAGAAGCCAGAAGCCAGAATGTTGTTGACACTAAGGAACTTTGAAATATACCTAAAAATCTTGCATTTTTGACAAAAATTTAATTACAAATTCGAAGTATATCTTTCAAACTTAAGCGACTAGAAAAAAATATTAATTATTCAAAAAAATTTGGTCAATTATAAACATAAGCTCAGATTTTCTCGCTTATGCAGCCGAGAACACTGAAAGATATTTAAAAAGTTGAAAATTTCATTTCTAATATTACCCCAAAATATGGAAGCCTAATTAAACAGCTATTTTACGTTTTTAATTCCAATATAATATAATGAGTCAGGAAACTTTCAATAGCCTCTCGAATGTTAAATCAGGATTCTAATTTTTGTCACTTCTGATTTTTTTTGACATCACTAGAAGTGACCTAGTACAATATGGTGTAAGCTTCACTGATTGGAGCACATTTTAAACGATAAATATTCATTCCAGTTTATGCATATGTTACGAAATAAAACTAACAATAAGTAACTTTATATAATATTGTAGTAATCTCCAATTAAAAACATTTGTTCTCATTTTATTTTGGCTTCTGTGTATTGAAAAGTCATATGAAACGAAGGTACCCAAAAATTTTGGCAAGTATCTTTATGAACGGTACATTTGCCATTGATAAAAGTTTTTTACACAAAATTAAGAACACGTCCCTATTTAACGTGACTCAATACCTTACTTAATGTCTTCTTCAACTGGATTATAAAATTACTTCCAGTCTTCTATTGCAGAACTTGTTTTGCATGTCATTGAGAATCTATTTTAATAAGGCTGGCAGTCTTTTCTAGAGTATTTTAGTAGAAGGTTTATGTAATAAAAGAGAATTCATAGGTTTTTTCCGTTTAAAATATAAAATAAAAAGATTTCTATATGACTGATGACATGAATGATTTTCGGACCATGAACATTAGTTTCGGAGTTGCACAGTACTTTTTTGTACTAGTATGACTTTTATAATTTAATCCATTGAAATATTACGCCAGTTTACAAGAAATAAATAAATAAAAAATAAAAACCCCGACTGCATTAAATAAATTTAATTCTAGATCGACTCAAATTTTCCTAATCATGGACACCGGCTGTTAAAATCGCGGAATTATTTATTTCTTTTCATAATTTATTTAACGGATTCGGATAATTTATTTTTTGACTTTTTTGTGATTTCATTAGTAATTTGAACATATAACTTAAATATATTTTTGTAATTTCCTTTATGATGATACCATACTTTTTTTTTTATTAACGCATTACTATTTCGTTCCAAAAATCCGCCATTTTTTTTTTCAAACATCTATTTAAGAACACTTGGATTTTTGATTCAAATGTCAGAGATAGTAAATATTGAAAGCCATTAGAAAATACGATGTACAGCTGCTTTTTTGATACCTACGTTATTTGGACCGTTGGATTAAAGGAGATTGAAACTACTAAATTACATACCAAAAAAGCAGCTTTACGTCGCGTTTTACGATTTTAATGTAAAATTTGACTGGCGTATATCAGTTGTGAATATGTGTATAAATGCGTGTACTTCATTCATTTTTTAATGTGTAAATTTAGTGTTTTCACGAAACCGATGTTACAAAGCCCAACTGAATTCAGTAGGAGTTCATTTATTTTTCGTAATTTTTTATTGAAAATGTACAATTTTTTAAGGTCAAAATTTTGATTACCTTCTGCCAAATATCGCAATCTAATAGGGGGAATTATTTCCGCTTAGTTTACGATTAGCTTGAGATTATTTCACAATCTTATTCTAATACTGTGCTAGAAACAACCAGATGAATGATCAACTTTTTTGGTTGCAATGCAGTTAGAATTTTTATAAAACACATTAAACAACGTGTCAATGATATTGTAAAATAAAGTTTTCTTAAATTTTTTTGTTTGTTATTTTTCTTTATTGTTTGCATCAAAGAGAGAAGGCGAACGAAGTATAGATGAAGTATTTAACACAAACATATTTTCTTTATGTACTAGCACAAAGTTTATCATCAAATGTTTTACCGAATTGTTTCAATGTAACAAAATAAATTAAAAAGTTTCCAAACAAAAAGTTATTCAGGTGGAACATGTTCGCTTTAAACATTCTCGCATTCCCTTTACTACTACTAAACATTTATACATATCTTAAAACGACAACACAACAATCAACAACATTTTAACTAATTATAATAAAGCAACTTTTGTTTAAGTAAACAATTGTTGTATGTATTTCCCCTTAATATTAACATAAATGGTATGTTTATTAATGCCACCATTTTGCTGTATATTCTGTATACACGATAGGACCAGTATTTAGAATAATCAAACACATCTGTTGAATTTAATTAATTTTTTTTTAATTTTTATTAATTTTTAAAATTTGCTTTTAAAAACGAATCGCCAGGGCAATATGGATTTTGGGAGACTAATAACAAAAACTTAATTTCGCCGTTTTTTCAAGTGATTATAATTAATACAAAAATGTTGCATACTAAGAAACTTGGGGTTTAATTTTAAACAACTTGTTGAAAATACAATAAAATTATTCGACTATATTAAGTAATTTTCAATATAATAGTTATCAAGTTGATAGTGGCCCAAAATTTATTTTATTTATTAAAAAAGACGCAGTGGAGAAAAAAATCTATGTTGTAACTTATTCATAACAAAACCCAACTTACCCTCGTCTTAAACAAATTAATATGCACTAAAAAGTAAAAAAATAACGATAATATAATGAAGTTATAGAATTATTGTTATTTTAGGAGTCGGTGTCAGCCAAGGAAACAACTCTGACAGAACAGTTTGCCACATTAGCTTGGCTGACACCGACTCCAAAAATAACAATAATTTTAACTACATGATCGTTATTTTTTTACTTTTTAGTGCATATTAATTTATTTTGGAAAAGTTTTTCTTTTAAAGTCGGTTTTCTTATTGTTCTTACCGTGTCCACGGCTACAATCTCTTTACGTCCTTTTTTGAAATCATTTCTGAATTTATTCATGTTAGTACATAACGTAATTGTTACGTAACGTAAGATTTGTTTTTGTATTTTTTTGTGTAAAGTGGTTAACTCTTTGATCATATCAATAAAGGAATTCATAGATGGTATTAATACATTGTCCTGACCATGATACGCACAGGCATGCTGCAAATTTTTATTTGGATTTTCAGATCGAATAAAAGAACTTCCCTGTCCTGAGAAAGTGTTATTTTTGTTAGACTCTGCTGTCTCTGTATATTGTACACATTTATAAATTCACTAGCTATTGCCCACGGCTTTGCTCGTGGTAATGATTCTTTTCATTAGTATTCCTTACATGATTCATTTAATGAATCATTGATTCATTTAGAGAATCAATTTTAGGGATAGAATTCCAAAAATGCTATCTGATCGGATTCCTACGTTATACAAAGAACACACCCTCCAAGTTTTAGGTCTCTACGATCAGCGGTTTAGGCTGTGCAATGATCCGTCAGTCAGTCATTCAGGACAAAACATTATATATATATAGATATAAAATGTATATAAAAGATACAATAAACAATTTTATGTATCATTTCAAATATGAAATAGAAAATAAATAATACAGAAAATGTTTAGAACATTTTTATTGTATGCTACCATGTTAATAGAACTGTTGCATGAATAATAATAATAATCATCATCATCATCATAATGATAGCAACTATGATAATAATAATAATAATAATAATAATAAAACATAATAATAATAACAAGGCAGGCTGTTTGCTATTGCATACATGTATTTGAATACTTGCTGGTTGCATAGTATTGCATAATATTAAATAATAAAAAAGGCAGGATATATACAGTCATAATAATCACAAAAAATATTTCCTTAAACAACATTTTTATTTCATATTTTTTAGTTATATTATCCTCGAAAATATAGACTTATGCACTCTATCGATGCACTGTGTAGGTGTATAGAAATAGGGACTGTTTTGCATCCTTTTATAGCCCAATACACTTTTTTCTTATTATAATTAACCTAAAGACCCTGCTTCTTAGTTCAAATGGAATGGAAATTCGATATGTAGGTTGTTTATCAGACGGAGAGCCTAAATGGCCGAGCGGTTTAAGGCGTTAGCGTTTCACTACTTAGATTAAGCTTGCGGGTTCGAATCCAGGCAGCGGCAGTGTGAACAATAATAATTAATGGGGGCTATGGAATTGATCACAATGTCGTCGCTTGGATAAGAACGAAGTAACCGATTCCACAAACATCATAAATGTAATTGTAAATATGAATATAATTCAATAAATAAAGATTAACAAATAATGATGTGGGTGACCTGTGTTATAGCCGTATGTCATAAAAACCGAGGTGAATCCCCATTATTATTATTACAAGATGTATCGATGTTGTGAGCTAAAAGGTGTTTGAATGGGTTCGATTTTTGAAATCGAAATGGTCAACATATCTTTACGGTTCATGGCCAGAACACCAGAACAAGGCATTAACACCAATTTGGAAAGAAATATGTGTATCTGTATGTGTGTGTGTGTGTGTGAACGTACATTCGTGATCATTTTTTCGTAATTGATATCGGGCCAACTAAAAGGTTGTGGTGTCTACCGAAGCATATTAACGGTAATATAATCCGAAAAGGATTTCATAACATTTGGTCTAGTCGTTTCGATTCGGCCAGGTTTTATTTAAAAATTTTTTCATGATCAATATCGTGCGGACAGAAAATAATATCAACTTCGTGGATATGTCGACCGAAGCGTATAATTGGCAATATGACCCGAAAATAATTACATAACATTCGCTCGAGTCTTTTCGAGTCGGTCAAGAGAACAACTATTAATTATGCTAGAATGTTATTCGTATGAACCTCTAGACCCTACCCACGGCTTGTTTATTTCAACATTTTGTTGGGATTTTCTAGGGAAAAATTTATTTTTAAATTTTTTCTATTCTTTGTCCAACTGCAAAGCTCCTTTCAATTGAAATAGAATGTTTAAGATCGGCATGGAAGTCTAGTATGTGTAAAAAAGTGACTTATCAAGACAACCAACTTTCCAGCCCACTTTACCAATTTAGCTTGTGCACCTGTATATTCACTTTAAATTATGCAAGAAAATTCAAAATCACCAGAAAAGTTGAATTAGCCCTAAGGAAATGCCTGTTCCTTTATCTCAACTTTTTTTCTATACATGGAATTTCTAAATGAACTCACTTAATTGTTCGTTTGTACTTGTTGTAAATATTTCGTGTTATCAAAATTACCCATTTCCATAAAGAAAAAGCCTTTAAGAAAATCCAATGAGGAGAATACATGACCTTATTGATGGTACTGTGCTGCTCACAAGCATTTTTTATACGTACCTACCGAACGAGCAATGTTTAAAAAAAAAATGGTTTTGAAAAACCTTTGCATGTTGTATAGAATACATCATTTGTTTGTTCTATGTTTTCTTGTAATGCATAATTTAAAATATTAATTGAAATAAGTATTATATTATCGCAGCAATAGGACGACTCTATCAAAACGCTTTATACGTATATCAAAATTATACAAAAAATCACTGACTTGAAAAAAATTAAGCAACAATTTTGAATTAAAAGTGAGTAAACCGAACATTTTTTTTAGCTTTTATTCTATCTTTTACAGTGTATAAAAGACATTGTATATTTTCTAATTTTTTCATTTTCGAATTTTATTCAAGAAAATGATCATGCATTTGTTCTCCCCAGAATTCAATACATCGCTGCATCTTTGAGGTGTTATGACAGTTATTTATAGTCCAAAAAAATGTCGTATGATAGTTTTCTTTAAACGGCTATCCAAAAGAAAATAATAGTAGTTTTGCATTTAAAAAAAATCGTTGAAGATTTTGAAATTATACCCAGAAGACCATTTTTCTTTCAATAATAGCTGAATTGTATTAAAGAGCTACTAATTATAATAAATGCCTAATAATTCAAATATTCTACTATAAGGTATTCCTATTTCTATATATTGAATATCGATATATTGATACATTCGTATAAAAAAATCAATCAATTAATGAAAATATGAAAAACAAGACGATAATATTATTGGTAAAAATCATTCATTTAAATGTCAATTTAGTAAAGTGTTTAGTATTTAAATGCCAATTTAGTATAGCAAACGAACCTTTGTCTTTTCGTATAGTAAACGAAAAAATTCTATAGGAAACGATATATATATAGTAAACATTACATAAGTATAGTAAACGAAAAAATTTTTTGCTTAGTGTATTGACTTAAAAAAAGTCTATATGGTTTAAAGCAGAATTTTTAAGTTTTAACCCCCGCCCCATTGGCGTGAAGGTGGTTTATATCGTAAAGTAAACCAGATGACTTTTAAAAGACTTTAAAAAGGTCAAAATGCTACAATAATTCTTTCTGAGATATCGCAATATTTGGATCGATTTTAGTCCGTATCTCAAAAACTAATCGACCATTCAACAAATGCACCCGTTTTTTGTACTTTTTAGGTCAAAATTACCTTATATACTGAGTTTTATCGAAATTGAATATACAAAAAAAATTTTGATTTTTTGCAATTTTTTTAATGGGTACCCCTTTGAAAAAATCGAGAAAAACGTAAAAAAAAATGTGTTTTGGAATTTGATGAAACTCGATGAATGGGGTAATTTTGATCCAAAAAGTATAAAAATTACAGGTTAATTTAATGATTTAATGTAGAGTTTTTGAGATATCGCTTTATTTGGATCGATTTTAGTCTCAAAAGCTACGAGCAACGAGACGCTAGTACTTAGTAGAAAAGTTGAAACATGCTACATTTGCAAGAAAGACAAGACAGTACAACGCAGAAAGAGAAAACCAATTACGTGTTCTTAGCTGAACACACGCTATGATGACACACACGACTTAATCTATGTCTATTATATTTTCCTCGAAATTTTGTACAATGCTGCGAAATTTTCGCTCACTTAAACGATTAAATTGTAGAAGTCTATATACACAGTTCTTACAAAATTTTTATTTCTGTAGAACAAGTTAGCAATGTGAGCGTTAAGCGTTAGCTAAACCATATATATCATAAATAGACAATTTCAAACTAGTATTTTAAGTTTGAAACAATCAAAAGTATTCACAACATTCCAATTTACAGACTTGCGAACATACAATAAATGAAATTAGATCATCCTTTTGTAATATCTGTATAGGAAATTCACAATGGTTGAAGATACACTGTACTCTAGGTACTAAATCTTACCCTACACATTTACAAACTAACAACATTCCTTTAAAATTTATATTTTCTCTGTTGGATATAAACAGTTATCTTAGTTTAATATAAATAATATTCTTGAATCAAGATTGTTTTACCTATATTAAAAGCAGATTACATTAAATATATTACTCGAAGAAACAATATTAATTATTAATCCCAAGAAAATTTTCTTCCTTTGAGATAATGTTCAATTACGAAGCCAAACGATTCAAAAAGGAGAGCAAAATCAATATTGAGCTTATGTAGAATTTTGTTTAAATGCCAATTTTAGAAAATATGCTGACCTAAGTGACGATCTAAAATTATTGGATGGGCTTGAAAACAATCCGTGTGGTGGGTTTGATGCGACCCTTGAGATCCAAACGAATAACTTCCCAGTATAATTACGAGTTATAAAAAATAAAACTAAAACTCCACCGACTTAAAACGACTCGAACCAAGGTTATGAAATTTTTTTCGGATCATATGGCCGTCATTGCATAATTAGGTTAGGTTATTTTATATTGACTGTCCATGAAGGAGATACTTAGGCTATAGAGCCCATTGTGTTACCATATACGTGTATTACCACCTTTCCGCTGATAATTTCAGTTATTAGCTCCTCAATTTTCAGAGGCTGAGTGCACCTTCTTCATGAATATACCATACACTACACCAGCCCATCACAACTATTAATTAAATTAATTTCAACTATTTTGTAAAGTTTCGTGAAATACGAGCATGTGTTGAATAATGAAAATTGATTCATCTTGTACCAATCTATTCTTCGAGGAAATAGGATACCATTTATTATAATACTTGATACTGATGAAATATAATGTTTTATATTCATACATTATGTTGATATACAATGCATAATTCTTCATTATTAGACAAAAACTTTCACAATATACACAAATTGTGACGATAATGAAAGTCATTAGATATCCTAACTAGAAAATATACACGAAAACTGACAATTTTAGTATATCTTTGCGCCTTGTGATTTGTCTAACACTGTCCCATTAAATTTGTACAAAATTTATGAACAAACAAGTGAAAACAAACAATTGACTAAGTTAATTGTTGAAATACCATGTAAAGACAGTGTTGATTACTCCTCTGTCACATTAAACATACAAACATGTCACACACATATAACCGATATACCCATATAATACTACAATTTTCGCCCTCACGGGTAGACATTGATCAATACGAAAAAATTTTTCAAACAAAAGTTGTTTAATTTTATATAAGAGACATTTTTTTACATTTAAACTTTTGTTCTATCCTTAACAGTTTACAAGATAGGTCTTCCGGACCCAAGACCCAATTAACGTATGTTGCTCATCTCGACCTCATTTTTTACGTCCTCAGCACTAAAAATTTCAGCTTGTTATCTCTTTTCGTTTTTGAATAATCGTGATGACAGACAGACAGACAGACAGACGACAGACAGACAACCGGAAATAGGCTAATTATGTGATTTTATGAACACCTATACCAAAATTTGGTTCACAGCATCAATATTTTTAAGCGTTGCAAACTTGGGACTAAACTTAGTATACCTTGGTATATTTCATATACATGGTATTAAAAGCCTTATCCAGAAACTATTTTTTTTCGAATTTTGACACATTTTCGCCCTTTAGCCCCACTGTTTTAAATACATATTTCAAATATTATCTGTAAGACCTCGAATCATATCAACTAAAAATATAATCTTAATCTTTTTGAAGATGTAGTATTTAAACATTCTTAAAGAGATAAAAATTCAAACAAATCTTAAAAATCCTGCGATTCCAACAATAAGTACCTGTGAAAGGTAAATACACAAAAAAAAATTACGCCTTTTACGTTTTTCAAAGTGAAGTAAAGTGAAGGTTGACTTGGTTTTGAATCAGACTCACTCCTAATAGATTCCTAACAAGGGTACCAAACATGAGAATAGTATTTTTGCTTTTGTATAAAAAATGTGTAATAAATTACCAAGCATTAAAATATATCAAGCATATCACTTCATTAAAATATATCTATCTATTAATATACTGACTTAATTATATTTTCTTTTATGGTATTTTATTTAATAAAATTTTCATCCAAGTTAAAATAAATAAATGAAATTTAAACACATATAGGGGAAAGGAAGGTAAAACGGTACTCTTGAGGAAAAATCAAAATTTAAAAAAATTAATTACTTTATTGAAAAACACCTTTAACGTAATTAAAAAGAATTTTTTTGTCTATCATAGAACTATTCAGACTCAAATGGAATCAAAGATTATGGCGATATTGAAATTTTTTCACAACCTCTTTTTCGCAAATTTTACCTTGTTATGCTTTTTTTTTTAAATGTGAACTTTATCATTATTAATACCGATACCAGTCTACAATGTTAGTATTTACATGAGCTCATAAATGGCAATTATGCGACCCACTTACCCTTCGTTTGTGCAAGTAAAACGTTCTGTAGCTTTTACGTTAAATGAGATGTTGTTTTTTCAATGAGAGCCGTATGGTACGTTTTGCCCAGTCCGTTTAACCTTTCAAGAGGTTAGCATGACAAATTGAAAGTTTGCGGTAATGCCGGTGATAACTTTTTGTTATTCATTTACTTAACACTTGTTCAAGTCTTCAATGAAGAGAAATCATTTGACCATAACAAATCACAAAATATTTATCTCGATAAAAACCTGTTGTAATTAAATGTCACTTTGGGTGAATAGACCAAACGCAAAGACAAAATAACTAATCTATTTGTCTAAAACCCAATAGATTACACAACTAGTTATGAGCTAGAGGCCATTTCGCTTTTCTAATAGATATCGTTTTGACTTTCTTTCCTCTACATTTGTATAATATCTGCTTCTATTTAGTCTGTACAAAAACTCAAAGAAACATGGTACTCAAAAATCAGCGACTCCTTGTTGGGAGGTAATTCGAGACAAAAGAAGGAAAAAAGTTGTTTTAACAAAGGTCCCAAAATATGTCCTTTGCAAACTACAGCCACTAATGGGTTTCACGTCCTATATTTACATGAGTTGCTTTTAAATTAAACACGCACAATAAATCAATAAATTTTAAGCTACTGACTGATTAAAACCTTCTATCTCTTATATTTTCGGTGAAAACTATGGATTGTAGTTACCAGAAGTTATTCTTTAGAGATAGAAGGCTAAGAATTGGTATGAAGCTTCGAGTAACTGATTTATTGTGTCTATTTACCACTTATATAGTCTTTTCTATGTAAGTGGTTGTATGTAAATAGCCCTGATTTTTGAGCTTAATATATGTATATAATGTTTGATTTCTAATGAATTTGGTTTATTAAATAAAATAAGTTATCCAAAGAACTCCGTAATAAATTTGTATTATTTTTATGTGTTTCATTTAAAATTTATATTTAAAAAAAAAAAACACGTTCATATAATGACACCCTGTATACATATCATGTTTTATGAGATTTGAGATGCAAGTAGTATGCACATTTTATAGTAGCACTTAAACAACATTATTCATATCATTTTTTATATATTTGTAATTACTTTTTGTTATGAAACGTCGAAATAGTTTGCTAAAGTCACGGAAATGATATATATAAAGGTACTTTTTTCCTTAATTATTCTTTATTAATAGTTGTGGATTGCAATGGGTCACGTCTCTAGTGATTCAATAAAATATGTGAATCATGTAGTCAGGTATGACTTTCGGTATAATTCATTTATTAGATATTGTGGCGATACGATGGTACTGCAGATACCTAAGACTTTTCCATAACGATTCATAGAAAAAGGTTTACGTTAGTTACATTGAGTAATAACGCGACGATTATTTTTCTGTTAAACATTTAACTCCTGTAATTTTATTGATAGTCCGATATTACTGCTTATAAATTCCTTGCTTTTTAAGAGTGTATGTTAAAAGCTAGGACATTCTGGCGGTTGTCTGTCGCCACTGGGTGAAATTTAATAACTCGCATGCCTGTATCTTGTTAAGTATTTAGGAATAGATCAGAGCTAAAATAGGAAGAAATCAGACTGTAACTATTGGCTTCCGGTTTTCTTATTAAAAAACTCTACAGACACTGTGATTGCATTCTTGTTAATTTTTTCGAAAAGCTCACAAAAACCAACGTTGCAGATCTTTATGGGCGGACATAAAATCTTTTTTTTTTTGGAAATTGATATAACAAAAAGATTGTAAAAGAAAATTGATATTATGTATATAACTGCCCAACTGCCCAACACAAGATGATTATATTTATAAAATAAGCGGAATAAATTCTTCATTATTTTTGTGCAGCATAAAACTCTTATTTTCAGGACTTTGTGTCAATAAAGATTATAAACATAAACAAATTTGTATTTATCAGCTCACAAAGCATTCTTAATCCGTGAGTTACAGAGCGTTTGACCCACAAGAATTTTCAATAAAGATCGTGCAAGATTCTTTTGAGCAAATTTGTTTCGGTTAAGTTTTTACTAATTTATCATATTGAACTTCTCATATTAAAGGAAAAGTTTGAAATTGATGCAGAAACATTAAGTAATAAAAAAAAAAGTAGAAAGCATAAAACCATAAATAAGAAATAGTAAAAAAGTTTTCGTCGAAGAAATATAATAGTAATTGCCATAGTTATTTCCTATCTTTGCACTAGATTCTTTTCACCATAACTGCATTTTTATGAAATCTAATAACCCTAAAACAAAATAAAGTTTATGAAAAAAATTAAGTAGTTTTTATGTACCCACAGTTTCACTAATATCAAATATTTTGACATACATAAACTTATTTTTAAAACACAGTAGATATCTTTACAATTAATACTCAAAATGTCGTCAAGACGTGTAGTTTCGGAAATTAGCTACGGGTGAAGTACGCCGTGTATCTGATAGTCGTTTCGTTAACTAACGCGGAGTTTGCGCTAGTAAAGCAATCGAAAATAACACTATTTAAAAAATTTGAAATGGTTTTTTGTGCCGGGCTCAGAGATAGCAGTTGCAAAACTATTGGCGATTTAAATTTATATTACTAAAACGACTACGACACTATTAATAAACCAACTAAGCGCAGTGTGCCAAAAATACTACCTCATTTCACTTAGAAAATAAACATCAGATTTCTATTATGACCACCGTAAATGTCTTGATTTACTAGATTACCAAATTTTACTTTCAATCCTCCAAAAACTTACATGGTTTTTACATTTTTAGAGATCCGCATTGAATTAATTTTAATGTTATGAATTGTTTGTAGTAAACACGAATTTTCCTCATGATCAAACTAATTATATTACAATCAGTCTTTCGTGAACTTTCGTGCAAAAACATATAAATAAAATATCGAGGATTCATGAATCAGTAACTGCGTTTATCCGCGAGAATTTATAATTGAAGTAAGTGACTTCAACATTTATTTTGAATGTTAATATTAAAAAAGAGGAATGTATTTTAATTGTAATTGTTGACGTAGAAAGAGAGTATTCAGATAGAATAATAGCGTCTGAAGAAGATGGTGTAACAACAAGCAAATACAATATATACAACACATAGCTGATTATCATACACCGTTAGTTCACTTTTATACCGCAGCAGTATATCAGTGGTTTAAAACCTACCTTCCACACCCACATTCACACCCACTTTCTTCTTCCATTTACCGTTTTATACATGTACTTAAAACAATAGTGTAATAAAACCAAACACTGCAGGTTACAAAAACAACAACGTGTTATATAATACAGATAGATAGGTAGTGTTTGCTGGAAACGAAAAGAAAATAGGAAAATTTTTATTATAAAATATATATTAATTGAAATATAAAATAATTAAAATTTTTAATTTATGATTCAATTAATAAAAAATATATATTAATTATAATGAAATACAATAATAAACTTTTTAGTTTATATACAATTAAAATGGATGGTGAATATTTCTTAATTATTTAATATCACTATCTATTGCTTCTACCAGGGAGTTTTCCAGATAGATTCAGTCTGCTTTCCACAATATAATTTCATTTTTTCATTTTAATAAATGAATATAATTAATTATAAATTATTTTTTTACCTAATATCCTTTTTTAAAAACTATTAAATATTCTCTTTAAGAATAATTTGATTTTTTTAAGGTAAATTAAACAATTATTTAATCGAAATCTTAAATAGCCTACTTTTTAATTACAAATAAGAAATTAAAAGAACTAAAAATGTGTTCAAACTTCAAAAAATAAATTATTTTAAATAATAAAAATAAATTATATGTAGATATTTTTGTTTCATTTTATGATTTTAAGTGATATTACGTTTTAAATCCAAATATTTTAGTCGAGAAATCCACTAACAGTCAAATTGACTAAAAATGTATTATGTTGTACTTCTTATCATCTCAATCAAAAGCGTCCGTCAATGGGCACAAAGTCCGAAAATGGCCAGTTTTCGAGATGTAACTCACCCAAATATGACAGTGAAAAGTTTAGCGTTGTTACATTGCTTCACCACTCTCACGTGTGATAGAGGATACATTTTATTCATTCATTGTTCTTTTACCCTTAATTGCCTTGATCATGGCGATGTAATATCTTATATGATCAAGCAATAAATCTCTTCGTTTTTTTTTAATGAGGTTGATGTGAATACCTTAAAAACCATAGCTAATTCACTCATAGTTTTCTTTTAAATTATGCACCTGCTAGTGGTACGCCATGTGTCACATTCGACCTAGGATAACAAAGTTATCTTAACTAACCAAAGATAGTGAATAGTTACTTTATATATTCATTGTGATATACAAAGGTAAGAATATCTATACATATATGAAACATTGTTAATTATTCTGAATTTCAGAGGAATGAAGTAAAGGTCGTGGGGGGGGGGGGTTACAGAATGGGAGACCTAAATATTAGAGAAGCTACAAAAACGTTTAAAGTTTATGGAGGGGAGGGGCAATAAAAACGCTAAACTACAAACTATATGACATTATATTCCTAATTATTAAAAAGTATAGATGCATATATAACTTTGGCCTGTCTTATCTCAAAAACTGGTCATTTTCAGACTTTGTGCCCGTTTACCCATTTTATTAGAAGTACAACTGATTACATTTTTAACCAGTTTTCTATTTGATTTGTTGTCCTCCTTTGTATGATCAATAATGACAAATAAATATATAAGCTTTTCATCAAAGATAATTTTTTATGAAAATTTATATAACATTTCATAAAAATTAGATGCAATTTGGAAAAAATCCTAAATTTAAAGAAAGTTACGTACTAGATGTAAATGCGGTATGAAGAGCAATTGGAGTCAATATGAGAAAAGTGTGAGTACCTACCATGTATACATGAAATATAGTTAAGGTATACTAATTTTAAACCCTAGTTTCTAACGCTTAAAAATATTGATGCAACGAACAAAATTTTGGTATAGGCGTTCATAAAATCCATTTCCGGTTGTCCTTTCGTCTACCGGTCTCTCTGTCTGTCTGTGATCACGATAACTTTAAAACAAAAAGAGATATCAAGCTGAAATTTTTATAGCGTGGCCAGGACGTAAAAAGTGAGGCTAAGTTCGTAAATGAGCAACATGGGTCTTGGGTACGAAGGACCCATTTTGTAAAACGTTAGAGGTCGAACAAAAGTTAAAATGTAAAAAATGTTCCTTATAAGGAAATGAACAACTTTTGTTTGAAACATTTTTTCGTAAACGTCACTGTTTAGTCGTGAGGGCGTAAATTAATTAAGAAACATTATATAGTATGTATATACAGGTACCTATTGTTTATTACATATATTATGTATGTGTTTGTTTGTTTATATTTCCTTACTTACATAACATGCAAAAAAAATCAAGGTAAATTTAAAGTGTAATTAACCTGTTTGTAACCCTGACACAATCTTTGTTTAAAACTTGCTGTCTGAAATACAAAGGCAATTTCACATGAAGCAATTTTAAATGCTTATTAACGTGAAGTAACTTTTTATGATTTTTAAAAACTGACTTCGTTAATCTTTTCGAAGGCTATGTCTCTCTCGCACTATTCACTGCACGTAACATACAAAATGATGATTTTATAATAATAATATATGCCTAAGTATTTAAAATAAAGAAAACTGTCGAATTGGTGGTATGATTATATAATAGTGTGGTATTAAGGTCCTAATATTAAAGCAGTGTATGAATTGTATATATTGTATTATTATTTGTAAAAAGGGTTCACATGTTGAGTTTATTGTTTTACCCTTGTTTTCCTATTATTTATTCAGTTTGATTGTTATTGGTATATATATTATATATACATGCATATATAAATAAGTATGGATGTATAATAATAATTGAAAACAATGAATTTTGGGATACACAAATTTATATTTAAAGTTTTCCTTAAAACACCTACGTCTAATGCTAAAAGCATCCATATTATTAAATGTATGCAATATACTCACAATATAATATGGACCTACTATTTTATAAAGGTACAATAATCATGAATGCCCGATGACTTAACGTCTATTTATAAAAAATGATGCTTGTAGAAAATGCAAGTATTTTCAAGTGATTACTTTATTTTTAAGAGTAAAACTATAACAATAAAGTCATTTCTTAAAATTTCATATAATAAGTTCTCAATTCGGTGTGCGTTTTGACATAGGTGTGTTTGACTGTTTGTGGTATCGTAGCGCTTGAATGGATGAACCTATTTTAATTTTTTTGGTTTCCTTAGAAAGGTAAATTAACAGAGAGTGTTCCAAGCTATGCTTCATGTGCGAGCTTAGGTTTTCGTATCTGTAAAAACTACAAAATTGACGATGCTCTTCAAAATCGATTCAGTTTGGAAAAGGCATGACATATAATTTTAATATATAAATAATTACTATGGAAATAAATGGTCAAATAAACCTGGTTCAATTCATTTTGGAAAGTGAAATGGTAAAATAATTAGGTAATTCAAAACAATAATTTGAAAGAAAAAATCAACTCAAGTATTTCAATTTCAATTAAAATATTTCCAAAAATTAGTCCCAAAAATGATAGCTCTCTCAATATACTTTTCATCTCATCTGATGTAGTTGACCATCACTTTGATTTAAGAAAGAGAGTTATAAGAGTAAAGTGTTTATCAGTGCGTCTGTGTGTTTTCAGTGGCATCGTAGCCCCTAAACGGTCGAAACGACTTGATTGAGAACATTTTATCGCTAAGTTTCCAAAAATCGGTTTACAAGAAATAAATCTCATTTGTCGGGGGTTTTTTAAATTTTGTAAATTTCGTTTATCTATAACCTCTATGAGCATTATCCTATATGCTGTACGAGATGAATGCGCGGGTGATGATAACGCGGGTATATGACATGTTGGGCAGAACAGATGATTATGTATTTCACGATTTTTAACCCCCGAACTAACAAAAAGGGGTGTTATAAGTTTGACCGCTATGTGTATGTGTCTGTCTGTGTGTGGCATCGTAACGCCTAAGCGGATGATCCTATTTTGATGTTTTTAATTTGTTTTGAAAGGCAATTTAACGGCAAATGTTTTTAGCTATGTTTCAAGTGCTAGTTTAGAGTTCCGTACCCAAAAAAGGAAAAAATTTGCGACGATTTTCAAAATGCTTTAAGGAAAGACGTAATTTAATGGAGCGTGTTCTTATATATGTTGTAAGTGAGAGTTCCTTACCCGAAAAATTTGTCGGGGCTTTTTTTAAATTTTGTAAATTTAACTTGTTATAGTCACTTAAGTAAGTCAGACTATGTGTAGATGATCGAAATGCTCTAAATTCTCATCATAACGAATCCAAATTCGCTGGAACTCGGAGGGCTGATAAACACTTGCAATATCAGAATAATGGTGCTATTTAACAAAGAAAAGATAAAAATATTCAAAACCATTAATTTTTCAACGTTATTCACGTTATTGTTTCTCTTCCGTATGTATAATAAATCTTAAATATTTAAATCACCAAAAACTATATTTCATGCTATTAAATACTAATGTACACATTGTTGTGTTATTAAAATTTAAAACAAAATTTATTCATTAAAGTATTTAGCATAAGTCGAAAATAAATAGGAGCAGGGTCCTAAATATTAATTTATTCTCTTTATGGCATGAGACTGATCAGGATTTTGTTACGGTTAATTAGGAGAAATTGTCAAAATTGCAAAAGTTTTTACTTTTTTGAAAAAAATGTGAATTTATTTTTACAGAATACAACTAAGCACTCTTATCATGTTAAATAAGCCTTTTGACTTTTTTCAATTCTTTTGAAAATACATATCAAATTTAAAATTATGTTTTACTAATTTATTTATTTTTTATACAATTTTTTTATTCGTTAGTTATTTTATTTAGTCTAAGTTCGTAGCCTTTCAACTTTCACAATTTTTAACTTCCCAGTATAGGAAGTTAATTTCAAAATCAAAGTTTTCAGCATATCTTTACTTTTCATGGTCAGGACAAGAAATAATTAAGCATTAAAACCACTTTGGAGGATAAGTTTGTGTGGGTGTGCGTGTGTATGTATATGTACGTTCGTGATAATTTTCCCTGATTGATAAGTGCAAACAAAACACCAAATTGACTTCGTTGAGGTGTCGATCGAAACGTATTAATGGAAATATGACCTGAAAAAAAATTACATAGTCGTCGTTTTTCTTGGTCGATATCGCTTTCGTATCGTATCGGCTATTGATTATGTACTATAGAAAGGAACTAAGAAGTTCACAGGTTTTTATTGCAGATATCGTTAAATGGGTTGATTAAAGAAGAAAAAATCACAAAATATCAAATTCAAACCAAAATTCTAGAAAATTATTTCGAAAATTTTCGAAACTCAAAGAAATTAGCCTTTCGGCCGCCATAATTGTGTTGGTTTTTTGTTGGAACTATTCTAATTAATAAAAAAATAATGTTTTTACTTGTTTTTTAACTTACTTCAAACAAAAAAGGAGTAGGTTCTCAATTTGACTGTATTTTTTTTATGTTTGTTACTTCTGAACTTTCAACTGAACCGATTTGGTGCTTCCCGCTTGGTCCCATGTCAATTTGGTCCAGGCCCGATAATGGCATTGAGAATGGCCATGAGAAAATCATATAAGTCTTAAATTTGCATTAAATATAAGCGCGACAAATGAACGAATAACTCAATATCACGCCAAACGATTTCGATGATTCTTTTTTTAGTGACAAATTAGTAAGTGCATTTTAGATTCACTGAAAATCACAAAATAAAAAGACATTTGGCAAAAAAAAACCGACTTCAAAAAAAACTATTCCAAAACAAATTAATTTACACTAAATAGAAAAAGAATAACGATAATATAATGTAGTTACAATTAATGTTATTTTCAGCCAAGTTACGTAGCAAACTGTTCTGACACAATTGTTTCCTTGGCTGACACCGGCTCCAAATATAACAAGTCGGTTTTTTTTTTGTCAAAAGTTTTTTTGATTGTTTTCAATGAAGCTGTACTATTATTAGTTGGATGAGTAGGTACCACTTACATATACCAAACAGTACAACATTACGAGTACAACACAGTAGAACAGAAATTAAATTAAAATAGTTTTGCAAAACAAAATAAAACAAAGTGTTCTAATGTAATCAAATAATCAAATTGGGTTTGTTTCACGTGCTATGAATACAAATGATTCATTATATATATTTTTGACATACTCTAGACGAAAGTTTAACTTCGGGCGTAGTAAGAATATTATAAAAGTGATGAATTTACTCACAAGTATTCGTACCGTACATGAGTTTTCTATCAAATTTGAAAAAGTAATTGAAAAATAGTATATTACACTATTATCTAGTGACCAAAGTAAAGAATGTCTCAGATCTCATGTTCATTGTCAGGTTGAAAAATATGAAATCTGAGACATTCATTACTTGCTACCGTGGTGTGTACCTATACTATTTTTCTCCCCGGCCGAGGCAAAAGCGGCAACTTCGTATAGCACAGCGACGAAAGTTGGTACTTTCTGCACAGAGGTGAAAATATATTAATTATGCAATTTCGATTCTTATTTTAACAATTTTTAATACAACAAATTTAATTAATTGTTATTTTTCAATATGTTTAATTTTGGAATATGATATACAATTTGCATGTGAAAAATTAAAAATTAGTCATATAAGCCACTTTTACGTCAAAATTTTGCTGACGTCGATTTGATTGTCCTCTCCCTATCATGACTACGCACGCAACGGATAACTAACGTAACTTTTATCGTGAATTACTTTTCTTTTCGACTACTCGTGTAGTAGAATTGTATAATTCCTTTGCAAAGTTGAGCTACGCCATGAACTATGAAATTAATACATTTGTATCCACTTCCTGCATACCACTAACTGCGTAGAAATGTCATGTATTATAATGGCAAAAACTTAGTTTTGCACACTTCTATTACAAACTACGATTATGATAAAAGAGCATGTAGGTAACTCACTTTTACATCTCATATTATATTTCTACTTGTACAAGAATGACGAAAGCTAGGACATCAAACATTAGAAATTAGTTTCATTTATTGATTAAAAATGCAATATATTTGTAATTTCAAAAAAGCCTTATTACACTACGTAATATAGACACTTCCAATAAATTTTTCGGTGTACCAAAAACAGGTCGAATCGCTTGTAGGGATTGTAGGGAAGTATTTTACAATAAATATACTCGCTTAAAAAAAATTGTGACATTAAAACACTTCAGACTCGTGCGCCATATACCAAAGAGTTTATACAACTAGAAACCGTCAAGGCCTAAAACTTGCAATATGATGAATGAGAGAGAAGACTGCCAGTGAGTTTCTCCGTGTCCTTGTCTAATCTATATGTCATTGGCTACATATGCTAACATTATTGCTATTTACATTAAAAGTTATTCAAAAAGTAAAAAAATTAACAACTTTGGAATTTTTTCGTAAGCTGTTTATCCGTGATGACGAAAATTAGGTTAAAAACTAGCATATTCTAAATCCACTGGAAAAGTGATAAGAAAGATACTATAATTACTTTCTATATTTTCATGACGTAAATAAATGAATGATTGCGCATTCAACACTGTCTATACATGTTATTTCAACAATTAACTCAGTCAATTGTTTGTTTTTATTTTCGTATTAACATTTAAAAACAAACGTTATATAAAGATAATAATATTTAATTAAAATCGTTTGAATTGTGTTTGATATGTTATTAAATTTAATTTCACAAATTTCAAAACCCTTTATCTCGAAAACTATCTAAACATGAGGACCCTTACCACCTCCAGAAGTTTTCGGTATACATATATGAAACATCCTGTAATTGTTTACAGCATTCCATAATCATTTATTTTGTATACATTTATGCTAATAAATTTTTTAGTTAAATAAAAAACATCCTTTCGAGTTAACCAATCAATTACAAATTAAACCATCCAAAATATTTTACAATTTAACGATTTCTTTGTATTGCAATTAATTAATTAATTAATGTGTTGTGGGTACAGTTGATAAAACAAAATAATTGTAAGGGATATAAATTTTAATTCATTATTGCATAAATTTTTTACAATTCAATAAATAATAATATCCGGTTTCGGTTTATCTATCTGAATATTTTTTTGAATATGAATCAATAGCAATTAGCAGCGGTAGAACTAATTTAACCGTAATAAATTGGTTTTCATGTGAATAATATACATATCGGTATGATTTCGTTTAAAATCCATTGGATTGATACAAATTATTAAATATTTATAACAATATTATGTTTTATATAATAACAATAATAATTTTGTTAGCTAATTTTAATTTACAATAATGTAAAACAATACTAGTTTGAAATTTGTATACAGGGAAGGTGGTCCAAGTAACAGTAGGACTCCAATATATGGTATTGGAGTCCTATGCATATTGATACTGCCACGCAGTTTTTACTGATGTACACTTTTCAACACTGAACATGCGCATTTGCAGAGGTTACAGTATTTAAGAATCTACAGAGACTAGCATCTACAGAGACGCATTCTCGACTATAATTGTATCAAAAAATGGTCATTATTTTAACGTCATGCTGTTATAACTTGAGCCAACCTGTAGTTGTATTATGTTTTAATATAAAATATAGGGTTTGTCTATTTAACCTCCTTTTATAACTACAGTTCTATGAAATCAATTTTAATGCAGTTATTTTTGCTAAAGTCTTTTAATTCTGATGGTCTTGTATAATATGTGTTGTGAAAAATCTTATTCCAATTAAAAGAAAAAATACATAAAAAATTATTTTATATTTCCTAATATTTCATAATAATTTCCTAATAGTAACTTTTTGCAGCTATTGATTCGATTTCTAGCTCATGATTCGATGATCCTTAATTTCAAAACATAATTGCTAACAACCAACATATCATTAGAAATATTTCTTTAAAGAATTTTATTTATTTTTTTCCAAAACGAGAAAAATCTCAAATAAAATAATTTCAAAGGATTCAACTCGATTTCAAAATCATTCACCTTGAATTTAATAAGCTAGGGTAGATAAAGATGAAACAAACGGTATGTGGCCCACTTTTCAATAATTTTACAAAACAATTCAATTTTTTTGATCAATCGATACCGCCAGAAATATAACAACTGTTTTCTCTTACTAGCTATACCGGAAATTATTTCATATATATTAAAACTTTCTTTTATACAATATCTCTAATAATACATTTCAATAAAATATATACTATCACCCAATAAAATAAAATAACGATATTGAACAAAGTTTTTCTTTCTCAAACTGAATGTTGTAATAAACATGTCGGAAACACTCTACACAATATTTTTGTAATTAAATCGAAATTTTCCAAAATTATTATTATTTTATTCAAACACAAAAAAAAAAAAAATGAAGAAAAAAACGTTTTATATCATTTTTATTTTCAAGACTAAAAACTTCTTCTTCATAACATATTTATAATAATCACTCTAATGAAAAAAATCACGTAAATATTTATAAACGTGACTTCCATGGAAAAGAAAACTTTTAGTCGAAAATAAAGTGTATATGTAGAGGGTGCCTTGTAAAAAATGAATGTAAGAAAATAAAACAATAGAAAGAAGTTATTCAATCCGACAGCTCTGCGTAGTCAAATGGAGTTTATATGCTAGATGACTACTATATATTCCTGTTTTGTACACCTTTCTATTGATATAAGGGCAAAGCAAGATTAAAGCTACCTTTAGTCTAAGTTTAAATTATCTTTTCTGAAGCTTTTGGAACCAATCTCCTTACTAAAGGCTTGTCGCCTCTGTGATGGTTATCGCCCCTGTAGTTTTTCAAAGTTTGTAACATAACTACAAACAAATAATTGTAACCAAATGTAGGAGACGCAATTAAATAATCGAGCATATCGATTATTTTTATATACCTACTATACATTTACTTGCGCTTCCACCATATTTATTTAAGTCGTTTATTCAGCGATGGAAAAAGTTCGACAATCCTTAAAGTACTTTCAAAAGGTTCATTTTAACCAGTGAAATTTTATGAGTTCAATAGGAAAATATTATGAATTGCTTAGCAACAATACAGTTCTCGTAGTCACCTTGAGTGAAGCAGGGGGAGACAAAGTTTACTAATCAAACGGTGAATCCAATGATTGCCCATTTGAAACGATTTATTTTAAAGCGCATGTAATGACTTTTGATAAAACGCAACGTGAAACACATTTCATATCGATCGTACAGTTTTGGCCTATTTCATCAATAAATATTGTATTTAATAACAGGTTTTAAATTTCAAATGGTATACCTTTAAACTTAAATTAAACAATTTGTGTAGGAGATACCATAAGAATTTTGAGAATCAATTTGGTTATTACTCTGATATATGATACCACCCAAATGTAATTACATGCAATGTTTAACAAGGCATGCAAATTAATATTTTTAACCGACTTTAACTATTTTCAACCGACTTCAAACAAAAAAGGAGGAGGTTATCAATTCGACTATATTTTTTTTAATGTTTGTTACCTCAGAACTCTCGACTGGGTAAACCGATTTTGATGATTCTTTATCCATTTGAAAGCTGGTGCTTTCCCATTTCAATTTGGTATATGTGTGAGGAATGTGCACTCAGCCACTCAAAATAATTGAGGAGCTTATAAATGAAATTATCAGCGGAAAAGGTGGTAAAACACATATATGGTATTACAATAGCCTAAGTGTGTCCTTCGTGGACAGCCAATAAAACCTATCCTAACCTAAGGCATAAACCATTAACTACTACTTAGGCAGCATATCGTAAGTGATGGCTGATTACTTTAATTTTGAGATATATTTGAGAATTTTATGCTTATTTGGGTAGTGAATTTAATTTCGCGAAAAAGTGCGAAATTCTGACAGCAAAGCCATATTCGAAAGACGAAAGAGTAAAAAAAGTTATTTTTATAGTTATAAGTTTAACGTGTCTTTGTATCTGCGTATTTGTGTGTCTGATTGTAGTATTCCTCCTAAACGATGTTGATTTTTTTGATTTGTTGAAAGGTAATTTAATTGGGAATGCTCTTGGCTTTCTAGTGCGAGTTTAGGGTTTCGTATCCGAAGCAACTAGAAAAAAGGTGATGATCTTCATTCGACTGAACAGATTTTGTTGAAACATAGCTAATAACAGACTCGATCAAATTACCTTTTGAAAAGAAATAAACAAATCAAAAATGCACACACGAATTGATCAGACCTCATTTTTTTTCGGGGGTTTCTTCAAGTTTTTAATTTTTTAAATTATACTTATTACAGACAGACAAATGTTTAATGATAAGAATCCAAGTAGCCTAAGTTCAAATTTTCACTAGTTTATATTACGTAATTTTTATGAGCCATCTTGTAAGTTAAATGAAAATACATAAGATAAAGAGACTAAAAGCATAGCTATGAAGTGAAAAGTCTTCATCTACTTCACAAAAACAAATACAGTATTGTCATAATTTTGTTATGTTATAATGTGTACAAGGTACAAGCAGAACATATAACTTTTCTAATAAATTTATTTATTTGTGAAATATAAACTTTTTATTTCAATATAGAGCAAAGAAAAACGAAAACTATAATATAAAGAAAAATAGTTTTTCTGAAAGATTTAATTATTTATATACACATTTATGGTACTTATATATTTTTCTTCGTATAGCCGAGAGGGTAGAGCCAGACATAAAAAATCTAACCAATTGTGTTCAAGTTGTTACCAATATTAATCTCGCATTAGAGAATACAAAATATCGCTATTTAGCTCAAAAATGGTTCGAGGCCTTGATTCTTCAGTTTATGGAATATGCAGATTGTTATATGTAATAGGGCGTTTAACTGACTATTAATGATTCTTCGTTGATAATATTCTAGACTTGTTTTGAAATTTGTTCCAAGTTGAAGATTAAGAAACGCACTCGTATGTCATTTCCCAAATATTACCAGTTCAAATCATCATATTATGTCGAAGTAAATAGAGGGAATTATAGGAGAAAGCTGAATTATTGTTTGAAAAAATTACTATTAATACGAGTTGCATCAGGATCAATGTTGACCTGACAAATTTTCCGAGTTAAATAGCGGTCTAAAAGCATATGAATGGATTCACCGTATGCTTTGACTGAGAGACGGAGAGAATACAATTTTAATGTTGATTCAATTCATACATACACTAACAGTCTCTTCAAAAATATCATATCCTTTTTTGAGTTGGATTAAAATTTGATATCGTTTGTGAAATGGGTGTGTCTAATATCACTATAAGTGACGACAATTGTATGGCTTTACTTTTAACAGATGTCTATTTTATCAATTCACAGTCAGGAATAGGACCTTTATCCCAGTAGAGTCTTATGGCCCGCTTTGTGGATTAAAATGCTTTCGTAAACATGTCAACTTCTATAATACCTAACAGATTTGACAGACTCTGCAGGTACAATATTGTGTTCCGTAATTAAAACATAGTCCGTAATGCACGAATTTTCGATTCGATGATTCTTGACATCGCTTTTGTGTTCCTTTTCGCGAATTGTCATTTTCAATTTTGTTTCTCCGAGGTAACATTTATCACAGTTTGAAGAAGAAATTTGGTAGATACTCGACTTCGGACAGTCTGGAATAGGATCCTTGGTTTGATCCAAGGCGTGTTGCAACTTCTGGCTTGTAAAACCAACTTTAATCCCATATTTGTTCAAAATTCTATCTATCCTGCTATTACTATGGTGGTTAACTATAGCTTTATTCCACTTATTCTTTTCGGACATTTTGACAAAGGAGGTTGTATTGTATGTATCCTGGTTCCTTTACGCCATTGGCATATTCGAAGGATATAATGTACAAAATTGGTTGAGTTATCATTAAAAACAGGAACATTTTTTATGTATTTTAATCTTTAAGATAAGAGAATCTAGAAAGTGGAAAATATATTAACTAGAAAGTCAAAAGCTGCAAATTTTTGGCTTTTGTAATAAACTTTTGTCACAAACTTAATACTTGAAAAAAATCTATTTTCGCAACCTTTAAATAATTGTTTTGCGCACATGATTTTGCAATGGACTTTACATAGACTATTTCTTTCATCCAAATAAAGATAAATCCCGGTGGAAAAACTTAACTAGGAAGCAGATCGGCTGTTTTATTGTCTTATTTTTCTAGGTAAAAAAAGTAGTTGACATTTCTAAACCAACTATACAAACAAACAAATACTCAAATATAAACTTTTAATATAAAACATTTTAGTGTATATTATGTCGTTTTAAATTGTATCATTTTGCAGTTTAAATGTCATATTCATATGGTGGAGATTCTATACTCGCGTATTTTATAATAATAAAATGAACGCTTAACATTATTGTTAAACGTTCATTCTATTTTACAATAAACCCTAGTTATATTATACTTATTTAATATAATAAATATTATAAAAGCAAAAACTGTTGATTTCATTATCTGGAAAATAAAGCCAACTTTATGAAATCGTTGAATCGTTGAATTTACGGACTAAGTAAGTACGAGCAGGATATGAAATTTTTTAATCAGATTTTCAACTTTGACGATGAATTTTGTTATAACTGAATTCAGACGAAAAGTAGAAATAAAATTTTTCACTATCCGGCCTAATTTTCTCATTTTTACTCTTAGTTAAATTTCGTCAAGTGATATCATAAGTCATTATGAAAATTAAATATTTTAATATTTAACCCATGAACCAAAAAGAAGGTAATTATTAGTTTAACCACTATATGTGTGTCTGTCTGTTTGTCTGTTGCATCTGTAGCAACGTAGCTCCTAAACGAAAGAATACATTTTGATTTTGTTTAGAAAGTAGGTAATTTAATGGAGAGTGTTCTAAGCTATGTTTCAAATGAACACTTAGGAGTTTATAACGGGAACAATTAAAAAAAGGAAATGATTTTCAAAATCGCTTCATTTTGGAGAAAGATAGAGAAAAATGGGTAATTTAATGGAAAATGTTTGTAGCTGTACTAGAAGTGCACGTTTTGGATTCCGTACCTGAGGGGGTACCTCTTCCGTACCCTGCACAAACCAGACTAAATCTAAAAAATTACTAAAGAATAATAGCTATGTAAAATTTAATTTTTAAAATGTCAAGCATTCTTAAAATCAGTCTTATTGATATAATGTTTATTTGAATTGTGTTAGGATTTATTTTGACCGTATAACAATGTGCGTTTGTCATATAATGTTTGTCAATTTGTTACCAATTTAATCCTATTTGAATAGAGTCAGCCGCTTCCGGCATTAGAGCAAAAGTATACATAAACAAAGACAGTCAGACACTTCCGTTTTATTAATATAGAGGTATCCTTCTTCCTAAAGTACAATAGTGATCTATCAAACGAAATTTAAATTGTTGATAAATTACGAACATCGGACATTCAACCAAATATAAACACATATTATTATCACATTTATAAATGAATTCGAACAGCAGGAAGTAGGTGTATTTTTATGAGCTTTATAAAAACAGCAGTGATTGCATTTAACGATGTTAATTGTTATTGTTTGATATTTACAGGATGAATACGATACCTTGCTTTAGTTTCTTTAATATTAAACAATTATGTCTGTATATAGAACGACGAACTCGAACAAAGCAATATACATGTGACTCCAACAACTGTTTTTTATTTGACAGTAAACGAAACAAAAGTATTGATATAAATTATGATTTTAGTTATTCAAGCTGATTCCAAAAAAATGTCTATATTTAAATTTTTTCCCGGAATTTTGCAAAAATAATATTTCTTTGTTGGTAAATAAATAGTTGTGGCCTGTAGTTAATTTGGCCTGAAGTTATTTTGGTCGAAAAGTACTTTTCCCATAGACTTTAATCGCGTTAATAGTATAAATTTGGTCCAAAAGATACTTTTTTTAGACAATGAGAAATTACTGTGTCTGTTTTCATATCGAAATATCATATTTTTCCCCGTTCATCACCTCTGCAGCTAATTGACGCGCGGGGGTGTTAAATACTTTCATGAATTTAAAGTTGAGGAAATTTATACATTTACTTCCTATAGCCGTACTTCTCTTCTTTTTCTGCAGATGTTTGTTGTTTTCATGGACAAAACTATTCAACTATTTCAATAAAACGTAGCCAATAATAAGAAGTATCTGATAATTTGGCAATCTTTTTCGCTACCATCTTGCAGATACCACTAAAACATTAACTTTAGTTTCAAATACATACATACGCTCAATGAAATCACTAGATAAGTTTTTCATATATTAACTAGATAAGGTTTCACAATTCATTTTATATTTGAAGCAAATAGATAGACAAAGACATCTTAAAATGATAAGATTGTTTCATATTCAACTGAGGATTAGATCATATTAAACTACGAGTATGATATTTTATTAAAACATTATACGACATATTAAAAATTATGATATGATGTCTTTGTATTAGGTAATAAAAAATTATGGTAGTAGCATATATTTGGGTTTGGTTTCGAAGTAAATAGCAAATTACAGTGCTAATATTTATAAAATAGTACAAATTGGGGCTCAAGCATATAAAAATAAAACAAAGGTTATTATCAGAACCCTAAAAACCCGGTAATATAGTTGTCATCATTTTCCAAATTTTCTTAAATTTCAACCAAGGTAACATTCATTTGACTATATGGCCGCCAGTTCTCTTTTATAAACTTTTCTTTGTGAAAAGCTTCTGTTTGTTATTTCAAAATATTCCAGTTAAATATTTGGTTTCAAAAAGAATTAAACTCGCAACACCCACAAACACAGCCACTTCTCAAGAAGTTTTTGAAATTGCAAAACTACTTTAGGGCCTGGTACAATAGAGGCTCCATGTGATGTGTTAATCGGTATACTTCAGAGTCAATGAAACGGTTAATGCCATTGGTCATAAAATCGGAAATAATTCTGATTAGAAAATTATTTTTACGGCTAAAAAATAATATCAACTGACAATATTGTCTGCATGCTGTGTAAATTATGTTGTTGAAAAAAAAATTTATAGAGAAACCAGTAAAACCAAACAATTGACTGAGTTCATTGTTGAAATACCATGTATAGATAGTGTTGATTACTCTGTCACATTACACATACATACATATCACACACATATAACAATTTGCTCTCACGGGTAAACAGTGAAGTTTACGAAAAAATGTTTCAAACAAAAGTTATTTTTTTATAAGGAGTATTTTTTACATTTAAACTTTTGTTCTATCTCTAACGATTTCCAAGATGGGTCCTACAGATCCAAGACCCAATTGACCTATGTTGCTCATTTACGAACTCGACCTCCCTTTTTACGTCTTAAGCACACTATAAAAATTTCGGCTTGATATCGCTTTCATTTTTGAGTAATCGTGATAACAGACGGGCAGACAGACGACAGACACACAGACAACCGGAAATGGACTAATTAGGTGATTTTATGAACACCTATACCAAATTTTAGTTCATAGTTTCAATATTTTTAAGCGTTACAAACTTGGGACTAAACTTAGTATACCTTAGTATATATATTTCATATACATGGTATAAAACTTTTTTTATGTTACTCCCTTTGAGTATTACAACAATACATGTAAGATCAAATGCTAGCAATAGATAACGAAAATCATTTAAATAAGAAATTCTCTTTATAGTCTGTGTTTCAAAGAAAGGATATTTTATGATAAACCATTCCTATACATGCTTAATTTGGTGAACATATAGGTTTTGGAGTCAATGGCATTAAATGTATAGTGTTGCTACAATATTTATGAAAAATTGAGCAGAAGTATTTCAATTGAATCTGTACTGAATTATACTGAATTGGTATATACATAATAGTTGTAAGTAGAAATATAAAAATTCTTTTTATTGTAATATTCATGAATCGAATTAAATTTCTACTTGCCTCTGAAGTGTATCTAAGTACTTATGTTTAGTCTAAATCAATTTTTCACTACAGCAATTCCATTAATTAAGTGAACGTTTAACTAAAAAAGTATAGATATTTTTGTTTTGGTATTTTGGTATTTAAGGATAAGGATTGCATGTATGAGAGTGGATACCATGAGGCCCACAAAAATAAATAATCGCAAAAATTGTGCAAAAGAAAAGGTATGTTTTATCTTGAAGAAAGGAAAACAAATTATTTGATGTTATTGAAGCGCGAAGCATGGAAATTTTTTCACTTTTGCCAACGTTGATATTTTTATTAGGTCTCTGAAGCTCAACCGATAAAAGAGGGCTCCCAATCCTGTCACTCTAGCCTGTTTCTTCAATGGTTCTATAACACCAACTTCGCAGCAATCCGGCTGGTTCTACCGAAAACGACAATTTTCCAAACGGATTTGTTCTTGGCTTTTTTCCTTCTTTTTTTACTTTGATTGTTTGGGCGTAGGATCGAAATGTCAACCAAATCTTGATTGTTATACAGCGATAGAGTTTTCTTGAGTATTAAAATTGTTTTTCTTCACCAATCCCTTCCATTTCTAGTTATCCGGCAAGTTCATACTTAAAATACTTAATGATTCCATCACCGGTGATACTTTGTATACGTTCTTTATGACCATGCACATAAACTTTCGTTCTTTGTCCTTGGACTCGGAAAATTGGAGGAATAAGTTTGGGGACACACAAGCTTCTTCTTCCTTTCCAAATTGAAAAATATACATTTTATATTTTTCTGAAAAAACATAATCGCATAGAAATTGCGATTTAATAAAACGTGGTATGAGTAGACACGTTAAAAATTACCATTTTCCGAGTTTCAGTTAAAAAAAATCCCGCTGTATTGAAAGGTCGAATATGATTATTGTTTTTTTTTTTTTTCAATTATCCTTCTGTTAGAATAACAAAATCACGGATCTCTTGTAATTTGAAGCTTAGGAGCGCAATCAAAAAAGTTTCCGAATCCAGGGATAAATAATACCCCCCCCCTAAACTTTCCGTGATTTTTTAGGTAAGACATTGACCACAAGGACATAAGAACCATATATAAAATGTCTCAACGTTGATGCAATCAAGTATGTTTTGGGCGCGGGCCTGCAGACTATGATAAATCATTCCAATATAATAATCATCTACGTTGTTACAAAAAAACGATTTTTTATCATATGTTCAGTTGTGAATACGTTCTAAATATGTTTCGTTTAACACAATGACGTATCATTTCAAATAAATAAAACGAATACATTTTGTATTATAAATTTTGTAAAAGAACCTACACAGTGATATAAAATATAATATGACACAAGTAACACTGTGGCAATACTCTTATATTGTGTTCATCGGAAACACATAGTCTGTCGAGGATTGTGTTACGTGATCAAAATAAATTCAGTAGGAATATCGTAGTCCATATCAACCAAACGAAAACTAACTTAACTATATAACTTATAACATTTTATACATATAGAAGAAAACATAGAACCTTCCATGTTCATTGTAATGTATTGAATTTTTCGAATAAACAGGAAATTATGTTTACATTGACTTCTCTGATCTTTTGAAACTTATCTTAAAATTGACTGTAATATTGTATTTTGAATTTTGTAGAGAAATGTTACAGACTGTGGAGCTCCTAATGAAGTAAACATTTAGTATAATTTTTACCTGCCTTTTAGAGGATTTTCATAAATGAAAGTTTTTATTGGTAATAATGAAAATTAAGACTTTAATTGTGACTGAATTCATGGAAATCATAACGAAAATGTTTTTTTTTTCGAGTTTTCGGAATTGATTTTTTTATTGAAACATTTTCAAAGAATACAAAAATCTTCGAAAAATTATAATTCTATGAATTTAGCATTTGGGAAACGGTGAATGTTATCCATATTAATGAAATATTGCTATACAAATGTTTTATGCCTGAAGTAAGTTAATAGTAGTGACATTTGCAGGATAATTTTTTTACAAAGGAATAGAAAGGAAATAGTGTTCGTTAATAGGTTGATTATTTTATTTAGATTTATTGCGTTTAAAGTACAGGAGCCAGTATTGGCATAAGCTATTGTAAACCCTATTTACTTAAGGTATTAGCTTCATTTATTTTCCCTAACAACACTTCTTCGTAGCCCCTTCAAATTTTTAGATAACAGCACAAGATATTTACTCTTATAACTCCATTTATGGAAAAATTTTCCCTTATTTGAAAAAGTTGAAATTTTTGTTCTTAAAAAATTGATAGTACTTTTTTACTATTTGATTCTGTCTATGACAGTGTTCATGTCTTGGACACTCACTACTGAACCTTCTATAGAACTGCTTTGGTTGAGACAGGCTCTATCATTGAAAATTAATGTTTAAAGAGATTATAATGATAAACTTTGAAATCAAACATATTACAAATTCTTAGAAATGTTAAGCTCCATTAAAATAAACAACAAATTTTCTAAATATATAAAATTCCATTTATAAAGTTCTTTTTTAAAATTAGTAAACTAAACATGAAAATATGAATAATATAATTTAAACTTTACTTTTAATCATAAAATGAATTTCACTTATAAATAGTACAAACAAGTGAAAACAACAATTGACTGAGTTAATTGTAGAAATACCATGTATCGATAGTGTTGATTACACTGTCACATTACAAATACATAACTGATATTCCCATATAATACATATTCCCATATAATACTGATATTCCCATACATACTATAGAATTTGTGTCCTCACAGCGATGTTTACGAAGAAATATTTCAAACAAAAGTTGTTAATCTTTTTGTAAGGAATATTTTTTACATTTAAACTTTTGTTCTATCTTCAACAGTTTACAAGATGGGTCCTACGCACCCATGATCCAATTGACTTATGTTACTCACTTACGAACCCGAACTCACTTTTTACGTCCTTAGCACGCTATAAAAATGGCGTCATAGATCTGTTCCATCTATAATCATCATTTTGAACCATAAATTAATGAATTCTGTAAAAATTTAAAATAGTAAATGTCAAACAAATCATGGCCAACTATTCTGATATACTCAATAAATTATGACTATTTTATATTTAACAAAATTGAAAACTGTGTATATCAAGAGTCTATAAAACGGTGGTTTTTACTTTTAAGCCCAGTGAAGCAGGAGGGTATCAATTTAGTAAACCATATTTGTACAAAACGTTTCGTTTAATGCAACAGCTAGTTTTAAGCAATATAGGACCTAAGATAAGGTTCGACATACTAGTATGAAAGATAAATTAATTTCAAAATACATGAAATTTACTACATTTTTGGATGTAAAATCTTTAAGTCATTGGAACGCAAAAACAGTAATATTGGTTTGTTTCTCCTTTCTTTAACAAAAAAAGATAACATTTATTGATAACACAAAAACTTTCGTATCAATAATTGTGTCACCAAATATCGATTTGATCGCATAGAAAACAAGAAACCACTTACACTGTTTTTGAATACCAGTTTGTTACTCGTATTTTTTTTTTTTTTTATGACTATTATCCTGGGAATGTTTTTCTAAATTATTTTGTAGATTTTATTGCTCTTTTATTAAAACGAAAAAAATTATTGTTATTTTGGGTATTGTGTACAAAATTGTAGATATGTTTGAAATTCTATAGGAAATCTATCCCGTATTTTCAAACTTGTTCAGATTATTGAGTATATCAATTATTTTAAGTGATTTTTTTTCATAGAATGAGAAAATTTATTTTTTATTACATTTTTACACAATTGCTTTTCGAATTTTTCGTAAACGTGATTGAGATTTTCATTATTTAAAACCTTGTATATTACAATAGTTTTTACAGTGTCCGCCACTTAAGACGCAATATAAGCTCACTGGGATGTCATATTCGAAAAGAGAATGTAAAGCTTATTCTCTATGAAAACAGAAAAATAATAAAAATACGTTTCGTATGATATTCAATGTGTATTTTAGTCTTTACAATTACCGTAATTACAGCCCAATCAAACGTTTATTAAATATGAGAACGTTTCTCAAGATTCTGCTTCCAGGAACGATACATGATCCTAGAAAAATTGCCAAGTATATTAGATCCTTCGTTATTGACACGGTACCCATACGCTTTTACTAGTTTGATTTTTATGTTCGTAAGTGATGTAATTTTTCAATTATTAATTCCTCCAATGAAATGATCTGAAAGTATGCTGACGTGTAATGCAAACGCAATCAATGGTAATAAAATATTAATAAGGTACAATAATAAGGAAGGTAAGAGATATATTTGACTAACGTGTGTTCTCAATAAAAGAAAATATTTATATACCGTTTGTAAGCTATCTCGTTAGCGATATAAAATATATGCAGTAAGAAAAGTTTTTATGGATGTTCTTATGTATAAAACAAAGAGGAAATGTGTTATGGTGTTTTGTGGTTATGTGTTACAGTGTGTGATTGGTATTGTATGTGTACATACAAATAGTGAGTATGACCGTCTGGGTTCATGTATACACAAATACAATCCCTCTTTGTTTTATACATAAAAAAGTTCGTGAAAGCTCTTCTTACTTCAAATACATAAATGGCTAATGATATATTTTATAAACAGTACCTATATTTATATATTAGGTATTAAAGTTCAGTTATAAGAAAGCATTAAGAGACAGATCATTACATGGTTTTTAACAATGAATTTTACATTATTATTACATATATTCTATACTTTCAAGTATTTAATTATATTTAAATTTATTAAAGTATTTATTTATATTATTATGTTTATATTTTTCTATTCGTCTAGTCAACATTCAGTACAAATTGGTGAAATCATATAGAAATACTGTGTGATAGCTCGTTGGATTCGAAATGATGTCTAAAAAAATTTGCTAGAAGCGTTTTTCAGGAGGTAAAAAATTTTAAAAGTTATATACAATTAATGTTCTAAAAGGATATTTTGTTTTTCGCCAATATTTCATAAAACATCAAAATTTAAGAAATTGAAAAGAAAAATCTACACCTTCGAAACGAAAAAAATCTTTATCATTTCCAGTTTTAATTAAACGCTGAAAATAGGTCTTTTTGCGTCATTTTTATATTGTTGTAGTTAGTGACCTAAGTGAATACATCACACTAAATAATTTTTTAAAGGTATTTAATATTTACTTAAACATTTAAAAAAATTGCGGTGTATTCTAAAGAATTTAGTGCCGTTAGAAATTAATCGGTCATTTAAGTTCATTTTTCAACAAGTTAGGGACAATTGTTCTTCGTGAAGAAGCTTTTCTTCTACATACACTTAACAAGATCTCGTCATAAAATTTTACAAACATTTAATATTTTATTTATAATAATTTTAAAAAAAATTATATTTAATTATAGTTAACAAAAAATGCATAAAAAATGAAAAATAAAGTGGAAATTTTCTCTTTAAGAATTTATAACTTAATTTTGAAATTTTTTACGTGCTGAAAAACGCTTCTAGCACATTTTTCTAAACATCATTTCGAATCCAACGAGCTATCAAAGATAGTTTTAAGATCATTCTTTCTATATAATACCAATTTGAACTTGTTAACTAGACTATATTATTAAAGCGAGTTGTCTTGGTTTTTCCAAACTATATATTTTGTTAATATAAAAGCTATTATGATACTTAACTTACTCTCACAATTATTTCGTTGAAAGAATAAAACAAGTGCCTTAAATTAATTTAAATACCACGGTTTAAAATAAGATCTATGTTCATTCTATGATGTATATTCATATAGTGGTTGGTAATGAAAGCTGAAGTATTTGGCAGAGATTTAGTGTATACATTTTAAATTATGACTACTTGTGTATGTGAGTAAGTCAGTTTTTCACATGTCTAGACACCATCTACGATAAAACCAAACATAATATTTGCATATTTGTATATAATGTTAAAATTTACTATACTTCATTTTAACCACTTCATAAAAATATTTCTTGATATTACATATAAAATGGTTTCGCTAGTTTTTTAGTAAGCTTAAAAGCTATGAATTATTTAGTGAAACATTTTGGGTTGTTTCAGTTTATCTGACTTAATAAAATATTTAAGGTTATATGAAACTGCTATCTGGAAGATTTATACTCTAAAATTTTTCATGGACATTAAAAAAAGGTTCAAGTATTTAGCGAGAATAAAATTTGAATGCAGTCAAACATACAGACAAGATCTCATAAACGATAAAATATAATTCAAACACTAAAACCCCGACGTTCGTAATATTATATAAAAACTATATAGGCCCTTTCAATTGATATAATTTGTTTTAAGTTCATGGCTTCATTGCTTTTAGAGAGCGCCATATATAATTTGATGTGACGTAACATAACCTATAACCAGCGGACGGTCAAGACGCTTTTAACGATACCTCATTCGTCAAATTATAATAAGCTAGGCGGGAACAGGCGATTATACATGCCTTCTAAAGTATTTTGCGGGTATAATTTTGTGATCAAGTATAACAATATAAATATTTTTGAAAAGTGCTAATCACGCCCTTTCATTTGATACCTGACACGCTATGAGGAAATCGAAATTTGTTTTTCGATCATAGCTTTATGTCATCTAGAAGGCACCATATATAATTTGTATGTGACGTCACATAATTTATAATCAGCAAACGATTTAGACGCTTTTAACGATACCTCATATATCAAATTATGATAAGTAATTTAGAAGAAACGACGAAACAGATGATCATATATACATTCTAATCAAATACATCACCCTCGCCATAGTATAGTCGGAGTAAAAAGAGAAAGCGAACGCATTTAAACAGTCAATTTTTCGTCTTTTATGTGATTTCAAAATCAAAGTACATTCAAACCTACAATTAATTTATTTGACTATAACATTTGATCAGCGATTATTAATCTAAATTTACACCTGCAGCTCTAATTTAGCTAATATTATTGCTTAATCCACTTCTGATTTTGCTTCTACACTTTGTTATTTGTTGATTTTGCTTATTTTTCTTTTGTTTAAAAAATACACACAAAAGTAAATCAGATTATAAACTCCTTTCCCCTACTCTGATCCTCTCAGGCATATTAATTACGAATTGTAACTTTTATTTTCATAGTGGATACCTTACATATTAAAAACTTATGTTTCTGTATACATTTTCTATTTTATTTTGTTTAATAAAAGTGTATAATTACTTTAGTGATTAACAAGACTTTAAATAAGAAATTATAGCAGTACCATAATATATAACAGCATGACGATAGAGCAATGGAAACTATATAGTGAAATGTGTAAAGTGCATGAAACAAATGTGCATGATATGAAAACTTAATCTTCTTTTTTTTTCTCTTATTGTAATAAGTACTTACTTACTGTATTTCATACATAGAAAACTAATTTTCAAAGTGGTTTCTGGTTGTTAATTAGCTGGTACTTTATCTCACGTTATATTACAGGGATCTTTCTAAATACGAAAAACAAAAATGAAAATACTACTAAATTAAAATACATAAATGATTTTTTTAATCTTAATTATTTAAGTGAGCGTTAATCTATATATATTGGCATCGGTTTTATACCCTAATTTTATTCTCTGCAGAAATAGGGTTCCTTGCCTTCGTTTTTATTTTGATAACTTTGGAAATATATATATATATATCACAAACTGCATCCAAATGTACGAAAAAAGTCGATGATAATGACATTCTAGTGAGCGTTAAAACTTTAATTTTATATTTTACTATGTTCATCTTTATTTATTCTCTGAAAGGCAGTTAAAACTCATCGCCAGAATGCTTGATTTACTGTGGCTTTTGATCTAATTGAAAAAAGAAGAGGCATGTTTTCAGGGTTCATGTAGGTACCCGGAAAGAAATTTTTTGTGGTTATCCACTATGTCAGTATCGGTGTGAACGTCATACTGTGTACTGTATTGAGGGAATAGTTGTGGTGGGCGAGTCAATTCAGTACGGGCATCAGGCCCATATATGAAATTCTTGGTAAACGGTTTTTGGAATAGTTGAGAGCTTATCTTCAAATTCGTATTCAGCGACCAAAAATACCTACTCGATGATAATTATATGACAAAATGAGTATTTCAAAAAAATTTGAGCTAAATATTCTCAAATATACAGCGAGTGGGCATAGAGACCCAGCAAGGGACCCTTCTGACTAGGTTAAGTTGGCTGTATGTTCCTTGGCGTCCTTTTAACATGTTACAAAAAGTTGCATTCAAATCGGTGCTGTTTTCCCACTTTTCCTATGCATCTAGGCTTATTAATTGTACTATACTGATATCTGAAAGAAGCGATCATTTAGTGAACATTGGCAAATATAAGGCTTTTTCTTAAGATTTGCTTAATTTTAATAGATCAAACTTAAGGCACGAAAATAATGTAATGATTCCATGGGCAAAATCAACCATTCTAGAGACACTTTTGTGTAGTTACCTTCTAAAAAAAAATTTATTTTAAACGAATTGTAAATCAGTTTTTTAGATCACAAAATTGCATATTTCTAAAAAATTTATTTGCTAAATAATACAGTGATTTCGATACAGTCTTTGTCCATTGAGAGTTAAGATGTTGTAGGTAGGTGTTACATTAATTACCATCATTTAAAGATTTTATTCTTCTTGATGTTCTATTTAAATGTGTAGGAAATCATTCAAAGAAGAAAAACTATTGAACTAATTGTTTCAATTGTATATAATGGTAGTTTATATAACAAAGTTTAAATAATTAACGAAATTTACTAATGAATACAAAGTTTAATCTATAAGTATGTATATATCGATCGCCTTCAATTTTATTTAAATTAGAAAACTTTTAATGAAAATTTATTCATATGTTGTAATCTATTTGTATATTTTAGGCCTTCGGCAAAAATTACAGGAAGGTAATTTATTATGTAAATTTCACAATATTAAAATTTTCAACAAATTAATCAACCCCCACTACAAACAAATCTGTTCGTCTAATATTTACATAAATATGATTTCAATACTAGACCTGTCAAATTTTACTCATGCATGGAATTTTTACATTTTTCTTTCTTTTAATAACAGTATCATTGTTTACGAATGTTACATATCGAAGACGTTTTCACAGTAAATTGAAAGTCTTTAGAAAAGAAGCCATTCGAAAAAAAGGCGATTCAAATTTATGCTAAAAAATTATTTTGATAAACGGTTTCTTACTACATTGAACGGCCAAGAAAGTTCTAGAAACCCATTTTTGTTAAAACGAAAAGATAGCCGTGTAACTATTTAATGCAAGAAGACCACAATGAAATTAAAAATAATAAATTATATTAGCACTAATTACTACAAGGTATCTCAATAGATAAGTAATAATTTATACACTTAAACTTTGTTGTTTAATAAGATAATTTAGAATTTTGTCAAAACAAGTGTTAGTATAGCGATCAAATTCAGTTTAAACTTTTACGAATTTTATAAAAATTAATAAAGTATTTTCATCTATTTCTTAATACTTTGAGTGTTTACACACAAATTTGGCAATACGTGTAATAATCACAGACATACGGAATGGGCATAGAAATTTCCTCAAGGAATTGTCTTCTCCCTAGAAAGAGTGACCAATACCTGTCTCTTTTCTGTAAGCCTGTAGCATACACATACAGAAAGATCAACTGGCTGCACGATATCTTTGCGTCTCCCATAAATTTTTGTTAATTTACTTTACAGTTAGATGGGAACAACGTTCAGTTCATTTTCTTTTTCTGTGGTAAAAACATTGCTTTTATATATTTCTAAATAGTAATAAATTAATGTACATATATACTCTGTTCTGTTTCCAATGAATAAATAATTTTATGTCGTTATACTTTCTAGTTCTCGTTAGAAAATTCTCTTAGGCTTTATAAATTCTCCGTGTTGAATTTTTAAATAAGATCTCTAAAATATTCCCTTTTATCAAAAAATTTTCTTTAAATTTTGATTGTCAAATCTTGCTATAATAAAAACTTTACATAAGTTTTAACTTTTCATAAGTAAAAGAAATAGGTGGAATATACAATTTATTACTAATAATGAATTATCTACACCTTAATAGAGAGATAAAAACTATTAGATTTACACACGGTATAAGGTCTGCCTTCACCCATTTGATAACCATATCAGACATATTTTTTAATGAAATTTTATTCATTGATAAACACATCTCTGATACCTTTTTTATCAAAAAGTTTTCAAGGTTATTTTTAATTAAACTAATTTTAATCAATGTATTTTATCACGTTTTTTCGCAGGCAAGCCTATACCATCATTTTGGTAATTAAATTTTGATTGGTTAAAAAATCGGTATAGCTACATATATGGACCTAAAGTATGAACAGGTAAATCAATATAGGTAACTATACCGATCTGTTAACTGTTTTTAAATCGAAAAAAAAAATATACTAAAATTAAGTTAATAAAAAATGTCTATGAACACGTTTTCGATAGAAAAAATATCATAGATGTAATTATCAATCAAAAAAATTTCATAAAAAATGTGTCCCATCTGATTATAAAATGGGTGAAGGTCAAGCTTATATCCTCTTATGTACTATACGTAGGTAAGTTTGTACAAGATTTGTAAAAAAACTTTAATTTAATAATATTACAGTTTTATTAGTTTTATTCAATATTGTAAAAACTTTACATCCTTGTTTAATGTTTTCACTATGCGAAGTTTACACCTTCAAAATAAAATTGTTTATCCTTGAGTATCAGCCCACTGTGATCACTCAAGCAAAAAATTGTTTATTTTTTTTTCATTTATATATTTCTAACAAATCAATTTCACAAATAAATACAGAGATTTAACACTAGTTTAATCAAAATTTCTAACAAAATTGTTTTGTATGTAAGTGAGGTTTTTATCAAACTCTCAATCGCTTTCTTGTGCCTTCAGAATTTTAACAATTAAGGATATACAGAACTGAAATTTATACATGGTTTGTGCCTTTGATGTATTAATTTTAAGTAGCTTAGCGAGCTTTATAGATCATCTTCTGGCATCCACTGAGCAAGCACGGATGGTAATTGAAATTTTTTCAACAGTTGCATTAGTTTAATCGACCATAATCCGACACATTTTCTACTACAATACGAATACACTAAAGACATTTAGAAAGTGAATTAAAAATTATTAAAAGATTATTTGAAGAATCCGAAAACCTGTTGGATGGTCGAAAATTTATTGATATTGCATTGAAAGCAGCTAAGAAATGATCACGATTTTTATTTGCTTCCATCTTAAAACGAGGACTACCAATTTTGATCAACAAAACTAATGAGAACTTAATATTTGGAGGTGCAAACTACACAAAACTGTATACACACTTTTTTGTAAACTGAATAGTAGTAGTAGTATATTTTGTTTTAAATCATAAAATAACATTCATTACTTAAATAAAAACTACTAAATTAACATCTTAAATTTAAGCATAAGAGGATTATGTTATGAAAAGGTTATTTCAAAAGTTAAGTTAGAGTTATGATTAATAATGAAAAATTATAACATAATATAGGCTGATATTTTAAACTCAGTTACAAAATTGAAACAAATTTAAAATAAACTTTTCAATAGGTATAAAGCTACCGTACATTTTTTTACTTATTTCTAGCAAAATTTGTGGTGGTCGAGTCTTTAAATAGCGCTGAGCAAAGACAACATTGAGATAGCTCCTTATTTTTCGTTAAAGGCTCGGTAGACTTTTAATAGCTCTGCGTGCAATCAAATATCCTCTTCATTTCCAAAATTTCATAAGAAGAAAAATGACTCTTCCACACTGACGAATTTAATCCAAGAAAGCATCTTTTTTCCTGTAAGTTGAATTGCCAAATTTCAACAGAAACATAAATAATTAGAAATATTGTAAAAATATGGATTCGAATATGTTCATCAATTCCACAAAATAATCAGCCGTTTTATACGATATTATGGTTTTGTTCACTTTGTGGGAAGTTAATAATGTGGGTCAAAAGGGCTGCACCCATTTTAATGGCTAAATTGCTGTTTTCGCATTAAAGTGTCTTGAACATATTATATAATCTTTCCATTTCTTTTTTCGAGATGAAAACAACCAATTTGTAAAACAATATAGTAATTTTTTCAGTTTTGTGGATAAAATGTTGTAAGAATTCAATTCAAAACGTTCCTATTACTACACTGTATATAAAAAGAACAACGTTAATAATTATCTGATAGATAAATAGAAAATGATTATTTATATTTTAAAATATTTCAATGTTAAATCCGTTTTCACAATATACCCTAACGTATAGTAAACATACAAATAGCCTTGCAGGGATGAAAATTCATTTAAATTGATTTGTACTGAAATATTTATTGAAGAAGAAACAAAGGTTCGAAATAGAAATTTAAATGTTTAGAGTAAATTTCTAGGAAGTTAGTCACTTGTTAATATTATCAAAGAACAAAAGGTCTGTTTGTGAAAGAATTTTCCGTCCGGCTATTTTATGAATTTATGCTTTAGTTTATTTTACACATAGTTTACTTTTTTCTTTTATATATTATTAACGATTTCAGTCAGTTAGATAGGTATTTATTGATTTTGATTAAAATGATGGTATTCATAGGTATACAAATCGAAAACTGAAAATCGATAAAAATGGGATCATATTTGAATAATTTTCATTGGAAATTTGAAATTTGAATTGTAAAATTTGCCAGAACAATTTTAAATGGCTGTGGTTTGAGCACATAAGCCTGGAGTGTCCTAAAATAAATTAAACTTTTAAACAGAATACTTGTATCTGTTAGGCTTACTACTTTATTTTGATCATTATTTGGTTTTCTAAAGATAATTTATCATATATTTTTTTAAAAGAAAACTACCAACATTAAATAAATCAAAACTACCAACATTAAATAAATTAATTAATTTAATTTTAGCCAAAGTACTGAATGCATGCATAATCTCTGAACAGCTTCTAATAAAATCCAAAAAGAGCAATTGTCTTCAGATTATTTATTCCATTATTAAACTTATCATTATCATTCTTAGAGCGTTTTCAAAACAAAAATTTTATTTTTTTTTTTAAATTGGCATTCTTGACCGGTCAAGTTTTAAGCAAATTCTAAGGAAATAATCCGGATTGATGGTCAAAATTTTGAACAAGAACTGTCAAAGATTGTTCAAGATCTTTGAAAAATGAATTTTTCTATCGAGAATTTATTTTCAACGTCGAAATAGAATTTTGCAGTATTTTTTTTTCAAACGATTTCTGTGTAAGGTAATTTAGGAAACTAAACAAAAAATCATCCCTTTGAAAAATTTGTTCGGTGAATGCCAAATTGATAATAATTTTATTTCCATCATACTTATTTCAGTAACTTATACGCAGTAGGTATTATAATTTTTTATTTAGGAGAAAAATTTTATTACAAAAAGTTTTTTCTACACAAAAGTATTAAAAAAAATGAAAAAGAAAAATTAACAACTTTGTGAAAAATTTGCCATTATTCAAAACTGTTGAAAAAAGTTTACAAAAGCGTAAAAAAACATTAAATTATTATTATACTTAAAAAAATTAAAAGTAATTAAGAAATTTTATTATATCAATGCACAATTAATTATAATATTCATATTGTGTAGGGTATTACAAAATTTTTTTTTCTGTTTTTCCCTTCTGTCTCTAAATGTAATGTTAAATGAAGTATAATTAATTACAATAGAGAGGGAAGTTTGTATGGCTTAAAAAAAGTATTTTCTTTCTGTTACGATTAATGTTCTACCTTTTTCTATTTATTATGTATCACTCTTCATAATGAAAAGTTTTAAGTTATATTATAAAATCATGAAAATGAACACGAAAATTCTGGTCAATGCACACAGATTTCGTTCAAGAAATAGAATTGAAATTGATTTATTCATTTTCTGATATATGAATTCTCTAGCCAGTTTTTGCCTATGCATGCGATATCTTATTTAACCCCCAAACCAAAAAAAAAGGCAAACCGCTGTGTGTGTGTGCCTGTGTGTTTGGCTGTCTGTGGCATCAAAGCAAAATTGGCGAAGATATTCAAAATCAATTTAGTTTTCAAAAGACCGGAAACATAATTTTAACATATAAATAATTACTATGGAAATGAATGGTCAAATAAACTTGGCTCAATTCATTTCGAAAAGTGAAATGGTAAATAATTGGGTAATTCAAAACAATAATCCAAAGAACAAAGTCAACTCAAATATTTCGATTTTAATTAAAATATTTCCAAAAATTGGTCCGAAAAATGATAATAAACTCTAAGTCCATCATTTTGATATTGACTTAAGAAATAGTGTTAAAAGTTTAAAATGTTTATCTGTGCGTCTATGTGTTTCTCAGCGGCTTCGTAGCCCCTAAACGGTCAAACCGACTTGATTGAGAACTAAGCTAAGATTCCAAAAATCGGTTCACAAGAATTAAATCGCATTTGTCGGGAGTTTTTAAATTTTCGGGAATTGTTTCTTTGGCTGACACCGACTCCAAAAAAAACAATAATTTTAAGTACATTATATTATCGTTATTTTTTTACTTTTTAGTGCATATTTGTTTGTTTTGGAAAAGTTTTTCTTTTGGAGTCGGTTTTCTTTTTATTAAAAGTTCTTTTTATGCTGTGATATTTAGTGAATCTAAAGTACATTAACTAATTTGTCACTAAAAAAATAATCATCGAAATCGGTTGGCGTGATATTGAGTTCTTCGTCCACTTGTCGTGCATACTTAATGCAAATTTAAGACTTTTATGGTTTTCTCATAGATGCCGTTATCAGAACTAGACTAAAAATAGGACCACATGGAAAGTACCAGCTTTCAAACAGATAAAGAATCATCAAAATTGGTTCACCCAGTCGAAAGTTATGAGGTAACATACATAAAAAAATACAGTCGAATTGATAACCTCCTCCTTTTTTGTTTGAAGTCGGTTATTAACTGGATTGAAGTAAACACAATGCGAAATGATAAAAAATAAATACAATAATTCTTACTATAAATAAATATATATATTCAATTTTTTTGTAGAATAAGAAGTTCCAACAAAATAATAAAATTCATATTTATTTAGATGAGGCCTGATGTGTGACATAAAATTGTATTCTTTTAATAATGAAATGTGCAAAAAATTTAATTTAGAAGGTGTAAAATTAATTTCTATACATTCTGTTAATTTTATCTACTAAAGAACATAATTAAAAAAAAATTTGGTTATAAGTAACATTTTCATTGTACATCCTGGCATTATATATCCTTCAAACGACAATGTATATTGCAGGATCCATGTTTGATATCCACTTATATATTGTAAATGACTTTCCCCAAAACAAAATGTTAAGAAGGGAACGAAAATTATATTAACAGAATAATTTCTTTAAAGCTTAATTTGTATACATAACCAAGTTAATTGTTGTTATAATGAAATTCATTTAATTCATTAAGTAGCCTCCGTAAAATTGTAATATTCAAAATGATTTTAGACAAATTATATATGCCATAGAAAATGATGAAGATTATAGCGTCTGTTAAAATGTTTCCTGATGTGATAATCTTTCTCACAGACGATTACGTACCGTACATTATCAAATTTAGTAGGTTGTAGAATATTATAATAACTATTTACATGTAGTATATGTATTGCCAATGAAATATGAAATGCGGTTTTGTTTTTTAAGTCTAGCCAGCACATGCGATCCTTGAAAACTGTGTTTTTAGAAATCTTTTATTTTCCCAGTCAATCTGTTGATTTTAATTAAATATAATAATTTTCACACAAGCATGGCTCAATTTATCAATATTTCGTAAATTACAAAAAGTTGAAAGAATTATTCGAAACATCATTAAATAACGTATATTACCAGTGTTGAGATTTGTGTTCTTGCATTAAAAAAATAAAGGATAACATTTTTTATAATTTAAATAAAATTTTGAAGGTTTTGGGTATTTACTCGGTCAATTGAAATGTAAATGAATGAGACAAAACGTCACCTATCAAATGCTTTAATCATTGCCTACCAAATGTTTTATTGTAAATTCCATTATCATCCATTTTTAATTTCAATTCGTAATAAGTTTATAATTACAATTCATAATAAGTTTATAAGTCATTGTAGTATCAGTCAGTATCAACTTTGGAATGAGAACTGTGTTTCATTTTGTCTTGTAAATGCTTCCTAAGCACTTTCATCGCATTATTAAGTATATACTGCTTAAAATTAGATAGGAAAATCCTTTTAAACTTTGAGATGCAATATCTCTAAAACGGGTTGTGACAACAAACCGCGCGTAGGTTAGGTTACAATGGCTGTTCTTGGGCGGACACACTAAGACCATAAGGTCCGTTGCGATACCGAAAAGGGTTGGCCCACCCCCGGCCACTGCTCCATGAACCATTTGGAGCTGTTTAGTTCAACGGACTTCGAGTCGGAAAGATCGTAAAAGAAGGCTGGCTCAAGTAAGTACACCTCCAAGTGGCAAGAGCTGGTCACAGATGAAGATAAGACGTCTTTTCTTTCCCTTTCTCATTGTAACTGCTCCTGCAGTATTCATGATGTCAGGCCTAAGCGTTCAGCATATCTGCCCGAAACAATTTTGCTAATAGAGGAGCTCCTGCATGTCAATTGATGCTTGTGTTCGGCAGCTTTGTGACATTTCAAGTAAGATCGCCGGCTTCACAATTTCCTAGAGCGGTCCTGTGATCGCGTGTATATTCAAATAATTTTTTCCTATTTATTTGCGTATTTATTAAGATTATAACAAACAAATTCTTAGGCTACAATTGGTTAGACATTTTATGCAGTACACTTTTAACCATCCTAGTATACTTACAATATAATATTATCTACCTTTTGTAGGATATTTAAGTTGGTCGGTCTACTTTATAGAGTATGTGATAATTGTTGCTGTTGCTTTTCAGTTTGTTTTATAAGCTACTTGTTTTCAAGAAGATATACCTTTTACTTCATAAAACAAAACATTACCCAAGGAGCTTCATTCACCATTATTATCTTTACACAAACAGAAGGTACATTATTTTATAAATAAAAGGTCGATTCCTTGTGTGTAGATACAATATAAATGGGTTGCTTACTTGTTCTTGATTCCCACTATACATGCATGGTACTTACAGTGACACAAAAAAATACACAGAAATGATTACTGGCAGCTTTCATTATGTAAACGATATAAAGTAAGAAGGTAAACAAAAGTACAGTGGTAGTGTAGTTTTCAAGTAAAATTATGTTATTTTGATAGAAGAGTTTTGAAATACTGAAAGTACCTATTTAAAATTTATAAACACGACATCGTAATAAGGTATTCCACTATTTTTGAAAAAGTACTTCAAAATGTTGATTTTGCTAATTAAAAGCCACTAAACATTTATTTCTTGCCAAAAACTTAAATTAAATTTTAAACTTTTTTTAAACTGTCAAAAACGCGGGCATCCAATTTGATGACGTAATATGGGTATCACTATACGAAATAACACAAATAAGTTTGACAGATATATTCATAGACATCTGATTATAATAAATATAAATACTTATTATCTATGTATATATTATCCCAGCTGTCTACACTGAACTAACTGATGGTTTATGACTCATACCGCTATTACATCAAAGCAGGGCCCGCGTTTTAGGTCACGTGATATACAGTTTAAAAATTACGATTTTCTAATTTTAATATTTTAAAAGAAAAATGTGCTTTTTTGACTCCAAATCAGAATATTTAAGCATATTTTAACTTTTACATAAATTTTAACTTTTTTCAAAATTTCCTGATTTATTTTTGACTAACGATAATACCCTATTACTGGCATTTTTATTGCAGATATTTTCTCAAAATGCAAAAATACGTCTGCCAACCAACAGTGACGTTTATTTCAAAACTCCATATTCTCTAAACTACAGGGAATTTGGCGGTCTACATAATATTTAACAGCTAAGAGATTCTAAAATATATACAGAATATCAGCAAAGATGATCAACAGGCACTTTAAAGAAAGCGCCTATTTTGTGCTTTAATAAATGTAATAAATGAAAATGCCGCCATTACACTAATATGTGCTATATCTATAAGCATAACTTTTTCATCTATACCTTCCATTTAATTAAATTACCTTCGTTTTAATGTGGATGTTGCTAGTATTTAAGCCTGAATTGTTTTTGATCATACTGTAAGGACTTATACAACATTATATGCGTTGTTTATAATCATTTTATGCTACTTATTGTTTGTTCATACATAATTCTCTGATTTCTAAAGTTTCATTCTATACACCTCATATTGTTTGGATAATGTTGGAGGTAACAAAAAGGTGGCTTGTCTATACACGGGTAATATCTAGCTAATTGAATAATCTAATACTTAGATTGACTATTAATTTGTTTTTATGTACAAACTTGGATGTGTGAAATAAGAGTTACTTATGAATTGTACCGCACTATTTCAAAATATATTCTCTATATTATCTAATATAAATAAAGTATAAATGATTATATCATAAAGATATAGGTCAAAGACGAGTGTACTTCTTGATTACTAATTTTATGTAGAAAAGATTTTAGAGAGGTAAGTAATATAGTGCAGTGACAAGATTTCTTTTTATAAAAAGATACCATTAAATGCTAATAATAATAAAAATACAATAAAATTTGAGACTAAAGTGGATTTCTTGAGAATCATACACGCCGAGTAAATAATAGGCGACGAACGCAATATCATCGCAATGAAACCGTGCTTTCTCGTAAAGTTTTGAACGGATTTGCTGGACTTATTTGTATCGTTTTTTTTAGCTCTAGAACACTTTATTTTTTGCTTTTTATCAAAATTCTTTTTCTGTTGATTATTTTACACAAAATTTGTTTTTCGAACTTTTCGATTTTTTAAACAACTTCTTGTACATTCCAATTTTTTCCAAAGTATGTTCTATTAAGAACTTATATTTTTCTTCTAATTACATTTTAAACTGTTTTGCTTATCCTAATATCGTTAATCTTAAAGCTATTTTTCAATTTGAAAGGAGTCATCAGAAAGTAAAAAATTTTCTCGTTAAAGATGTTCTTAGATTAAGTTTTATCTTCCTTGTTTCCACAAACATCAGCTGTTTTATTCTGAAAAAATCATAAAATGTTTTTTTATACTAGACATTTGAAAAATTATTATTTTTCCCTAAGTTAGGCGTTAAATTGGGAAAAAAGTTGACATTTAAATGCTTCATATCTATTACTCAGGCGTATGAAGAATGCCTCCTCTTCCAAATTGGAAAATGCTTTATGATTGAGGACGCAAACTAGATAACAGCCTCTCGAATTTTATCCTTGAAAAAATTAATTGCGAAAGTGCTCTTTAAGGCAAGACACAGTTAAAAACTGGCACGTTGACTCAAGAGAAGATTATTTTGTTTTGGCCTGAATATTAATAAAGTAGAGTTTTAATACATATATTTTAATACATATATTGATAAATAACAATATCCTTATGGTGATCTTGATGATATCTGCGGTAATTTGATTGAAAATGAATTGGCTAAAGAAAACTGGTATGCTTAAAATATTAACATTTCTGTTTATGACACTGTTTAATTTATAACTTTTAGAAAAGTGGTTTAGTTGTACACAAATTAAATTTCCTTCCAAGTAGTTCAACCACGCAATAAAATAAGAACTAATCTGAAATTTTATTAAAAAAATAAGTTTTTTAATTTCTTATTTTTATTCGATATAAGCAGACGCACAAAGACTCTCAATTAATTCAAAAACAATAAATCTTCGGCCTATTTTCAAAAAAGCTATTAATAATCGAATATTTTGATTCAATGTCGATATGTCGTTCTATGTAGAATAAATGTTTTCACTTTTGTATGTTATATTTCTACCACTTTCTTATAGAAATTATAAAATCTGATTTTAATAACCTACATATTTCCTATTACCAATACTTTACCTATTACTTTCAAACAAACTATTCGATTATCAGACCAGTATCCGAGTTAGGAATTTAATCTCAATTTGAAAGTGAAAGATAGATATTACATTGAACTTAGGTGTAGTAATCGACTATCACATGAACAGTATTTTGGAATATTTCAAAAATAGATAAGTTGATAAAGGAATAAGTTATACAATAATGCCCTTAAACAAAATAGGATAAGATGTAGTACCCAGGAGATGTAGTTTAATGTACCTTAAATCATTCTGTAATTCCTCGGCTAAAGTTGTATTTGTTTTCGAAAAGTTAAAAATTTTTTTGCGAAAACAGGATTTTTCTGACCGTGTATTTAAAATCTGACAATTGCAATAACATAAATCATTGGTTATTGAATATGGGTTAAATACAGGTTTGTTTAATAAGATATTACCACGTATCAGACATTTTTTATAAGAAGCTTTTGCCACTTAAATAGATGAGACAATAATATTTAAGAAAATAATATAAGAGATATATTTTATTATATATAACAAATTATTTTAAATTATATATTACATTTATATTATGTTCTTACAAGTGAAATTTACAAAATTTAAAAAAAAAAAAACCGACAAATTAATTCCTTGTAAACCGATTTTTGGAAACTTAGCTGTAAAATGTTCTCAATCAAGTACGTTTGACCGTTTAGGAGCTACGACATCACTGAGAAACACACAAACTCGCAGATAAACACTTTCAACTTATAAAAATCCTTCCTTAATCAATATCAAAGTGATGGTCAAGGATATCAGATGACATGAAAAGAATATTTAGAGAGCTATCATTTTTTGGGACAAATTTTTGAAAATATTTTAATTGAAATTGAAATATTTGAGTTTCTGTTTAGGCGCTATAGTACCACAGACAGACAAACACACATACACACACACATATCGGTCAAACTTACAAAACCTCTTTTTTTAGTTCGGGGGTTAAAAATACACGTTCTTATATACATTTAAGTGGTAATATCATTTGGGACAAAATATCTCCCATTTATGTGGTAGCATCTTTTTGAACAGCCCATATGGTAATATGTATGCATTAAATTTTACTATTATATTCTTGTTTCCAAGTATGGGTATGCGAAGTATAATTAGGGAAATAAAGTCCCATTCACTACGAGTCATTAAAAATACAGGTTGATGTTTCAAGATCCTCCGAGTAATGGTGGCTTGTAAATGAAACGTGTAAGATTTTACATGTTCATAGATTCGATGCCGATGTTCCCTTGAGTGAACAGTAACGATTCCATGTTAAAAAGAGCGCCTTTAGGTACAATCGGTGAGAGTAATTCTAGATAGATTATAGCGTCAATCATGGTATATTATGATATTTTGGTTTACACATCATGCACCTTGGTTCACAGGATTTTATTAAAAATTCGACATTTGAAATTTAACAGTGCTATATTGAATCGAGGTATCACACCTTCCCCAGATTTTAATTGTATTTTCTTGACTTTCCATTTCAACATTATTTCTTGGAAAGGTTGCTCATTCATAATGAAATTGTAAACTGACATGTAACACATAAACGCCTATTCAGTAATATTTTTCAAAGTAACATTCTCATAATTTGTCCAAATCACAAAGTATAAACATTACGTACATAGAATGTAAAATAAAGAAAGCCATCATCATATATTTTTCATTGAAATAAATGACTGTTGTGTTGTTGTTTTTTCTGAATTTTCTTCAAAAATAAATATTCCTCTTATTTACGTATGAATCACCTTTTTCATAAATAATAATAATAAAAAAAAAAAAAAAAAAAAAAAAACAGAAACGGGTCAAGTGCGAGTTTAACTGACATGTAAAGGGCTCCATGAATCACCTTTTTGTAAATTATGCATAATCATATAGACAATTTTTATATTAAAAAATAAATTAATAATTATTTAAAGTATTATAATAATGTTTTTCGTTTCTAATCTTACAAGTATTTTAATTGACATAAAAAAATTTTTCTATTTTAAGTTTATTTTTATTTTTTTATTTTATTTTATAATTTATAATTTTTTTGGGCTATGTGAATTCATTGTCATCCACTTTTGGGCTATGGTCCCGATTTTAAGTCTCTAGCTCCTCGGGTAGTTTTATATCAATTACAAAATGCCACCCGGACTCTAAATAGAGTTTTCTTCATCTTTTTCTCCTTCTGTTCGTTTTCTTCTCATGGATTTTAATCTACTTCTGAGCTATGGTCCAAATTTGAAGTCTCTAACTCTTCGGGAAGCTAGTTTAAAAGGAATAACAAAATTCCACCCGGACATACAAAAGGCGAGTTATTAAAAACATGTAAAAAATAAAACTTTTTTTATTAATATTTATATTTTAGTAAATTTTTATTTTTTTCTTATTATACTACTTAAAAATTATTTATGAGAATTTGCAGTTTCTCGAAAATTAAAAGAGTAATGATTTCCGTAAAAGATTTTGGTGTAAACTTTGAATAAGGTCCCATTTATCTATTTAAATATCTCAGAAACGGCTTCGGTCGAAACGAATCGAAATTTTTTTTAAATATATGTTCGTTGTAATAGCAGGATGGTTAAGAGACGATAATATTAGGGAAAACTCAAAAGAACAGTCAGAACAGAACAGAAAATAAATGAAATATTTTCTTATAAGTGATTTGTTAAAGTTTATGCTCTGAATAGTTTCCGACATTAAGGGCGGATGGTCAATTTTTCGAGTATTTGATTCGAAATTTTCCAAATTATACATTTTGAAAAAATTAAAAATGATATTTGTTTTTTTCATACTTCTAGCAAGCTTTTTAAGCTGGTATTTAACCTGCTATAATTGGTAAAAAAATTATTTTATTCCTCAAACTTACACATTAAAATTAACTTCCAAAATCAAAACTAGACTTTTTTATACTATACGTTCGTGATTGGATAGATTTAGAGAAAATTAAATATGACAGACGAACATACAAATTTTTTATTTTTTTATTTTATAATCACTCTTATTTTTCATCCTAAATGACGGAATCCTAAAAACATGATAAAATATTCTCAATACGGAAGTTATTTTCTATTCAAGTCACAATTTAATACTTTTTTCTTGAAAACGTGTAACAAACAAAAATATTGATATTTCATATTTATTGTGTTTATATAATAATAATACATATATTTATTATATATCAGCATCATATATGTATGTTTGTTTATATGTATGTATAAATTCCCACAGGAGACATTTGTTCAAAACATTGCTTTGTACTTATCTGAAATATTTGTAGATATTATTACAGTTGGGAAGGTACATTCGTTGGAGGTTCAGAAAAGTCTTCTTCATTTTATAATAAATATTATTATTATTTCATATTTTTGATATTTTGCTGATTTTATGGATAACAGATGAGTGAGGGAAATAACTTCTTGTTTAACTGACTTAAAAAAAAAACGAGGTTGTCAATTAAGTCATAATTTTTTTATACGTGTGCGCAAACATTGCGAGGGTTTTTTTTTATTAAATAAGCACTATTTTCGTTAAACTTTGACTATATGTATTACACTTTCTGTAATGGGGAATAAAAACAAATATAACTCCTTAAGGATAGAAATTAAAACTTGAATCAATTAAAACTTGAATTTCATTTAGGAAGAAGATGGACTCAAATTTAAAAAAATTATTCATCCGAAGAGCTTTATTGTTTTGATGCCAACGTCAATCATATACATTTTAGTTTGAATAAATAGAATTTACTGTAAATTATCATAATTAGTTATTTAAATTTAATAGACAATTATATAGACTTTCAATATAGGCCTTAAATGCAATCTTTACAATTATATATGCATCCATACAATTATATTACTAAAGTAGTGTGTCGTTACAATGGAAACGCCTCCAATAAAACTAATTCACGGTGCGAATAAATTATACAAATTACAAATTTTTGTTACCTATGCTCTCTTTTTATGTTTCAAATGAAAATACGTGTGTTTTGATGTATGAGGGACTTTGACTTATATAAAGTACACGAAAATTTAAATAAATAAAAAAATTTTGTTGTTAATCAAAATATTACTCCAAGAAAATCTTACAAACAAAAAAAAAACAACTAAAATCGCAAAACGCAATAAACCGCTGCTTTTTTGGTAGTATGAAACTACTTTGGGGAGTATGAAACTACTTTTTGCAAGCAAAAAAAGTTATGCTACCTGCGTAATAGCTGAAAAAATAGTGTATGCTACAGAGAAATAACGAGCAAATACAATTAATTTTAACCAAGATTGATATTTTATCATTTCATTATCTGCTCATTCCCAACTTCGAAAAAGCATTTAAAAAGTCATTTTTTACGTCAAATATTTATGTTTTCATGCAAATATTTTTCAAGACCGTTCATAAAAAATTTTTAACCGAAATTTTCGTTTGAACCACCCTAAACATTCTGGACTTCGCCGGTGAGTTAGATTCCATGCTAAGAAAAATACTTTGTCATATTTTTTAAAACAAATAAATAAATTTTAACAACACATGATGGCATCTATTGTTGGTATAAACACAACTTATGCAGAAATATGACAAAATAACATTATATTTTCCTCAATAAGTTTGAAAACAACGATGTCTTTTTTCAGTTTCTAAGGTACATTCTTTTTAAAAGAATTTAAATATTATAATATATTCTTGTGAACAATGTTTTCTGGGTTAAAATTGTTTGTCTCACTCCATGTTCACATCAAATTCTTAAATAAGCATTGGTACTCCAAAAGCTGATGGAGTATATACTTCGTAGAACATGGGGCAATTTTGGGTGTCTTAATGGGTTTTTGTTTCCTTCTGACATATTTTTATCATTAATAGTTTCATGATTTAAAAATTGAAATTTCAGATTTGCCAGCAAAACTTTCGCCCCAGCAAGAAAGTTGTAAGACACTGATTTTTTTTTCTTCAAATATACTCATTCAACAATATCCTACTTAAGGCCGTGATTGCAAAGATTCTGACTAAACTTTTCAATCGAACGTAATTTTAATTTTTTCGCCTGGTTGTATGAGATTTCATTGCATGCACCATTAAAAATTGAACGAATATCTTCCAGTGACATCTTAAGCTGTATATATATTATGTAAAAAGCTTGTTTTTTAATTTCTTTCGAATATGTATACCATTTTATAGTGGTCTAAGAGACAGGGACAACTTTTGCTCGTGATCTGTAGTCCTTCCAATATTGTCATAACGTAAAGGAGGTGTGAGGGGAAACTTTTTCGCTAATTATGAACAAAACCCCCGATGCGGTAGTGGAAGGTCCTAGAGTGAAAGTGAAAATCTGCTCGTGATATGTTATATGCCTACCCTTTTTCCTATGTAATTTACGTTACTTAACAAGTGAAAATTGAATTGGGCGGACGACAAGGTCTTACCCAAGGAGTGAAAAAAAAAATTAAACAAAATGGTCATTTCTATATGTTGAAAAAAGGAAACAACCGGATTCTTACAGCTTCCTTTTTCCGTGATGTGTAGAATTACCTATTTGGAATGAAGATTTAAAGAAATTCAGTTAGAACAAATATTAAATATTAATCGGAAGTTCATTTCAAACATTTATATATAGTAAATAAATAATAACAACCGTCTAGTTATAAATATATTGTTTTCAATAATTCTTCGTAGTTAAATAATATTTCCAGGAAAATTATTATCCACGTACATTTACAGAGAAAATGTATTTAATCCTTAAATATTCAATAGACGATAATTAATTTCTAATTAAAATTAATGAACATATTTTCAATGGAATATTTACATATATACTACATATATATATATATATATATATATATATATATATATATATATATATATATATATATATATATATATATATATATATATATATATATATATATATATATATATATTATATATCTATACTCTATTCATATGAGAGATGTTGAGATAGTTATTAATTTAATTAATTAGCCTTTATTACTGAAATGTTTGATTTACTAGACCATGTTTTGCTGATAGGGTTAATAATATGGAGGAGTGCTGTACCTTATATCACAATTTTATTTATGAACAAAGAAAAATACACAAAAAAATTGAAACAAATGGAAAATTTTTGGATTCGTAATAACTATATGAAACATTTCTATATTTTAAAAGCAATTTATTAGATCTTGCTTACGTATCACTTATTTATATATAAGTGTCCATACACTTATATATAAGTGTATGGATTGCATTTATGACTTACATTAAAAATTTAATATTATTGTCTCACAAATTTAAATAAATAATTATGATAATTTACATTTGAAAAATAATATTTGTGTAATTTGATCTCTTATTTTCACAATTTTTAATGCATTAAGTTTAATTAATTAGTGTTTTTCAATAATTTTAATTTGACATTTTTTTAACATTAACATGTAAAAAACTGCAAATTAGTCATAATAGCCTCCTTTATCGCCAAAATTTTTCACTGGAAGCGATGTCATCGATTTTATTTTCCCCACCATGACTACGCACATAACGAATAATATTTTAATAATAATCTATATACTTTAAAAAATCATCTTTTTTCATTAGAGCAATATCTTTACTAAGCGCCCTCTAACAGTTTTCAACTTCTTATTTCCTTAGCTTAGGTATAATGAGTCTTCTTCTCGCAGGTCTTCAAAACTCTACGTTTTGTTCAAAACTTTGCTTTCCCTTTCTATGTTATCTATGAGTTGCTAATAATTTAACTTTCAAGAAACAAAAAATTGATTCATAATCACCAGGGTACAACATGAGCTTTATAAATTTATAATTAGATGTTGTATGGCATTTGTTGTGATATTTACTATTTTATTAGAAATTGGGGTGTTATAAATTTATTATTTTTAAATCTATTTTTATATTCTCTCTGCTATTAATTGCTAACTTCATTTGAAAACATCTAGTAAGCAGAAATGAGGTTTAGAATCTACAAGACCTGAATATTTTCTCAGAAATATGTATCGAATTTAGATAAAAAGGTTAGAATAAAAGATTTTATACCGTACGATCTGCATTATTAAAACAAACAGCGCCTAATATACATATGTTTGAGATTTTTCTGTAAAAATAAAGTCGTTAGATCAAAGAAGACACCATCAACAGAACTAAAGAAGAAAGTAAATAAATATCACAAATTTGAATAATTGTAAAATTTGATTTGAATTTTTGATGATCACAAAAGCTACATTGTCAGCGAGAAACAAAGACAGATGTATTTTGTTTTCAAAAAAATTCGGATTCCGCATCAAAAATTAAAACCAAAGAAATTGTGAACGAAAGCGAGGATAAGTTGTGCAATGGCAAATGAAGTACAGTTTATAACGCGATAATTGTCTTTGTAATTGAAATATCAGTTGCCTAGCGAAGCGGGCGGGGAACCCCCTAGTATTACCATGAAAGAAAAATACATTGCTACCATTCTTAAAGCAAACGGGTCGAAAATATTACGTAACAAAATTAAGAACTTTAGAGCCTAGATTTCATAAAACTATGCGTGGCTTTGGTTCTGTAAAAACTAAAAAAAAAAATTCCAATTACTGATTACCAACAGGAAAGGACTTAGTATTTAGCAAATAATTTTTGTGTTCATTGTAGCCGGTTCTGATTTTATATTTCCATTCTTATATAATATTTCTTTCGTCTATATAACAACAAATTTGATGAAAAACATTATCTCCAAAGTTTTCAGATTATAATACATTTTTAATATTATCATAAAGTATGAATATTTCAAGTATCTACATTTATCTACTTACTTTGTTCATATAAAGTGCCTACATAAAAGCATACGATGAGTGATAAGGGAGACATCATTAAAAGAGCATATTTAACTCAAATAAAAGAAAAATGATTGACATAATATAATTGATATAATATCTTCTTTTTTTTTTTAATTATGAAGCATGATAAATTTAATGAAGAAGTTTTGTAATTAAACGTGAATATCAGGTGGTGAAGTTAAAGGTACAAGGCCAAGTAGATATTGAAAGTCTTTCTTTTTGAGCGTAACCTTATAAAAGGAATATTAGTATAAATTATATGGTTTTAATGAATATTCGAACTTTGATCACGAAAGCCAGCAATGACGGTAAAGCCGCAGTTGTTTAATTAGCGGATTGCCGAAGGAAATGGAGTTATTTATTTTTAATAGATGTCAAAAATAACCATTGTTAAAATTTATATATATATATATATATATATATATATATATATATATATATATATATATATATATATATATATATATATATATATATATATATATATATATATATATATATGTATATATATACATATATATATATATATATATATATATATATATATATATATATATATTCCATACTGAGAAGCTAAAAAAGTACAACTTTTAGTTACTTGACAACTTTACTTGGTTTAAATTAAAATTACGAGCCCCTTAAAGAAAAATCGTATATAGCAAGTTAAACATTAAAAAATTATATTAATGTGATTCAAAAGCACCTAATACGTTTTATAAATTATATTTCTGGGTATGTGGATTTAAATTTGGAAAATAAACACACTGAACCTCAAAGATAAATTCAAAGTTTGAGAGAATGGTGTAACAAAATACAATAGTGTTACACATAGATTCCTACTTACTTTGGTGGCCACTAATTTTTCCATCTATATACATGCAGTTATTCAGCCCAAAATGCCCTTACCATAGTCTTACTGCAATTTTTACCATCTGCTAGGACCATAACGGCTCGTTCACTCTTCCAATTTCTCACGTTTTTATGGCTCTTCTTTAGTAATTTTGATTATTCTTTTAGTGTTAGGTTTTCAAAATCATATTTGCCCCACCTTTTTGTACTTTTGTTAAATAAAAATTCAGTGAGTTCAAAAAATTTCCCTGTGTGTCAGGAGCTCGTATGGCCGCGCTGATTAAGGTGCATGGCATGAATCCAAGATTTCAGGGTTTTTTTTCTTAGATTAACTTTTGTGAATTGTTTATTTTGTTACAAGTAACATTTTTAAAGGCCTCCAAAGTACATACACACCAGACCTTATTCTAAACATCTTAAATTTAAACTTTAGTTAGATAAATGATGTATATAGTAATTAAGTTTATGTTATCTATTGTTACAGTTTCAACAACAGTAGGCAGTACAGTTACCTTACCATGTGATATCCGTTCACCAAACAAAGATGATGATACTATCTTATTAATTATATGGTATCGTCATTCAAATGATACACCAATATATTCGTAAGTATTTAGTATTATATTAATAATACACGACTTTTTTCATTTCATATCATTAATTAACGTAACCTTGAAGGAGAAAACTTTTCTTACAAGCATCTTACAAGCTTCATTACTTTATTTATTTTTTTTTAAATACGTTTATGTTCGTACCTGCCAAAGAACTCCACACATTTAACATTGGATTTGATTTATCGTTAAAATTTCCATCAGCTCCAGACTCAAAACATTCTTGTTAAGGTAATCAAAAGATTAAATAGGGGGAAAGCTTTAAAACAATTAGTTTCAGAATTAGATCTCGTTAAATAACCGAGTTTCATATTTCTTACATTTACAGCTTCAGGCGTTTAATGTTACTACATATGAGTGCAAACATCGTTTTAAACGATTCAATTACGAGTTACCATCATCATTTTCATCCATCCACATTAATACCTATAGTATGTGTTCGTAATATGAAGTAAAACATCTTCCTAATTTCCTTGAAATGAGAAAGAAATAAATAGTATTAGCAAAAAAAATTTTAAGTAGAAAGGTGGCACTAATTTTATAAGCAGTTTCTAAGAAAACTATTAGGAGAGCATCTATAAATACTGTTACATTCGAAATAAGTTTGCATTATACACTTATTATTTAAACTTATTTAAATTTATTCGTTAAATTATGTAGTAAAGTTTTTTTTTACCTAAGCATTTTTAGACCAAGGGTTTATTTTTCGCTAGAAGCCAACATGATAAGCTTGAAAATGAGGGAATAAACTTGAAAATCATGGAATTTGAGAAAGGAATAATTGAGGCAAGGTGTGGATAGAAAAAAAACATGTAGGAGAAATCTATATAAGAATAAGTAAATCTTATCTGTGACCTTTCTATGAATGGTTTGAGACGGTTCTTGCTCTTTTAAACGTTATTATTAAACATTAAAAGTCTGATATTACGTGTTTTCCGTGACAATAGTCTATGCATATGATGAATTCTTATAGAAGCGAATGTCCATTTTCATTCTGCATGTAGAGTTTCATCCTGTAACAAGAAATTTTTACCAATAGTCAAATTCTATGCTATATTTGCGGAGTCCTTTGTCGATTTTAAGCTTTAATACTTTTATTTATTGCAATACAATCGAAAATTGACTTTTGTTGAAACAAATTTTTCATTAATAGATTTCTTTTGTGGTAAAAAATACAGATGAGAAGTTTTCCGGTTCCGTAACGATCCGCGTGAACTTCAGCACACGGTTTAATCTCAACATTATTTTCTGTGGTGACGTTTTCTTCAATATTTCTGCTTCAATTGATCGGATTGAGACGAATAAAAGAAAGAATTGTTTATTAGTAATTTAAATCTACCTCGACCTGACCTGCTATCGAACCCTAAACATAGCAAATTAACCTCAAAACCTCAAAAATATCGCTGTAACCTTATACTTTCTACTTTTTTCATAACTTTTCGAAAAATGAAAGAATTGACTTGAAATTCTGGAAGAGGTTGTAACTTATGATGAAAGGGTGGTAAATTTTAGCCCGATATGTAACCTTAATTTTGATAAAAACGAATTTTTCTGAAAAGTTTCAACAGCTCCTATTTAAAATTTAACGACGAATAATTTTTTTCCTTCAATTTTTCTTTCGTTATTGCCAATTTTAGTCCCAAATTAGAAAAATTAATCAATTAACAGTTTTAAATTATATCCGGAATATTCCTTAACCTAGGCCACCGTTTGCAATTCATTCGAATCATATACGTTTTAACTACGTAAACACTCTTTACCAGTAATACATAAATTTGAATATATAAAATAAACTCTCTTACCTGGGTAAATATGAATTTCATATTCATATGTTTTCGATCATATTCTATGCATTGTTGAGGCTATTTTCATCAAACATTGATTTTGCATTTATTTATTTTCATTAAATTTATAATAAAAACAATATTCAGTATTCCCTAGAACGACTTTGTAATCAAAATATAAACAGGTTTTAAAAAAGGTATGTAGGTACGTATGAATAATTTTAAAGCGGTATTAATCTATGAAATGAATGTTCTGAAATTTCATTTAAATGGTGTTTCAATTTTGGTAACAATTGAAGATATTTTACAATAGCATTTGGGATGAGTAAGGCACCCGTATGCTGAGTTTCAGTTGGGTATAACTACAAAAACCGGTAAAAAAGTAAAATCGGTTTAAAGTTTAAACGGCTTTCGGTTGTGCTAGCTCTATATCCCCACGTACACAAATTAATATTTTTTTAACCATAACTTGGTAAGGTAAGACGGTCGATCACTTATGATTTAATTTTAGATACTGAACTATTCATAGGTTTGTCTATCTCAAACGTCCAGATCAAATGACCATAACTTTATTGACCATTCTCTGATCAATGGGTACCATGCTGTTCAAAGGTCTTTGGTCAAGAAGTTCACTATTTGGGAAACATGGATCCAGGTGCCTTATTTTGATTATAACATCTCTCCAGATATAACGATAAATGGTAGCATAATTTAATGTCTATAACTTGCTTGTCGTCAATGTTTATAACTTGAAAAACTTAAAAATTTTTTAACCAATCTAGTCTCTCAAACTTGTTGCAAGCCTCATTTTCGTTTATCTACCAGCAAACATGAAGGGCCTTGACTTTTATCCATAATTTTCGAACAAGAAAGAATTGGGGAAATGTCAGCTTGCTCTGGACCTTCTAAGTTTGTTTGCTCATCGTTCAAAATAGAAGATATATGAACTGAAATTAGTTAAAATAATGTGGCAAAAAAATCACGGAAACCTTTTTATATGGAGTTGGAATTCTAAATTAATTCTTAAAATTTTAGGGAGGGGGGTCTCGATTATTTCAATAAATAAATGAATCCAAATATAACATTAGTCTTATGGAAAAACGGTAGATGGATGATACGTATTCATAGATTTCTGTAAAACCAGTCTGTGGAAATTTAAAAAAAAAAAATCATCAATCAAAATATCGGAAATTGAAAAATTTGTTTAATTATGAAAACCATGGCAAATATCGAAAAATTTTATCCTTATTTTTCAAGTTATAACAAAATTCATCATCAAAGTTGAAAATAATTAAGGTACAAATAATTTTAACCACAAGTCAAAACTTGACTTGGCGCTCGTACAATCTTAAAAATCTGAAGTTAAATTTCGTTTTATTCAATAAAACACATTAATGCAAAAAGCTAAAATTTACCAGTAACTATATAAAATAATGTAATCGTAAAAGTCATCAACAGAATCGATCCTTGAAACATTTTGCTTATATTAGATGGAACACCCTTTAAAAATCATAAATTTTAGTATTATGTTTTTCTTCTTTCTAGATATGATATGAGAAGTGAACGTGCAACCACAACCCGTTGGGCAGACGAGTCACTAAAAGATCGTGTTCATTTACGTATTGATAGTGAAGCACTTTTAATACATCAACATACATCCCCAACCTCATCACAACAACATAATGTAGATGATGATGATATTGATGTTTTGTTATCATCACACGATAATATAGACGACGATGATATCCCACATGAAGCAAATTTTATTATACAAAATATAAGTATTGCTGATGAAGGAACATATCGGTGTCGTGTGGATTTTAATCGATCTCCAACAAGGAACTCGGTTATACATTTGTCCGTTATTGGTAAGTAATTTTAATTTTACAATTTTTTTCCTGCTTATGTCGTTATACAGAATGAGCGAATCAAAGTTATACATTTCTATTATTCGGCAAAACGAGATTGAATCTTACGTAAGAAAGGGGAGGGGGGTTCAGGAAATATTATGTATGCTTACGCAGGGAAGGGAGGGGGATTGAGGGGTCTAAATGGTCATAATCATGCTTACGTAATTCATGAATTGCCCCTAAACCTGTTTACACTTCGAAGCTACAAACCACACCAAACTGGTAATTTTTGTGAATGTACTCGTGATTCATGAACAGCATGTGGATTGTCCTGAATCAAAACAGTTAGAGATAGAACAAAAGTAATAAATGTAAAAATTATTTCTTATACAAAAATAAACAACTTTTGTTTTAAATATTTTGTTCTAAACACCCCCGTTTACGTGTGGGGCGTTTCAAAAACATTTTAAAACGTTTCGAAAATTTCGAAATTTTAGAAAGTATTTTCTAGAAATTTTTTTTCGTTTTTCGAGAATGTTTGACAAAACTACTAGGTGAAGCCACCTACAAATTTTCAACTTCGTATCTTTGATAGCTTTGAAGAAATGGACACCAAAGTTTTATACTAATTAACTTGGGTCCATCTCTAACATTTCGAGAGAAGGATCCATTTTGATTTGATTGAATGAGAAAAAATGCTTGATTTTGTAGCTCTAAAGTCGAAAAAAAGAAGTTGTGCGCTAGCTTATTTAAAGCTAGAATTTTTAGTTGATTTTTTTTATTTATTTAATGAATGGTTTTTTTTTTTGTAATATGCTGAGAGCTGGATTTTTTTAAGTTTGGAACCTAATAAACAATTGTTGAAATTTTCAAAGATGAAACACTTTTTTCTTCATTACCATGCTTTTTTATTTAATTTTGTTGTGCAACTTTAAAAATTTAAATCAATAAGTGGTGCTTATACCAATTTAAAAATTGAATCAATAAAGGACATTTAATAATCTTAATTTACAAAAAAATTAAATACAGGACTTTCTTAGATTTCCTTTAAAATTGCCTATAGCTATTTACAGCTCCAAATGTAGTTAGGTACATTTATTTCTTTTAGAGATTGAATATAATACTTTTGTAGGTATTTCAATATGATTGAAGGACTTGAATTTGAAGATAAAAACGACTACATTTATCCTAAAAAATCACTAGTATTTTCACAATTGATGAATGACTCATTTCATCGCAGTGAAATTTCAATTTCACATAAATGTTTTTTTTTTTTTTTGGGTTACGGTTATTGATATTGGTAGTAAAAACTTGACACAATACAATTTGCTTAACATTTTTAGAGAGATCAATTTATTTCTCCTTGTTTATTGTATAAAATAGATGTACCTATATATATTTATAATATACACATATACCGAGTGATTCAAGTTTTATGTACAAACATTTAAAAACTATATGTAATCTTTACATATTATAAAGAAAAAAAATCTGTCAAATTATTTCAAATAAATATTTAAAACTTTCAACCTGATAATGACTTGAATCATACGAAACATTGCTTAAACCAAATCGTGTTCTATGTGCATAACAATTTTGGGCTAGAATGACAATCACCGATCGTGCGGCATCTGGACGGAATGGATATTCAGTTAATTCATAGATATATATACAAGATAAATACTTTCAATTTTGATGGTGAATTATATTATAACTCGACAATATAAGACGAAAAGTAAGAATAAAATTTTTCGATATCTGGAGTAATTTTCAAAATTCCGAAAATAGATAATTTTGTTTAATTATTTAGCTTTCAATACTTCGAAAACAAAGTCAGAAATCGAAAAATTTCATTCTTATTTTTCGACTACATTCATGAACCTATAACAAAGTTCGTAATCATAGTTGAAAATAATTTCAACCACAAGTCTCAACTTGCCTTGGCGTTCGTACTACCTTGAATATAAATGAATGGAAATAACCAATACAGAGGGAGCAATGTCCATAGTGAGCAAGCATACCGTCAATGAGTAGCCGATTGATTGTATGCACAAATACGGCTACATATTATAATACCAAAAAAAGACACTCTCAAAACATTCGTTTGCTAAGATTTTTTTTTTTGTTAAAATGAGGACAATCAGTTTTTATGCATTCTGTATATATTTATTTATTCTTATCTGAAATATCATCTTCGTAGTGTGTTTACACATAAGCCGAAGGATCTTGGCATCTCAACTATCATAAAAAACTATGACTAGGTATATTCATTCATTTTTATGGATTAATAATATGCCTGGTGTTATTACTACAGTCATTTAAAACGGATTTTTCCAACAAAAGTTTCGGCGATATGTGAAACCTAATGAGCAAAATCCAATAAAAAAACTATCATATTTAATGTTAGCCTAGGAAAAAAAATTAGGAACTTTTTTTGCCTCGAAACTTATTAATTACAAATATTTCCAAGACTATTTAAAATAAAAAAAATAAAAAAATTAGTTATATTATCATAGCAGACTACTTCAAGCGCGTGAGATTCTCTTTATCAAAATTTTCGTGTTTTTCACAGGAGCCCCACAAAACGTGAATTTTTGTACTAGCGTTTCTATAAATTATGATGACGAAGTTAACCGTCACTCATACAAAAACACATACAGTCCTTTGATCGCGTTTTTCTTGGTTTCTGTAAATATTTAAATAAAATTTTGACAAAAAAAGATTGCGGTCGTGGGACCCCCATTAGGAACGAAGTTCCTTTTCGTTCAAAACTAGCTATGTGACGATGCTTATGCATATTCAGTTTTGGATGTACATAGTACAAAAATGCAAATATAATAAATAAAAATAATATAAAGTAGGTGAACATATCGTGGTTGCTCAGATACATAAAGTATATGTCACACTGGTACGTGATGAATTCTGCTCGTTTACTCTCCATGACCAGCCGCGTAAAGAAACTTCATTCAAAAATTTTTTATATATACCTATCTTCTTCCTTTTGGTAATATCACAATTTTTTAATTCGCATAGCTTTGAAGATATTTGCAATTGACTCACGTTCGAGGGTTCACAACTAAAATTTTACGTAGTATACAAAACGTAAGAGGTGAAAACCCAAGATGATTGTACTATTATGCAATACTTCAAGTATATCGAACTATAATCAAAAGTAATTTTCCATCATTTAATAGAAATGCCAATCTTTGAGATCGACCGACCGACCACTCTAATCATCTTAAGTGTTTTTGAAATTTTTATTTCTTCATTTTTCAACTATGTATATTTATTTAGTTATATATGAAGTATCTATAATAGTTATTTCGGTCTCAGAGTTATTAATTTATGCATATATTAAAGTCGTTGCATAAAATTGCATTCCATTATATATTTTACTTTTGTTAGGAAGGCGGATTTAACTATTTTGTTACAAAAAGTTATATTAATAATAATAATAATAATAATGGAGTTTAAATAAAAGTGGAGTCTTCCGGGTGTTGTAACTTTTGAACCTCTTTCTAAGTAAACGCGTAGTTAATCTCTAAGCTACACATCTCTGTTTCTCAACAATAATACCCTGGCAGTGTTTAAGGCAGTTTAAAGGTCATACTCACCTGAGCTGCTTGTTTTTTTTTTTTTTATATTTTGGTCACAAATATTAATAACTTTGGATTTAAATTTCAGAATGCATAAAGTTATAAACATAAAGTTATTAATGATAGAATCTATATTATTTAAAACCTTGATTGTACTTACATCGCAAGTTATATATCAAACCTTATTTATAAATGCGAAAGTAACTCTGTCTGTCTGTATGCATGTATGTTACGCAACCACGCCTAAATTCCAGAGCCGGTTTAGATGAAAATTTTATACCAAGAAAGTCTAGACCCTGAGGAAAGACCTTGGTTACTTTTCAATGCGCAAAAGAACTGTAAAGTGGGTTGAAAGGGGTGTGCTTCAAAAAATTGAAAAGTTCATCAATTTAGCTCAAACTTCGAAACGATATACAAACAGCTTCAAAGAATGTTTCATTTATTTTTAACCTTCATGGGATGGAAAGGTGAGGCGTGAAAGTGGGGATGAACAATCAAATACTTTCAAATATACCCAAGTGAAGTATCATATAAAAGTGCATGACGTGTACATTAAAGAACTGTAGTCCGGGCACAAGAGGATATGGAAGAGGGGATGAAAGTGAGGATGAACGATCGAAAATTTTCAAATATTTCCCAGTCTGTTATCAAATAAAAATACATGATGTGTACAAAAAAACTGTAAGTTACATGAAAGTAAGTTCAGCCGTTACAATTTGTGCACTCTTTTATCAAATTTCATAAAACTTAATAGATATTATCAACGATTGTTAACAAGTCTTTGTGTTTAAAATTGATGAAGTTGCCCAGCGGAGCGGGTAGTTCACAGCTAGTACAATAATAACTATGTTAAACAAATATAGTATTAGTTTACATTACAGTAATATTACATACAATTTTCTCTTCTAATATTATTTACCAAAACCATCGTCAGAGCTGAACAAACAATAAGGTACTACCTGACTGCTATAAATGCTGCAATTCAATATAACGAATAATAACCATTATGTGATCAGAACAGTTAGCCAGTATCGATAAATTTATGTCTGATACATCATTTGAGCTGATGTTTATTCACCATGTAAATACGATGAAGTGAACTGTATATCTTGAGCCCGATTCTGCATTTTATTACATTTGGAAGTCAACTTTATAAATACTTTGTGAATACTACACATTATCCATTGTGTTAATTACGTCCAATGGGGCGAGCATAAATAAATGAGAGATTTCAATTTTAAATATAAATTGGCAGTACATAGTCGATGTGATACTGAAGTCATGTGAGTGCGACCGATTTCTGATCGATCATTATCTCCATGTTCATAAAATACGCAATTACGCGTCGAAAACCCAGTCACGTGTTAATGTCATAAATGGTTCTCGTGATCGAGGCGAAAGAGTCCGAACGAACATACGCACATACGCACACACACACACACACACACACACACACACACACACACACACACACACACACACACACACACACACTCGGTCCCATTACATTCCACTGGGAAGTTAACAAGCGAAATCTAATATTTATAGATTATAAACTCATTAGCCATAATTTGTGATAATATTTCTGTTTTATTTAGTGAATACTTTCGAAAAGCTTTTTTTCTTAAAAAAACTATTAAGTCAATAAACCTTTACACACTTATTTCGAAATTTATCTTGTCGAGTATTTATTAAAATCAATAATTTAACTTCTAAGCACAGAGTATTCGTTTATTTTCTTATTTTAAACTTCGTTTGTATTTTATTCAGGTGTACTTTTTTTTTTATTTTTGCGTCTTTTTAAAACTAGAAAACTTTTGTTCCTTAGCTCTACCTTTGGTTTTTTTTTTGGCATAAGCAAGCACTAAGAATGCATATATAAAAATTTATCTTTTAAGAATAGTAAGTTTGTGAGAGAAGTGCGTTTCTATTGCTACTCAATATCAGTTGTTTAATAACGTTGGTTAGCATACCTAAGGAACCAATTTTTTTTAAATCAATCTTTAATTAATGTATACATATATGTTATTTTTAATGTATTTTACTCCAATCAATAATCAATACTTTTTAAATAATATACATCTTTTAGTCCGGCTCCTGGACTAAAAAAGTGATGCTTTTCATTTATAAATAATTATAAAACGTCTCAAATGATAACGTTGCTACAATAATACGTAGGATAGTTATATGTTAAGAATTTGTATTGTTAATTAAGCAAGCGCAATAGCTCATCTTTTTGCAATCTTAACAGAACTAGAGAGTTTACTGTAAACTTTTCCATATTTTAAATAAATAATCCTCAAATAATTTCAGATTCAATTTTAGCCCACTTTGCTTAAGCCCGGATTTTATCTCTCTAGATACCTATTATTTCAAATGTACTGATAACCAGATGAAAAAGTTCATTGATTGATAAACACGCCTTTGAAATCAATTTTGTTTCATAACTTTTTTTGCATGCATGCCTATAGGTACCATTACTTTTTTAATTAAATTCTCTTTCTTCAGATTCCAATTTTGATTGGTAAACAGACCTATGTAGATGTTCATACCTTATTAAGAGGTAGGTCACTATAGATGACTACGTCTATCTGTAAGCAATTTAATTGATGTCAAAAGGAAGATAATTGGAACAACAAAATTAATGCGCTAGGTTTGCCTGCAAAAAAAAAACTTTTTAAAAGAAAATAGATTACATGAATTTAGATAAAAATAGCCATGAACACTTTTTGTACGTAAAGCTGTCATAGGGGGGGGGGGTTATTTATCATTAAAATTTCATAAAAATGTGGTTATCCTGTACTACATCGGTAATTAAGATAACCTGAATAGATCATTTGCTTAAAAAAAAATGTAAAAATATGCTTATTTTATAAAAATTGACGGATGGGTGAAGTTCGATCTTTTATCTACTCCTGTACTACACCGGTAATTAAGACAACCTCAATAACTCATAAGCTTAAAAATAATAAAAATCCACTTATTTTACAAAAATTGACGGGGAAACAAAAGGAAATTGTTACTGAAGATGCATGCCACCACAGTTTTACCAGGCCAGTCTGCACAGTTACAACTTTTTCCGATAATATTTTAAACAACGAGCAAAAAAGCAAATAAAAGCTTTTAAAACATAACGCATTGGTTGGCATAGTGAATTTTTTCTATGAAAAAGTGTTTAATATTTACTTCATGTACCACAGTAAAAAAAAATCTGATTTGACAAAAACTTAGGAAGTTGGATAGATAGTTTTGTGTTTTGTTAAGTGCTCCAATTGTTATTACTTTGCTCCGATAGAGGTTTATTAAATACCACTTATAGGTTGGCATCAAAATAGATGCGAATGCTAGTCACGTTAATATTGAACATTTCTTATAGTGACACTTGTATGTTATAGTTCGTGAAACTAACTTTTAAAGACTTTCTCACCTCTATATATGTGATAATAGTAAAACAGAAGCTTTTTTTATACCTTAAATACCATGTGCTATGCATGTATTAGGGGATATTTTTAGTTTTGTTAAAGGTCTCGTTCAGCAGTTAATATACTCTCACTTGGAGGCTTGTTTCTCATTATGTTATGCTGTATTAAAGAAATCCTTTCCAGCTTTAAACAAGGGTCGATATTTTCTTGCTGTTCATTTTCGACGTGTCTTGAAGTCCATTTAAAAAATTTTGATTTTCAGCTTTCCTAGGTAAAGTTAAGATATAGCCATTCTTTCATTTTTTTTTCTTGCCACATTCCCTGCAGTTGTTTTCATTTGGAATCTCTATATCTTTCAAGTTTAATCCCTACAAATGCTTTATTTTATACTGCTTTGATTAAGCCGGCTAGACGCTTCTTATCATTTAGTAGTCTTTTATCTTACCACTTTCCTTGCTTGACCACTTGACCATAAAGGAAATACAAAATAGATATAAACATGTAGTGAAAATGCATTCTGTATCAAAACTCAAGAATGCAAAGGAAGAAAGTAGAAATTGAATGCTTATAAATTGTTAATATGAAATTAGTTTTTAAACGACACTTGTATATAGAGGTTATATTGTGCTTACACCAGAATTTTTCTTTAACTTGTACAATTTTAATACCTTTCGTTGAAAGACAAATTTATCCTGGGAAAAATTAAATAAATATATAATGTACCGCGCTATTCTTCATGTAATATCCGGTTTTTTTTCTGTTATAAACTTTCAAAGTTTAATCAAACTGTGGATAAGCATGTTTAAGAAAATAAGGAATTATATAATGCTGTTCTGGCGTGTGATATGTTTTTAATTATATACAGTGTTTCACCAACTGTCTAAGACTTAATTTCAACTAAGAAATATCAGCTAAGGGTTTTTCAGCTAAGAAATATCCTATCTAGCGTTTTTATTAAGAACCCGGATCTCCGATAAACAACCATTTGTTCGCAACAACACCAATACACAGCAGTACGTTTTAAGATACAGACGTGGTATTCGGTTTTTAACGGTACCGCGTCAGCGCCACGAGTAAAGACAAAGGATGCCTAATTTAATATACATTTTAATGTGCTGAGCAATATTTGGTCACCTCCCAGTCTTTTATAATTGCGATAATTTTCCTAATTTTAAATATAAACTTCGTAGTTTGTGTCCTTCTTTTTTAATTTTTTTGTTTTTTATTAACATTTTGAACTTTTGTGTTTTCATTAACATTTTAGTTTTAATTTTTTAGTTTAAAAAAAATTTAACTCCCAATTTTCTTTTTTTTTCCTACACTCTGTGTCACAAAAATCGCACTGATAACCTAGAGTATATGTACTAAAATGTGCGTTTGTGACACTTATGTGAGACACTTACTTTACACTCAGGGACAATTTATTTTTCAATTCCCTATTAATAGTATCTACTCCAAGATATTTCACTGTAAAATCATGTAAGACATCTTGCAACAGATTATTTGCTGAATTATGTGCTGAATTGAATGATTTAAATATCATGCCGGTAGTAAATTTGTATGAAGGAACTATATGCCGTCAAAATAATATTAAGTTAAATACTTATTATGGATAATCATCAACCATAATGCCATTATTGTTTACAAGACAATGTGAATGTCAAGATTTGTGAGTGGTGTTTGTTGTATTTAGTACATACACATCAAAATGCCTCATTTGACATTGTAAGATCGTTGGCATACATTGCACGTTTATTATCGAAAATACCATAATATAGTTAACGCAATCTGCTTATTTAGTAATGCAGTTTCGTATATTACCGCAACAAATACTTCCAACTTTAGACTATTAAGTACATGAATTGAGCGTCAAATTTGTGACACGAAAATTTGACATTCAATGTATATTTTTTTGATAAATATTAATATTCCTATTTTCTTTTAATCACAGTCATATATACAGAATGTCCCGTAAGTTCAGCACGATTTTATTGCATCAGAAAGAAAATAAAATTCTAAGGCTAAAAGTCCTCTTCCATTTTTTGATCTAATCCACGGATCGTTAGCTATTAATTAAAATTGGCAACCAATCAGAAGCATTGTAACTAAAAATTTAAAACATTCGGTTATGACTGACACTGGATAATTAATGATTTTTGATAGATTAAAAATAAATTATTAAATAATTTTTACAGTTATTTAAAAAAAATGTATAAAGCATTGAATAATTAAGTTTTCAGCACTGAAGTACGTTAAGTTTAGCGCACCATTTTCTGCGCCCTATATTTCACAAACGTTTCAATGAACAAAAAATATTTCAAAAAAATTTGTAGAAAATTTTGACTTCAACAACTTTTATAATAAATGTTAATACGATTGAAGGCAAAAGAAACCATATATTTAAAAAAAATTGATTTTCGAGACCGTTTACCTTGAATACAAGATTTGTACCATCAAAATTAAGGTTTTTACAAAAATTAAGCTTATTCCGTTGGATTCCGAGGTGAAACCCTAAGATGATTGGAGTAAAATGATAATTAATCAACATAATATTTTATTTGATGACCACACACCTGAACATAATTATTAAATTCAATAATCACCACTAATATTAATCCATAATAATTGTATTATTTGAACAGAGTAGGTTAAATTTTTTTCTCATTATATACAGATTATTATTATTAATATCAACCATGCGTAATATAATTATTACCTTGGCCAAAAGATATGATAGCAATAACAATAAAATAATATTAATGGTTATTGTGTCTAATAATACTAATAATAAATTTTAGCAGGGATTTTATTATCATAATATTCCTAATATTATAAGAGTTTTAGTTAAACACCTCGTGAAATGTTTGTGAACTTATTCAGACCTAATACAAAGCAGAGAATTTATAATTAGTTTTATGGTTTTTACTTATTTGATTTTACTGGAAATCCTCACATCGTCTTTATAAATAGATAAAAACACTTTTCCAAAACAAATTAATATGCATTAAAGAGTAAAAAAATAACGATAATATAATGTAGTTAAACTTATTGTTATTTTTCAGCCCAAAAAACAATTTGACAGAACAGTTTGCTACATTAGCTTGGCTGGCACCGACTCCAAATCGGTTTACCTAGTCAAAAGTTCTGAGGTAACAAACATAAATACAGTCGAATTGAGAACCTCCTTTTTTTTTTGAAGTCGGTGAAAAAGAATTAAGCTAAAAAAACTAAAATTTTACAGCAAGCTAGACGGACGGCTATACACTACACATCATCGAAATTTTTCAGAAGAACAAGTATTATTTCAAACGTTGAAATGGAACAAACAATTATAGTATCTTATCTAATATAAACCGTAATAGATTGGAAAATTTTAACAGAAAAATGATTCCTGAGATATATAGAACCGTTGTTTTTTCTAAGATTACATTTATCTTGTTACATGATTATATACCAAAAATCTTATTCGCACTGGATTTCTAAATTGCTAAATTTTTATTTGCTTACACAAATTTATTTCACAATAAATCTTGTAAAAGTAACGCAATCATGTACAGAGTCGCAATCTTTTTTATCCCAAACAGAAAATCGAATTTCATAAAATTTGTGTATGTGTTGCTAACTGTTGGATTTTAACTCCGTTTCTCCGTCTTTACATTTAACTGTACAAAGTGTCCCAAGAGTATTTCTTACATAAGTGATCACATGAATACAATTTATTATTTACATTGCTTAGAATATAATACAAGTGTATTACTCATCAAACAATTATTGTTTACAGCATTGGATACATGTATACATATACATGATATTGGTAGTAACCACGTACAGGTGGTATGTAAATACGAGGGGGCGCGCCGAGAAGTTGTCGATTTTGAAACAGCCGTAAAAAGAAATCCTATCAATTTAAAAAAAATGTATTTTTACTACCTTAAAAAAAAAATTTTAGCAAACTAATTGTGTTTTTTAACAAATTGTAAAATGTTTTTAAATCAATCAATTGATTTAATCAATTCTATTGAAATAAACTTTTCATAATTTCCTTTTAATTCAGTGCATTTACGGACTGAACCAATTTTTTATTCATTAATTTGATAAAGGATTTTTTTGGAGACCTTAAATCTGATTTTGTGTATTCGGGAAATTAACCCTTTCGCCGCCATCTTGGAAAATGACATTTTTACTTTTTGGCTCACATATTGCGTTCTTATCATAAAATTTGATGCTTTTGATGTTGTTGTTTGCGTTTTATCTTCAAACACATTTATGTCAAAGTACACGCTACGAGTGATGATTTCCCCCCTGCGGATAAACAATGATGCTTACGAAAAAATTTTTCCAACAAAAGTTGTTAATTTTTTTACATTTTTAAATATTTTACGTTTAAACTTTTGTTTTATATCTAACGGTTTACTAGATGGGTCCTACGGAACCAAGAACCAATTGACTTAGGTATATTGCTCGTTTACGATATATAAATTTAAAGCACGGTTAAAAAATTTAAACTTCATATCTCTTAAAGAATAAGATGCACAATTATATTATAAATCTATTTGCAAAAACACATTACAAACAGAAAATCACAAAAATTTTTTTTACTTTAAACGCGAATAACTTATTTTCTGTCAATCATAGCGCGTACTTTGATATACGCTTTGAAGATAAAGTGCAGACAAGTCCAACGACACCAAAGTCATCAAATTTTAATTAATAGAACGCAAGATATGGTCCAAAACGCAAAAAAAAATCATTTTTCAAGATGACGGTGAAAGGGCACCCGAATACGCAAAATCAGATTTAAGGTCTCCAAACAATCCCCGTTTAAATGAATGATGTGGACTGGAGTACCTTTTTCTGAAATTCATTCACAAAGAAACTGTGGACAATCATGTTCATTATGATTAGGCTATTGATTTAATAATCAATTTTCAGAGCAGTGAACGACTAGATTGGACAAGAAACGGTTCAAATATTGCTAAGAATGCTGCAGCAAGTGGTGAATAACATTTACTTGCAAAAATTTGTCTCTAAGTCATCCTATTCAATTTAAAACGTACCCATTAGAAATAAAACTACATTAACTAAAAGATCTAAGTTTACATTAAACACAATAAAATTTGTTTTCAAAATCATACACTTCTCTGTCCCACTCTATGCATACAATGCAGACATTATACCTTTCCTACAGTTAATTATTAGTCTTTGGTTCTTATTTCTCTCGATTGAATTTATTAGTATTGAATTAAAGGAGTAGGTATATGTATATGTATGTTATATGTGTTGATGTGCATGTATAGCCTGGGTAGATGTACTTTATCTACATTATATTTGAATGTGAACATACCTAGTATACTTGTTAAAGTATATGAAATTCCCAGGGGCATCTTTAGAATCCGGTAATTTATAATAAATAATGCCCTGCGAATCATACACCTCCAATTATCTATACATGTATATGTGCTCTAAAATCACAGTGTACGGATAATTTTCAAAATATTGCATATGCATTGCTTTTATTCCAAAAGACAAGCGTATTTTCGTTGCGCGCGTAAACGGTAGCGCCGTACTTGTATGAGTAATACATATGTCACTATGAAACGCTTTGAAGTCATCGTGTGTCCAGAGAGTTCACTGTTGATTAATTTACGAACAAAAATAACTTTTCTTAATCCAATAATTTATATTAAGCGCGTGAAATACAAATGACGATAATTACATTTGCTCTTCTACACTCAATGAAGTTGTCAAAATAAAAAATTTGAATAAATTGCATAATTTTACCGTTAAGTGACCGTGATACCTGGTGACTTAAATGATAGTTATGAAAACCTTACATTAAATCAGGAAAACCTTTTAAGAATTACTCTATCTTGCCATTCTTAAAAGTACAAATGTTATAAGTCCAGTGTACAATGAGACATTTGGCAGCTTTTAAAAGACAGAACTTAAAAACATTCTGTGTTCAAGGTATTTGGATTGCAATTCGAATACTCTGATCCCACGAGGAAATTGTTTCGTGTTATTTAAAGGAAAGCAATTTAGAAAAATACACAGTTCAATCAGTGAATGCATTCAGTTCAATCAAAAGAGAATTTATGGCGGGCATTGTTACGTTATGATATGTATGGCACATCAAAGATTGATATTTTCTCCGTTTCAGTCAAGGGACACCTCTTGTCGAGTATATATCGAACAAAATGAGTTTTGCATTTGTTATTGAATTAGACTATTATTAGAATAATAGTAATCGTACTTTAATTTTAAGCTGATTTCGGGCACAATTATAATTTTTTCGGCTCCGTAACCTAAAGCGCAACTAATACTTATAGTGGTTGCAATAGTGGTTGCAATAGGTTTGGCCAATTAAAGTAAAAATTCTCCTCTCAGAAGTCAAAAAATGTTCCACTCCAATAAAATATAATAGATTATACTGAAATACAGTCTAACCGGTACTATTACCCTCATGTATATATTTTACAATACTAATTGATTTTAGATAATTTTCCTATATCGTCTATAGCTTTGAATATTCTATCATTTCCTTTCTAGTTCATTAAAATTCACATTCTAGACCGAATTTTATTAAAAGAAATTTTATTTTACAAAACTTTTCGAATCAGTTCATATTGCGAATCAAGTCAATTGATGTTTACTTAATCTATTAAAGTTTAATGAAAAAAATTAAATATAGAATTTTTATTTTCAACTAATAAAAAAATTAACAGAAAATATAAATAAATTTCTATATTCAAGTCAACCTGGAATCGAATACAATCATCTGCATTCTCTTTCCGCCGTATAAATTCAGTTTGTTGAAAAATGTTGAACACAAATTTCGATAGAGAATCGGTCGAATCATGTGTCGCCGTTAGATACCCGGGTACCTGGGTCGCAGCAACACTAAATAAATAAAATTATAAATACATTTATCAATGGCAGACTTATCAATTGCTGTCAGTCTATTTATTACATGCGATGAAAATTGAACTAACTTATTTTTGTCTCCAAATTCTCTAATAATATAAAATAATTTCAACAAAATTAAAAATAAAAAGAGAATATGCTTTTTTTACACAATAAAAAATTTAAATAAAAACTTAATTCTCCATGACCTCTATCCATTAACTTGATTTAGTATAAAATGGCCATGGTATAATAAATTACCCAAGTAAAAGCCACTCTATGTTGAAATCATATATTTATTTTAAGTGTCTTCGTATTAATGTTTTCGTACTAGGATAATACAGTAAGCTATTGTTGCTGTTGCAAAAAATTACTATCATAAATTTAAAAGCATACAGAATTTCAGAATAGCTCATGATATGAATAGCAAATAAATAATGCCAAAATGCATTAATGTATACAAAATTTTGGTTATTTGTTTTATTGGTATATTCATTTTTGATTTTATTCAAATTTTTGATTTAAAACTAATAAGAATATTTTATACGGTTTTATAACGTCAAAATTTTAAAACGTGTAAAGGTAATTTTGAAAAATATGGATGGTTTTTCCGCGAACCTAAATCTTACATGCGAATTTTTTTACTTTTAACACACGAACTATAAAAAAGGGGTGTTATATAAGTTTCAAAGCTATGTGTGTATGTCTAAAAGTATGAACTGATTTTGATTTTTATGTTCCGTTTAAAAGTTATTTTGGTGCAGAGTGTTGTTAGCTATGTTTCAAGTACTAACTTAAGGTTCCGTACCCGAACGAACTAAAAACTTGGCGATTATCTTCAAAATCGGCTCAGTTTATTAAAAATTTTAAGGAAAAGGTAATTTAATGGAGAGTGTTCTTAGATATATTTAAAATGCGAGTTTAGCGTTCAGTACTCGAAAAATTGTCGAGAGTTTTTAAATTTTGTGAATTTCACTGGTTTTTTATAAGAAGAATGAGAGCAACAAATTTTTAATTAGTACACTCAATAAACAATCAATTATTTTTGGGACATTGTTTTACTAATTTAGGTTTAACTCTTCTAGCGCACGGGTGTTTTTATTAAATAAAACTTAAAAAAAAGTGTTGTTACAAAATTTGATCAAAATCGGTTCAGAAATTTCGGAGTTTATCCCGAACAAACCTGTAACACGGGATTTACATATATACATTACAAAATAGGCGGCTACTTCAGTTAGTGATGGTACTTATGCAGATGCGTGTATTGTCACATGGAGTTGAAGTGTTATGTTGAAAAGTCCTTAGTCCTTTCAATCCGATATATATGAAAACTGAAATTTTTAAAAATAAAAAAAGTAATACATTATAGAATGAAATAAATAAATAAATAAATAAATATATATATATATATATATATATATATATATATATATATATATATATATATATATATTTATATATATATATATATATATATATATATATATATATATACGGTGTTGTGTTATTGACTGCAGATCGTGAGCCTACAGAATAAGCTCATAAAGACGATGGAAAAAGTTATTTACCAATTTTGGATTTTAGCTCTAATTTGGGCGCTACAGGTATGACAAAAATTGACAAATTTGTTCATTCGCTGAAGGAAAGACTTTTTAGGCCAAAAATTTGAACACTTGATTATATTTTTGTGTTCAAAAAAATGGCCTGATGGTAAACTATAATTCCTATCCCTATCCCTATATATTATAAACTAAACTAAAATTTGAACATCATTTCCAAGCTAAATTAAAAATTTCTATAGAAATGGTAATCGAGATACAATTTATGGCCATCTTTTCTGATATACTTAATGAATTATGACTATTTTACATTTAAAAAAGAAATTGAAAACTGAACATATATTTTACCTGTGTACACCAATTCTTATTTTTATTTTGTGATATGGAAGGAAGTTATGTGAGAGCAAGAGTTGTGGAGGCTGTAACACGGTGATTTTTACTTTTGAGCTCAACTTTTTCTTGTAATTTGTAAAAAACTGATAAGCTCCTCCGAATTGCGAATTAATTTTGCTCCCGCAAGTTATGCACACCTCCTGGACTTGGGCAAACTCGGATTATACGCACTTAGTACCAAGATATTAATATATAGCTGGCTGGAAATTAATTTTTCGAAAAATTTTAGTTTCATTAGCCTAAAAGTTTTAAATTACAGTCTTTCAAAAATCAATAAATCGATACACCAAAACATAAGATTAGTACACTAATCGAATTACTGGATTAGCTGGTATAAAATAAACACTTTGAATAATATTTGACAGAGCTTTATGTGTAACATCGTAATCTTAATTATGATATTTGAATCTAAATTTAACCTTAATACAAATTGTAATCGGATTGAAAGATTCTGTCTGTCTCACTTTCAAACATATAGATTGACTTTGTGTTCAGAATATAATATTTGTTAATTTAATCGTCATCATATAAACACAAATGTTCTATGAAAATAAAGTTCTATCAATTTTCCTTATACGACATATAATATTTACGGTTTGTAGTAAATATCAAAATGGCACAAAGCCAATAAAATATGTTCTTATAAATATATATTTATTTGTATGGTATCTGTAAAGTGTGTGTATATGCACAGGATGATCAAAACGTCAAGAAACGGTTTTCCGTTATTCCGTTATTTGATGGAACGTAAGGTTAAATTTGAATTAAAAAATTATATAGCCTTCACCTGCCTTGCTCTTACTTATTCTCCTTCCAAAGCACTCGAAATAATGATAGGGATTGTTTTACACAGCTAAAATATATGTAGGTACAGTTTTTGTTTCAATAAAAAAGTCATAATTCATAGAGTATATCAGAAAAGATGGCCATGAATTTTTTCATTTACTATTTTTAAATGTCAGATTTAATTTTTTTTTTTTTTCAATTATAGCTCATCTATTCTGATGAACTTACAAAAAAAAGTTATGACAACACCTTAAACATTTTAAAAATGTAATTTTATTGAAACTATCTTCTTTATCGCAGGTTATGATTTGTTTGTTGGTTAAGAGGTAAATCCAAAAATTATGCAACAAATAAAATCGACCCCAAAATCCGACATGTAACTTACCCAGGGAACTAAAACTTATTAAAGTTCTGCTTGCCATGAATTTTATGGATATATGCAAAAATATTTTACAATCTGTCAATTTGTATTTTTGGTCCAAAATTTATTTTTTTATCATTCAAAAATAGAGTTGTGAGTAATCAGAAGTTAAACACAATAAAGATAATTTAAAGTAAGTACAAGAAAATTTTATGTTATGTCATATTAAATATCCTGATCAAACAAATAGTGTGTAAGTAATGTACGCAAATATTGGTTTGACTATTAAATCAGAAGTATGTCTTTTTTAAACTAATTTTACAATTAATTCATAAAGTATAATGATAAGTATCTTTTATATTTAATTCTTTAAACAATAAAACATGTATTTGACTTCTTAAATTAATACTTTCTGAGAATTACCTCTACTCAGATATGCAAACTGTATCGTGCAAGAAAAAATAAAAAAGAAAACAAACTAAACCCAAAATTACCAATGGACACAAATGCAAAAAGTATCGAGAGAGAAAACAAACAATTCAAAGGAATCTGCAAGTTAGAGTATCCCAAATCTAATATTTATAATTAATTACTAATACAGTTATTTGTACGATGGGAACATAGTTCCTACCGGGTATCCCAGGACATGTATTTGACTTCTTAAATTAATACTTTTTGAGAATTACCTCTGCACAGATATGCAAACTGTATCGTGCAGGAAAAATTGAAAAAGAAAACAAACGAACCTAAAATTACCAATGGACACAAATGCAAAAAGGATATTGAGAGAGAAAACAAACAATTCAAAGGAATTTGCAAGTTAAAGTATCACAAATCTAATATTTATTATTAATTACTAATACAGTTATTTGTACGAAAGGAACATAGTTCCTACCGAGTGTCAGAGGATATTGCTACGCTAGAAATGTCTACAAATGTCATAGAGCATTTGTTAGCAAACTTGTGTAGTCTTTACAAACTGAAAGCTATTCTCGAATGGAACCTTCCCAAAAAAAGATAAATTTATTAAGAGAGAAGTATAAAACATACTTGTGACTGTAACAAAGACATAGTCAGACTACAAAAAGTGTGGACGAAACAACCTCGACAGTTTTGTTACAAACGGTATTTTTAAACAAAGATTTGTAAGACTCTTACCAAACTTTTTGATCGTACTCTATGTATTTGTATATAAATAAACTAAATGATTTTGTGATTAAATGGTTCAACTATTTGTCGACATTTCAATTCTGTGTATATTCGAACACAACATTCGTTTTGAAATAATTAATGTTTGTAGTCTGTTTGTTTTTTGTATATTACAAAGTTTTTAACGTCTATAAAATATAGCAAACTGTACCCTTTATTTTACTACGGAAATGTTGAAAATACTTCAATTGAAAAATATTCTGAAATTTTTTAATGAATTGTTAGAATACATATAAAATTATATTGTAAATGTATCTACTTTAATCTAGCAATTTATAGATTAGTTTGTTTAATTTAACTTTTGTATGTAGATAGGTTTATTAACATTTCATCAAAGAAGTACTGTTTGGGTAATGCGGAATAAAATATTTAATTTTTGTGGAAAAATAATATTATTTTTAACCTCTGGAAGTACTAGAGAGGCGTTTCTCGCGTTTCTTAGGAACCAATGTAAATTTTCTGCCATATTAGGTCCATTTTAATTTTAAAAAGAATCCCTATATCTATTAGGTAATTAAAAATTGTAAAATCTTCTATTAAAGACACTATATACATATACTTCTTCTACAACCTATACTCACCTTGAAGAAGAAAATAATGATAAAGATAGATTTGAAAAAAAAATTTTTTTAATTATTGTCAAATAAAAGATATTTTTGCCTACTGTATATTTTGGACGGTTTGTTATAAAAATACTAAAATGTGGCATGTAAATGAAACCTCTAATTGTAGCATGATGCTCTTCCGTAAGTCGATTGCAAATGACACAATCTTCATTATAAACTTCATCTAATTATCCAAGATTCACTTCACAATCAAATTTGAGTATTTGAATTTTATATCAAATGCTTTTTTTGAATTGCGTACCTAAATTAGTCACTGTTGAGCCATAAAATATAACACGATAATTTATCTTAAGAATTTTTAAGTTTAATAATTGAAAATATTCTTGCTATAATAAAGGTTTAAGTAAGAAAACTTTTTCAAACCTTAATAAAATATTACAATTATTGTAATAATAAAACCTACGTGAAAAAAATGTTCTTGCACCTTTTTTTTCCACCCCGTAAAATGTTATGTACACTTAGGGAAAAGTGTTTTTATTTTATCATAATAAAAGAAGTAAATAAAGAACGTTTATAAACTAAAATGACCACTTTTACCAAACAACTTTTATGATATTTTGATGATCCGTGACATCATTAATATCACAGATATTATACAAACATTCTATTCGGTTTGTATAGTTTTATTTTACTGATGTTCATGATGTGTCGTATACATTTGATTTTTGTGAAAATGTCAAATATTTTCTTCAGAAAAATATTTATGATGTATCATACTTTTAAAAAGTTATTGAGGTTATTCCTTATATTATAAATGTGAAAGTAAGCATGTTTGTTTGTTTGTTTGTTTATTTGTTACGCTTTCACGCTAAAACTAGCGAATGGTTTTTAATGAAACTGTACAGAAATATAACCTATATAAATATATATAGCTGATATATCAGAATAACACTTGAACTATAATTTTTAAAGATATATTTAAATGGAGCAGATCTATGATCATTATTTTGGACTATAAATTAAAGAATTCTGTAAAAAGTTAAAATACTAAATGTCAAAATCATGGCCAACTTTTCTGATATACTCAATGAATTATGACTATTTTACATTTAACAAAATTGAAAACTGTGCATATCAAGAGCTATAAAGCGGTGGTTGTTACTCCCAGTGAAGCGGGCGGGTATCAAGCTAGTTATGTATATACTATTCTGTCATTGTATATATACAAATCAATTTAAGTGAAAATAATATGTGATTTTAAAAACATTTTCAAATCTTAATGCATAGAAAGAAGTGGAAAAATGAAATATAGCAAAGGATTTTTTTTCCATGTTTCTTAATAAATAGTTTTATTAAACCATGTATGTTGCCTGCCTCTCCGGTAAGTAGTCCTGTACCATAGCAAGAGTGTACTTTTTACTTGAATACATAAATTGCCAAATATTGTACGGTGCAGTTGTTTGCTATTTAAACTAGTACAAGTCCAATTATTCTTAATTAAATAAAAAATTTACTTTATAAAGTAAAGAGATAATCTGAGAAAGGAAGATTTTTTTCTTACAAGTGAATTATTTATGAAATCTAGACCATTGAGGATAATTGTTAAACTTTTATTATTAAGTATTTTTTCTTTAACCACGTTGAACGATTTAAATATAATACCTAGTTTTTAAGTGGAGAGTCGGGCAGGTGAAAATTCCAAAAGATCTTGGATCTCGTCACCTCGAAAGTAACTTTTGTACCACGTTGAAAACATTGTTTCACGATCGTTCACTAAAGCTAAACAACATTGGGTTTAGTCAGTACTTGGATGAAATATTTTTTGAGAACAATGTATGCAGTTATATATAAAATGTAGCTTCCATATATTTATAGCCGCCAAATTCGGAAAGAAGGTAAATTGACTTGAAATTTTGGGCAGGTTGTTGCACTTATACCCGAGAGTTTATACATACTTAGCACCCCGAAGTTCTCACGGGAACGAATATTACAAAAAAAAAAAACTGAAATAGGGTCATATAAATGTCAAAGCCCCAAATAAGTAAATGAGACAAAGTCACAGCAAAACGAGACCCGGTTTTTCTAGTATGTTAATAATTTCAATTTTCAAATTATAAAATTTTAATTATTTATGCTAATATATAAGCATTAATTTAAAAACTCAACTCAAAAAAAGTGTACAGCTTTTAAAAGTTTTAAGTTTTTACTTCTGTCGGCCCTCTCCATGACTGCTTATCATATGTCATTTATATCATATGTCAGTAGCATATTACGGCAATTAGTCATTTTATATTTGATATAGATAGGTTATGATTTATTATTCGTTACTAAACTTTGTTTTTCACTGTCTTTTCAATGCAGGTGAATAATTTTTAGATACTTGACATATCATGGTAGCACACAATGTCAAATTTTTTCAATTAAACAGAGAGAAGATGGTTCTGCCAATGTACTACCATGATATATCAAGTATCTAAAAATTTTCACCTGTATTGAAAAGACAGTGAAAAACAAAGTATATCTAGTATATATATATATATATATATATATATATATATATATGATTATATATATATATAGATGCATCCCAAATTGAAACACAGCCAAATAAACCTACTCATCCAAATCGGTTCAATAGTTTGTATAAAAAGTTGCCTAAAACATAAATTGGTAACAATAAAAACATGGAAATAATAAAATTATGGTACACATAAAATGAAGTATAATTTTTTATATCCTTGTGAAAAGACAAGAAGTTACAAAATTATTGATGATGGATTTATATTGAATATCGAATAGTTTTAACAAAAAATGAAATACATTAAGTTGAAATTAAGAAACGAGTTCTCAACATCAAAGTTTGAATTACTTCCTTCCTATAACTGGCACTTTCTTGATTCTACAGAGTTTTATCTCCCTACTCAGGTACAAACAATAGATTAAAAAAAATTACACATGTATTATATTGCATTTTATGGGGTAATTTCAATAGTTTTGAAAATATCTAGATTAAAATATAATCTCAGAGTCGAATTGGGGTCGATCTTCACCTACCTGATTATCGAAAGGAAGTTACTTTTTATATTACTTTTTATAAATTTTTATATTTATCCCTGTAGTGGGTTGCCTAAAAAAAGACCTTGTGGCCAAGACTACTTTTAGTAAAAGTAAGTACAATTTTATGAAATTTTTCACTGGCTTGCAAAGCTAACGACTTTTGGTATACTCGGATGTAAAAACCGTAAGGAATATGCAGAGGCTGAGCTGTCGTTATGCAGCAGCAGCTGAGCTGTGTTATGGTTGATATTTTTTATTATATTTGACTTTCGAAATTTTGATACTTTTATTAAAATAGGTCTTGGCTATATTCTTAGACAACCCATTACAGGTTTTTTGTTAATATTTTACATTTCTACCATTTTTACCATTTAACGTACGGCAAGATTTTAATGGCGTTGTGTTTATAATTAAATTTGAACAGAACACAAGCAAAATAATTTTCTGAAAATATTTAATCTATATCCAAATTCGTACAAGGAATGGCACGTTCTGCCTATCGTTTATTTCTGACAAAAGTACTTACAAACTCGCCGATAACAAGTAACAATGACAAATGGCAAAATGGTACTTATCCTTCGACAAATATATATTTTATTCTGTCTATGAAAAACCTACGTATGCAGAATATCTAGGATAGCTGTTTGATTCCCGCCGTCAAAACATTATAATTTATATTTGTGATTAATACAATTTAATTAATAATTGTGATCGGCTAGTGTAATGCATGGTATACAAATGATGGAGGTGCATTCACAAAATAATTAAGTACAGAATGGGTTCGGGGGCCTCCGAGTGACTGTCGGTTTGAGTGTAACGATTTTTCCTTTCTATCTGCTATCATCATGCAGATAGTTTATCATCATTCAAAGATTGTATCAATGCTGTGAATATTTCTTAAAGCTCGCTTGGCAATTTATCAATATAGTCAAATAGTAAATGTCCGGCACAGTATTTTATTTCAACTCTCATTATATTACATGCTAACTGTAATAAGAAAAATGAATAGTAACAAGTGAAAACAAACAATTGACTGAGTTAATTGTTGAAATACCATGCTTAGACAGTGTTGATGACCACATTACACATACATGCATGTCACACATACATAACTGATTTTCCCATAATTACATACTATAAAATTTACGCCTAATTAAGTGTTATTTACAAAAAAATGTTTCAAACAAAAGTTGGTTATTTTTTTATAAGGAATGTTTTTTACATTAAAACTTTTGTTCTATCTCTAACGGTTTACAAGATTGATTCCACGGACGCAAGACCCAAATGATCTACGTTGCTCATTTACGAACTTGACCCCACTTTTTACGTCCTCAGCACATTATAAACATATATTAAAGCTTGATATCTCTTTTCTTTTTCTTTTCGACGAAAGACGACAGACAGACAACCGGGAATGGACTAATTAGATGATTTTATGAACACCTATACCAAAATTTTTTGCGTAGCATCAATATTTTTAAGCGTTACAAACTTGGGACTAAACTTAATATACCTTGCATAATACATGTATGCAAGGTATAAAAATCTAACTTTTGTACAATTGTATTGTGTTTTGTATCTAAGTTGTGTTTTTATTTATTCTTTTTATAATGTTTTTATACTTTTGTTTTAAAATTGTAACTTCTACCATCCAACCCCTATTCTTCATAGAGGTGGAAGCATAAAGTTTTAAAAGTTTAAACTAAATTATATCGTTTTATATGTGTACCTGTCACAAAACCACTATACCTATCTAGGTACTTGTGTATAGTATTGTACTTTTACTTACCAACCTCATCTATCTACCTAACTCACCAAACTACCTAGCTTGTAAACTTACCTCTAAGTAGTAAGTGGTACTGTTGTGTTATTGTTCAAACATTATTTACTATTTTTTATTTTATTTCTTTTTTTGTCTTGAAACAAGTTGAACCGATATAAATAAATTTTATCTACATTTGTTAAATAATTCTATAATATTTAATATTATATATTGTTGATTGATTTTCATTGATTTTTTTTATTGTAGCAGTTGGTTTTATACCATGCATATATGTAATATACAAAAGTTTAAATGTAAAAAATATCCTTACTAAAAAAATAAACAACTTTTGTTTGAAACATTTTTTCGTAAACATCACTGTTTACCCGCGAGGGTGCAAATTAGGCGTAAATTGTATAGTATGTATTATATGAGAATATCAGCTATGTATGTGTGACATGTATGTATGACATGTATGTATGTGTAATGTGATAGAGTAATCAACACTGTCTATGCATGGTATTTCAACAATTAACTCAGACAATTGTTTGTTTTCTTCACTTGTTAAAGTTAGGACCTGACTAAACAAAACTATCTTCTTGTCCTAATTTATTGTTTAAATTTTCCAAAACTAATATTTTGATTTTCATTACCTAATACAAAATTAAGAGGGAACACTGAACAATTTGAAGATAGGTTCGCAACAGAAATATAAATTTTAAGCTAATATGAATCCTATTAACCAATTTTGGGGTGCAAGTGTACTTTTGAAGTTTTATTTTGATTTGATGTTTCTTTACTTTTTGTGAAACTGTTGTCTGTCTGTCTGTTTCGTGTTTATTTATACTAAGGATATTGGACGGATAAAATTGAATTTGATTAAATTAATTGATTTAAAACAATATACATACAACTGCAAGATGTCCGACCAGAATATCTCTGAAAATTGAACTTGCAAATTTGAACTCATATGATTTGAACCTTGTACAATTAGAACTTGTGAAAAGGTTACCGCACTAATCTGGAAGTTTTTATCCCCCGCATTTCCCTGTGATTGCATTCATCTTGTTATCTGTGGGTTGCTCATGATTCTAATGGTGTTGAACTAGTCCGGGTGTGTGAGTTTTCTAGCTCTTGCGTTCACTCTGTGATGGTGTCTACCCTGTGATTTATAAGTTGGTCATACTTCTAATGGGGACAAGCTAGCGCAGGCATGCGGGTTTATGAGTGATTGCATTCAACATGTGGTGACGCCTATGATTACATTTTTCTAAGTTCTAACTGCGCTTCTAATTGATTTCTAACTGCTCAAGTTCTAATTTTAAAAGGTTTAAATTACAAAATTTCAAATTACCAATTTAATTTGCACAGTAATTTTGGTATAGAACCAACGATAAAAACAAAAAATCACCCAATTCGTAAATTATTAAAACAAAGGTATTTCTTTACAATCACACATTTTAAATTTATATAGGCTTTATTGCACACACAGTGGGCTTGTAACAGATAGTATTTTTGTATTTATGTAATTTCAAAAAAAAAAGCTATCACCAAGGTATTTGCTTAACGTTCCACATATTGTTTTAAAATTACTAAAATTTTAAAAGCTTTATTTGATTATAACTGAAAAGGTTAAGGACTGTATATTATGGGCTGTAGAGAATTAAATTCTAATTATTTACGAGTGTGTTACCTGTAATTATAATTATGGAAGTTGCGTTCACTTGATGGCAAAAGCGATGTTTTATAAATCCGGTGTTTTTTACGAGAATTCATATATGCAGGAAGTATTGTAGCCACTTGTTACATATTTACAAAATCAATAAATCATTGTGTTTTCATTCTATAATAATTGATAATTATATTTAACATATTATGTACCTGTAAAATAAATAATAATCTGTCAGTAAAAAATACAAATCAAAAATATCATGGGAATACAAATAATATTTTCATTTATGGTATAATTAGATTAATTTAAAATTGTACATGTCAAAAAACTAACTTTTTTTCATTGTTATGTTTTCAATAAATTATTCGATTTCGCGAAACCAGGTGATGCTCTCTTAAGTGAAAACAAACAATTGACTGAGTTAATTGTTGAAATACCATGTATAGACAATGTTGATAACTCTCTCACATTAATTACAAATAACGTCACTCATATAACTGATATACCTACATAATACATACTTTACAATTTACGTATAATTTGCGCTCTCACGGGTAAACAGTGATGTTTACGAAAAAATGTTTCAAACAAAAGTTTATTTTTAAATACGGAACATTTTTTACATTTAAACTTTTGTTTTATCTCTAACGGTTTACAAGATGGGTCCTACGGGACAAGACCCAATTGACCTATGTTGCTCATTTACGAACTCGACCTCACTTTTAACGCCCTGAGCACGCTGTACAAATTTCAACTTGATATCTTTTTTTCGTTTTTGAGTTATCGTGATGAAAAACGGACAGACGACAAACGACAGACGACAGACAGTCAAACAAATGGATATGACCTAATTAAGTGATTTTACACCTACACATTTTGTTCATAGCATCAATATTTTTAAGCGTTACAAACTTATGACTAAACTTAGTATACCTTGGTATATTTCATATACATGGTATTAAAATTGAATTCTTTTGAAGGAATTGACGCCCAGAAAATAATGATTTGTTGGAAAGATATTACAGAGAAAACGATGGTTTAAGTAATATCTATACTTCGTATGTATGAGTATGTAAAATATATTCTTTATTCAATGCATATTGACATGTGAAACGGAGCGTAAAAAAACATATCTATTATATTCAATTTTTAAATTAAAATTGTGTTTTCTCATTTATATAAAAATTTTCTGGAAAAAATTAAAACAAATATTTCATAAAAGTTTATACAATAAAAAACTGAAGTTTTTGTATTGTAAAAATGTAAAGTTTATTAAAAATAGAAAAATAATCAAGCAATTTATATCTTTCTAGTATATATTCTAGTAGAGACGTTTTTTGTTGAGTAAAGTTGAAGTATTTGAAGCATATATGTTTATTGAGTTAATTTTATTTTGGTATTGTTTCGAGTTCAATTTCTTTTTTCAATATTCTCTAACATTTTGGCATTTTGGAATTTCTTATTTACAACTCCACAAAAATTTTTATATATTTACAGTTAGAAAACATTCAATTATTATGCAACATTTGTATATGTATCAGACCGTGAAATCTTATTCTTCGACAAAAAGAGTTTTTCAAAATACAAGAATTAGAAAACTATATTATGTCAATTTTTGTTTTTCTGAAAATTAAAATTTTTATCAATGAATTTTTGTTGTAAAATTAATGATGATAATTTTGTCTCTTGGCATTTATAGCGTTGTTAAGTAACGTCTAATACCAAATGGGAAGGTTCGGTATTGGTTAAATCCATGAACTATAGACAATCATAGATGGTATGATCAAACTATGCCATTTGGTCCATAAAATATTAGATTTTATTTTAGCTTGCATTACGCTAATCATCTACATCTTATATATTTAAACGAGTAATTCTTGAATCTACAATCTACAATCTCGGAAATTCTTCCAACGATTTTCATGAAATTTGATATACGGGGGGTTTCGAGGGCAAAAAATCGCTGTAGCTAGGGTTAAAAAAATTTAATACTGCTCTATCACATCCAAATTTTATCCAATTTTGATAAACCTAATATATAATCCCACTAAATCTGGGTCATACTTTTCACATTTGTGATCAAATTAACATAGCTCTAATAGGTTTCCAAAATGTGGAATCCTGTTCTCGGAATTAAGCTCATAAGTGATAGCTAGCGAAAAACTGGGCTCAACTGAAGAGAATGACCCAAAATTAGTGGGTTACAAAAAAATTCCTATAAAATCGAATAAAATTTGCCTGTTTTGTCATAAAAAATCAAATTTTTAACTTTATGACGTATTCAGAATTTAAAAAAATTAATTGCTAAACAAATATAAAAGAAAACATATAAATTTTTCGTCCAAATTAAACTTCGATGAAAAAAAAGTGTTTGGTTTGAATTGAATATTATTTGATTTCATTAATATTATCTCTACAAATCTACAGGGTGTGAGAAGTAAAAGAACAATAAAAGAAGTCGAAACAAATTTTTCTGAAAAAATAAGTTTTATTTAAGATGTGACGATTGAACAGAGTTTTATTGATAATTAAAATTGAAAAGTTCTAGAAAGTATCGTTTTCTTTCAAGTGCATTCAAAAGTGAACCATAACTCATAGCTGATAAAAGGAAAACAATAAATTTTTCGAAATGCTGCTCGTAAACGTCTGTAATGTTTAATTGTTTTCTTAGTCCACTATCCCAGGATACGACGTCATTATTAAATTAAAGTTATTCATCATAAAAAACGCAATAACTTGTGTGCGAAATAATTTTTCAAGAATAGAATAAATCGAGTGAAATTGAATCTAATATATACAGTACTTGTGTTGTTTCAATCGATTTTTGTTGAATCTAATTTTCGAAATAATGTTTCTTATACACACTTATGAATGTGTGTATTTATATAGGGTGATCCTAGTTGTAACAGCAGGACTTAGTCAAATCGTAGATAACGTTAAAATAATAGCAATTTTTTCATCCTCTTATAGCCGGGAAAGCATCCTTTTTCTTGATAAAATTGGTGTTGGAAAAAATTTTAGAAAACAAAAAGATATTATGTCAAAAGATATTATTGCCAAAACGGCTACTTTTTGACGGTATAAACTAAGGAATGACATGATTTATTACTTATCTCGTCCGATATTCAGAGATGATAGTAAGCCATCATCTCGTCCAATATTCACAATTATATATATATATATATTTTTTAAATAAATTTTCAAGAGTTTGTATAAAGAAAAAGAAGCTTTCCCAAACGTACCATCCATTGATAAAGTCCTGATATTATAACGTGAACCACCCAGCCTGTATATGTATGCTTTCTTTGTTGGTTTATATCACTAAACTAAATACCTCGCCCAGCAAAACGGATTAGATATAAAATATATATTTATGTTCCTTTTTTTTATAGAACCTGTACGAGACCTGGTGATTTTAGATTGGAATGGACGTCCTTTACGTGGACATATGTCACAGCCACTGCCAGAAGGTGCTAGTGCCAATATCACCTGTATAGCTTATGGAGGTAAGTTTCATAGAATATGTTACACCTAACACAGTTTTGTACGAAACAGATGTGTATCAACATAAATATATATACAGAATCAAACTCAGTCAGTCAGTCAGATATGTAAAATGTAAGAGAACTTGATTTTATCGTTACAATATGTAGAAAAATAAGAACGATATTATAATTTGATTTTATCAGTATTTTGAAACCAATGCATGTGCACGCCGTGGTGTATAAAAATTGTGTAGTAGTTATCGTAAAACTCAGATCCGCCACACTTTTTTGAAAATACATTATTTAAGTTAAATTTTTATGAATTATAACTATACAAAATCATTAAAATTAAGAAATTCAAATCGGCCACTGTTAAATAATTTAAATTTTATAGAAATTATGATTATGTTTGAATTATTATTTTTGTTTCTAGAAATATTTTCATAATTTTGGTTTCTTATATGTGAACGAACGGCTATAGTCCAAATAGGTTAGGTCATCTTAAAATTATTTTTGGGCTGAATTCATCTCGGATCTGTAGATAATAATGTGTAGTATACATATATCATCATATGATAATCAAATTTTTAAAGTGATAATACTATACTAGCTTGTCTTTGGTGGATAACAATTCGTTAATTGGTGATCTTATAGAATTGCAGTGCTTTTTTGTGTTTTTTCACAGCTTGTTTAAAATGTTTTAGGCATACCAGTTAAACTTAAAAATCATGAGTACCGCCGTGAGTTAAAGAGTTATGGACTATTACCACTTTTTCAAAAACTATTGAATTTCGAATGCACAGGATTGAAAACAAAGAATTATTATTCGATACAGTTCAGTTAATAAGAATATTTTCACTCTCTCTCTCTCTGTTCGTTGTAGAATAAAACAAACGAATCAATTTCAAATCAATTAGGGTATATCTACATTAAACTGATAAGCCCAATAAATTGGAATATTCATTTCTTGTTTCTCAATAAAAATGAATATAAATTGGAGCTTTTTTATGTTTCTAAACTTCCAATAAAAATAAATGTGATTCTAAATAACAATAACGATAAGAGTTTATCGAAGAGCTAATATTTGTGTACCTACCACATTTTTAAAGTACCACTGTAGTTAAATTACTTTACATTGAAATTTGATTCCAAAAGTACAACAACAACTATTAGGTATATTATACGTACTATGGAACGATAGAAACAAACAAATGTACCAATGCTTGTTTTTGTTTAAATACTTTTTCGACTAAATTTGTTTAACTTTCATGTTTTATTCTTTTTATACCATGTATATATCAAATATACATAGTATATTAAGTTAAGTCCCAAGTTTCTAACGCTTAAAAATAATGATTGTCATAGGTGTTCATAAAATCACCTAATTAGTCCATTTCCATTAGTCTTGGGTCCGTAGGACCCATTTTGTAAACCGATAGAGAGAGAACAAAAGTTTAAATGTAAAAAATGTTCCTTATCAAAAATTTAACAACTTTTGTTTGTAACATTTTTTCGTAAACATCACTGTTTACCCGTGAGGGCGCCAATTAGGCGGAAATTTTATAATATGTACTATACTTGATTATCAGTTATGTATGTGTCACATTTTTGTATGTGTAATGTGATAAAGAAATCAACACTGACTATGCATGGTATTTCAACAATTAACTCAGTCAATTGTTTGTTTTCATTTGTTTATTCATAAATATTTAAACTATTCAATAATAAAAAAATTACTAAAATTTATTTAAACGGATAGGCAGCTCTACTTTGGGTATTCCATTCAAAATTATTAATTATTCCAAAATTACAAGTATTGGTTTTTTCGATTTTTTGGAATTTTTTTAAGAGGTACCCCTTTATACAAAATCGAAAAAATCGAGAAAGTTTTTTTGTCTCTGATTTTGATAAAACTCTGTTTATAAGATAATTTTGACCCAAAAAATTCAAAAATGGTATTAATATAACGGTTAGGCAACTAGTTTCGGAGATATCGAGCCAAAATATGGGATAATCGGTGAAATTTCAAAAACTATGCTTCCAATCATCAATTGAATACGATTTTTGAATTTTTTGGGTCAAAATTACCTTATATATTCAGTTTTATCCAAATCAGAAACCATAATTTTTTTTCGATTTTTTGGAATTTTTTTAAGGGGTACCCCTTTACAAAAATTGAAAAAATCGAAAAAAAAATGTTGGCTCCGATTTCGATAAAACTCTGTTTATAAGGTAATTTTGACCCATAATTTACAAAAATCGTATTTATATAACGATTAGGAAACTAGTTTCGGAGATATCGAGCCAAAATATGGGATAATCGGTGAAATTTCAAAAACTATGCTTCCAATCATCAATTGAATACGATTTTTGAATTTTTTGGGTCAAAATTACCTTATATATTCAGTTTTATCCAAATCAGAAACCATAATTTTTTTTCGATTTTTTGGAATTTTTTTAAGGGGTACCCCTTTACAAAAATTGAAAAAATCGAAAAAAAAATGTTGGCTCCGATTTCGATAAAACTCTGTTTATAAGGTAATTTTGACCCATAATTTCCAAAAATCGTATTTATATAACGATTAGGAAACTAGTTTCGGAGATATCGAGCCAAAATATGGGTTAATGGGTGATATTTCATAAACTATGCTTCCAATCATCAAATGAATACGATTTTTGAATTTTTTGGGTCAAAATTACCTTATATACTAAGTTTTATCCAAATCAGAAACCATAAATTTTTTTCGATTTTTTGTTTATTACGATTTTTTTGTACTTTAGTTTATGTATAATTTTGTTTATGTTAAATATACCAAAGTATACTAAGTTTTGTCCCAAGTTTGTAACGCTTAAAAATATTGATGCTATGAACCATATTTAGGTATAGGTGTTCATAAAATCATTAAATTAGTCCATTTTCGGTCTGTCTGTCTGTCGTCTGTCCATCTGTCATCACGATAACTAAAAAACGAAAAAACATATCAAGCTGAAATTTTTATATAATGAATCTAAGTGAGCAGTATTATATACATGTGTTCTCTCCCACTCTATGTAAGCACGCAACAGAAGAACTGTTGTATAGCTGAAAAGACATCGAAGCCACGATACAAATCTTTTTTGCAATTTCCTATAACATCTATAATATCTCTTACTTAGATGCATTGCTTAACGCATGTACTTTGTCATACTCGCGATATTTATATGCCTAGATGTAAATCGAACTAGTGGTATATGTGTGACATGTATGTATGTGTAATGTGAAAGAGTAATCAACACTGCCTATACATGGTATTTCAACAATTAACTCAGTCAATTGTTTGTTTTCACTTGTTACAATAAAAATTAAATAGAAAAAACTACATTCTACATGTCGTCTATATATTCTGATCATAATTATTTTTACTTGTTCCAATACGCTTCTAATCTGAGTCATACAAGATGCAGCACGAAAAGCTTATTTGTATTTTTCACTGAATAGTAGGGGGCTAGGGTGAACGAGTAAGTATTACCGTCGCTCTTTTTCTATTCACCAAAGCTAAGGAACCAAAGTAATAACTGTGACTTGCCGTACCTATGTTAGGCTTAGATTGATAGAGTTTTTTTATGCTTTTGAATTCAATAGCTTTCAGATATCCTTCAAAGATAAAACATGAAGCCAAATCTTACAAGTTATCTAGCCACTTAGTGTCAACTATAAGAAGTATAAGGTAACCATCAAAGCGCTTGACAGTATGGTCTAAAATCTTCAAAGCAGCTGTACCCTTATGGACCCAGCTTCGAAGAGACAGGAAAAGAAATGGGATATCAATTAATTTAGGATATATTTATTTATATTCCGTTTATTTTTGTGTCATAGGACAACATTTCCACGAGCTTTCCTCTGTAATGCAATGTATGTGTTATTTGATTTCCAACAATCAACCAACTTTCAAAATTTTCCACTCAATGCTCACCTGAACCCCCTCTTAGCCAATCCCTGCTGTTTGACAAATCAAAATTATTATGTTTTCCGTACTTTCCGTATCGCACCTTGTGCATACAATTTCCTATTAGACGTTAATTTAGATTTTACAAAGTAGATAGTAGTAGTTTGCAAATCAGGTAGTTCTGAGTTTTCGCAGACTCATGATGTTGGTTTAATGAATAATCCAAGTTTGTGACCTCGAGCCCCGAACTCTACTTTATCAAAAATCGAAAAATCCGCGAAAATTTCGGATTTTGGCGATTATTACCCTAAAGGACTAGTTTTTTGATAGAATCTTTTAGGAAAATTTTTCAATAACACTAAATTTGCTACAATATGAGACTAGACCCAATACTTTCCTTACACGTTAGAGTTAACGTCAAATCCGGTAATTCTGTTTTTTAGCAGACATGTTTATGTTGGAAAGAAGCAAGTTACATTCGTGCTAGCTTCGTTGGCTATTGCATAAAACGTATTTTTATGTGCATTACATTAAAATATAGACTCATATTTTTAAAACGAGTACCTTAAACTATAAAAATATTATTTATTGAACAATCTACGGAGCAAGCGCTGCGTGCACCCCTTGTGCAATATCATTTTTGTTTACAATTTTAACCATATCTCTGGTTCAATTGGTCGTATAAAAAACGAATAAATAAACGAATATTTGCTTTTGCATGTGAAATAAAATGGTACTAATATGTTTGCTAAAATTTTCAATAGTTTAGGAGCTGTGGCCGTACAAAAAATTAATTTGTTTGTAACAAATTTCCCCCCACGCTGAGCGATGAGCTTTGGATTTAGCGGGTCAAAATACGTCGAAATACACCCCCTGTTCGGTAGACTTGCAAATGCGTACGAAATCCACTCAGCGCCTGCACTAATGCTCACAGTTTGGCTAGTTTTTTTGGTAGAGAAGCTAAAGGAAAAAATGTGTTTGCTTTTTGCTTATGTTTCTCTTCTGTAAAGTAAAAACTTTTCTCATATTTTATATTTAATTCTTGAAAAACTATTTAAGTTTTATCATTTTTCTATGAAAAAGATTATGGGGAACGAACACTCATTTTCATTAAAAATATGAGCACATTCTTCCTGATAGGATATTATTCCATACGATTTTCCGGTGTTCTTTATACATTGTCAATGTTTTTTTGCTTTCATTGTTTATATGATAAACTATCAAATACTATAATAGTAATAGTTTGAAAACCGTACGTGATTTGGAACATACTACACCAGCAGCTTAATAAATAGTATCAATCAAGTTAGCTTATATCTCTCATACCTCAGATGATTTCATGAAAATTAGATTTAGGAGTATATACGATACACTTCAATGCAATAGAAATGGAACATAGCGTTCTAGCCTAGCCTTAAGTTATCATATATTTTTGGGTTGCACGATCATCGATGTTTATCCATATAGTATAGTAGTATCCGCTTACGGAATGTATTTTGAGTGAAAAAAATACCAATTTACAAACTTTCTAAAATCATTGAAAATTTTAAATTGTTTTTTACTCATTTTGCTCATTTTTCATTCTCTGAATGAGATAAGTTTTACATATAGGTACAAGAGTAAGAGGTCGAAAAGCATAAACGAGTCGAAGTTTAAAGCCGACCTAGAGCCTACGGAGGTAGTACTCCAGACGAACTTGCGGCTCATAGTGAAATTTACTGTTATGTTAAATTAAATCCGATTTTGAACCTTGTAATAGCCGAAATTTCCGTTCTTATTACTTTGGGGTCCAAAATCAAACCTGAAACCTATGAACTACCGTTGATATTACACGTCTACTGTCCTCAGCTCTACCAACTGAGCTGTCGAAGGTCATACATTCTTCATAAAAAGTTATTGATATAAGTTTTTTCTTTAAGAATTTGATCAAAATTTTTCGTAATTATTCTCTAAAATAAGTGAAATCATTAGATCTTACCATCGAATTGTCCATACCTAATTGTTAAATGAAAAACATATGCAAATAAATTAACTACTAAGTGACTATTGGTTATAAAATTTATCTGAGAGGTTATTACTAAAAGAAAATATTATTGGAAATTCACTTCGGCTATTTGGCTCTTAATAGGTTTTAGTTCGGACTAATAGGATCAATGTAGCCTTTAAATTTCGATTCGGAGTATTGAATTGAATTGCTGTGACAGAAATTACTGCTCCATTTTTGATTAACATTGTAAAAGCTTAAATATTAGGCTATCTATTTCTATCTCCATCCTTCCGTATTGTAGTTTTCTAACGATTGACATAAATATTGTAGTTAATAAAAAGGCGAATCGAATAAAACTTTTCAAGAAATTAAAGAACAAAGGGAAATTTGCAGGTTAGATCATCTTTTCGAACCTTAACGCTCATGTACTTAATTTTACATGCCCATAAAATGCCAAGATTATTTGTGAAAATTTAATAATTTAATTTTATGGATTGAAAAATTTGCATAACTTGATTTAAAGTGAATTAGTATAACCTCGTTAAAAATCACACTGAAGTTGTTCCAAAATGCTTAAAACAAACTTGGTTGTAAAAGACTGGTTGTTTTGAAATTGTCAAAACTTAATTTTATTTGAAAATTGATCACGACAATAAACTTTAAAAATTTAAAACATCAATGCATTTTCAGGGTAATTATTCAAAACGTATACATTGTATGAAAAATTATATTAATTTCATTATAAATTCTCTAGAAATACATTTTACATTATTATCTCTACCTAGTCATAGTCACTAAAATGCTTTTAGAAATTTATATATTTTAACAAGAAATAATATTTCTTTTCTAATATCATTAAATAAAAAGCATTTTAAATAGACAGTTTTTTTTTTCCATCACCAGACAACTCTGCTATTACATAAAATATGTAGGTATATATTTAGGTGATCTTGAAGTCATGTAATGAATGATTATAAAACATGTTTTCACAACATTTGGTCCAGAAAGTCTAGTGTTTTTCATGTATATGTTATTAATATTTCTGGAGAAAGTAATTTATGCGGTTTGTTAGATGGTAACATACGGCGTGTCGTTAGATTCGTGAGTGTCAAATCTAGCATCTGCGAGTAATACTTAAATTAAACTCTGCAGTCGATGACTTACATGAATTCATAATTCGAAAGAAGAAATAGACTAACTGTGGTTTTTATTTTCAAATAAAAAATATTTTCATTTGAGGTATTTTATATAAATGGGAACAAATCGTAAAATTGTGGTAATTAAACTATGCTGGATGATATTTTCAGGGTAGATGGAATACAATTTGTGAAGGGTGGCTTCTCAGACTTAGCAGAAAAAGGCCTCACTATGAAAAAATGGAAATATTGAAACCTTGCTGCTTGAATTATACTACTTGCCACTATATAGAAGTTTAAAGTTCCTACTTTCAAATAGTTGGTCCGAAATATCTGGGATGGTTTATATAGTATAAAGTTATAATACATATTATACAGGTTGTCCGCTACTCGACATAGCTAAAAAGAGTATATTTTCAGCGCAAAGTACAAAATTTTGAATTTTGAATTTGAAATATTTTTGTACATCTTAGTCAATTTTAAGCAAAAAAGTACTCTTGTGATTTTTTCTATAGACGCTTAGTTTTCGAAATAATTCTTGACACACTAAAAGTTTAATATTCAATTTTAAGAAAAATGTATTTTTTTTCAATCTCTGAGGGAATTCGCTTTTCTAACGTAGCTTCTGTGCTACGAATTTTGTTTTTTTTTTCGGCTTTCTACCTTAAAAATTGACCGAGATATGTCAATTTTAAAATGGAATTTTTTTTGCTCATTCAATCAAATAAAAAATACTCCATCTTGTATTCCTGTTTACTCGTGAGTGCGCAATTTAGGACAAATTTTGGTGTCCATTTTCTCCAAAACTATAAAAGAGAGAGACTTGAAAATTTTCAAGTAACTTCTACTAGTAACTTTTTTTTCAAGTAATACCTTAAACATTGTCGAAAATCGAAAACAAATTCTAGGATATACTTTCTAATAGTTGAAAGCCTAAATGTGCACATTTAAATCAGCTAGAACTTATATTTGAACTTTTTTTTTTGGTGCATTGTTTGACATTTGTAAAAAAAATTATTTAAACCCTAACTACACCCTCAAAAAAGGAGTTAAGCTGGTTTAGCACTCCTCTGTGTGGTCGATTTTATAGTTTTTACAACCAACTGTGGAAAATTTTAAAGATGCAAGCCTTTTTGATTATTAGTTTGAACATGAATAATATTTAAAACTACAATTTCTTTATACACTTTATAAACTCTTTATACACATCCTGTTTACATAAAACTGTTGTCTTATTTTTGTTGTTTTTTTCCAATTATTTTATCACTTTCCAGTTATTAACTTCGTTATTCTCAAAAAATGTCTGTAGTAGTATTTTTGTATATCTTTTAATAAACATAAACTTTCATTTTAATGAAATTTTTTTCACATTTTTAATGAAAATAATAGTAAAATGAAAATTAGAAGATCAAATGGTGTAATTTTGTTTATTGGTATACCAGGTGTTCCATTTTCTAACAATCTAGTTGAAAATTGCTTTAACAAACCATTATTGGAAAAGTTTCAAGTAAAAGTTGTTCTACTTGTAGGGGAACATCTCACGGAAACCATTTTAATCTTTAATAACAAGGTTATTCAAGTAAATATAAATTACCTCATAGTCTGAATTGATAAGAGATCGAGGAAAACGTCATAAATGTTCGTATACGTTATAAATACGGAACAATCTACAATGAAAATCGGTCTATACTCATACGAAAGAGCATTTGCTGCTTCCAAATTTTAGAAAAAGTGATTAAATTCAAATAAAATAACAAAGAACCCACCAGTCTTAACTTTATAAAAAAACCAACAATTATCGTTTGAATGCAAAAACTAGTGTCGATAAAGTTTTGATTTTGACGTTGAAAAATGTTCCCAAGGAAGTTGTTTATTATTTCATAAAAAATAACTTTCTTATTTAATGTTTTCTTTGTATCTCTTATCTGTTACGAACTTCAGTTGATTTTATTCAACCTTGCGATTCATAGTCTAACTTTATCTTTTATGACTGGAAGTGATATCTCCTCCGAGTAGAAGAACTGTGACCTGGATCGTTTTTCCTAAGCTCAATCGTTAAAAAAACTTCCAGCTCGATGCTTTGGAATGGGACACCTGGTATATGTTATACCTCCAGATAGAGAGGGTACTTTTATTTCGTAAGGAAACAAAATATTGTTTAATTTATTAAGGTTTTGTATAAATATATGTGCTTTAGCCACTCTTAACTATAACAATGTGGTGACATTTTCATGTAATAGTTATAAAAGTAAATTGTTTAGTAGTTTTGAAATTTACCTTATATTACTTTTATTGGCCATATCGTACATAATGGTGTGATATAATTAAATACTTAATTTTGGTTTTTATGGTAACATTTACAAATCTATTAAAAAACAATGTAAATAAATGTTACGGCATATAAACTGTCACGGCCTTGTTGGTAATTCTGAAAACTTTATGTATTAATTTAAGAATCCAAAAAATTGTTTTATTCTTAATTTTTTAGAGCGTCATTTATGGAATTCCATGATAAATAAATAAAACTAAATTATTTCCAAAATGCCTACTATATTTTTTAATTTTAAATCAAATTTAATAAAACAATATTGTTACAATTGTTTCAACCATTACGGCGATTATCAGACAACTTATTTTATTGTCTAAAGAAGTAAAATTATAGATACACTTAAAATCTATATACTTTATGAATTAATAGTAATATTAGTTTACAAAAGATATACTTCTGATTTAGTAGTAAACCCAATATGTGCGTATATTACTCACAATTTGTTTAATCAGGATATTTGTTACATAACATAAAATTTCCTTGTACTTAAATTATCTTTATTATGTTCAACTTCAGATAACTCACAACTCAATTTTTTGAATGAAAAAACATAAATTTTGAACAAAAAGTATATATTGACCGACTTATTGTATAATATTTTTCCATATTCTCAAAGTTCAAGGCAAGCTCAATCTATTAAAAAAGTTTTAGTATCCTTATACGGAATTTCGAAATAACTTTATCGAAAACAAATAATGATTTGAAACTCACCCGAACATGGCTGGTACTACAATTACTAAAATATTAGTTAACTTAATAGATTGAGCTTCATTGCTCACAGATTTTACAGTTTCCACGATTTAAAGAACAACTGTATATAAATGTTTATAGTTTCCTAATATGCAAGCTCCAAGTACATAGAATGTTTGATTGACAGCCTCATATGGTTGTACATTTAGTTCGTATAGAATTTTCATTAATGAAAATAATAAAAATTCGACTCAATAAACTCAACTCAATTTTTAATGACTTTTTCAATGAGTTTTTAATTGTATCTGTCGCCTTCCACATTATGTGATAAATCAATTAATATTATAGTTTTTTTTTTGCAATCGACAGACAAAAAGTTGTATAACTATTTAATGACCGTACCTACAACATATTATTATGCAACACTTTAAATTTGATGTTCTTCAACATTTTAACAGTGTGACTGATGTTTTTCTAATAGCAAGCATTTTGATTATCCCAAATATTTCGTAAATTCCTTTGATAAAATATTTTCATTACTTTAACGTAGTTACTTAAAAGTAATTATACTCATTTATAATTAGGAGAAGTGTTGTACCATTTTTTTCGCAAATTTCTCAACAAAATATGAAAACTGTTTTAAACTCTCAAAAAACAAAGTGTAAAAGAATAATAGTATTATCAGAAAAATTGTATATTATTATGTTATAATAAAATAATCGAAATACTTACCATAAGCTTCTGATGTTTTCGAACCATGAATATTTAAAAATATTTATGAAGCGTTTTTTTAAATTTAAAATTCAAGCGCTATTAATTGAAAACCTTATATATGCCTGAATCATTAAAAGTATTCTAACGATAAACCTCATATAAGCCTGAATGTGTGTAATATGTACCATTTATAATTATATTTGTCCATATTGTTAGTAAACATTACATGTTCTTCATATGTTTATGTCATGTTTTACGTCAATCACGCGCCCATGTATATCTATTATATTATTGTTATTATTATTACTATTGTCCTCACCAAATGTTTTGAACATCATTACATCTTTTTAATGAATTTAAACATTTAATATAGGTTTTAGTTCACATTCATTGGCATTAATTATAAATGAATAGCAAACATTATACGTCCAACTCTAATCATCTAATTTTGATCATTATCGAATGTCGATGTAATTATTTATTTAGTTCGTCCGTAAATATAATAATATATTTCACTAAACTATCAAAGGATTCAAATGTTATGACTCGGAGAAAACATACGATCCCTATTTTCTATTTGTTGGCCTAGGTAAGTTTACTTAACTTAAAATAAAAATAATTCGCATGTAAGTTTATTAGTGAAAATAACTATTACTCATGAAAACATTTATGCCTCAAATGTTTTTGGTATATGTATTATTAAGTAAATAAGTAGAAAATCAACCGAGAGCCTTAATGTACGAATAGGGCAATAATAATGGTTTTCATCATGGTTAACAACGCCAAATTTAGTGAGTTGTGTAAGTAAATGATTTTGCTCTGAATGAGTGCCGATAATCTGCTTGAGTTTGAAATAGTGAAGTGGTCACTATTTCATTTTTATAGTGATGATCATTTTTGAAATTAGTTAAATACCTATATCAAATATTTGGCAGTTTATTTTAAGACATTCATAAGTGGTGTCATATGTCAGCCGTTTAACTTGATAATTGAACACTCCCAACAATTAATATCACTTAACTATAATTTATTTGAAAAATTTTACGTTGAAAACATTCCATGACACCAAATCGATAACATACAAATATTTACATTTAAAACTACAACAAAATTTATACCAATTTTTTAACGAAATGTAGCTTTTATTATGTAGTTATTAAAAACTCTCCAGGATTAAATCGAAATTTATGATACCTTTTCATGTTTATTCTGTATATACTAACAGGATATAAAAAAAATTGTTGATATAAATCTATATTTAAGTTAACGAACGATTCTCTCTATTTGGTAAATATTTTATGTATGGATTGAAATCCGGTATGAAACGAGGCCCATAAAACATTAAAACAATAAAATTAGTACCTTCATACTTCAGACATCCTAACTATTGGGTTTGGGGAAATGCGCTTTTGAAAGGTTTAAGAACAGAGGGATTGAATCTAGCTTAAGTAATACTATTTTATATTTTTCCTCTTAAAAGAAATATTGAACCTCTAAAATTTAGAAGATAAAGGTAGAAGTTCGTAGTTTGATTCCGGAAAAATGAATGTTTTAAATAGAAGGTTTTAAGTTTTGTGATACGTGAGCGTTTTTAATCTCAATATGATTTTTTAACGAAAAGTACAAATTCTATCACCGATTCTTTTTTTAATAGTCTTTTGGGCAAAAAGAAGCTTTTACTAAAATAATTTTCCCAAAACTCTTATTTTGGCACCTCTCAAATAATATTTACTACACATATAGCTCGTAAAAAAAGTATTAGTCAACAATTTTAAGATATTTTTCATGAATTATTTCTAAGAAGATAAAACATCGTTTCACTAACTTGGCTAAGTGGCCAAGCGAGTTAAATCGCAATCGACTTTAACCGTTTTAAGTAGTCAAACTAGTTTTGGAATTTGATGAAACTCGGTAGATGGGGTAATTTTAATCCAAAAAGTATAAAATCAGGTTAATTTAATGATTGGATGCAGAGTTTCTGATATATGGCATTATTTTTATAGATTTTAGTTCGTATCTCAAAAACTATTCGACCAGTCATCAAATGCACCAGATTTTTGTACATTTGGGGTCAAAATTACCTTACATACTGACTTTTATCGAGTCAGTTATCGAGTCAGTGAGTATCATGGGCAAAACTTCATTTTGACTGAGAGTCAATCGAAATCAGGCTAAATTCACATTTTTCGGTTTGTTTCCATGTTAAATAATGTTATATTTTTTAGAAAAAGTTGAAAGACAAACCATTTATTATCTTGCATATGTTATTTTATAATTTCTCCGGTGACTTTACTAAAGCGATATGTTGACGTCACTAGTGTTTAGTAAAACCCTTTTCAATTATAAAGCACCATGAAATTTTTTAAATCTTGCAACTTCTATTATAAGATAATAAAAATATCAAATTACCAATATTATAAAATAAGGGAAAACAAATCTTTACCAGAATTTATAGTTTTAGGTAATCAGCTTAGAACGTAACGGCAAATACGAATCTTTGAACGTGTATGCAAATAAATACTCGGATTTCATAAAATCAAAATCATTTCATAGACGTCATTCTCTACAAACCTACATTCAATGAAATGTGTTACAATTTGATAGCCATGCATGCTAACGCTAGCCAGTATTACAAAATGATACAAAATAATATATTTAGTATATTTATATACACGGTGTCCATAACTTTAGGAAACTTGTTCCAAGAATTAAACGAATAATTCAAACTATTTAGAATGAATGAATTATTTAATTTTGTTTTTTATTTATCTGTCTATTGCATTCCCTATTTCCAAGAACAGGGTTAACTTTGACATTTTATGTGAGCAGTCTGTATTAGTTTTGTGTACGAGAAAGAGGGGATTAAGCAGAAATACTCGAATCAGATAAAAAATTCTCAGATTAACCGAAATGTCAAACCGGATTGATAATTAGGAACTGACAAATCAAGGTACGGAGTCTGGTGGTAGAAAAAACAAACAATTAAAGGATTAAAATTGTCGAGTAAATTCATACTGTTTATATAAGCAATAAATTGTTTATAATAAATTATCGATAAATAAAATTAAAATTGGAAGTTGTAATTTTTACAGGTTGTGTTAAATCAAAAAATAGAACAATTTGAGCAGTTAGAGATTGTAAAATAATTAAAATATAGTTTTCCATAAATTTCCAAAGGCAGACGATTAGTGTTATTCTTTAATATTAACTTTTAATTAAAAAATATTTTATATATCTTTTAATAAGATTTATAAAAATCTTTGTTTTTCAAATTTCCAGACTTCAAATATCACAAACATTTTAGTTTGTGATAAGATCATTGAATTGTAATTTATTTCGCAACTCATTCTGTCTGCCGCTTCCATAACATTCAATGGGACTTCCAGGTATTATCTGGTTATAAAACGCCAACTTTAAAGCTTTGAGCATAATTTTTACGTAATTTTCATTAAAATCCACATTAATTATAAATAAATTTTCATCGAACGGCGAATAGAAAACGAAAAATGTTTTTTTAACTATCACATGAATGAAACATTTAAAAGTGTAAGTTATTTTCCGACATGTTTTTTAAGCTACGCCTCCATGTCAGTTCCCAGTAGCGGAATTAATATTAATTACTTGAATTAATCTCAAGAAGATAGCCGATATGTATATTGTTTCTTTTGACATACGGTATGCTAGTATGTAACCGACTACCGAGTATACGGAGTAACTATAACCATTAAACACGTAAATCAAATAAACATTGTGTTTAAGTATAATAACAGAACACACCAGTAAACAGTAGAATCCACCGAATACAACATTCGTATTATATAACCTAACCCACTTCTACTAAAATGGATATATACAGAAGTTTTAGTTTGAATTGTGTAGTATGGCTTATTTCAATAGCTTTAGCATTCCAAAGCATTAATTTTTAATCATTTATCCAGTAATTTTTTTGTTTATTGTGGATTTGGTCATTTCTTGCTTTATTGGACTCATGAGGAAGCTGAATAACGTCGGGAACCATAAAAAAAAAATTATTTCGTATTCGAAACGATTATTCTAGGCGATGATCCTTAAAATAGGTTCAAATTGGATACGTTTCAATTGCGAGTTTAGAGTCCCGAGCCCAAAAAATTTCTCGGGAGTTTTTTAAATTTTGTAAATTCACTACAATCGTTGACTTTTGAGTAAACACTTACCAAATCGATTGAAATCTCAAAATTTCTATTAGTCTAAGAATTTCGGAATCCATAATATAGCTTCTAGTTGCACAAGTTATTAATTCGTATTAAAATTCTCCTTCGTTTTATATATTTAAAACGATTAAGGTACTTATTTCGACACCAAAAAAATGAAAATGATATTTGAAATTTTATTTATCAATTAATCAATCATCTTTTTGTACGTCTTATGGGAAAAAGTTTTTTATATAAATGGTAAAACATTTTAAAAAAAACCTATTGACTAGCAAATCAAAATTTATTACGACTTCTTCATATACCACCATACACCAAACGGTACAGAGAATCAGTCGACTTGAAACCATACAGAAGACGCGGCGTATTAAATACTCACAAAATTTACACAAAAAATTTACACAGTTTTTTGGAAAAGCTTTCGTTCTTGTATCGAAACACCTTAATTTGCTATTTTGAATGATAGATTTGCTAGTTTGAATGAACATGTGCATAATGTTCAATTTTGTAAGAACATTTTTTGCTTTTTACTATAAAAAAATCACAATTCCAAAAAAATATATAACAAGATAAAAATTATTTGAACATACAAATAACTGTATTAGTATTTATTTATAAATATTAGTTTTGTGGTACACTACCTTGCAGGTTTAGTGTAATTATTTTCTTCTAAATGGTTTTTTTATATTTTTTTCTCACGATACTCTTAGTATTTTTGTGCATTGGTAATTTTAGGTTTAATTTAATTTTTTTCATTTTTTCTCTTACGATACTGTTTGCATATCTGTGCATTAATATTTCTAGAAATTTAAAGTATTAATTTAAGAAGTCAAATATTTGTTTTAATGTTTAAAGAATTTAATATTAAAGATATTTTAACTATTAATTGTAATAATAGTTAAAAAAGGCATACTTCTGATTTAGTAGCCAACCCAATATGTGCGTACATTACCTTTATTTGGCTTGATCAAGATATTTATTATGACATAACATAAAATTTCATTGTACTTACTTTAAATTATCTTCATTATCCTTAACTTCTGATAACTCACAACTCATTTTTTTTGAATTAAAAAATACAAATTTTGGATAAAAACCCCAATTTGTTAGATTGTTAAATATTTTTGCATATCCACCATGGTAAGCTGAATCGATTAAAAAAGTTTCAGTTTCCTATTTAACGTACATGTCGGTTTTTGGGGTCGTTTTTATTTGTTGCACTTTTTTTGGTTTTACCTCCCAACCAGCAAACAAATTAGAACTTGCGATAGGGTACATAGTTCCAAAAATATCTTTTGTGGATAGAGGAAATGTAAGTATAAGAATTTCAATCAGATGATATATCCAGAAAAAGACACGTAATATTTCATGGAAAATCCTATCAATGACAATCAAATTTCCTGTACCGCACATGTCTGTGCCATAAATATTATGTACAAAGCCATAAATGTTTTATATATGTGTCCTATATATATAAATATACAAAGTTTTGTTATATAAATTCTAACATGTGCAGTATATCTGTATAGGTATATTTTATTCATTAGTATTATTTGTTATAGGTAAACCACTGTCACGGGTATCCTGGTGGCGAGGCGGTATTTTAGTGGATGATACGGACGAGCTGGATCGCCAAACGACAAAGAATGATTTGCACATCAGTCGTGTTACACGTCGGGATGTTCTCACCACATACATGTGTCAATCGTCAAATACACCACAACATCCACCAACCACTGCAATCATCACAATTGACATGTACTGTAAGTAACACAGAATTTGTATAATTATTGTATTTTTGCAAAATTATTCGAAACTGTAAGGGTGAGTTTTTGTTTACTTCGAGTTGAGACATATAATTAAAAAATATACAACAAACTCACGTTTCGCTCAACATTGATATTTCGAACATTAAAATTTTATATTAGGAAATTCTATTTTAAAAATACAATTGAAAAACATACAACAGACTTACATTTCGCTAAATATCGATATTTTGATTGCAACGCAATCACCGTCCGTTGCTACTCTGTAAAAAATGTTTGTAATGTGTTATATGAATAAATTTAGCTACTGACGATGATTTAGCGAAATGTAAGTCTGTTGTATATTTTTAAATTGTATTTGATAAATAGGATTTCTTAATATACAATTTTATTTCGAGTATCGTGGTATTTATTTCAATAATCATTCGAAACTGTTTTGTAATTATATTGAATATTAAAAGACTCTTTCGACAAGTATTCTTTCGCATTCATACAGAATGTGTATTCCGTAAAAATATACACTCACTGTCAGAAAAAGTGCCACAGTTAAAACATTCTAAGCGTACGCATCATATCTTATGTTATAATAGTAACACTTAGAATGTTTTAAAACGAGCATTTTTTGTGACATTGAGTATACATTTATTGTACTTGGTTGAGATTGGTTGAGTGCATAGACTTTATTAGGAGGTCAGCAAGTATCCTTGTCTTGCTTTTGCCAGTAGTAAGCGATAAGAGGCCTTTTCCCATGAAGTTTTCAATAGAAACCTTTGCAACATTATACGTTACAATCATTTATCCAATAACAAATCCTGTTCAGTCTAGTTAGTTCGCTTTCCTATTATCCAAGAAAATGCTCTATGTCTTTTTAGCAGTTGCACTGCACCTATTTGGATAATTTGGTAATCGAAAAAAATTGTTCCGGCAAAAATTGCGACGGGAAAAATAGACCGTAAAACTAAACTTGGAAAAACAGACCCGGAAAAATAGCGACGGATAACTGTATTGGATGTAGAAAAAGAAATGAGCTCGCGGGACCATTACATATGACCGCCCAGGAGTGGCGGATTATTATTTATAATAGTTTTTTATACACACATTTCACTTTATAAATTATGAAAACACAGTTTTAATTTATAAATTATGAAAATTTAATTATTTATACTAATTAATCTAAAAATTTAAATGAAACACAGTTATTCCAAATCTTTAAGTTTTTATTTCTGCCAACAGTTCTCATGAGTGGCTATCATTTTTAACCCCCGAACCAAAAAAAGGAGTGTTATAAGTTAGTTAGCTAGTAGCTGTCCATGGAATCGTAGCGTCTAAACGGTTGAACCGATTTTGATTGTTTTTGTTCCGTTTGAAACACAAACAAAATCATTCAGTTTGCAGAAGACTCTAAGGAAAAAGGTAATTAAATGGAGAGGGTTCTCAGATATGTTTCAAGTGCAAGTTTATGGTTCCGTACCCGAAAAATTTGTCTGGTGTCTCTTTAAATTTTGTAAATTTTGGTTATTTTAAAACTGGATCTAATAATATTATTCACATTCAACACAATAAAATTACGTATCCAGCCCTTCTGGTTATAATAAATACCATTTATATATGTGTATAAAGGTATTAAATATATGCACATATATTTTATACAATTATCTAATATTTATAGTATTCATGGTTATTAGTAAATATTGTTATTATTATTATTACTATTATTATTAAACAAATACTACGTGACCGTTAAGTGTGGTACAATCGTACATATTATAGAGTTGTTATGAGCTCATTTAATTTGATAATTAGGCTTTTGTATGAAACATAATTATCTATTTTTGCATAATAATTCCACAATAGAGTATTCTACTATCTTTGAAAAAGTACTTCAAAATGTTGATTTTGCAAATAAAAAGCCACAAAAAATTTATTTCTGAAAAATACACACGCTTTCTTGCCAAAATCTTAAATTAAATTTTAAACCTTTTTTAAACTATCAAAAACGCGGGTATCCAATTTGATGACGTAATATCGATATCATTACACGAAATGACACAAATAAGTTTGACAGCTATAATCATAGACATCTGATTATAATAAATATAAATACTTATTATCTATGGATATATTATACCCAGCTGTCTACATTAAACTAATTGATGGTCTATAGCTCATACCGATATGACATCACAGCAAGGTTAGCCAAAGTTTTAGATCACGTTATATACAGTATAAAAGTTACGATTTTTAATATTTTTTAATAATGCTTTTCTGACTCGAAATCAGAATATTTAAGTATATTTTTACATAAATTTTTTTATTTTTTCAAATTACATAATTTATTTTTGACTAACGATAATTCCACAATTGGTACAATTGTGCTACATCGAAATCCGTACAAAAAGTTATAAATGTGTAAACAAAGAAAAGCCTTCTTAAAATCGATTCAAAAATGCGAATGTTTGAGCACAATAAATAAATAATATTATTAATGTTTGCTTTATTAAAGGTTAAAATACTAAGTATTGTTTACAAAAGATAGAAAACTTTTGAATCTGAGCATTTTTAATATAACCTTTAATGACCTACTTTAAAATTAATAATATTGCATACAACAAATGTAATTTTCTTACCAACTGAAACTTTCTTTTCCGTAAAGTGTTTTAAAACTGACCGTTTTAGTTGTAACTTTTTATAATTTAATAAAGAAAAAAAAGAAATGCATTTGTATCATTCAAAATGTTGGTTCCGTAACCAATTCCGTCCGCGGTATGCTTAGGGTAGCTGGTTCAATTCCCGCCGTCACAACAAAATTAATTTAATTAATAGTTGTGATGGGCTGGTGTAGTGCATGGTATATGTATGAAAGAGGTGCACTCAACCTCTGAAATTGAGGAAATAAATTAAATTATCAGCGGAAAGGTGGTAAAATGCATATGGTATCACAATGGGCTCTATAGCCTAAGTGAGTCCTTCGTGGATAGCCAATATAACCTAACCTAACTAACCATCATTCAAAGAGTGCATATTTCTTAAATAGTGATTTATTCCCTGATCTCTAGGCTAAACAGTACTTCTGACATATAATGAGTTATTCAAAATCTCAGGCAGTTATTTATTGAGAAATAAATACTTTACGTTCTGCTTGTTTTATTTACTTAAAAGTATTACCAATTTTTAATTATTTTTGTTTTTATGCAAAAAGGAAATATTCAAAATTTTCCTCCTCCTTGACCCTTCTGTAAGGATCAACACTGGGAGTGTGTGTGTCACTTATATTTTACGGGAGTTTAGTCAAACACCGAACTTTAAGTTTCTTAGGGAACGGGATCGTAGAGGCCTTACAGGTGTCAACCAGATCCGCAGAGAGAGAAGGAATTGTATAAAGATGAGATTGTTCTAGCAAGCCAAAGACGAAAAAAGGTAACGCGGGTAGTCTATTTATAATATTGGTAAAAATAATTATAGTGGATGCATTGAATATATTAATTTTTGCTACCTACGAAATATGAATTTTAACTAGCTTTTATTATTTGTGCATATTAAAAACAAGTAAAATTTACAAAATTTAAAAATCCTCTGAGAAATTTTTGGGATACGGAACCCTAGCCTCACACTTGAAACGTATCTAAGAACACTCTCCATCTAATTATTTTTATCCTTAGAGCTTTCTCCAAACTGAACCGATTTTGAGGATCATCGCCTATTTTTAAGGTGTTCCAGGTACGGAATCCTAAACTTACACTTCAAGTTTAGAACACTCCTCATTAAATTATCTTACAAATGAAACAAAAAAAATCCAAATCGGTTCATCTGTTTACTCGCTACGGTGCCACAGACAGACAGACAAGCAGACAAACTTATAACACCCCTTTTTTTTCGTTTGGAGGTTAAAAATAAATAAAAAGTGAATTTTTGTTTCTATTTTTAGGAAAACAAAAAATTGTTCATCCAATTTGATTGTACGGCATATTTTAACCCTAAAAGTTTTAATATATTTTCAAAAGTTCGTTCCCATTTTCCAACTTTACTGTAAAAGAACTAAATATTGATAAATATTATAACCTTACATAAGAACTACAATGCATATGAAAGTACCTGCAAAAAAAAAATTATATTAAAACTTAAAAATAAAACCAAAAGAGAATGAGGTATAAAAAAATTACAAAAGTCAAGTTTGCTACTCTCCAGATATTAATATTTATTTATATTATGAATATAAAATAAGGTAAAATAAAAGAAAAATTTAATAATAAAAGTGGGGGAAATGTATATATTCCTCAAAAAGTAAATATTGATGATGATACCAGCATTTGTTATAAAACTACTTGAATTTTCATATTATTGTTATTCACAACATAATTTTATTATATTTTTGCAAGATAAAAAAATTTTCTTTTTGATTTTATAAGAAAAACTTTCTTATATAATCAATTGTAAAGAGTGTGTGAGAAAAGCACTGACATTTGAATTCGAAAAAAAAAATTATTTCGAGTATTTTCTCTATTGGCAAGATGGCAACGATGCCAGAATTTATGATCGAAGGCTACCCATATAGTGCCGTTATGAGTTTAAAAGTTCTATCTCCATAAAACTAAATTTTACAGTAAATAAAAATAACAAGTGAAATTGACTGGGTTAATTGTTGACATACCAAGTATAGACAGTGTTGATTACTCTGTCACATTACACACACTTACATGCCACGCATATATAACTGATATAGCCATAACATACATACTATACAATTTGCGCATAATTTACGCTCTCACGGGTGTCAAAAATGTTTCCAACGAAAGTTGTTTATTTTTTTATAAGGAACATTTTTTGCATTTAAAGTTTTGTTGTATCTCTAACGGCTTACAAGGTAGGTCCTACGGACCCAGGACCGAATTGACCTATGTTGCTCATTTACCTACTGACCTCACTTTTTACGTCGTCAGCACACTATAAAAATTTCAGCTTGATATTGCTTTTCGTTTTTGAGTAATCGCGATGACAGACAACAGACAGACAACCAGAAAAGGACTAATTAGGTGATTTTATATACCAAAATTTTGTTCATGGTATCAATATTGTTACAAACTTGGGACTAAACTTAATATACCTTCGTATATTTCATATACATGGTATAAAAAAACGTCATCTCCGTAAAAGCTTGCTTTTTTCAAATGTCTTTAATAAATACAAAATTGTTTTAATGTCAAAATCTTTGTGATAATATAATTTAAAAAAAAAATTCATTTAGGACCATCCAAAACCATCTAAAACTGGAGTTAAAACCGTTATTGTAACTTCTTAGCTAAAAATATATTTATTTATACCCTATATGTGAGACATATCGGAGTATATTTATTCCCATATTTGTAATGCATAGAAATATTAAAGCTACATACAAAATTTTCGTATAGGCGCTCATAGAATCTTCTAACTAGCCCCAGTAAGTTTGTCCGCCCGCCCATCTATCAAATTCCAATTAACTCCCTTTCAAAAAGCTAAAGAATTCTTTGTATCAAAATTCATGTGCTTGTTTTTTTCTAACACCCTAACCATACATGTTCGGTATAGATAAACCAAAATAAATATCAGATGGAAAAATTTTATTCCTAGTTGGTCAACTAATTCATTTTATTTTCTATATCATACCAATTATGGCTCGCTTCAAAATGCTACAGGAATATTATAAAAACTGTATGCACTTGAAACAGGTTTTTTGCAGTATATTTGAAGATTCTTTGAAAGATTGATTACGTACCGCTCTCGCATCATACAAGAAAGGTGCTTTCAAATATGTAACTTTCATGATGTTATATACAGTGGTTTACAACAGTATGAAACGTCGTATCTGAAGCACCTACTGTCATTCACATGTAAACTTTTAGTGTATTAATCATAGATAAGTAGAAATAGTGTTCGAGTATGAAAAAAATTCTTTACATCAATCTGATAGGGAAATATTGTCAAACAATCTCCTGCAAAAGAACAAAAAATAAATGGGGTGGCTTTTTAGGGGTTTCAAACCTTTTTCGCAATTTCTGGCTAAGGTGTGATTCGTATCCAAAAAAGTAAAATGTAAAAAATGCGGGAAATAAAAAATTTACTACTTTCGTATTTACGATTTTTACTTTAATTTTTTAGTTTTTAATTTTTTTCTTTGACAAAAAAATGTCTATGAAGCTTAAACTTTTTACTATAGAAAATTTTTTCAGACGAAAATATTTAAAGCTTGTTGTTTAATTTAATTAAAAAAAATGGAAACAAAATCTTTAACTGCGATTCCTTTTAAAATTTTTTTATGTTTAGGCTCCTTTACTCGTTCTTATGTCTTTTTTTGATAAATAGTAATTTTTTCATTACCTTAAAATCCACCTCATTCTACCAAACATAACAGTTGTTGGCTCGATTTAGTGTTTCTCTTTTACAATACCTTCTTCGGCAATATTCCGTTGTCCGATTTCAGTAGCGAATTTTTTACTGCTATTTTCATTGATCTATCATTAAAGCAGAATATGTCAAATTTTAAAAATATTATTTTTTCCCGTCGAAGATGTTTTTTTTCTACTTTCATTTACTGATTGTATACTTGACCACTTTTTTTTCAACATCTGAGTGTTGACGGTGACTATTATGTGTAGTGAATTAAAATAACCTGAATATACCTAAAAATACGTAATACCATATTTCTGGTTGATACATAAAATAATATACGTGATATAGGCGTAAAAGAATTTCATCAAACAGTAATTTGATAGACATTTGCCACTATTTACCCGACTGTCAAGGAGTGGTTATGTTTTTCGTGCGTACTTGTATGTATGTATGCATGTATATTTGTTTGTAAATTTCTTGATTACTTCGTATCTTCCAAACGGCTCAACGGATTTCAACATTTAAGGTATCATTATATTTGCCTCAAAAACTCAAATGTTCATAAATAGAAAGTGTTTGAAAAAAGAAAACAAAATGGCGAATTTTCGTAGAAAAAAAGTAATATGTGAATTAAAAAAATTAACAAAACCTGTCGAGTAGGGTATCAAAATAAAGAAAATTAAGATTGTATTACAAAAATATACATAAGTTAATTGTTGGAATTTAATTAGGAATAATTAAATGGTTTAAAAATTGTAATATAGTTTAATAAGAGGATTTTTTTAGTGCTGGAATACTAAAAAATCTAAAATAATAATCTAATAAAATAAATAATAAATTTAAAAAAATCACAACCCCGACTGGTTTAAAATAAATCTAAAAAGACAGAAACAAGTTCAGTAGTTGACATAGCGATTTAAACAGTCGGGGCCCATTATAATCTAGACCGACTCAAATCTTCCCAATGATGAAAGTTTTGTCCTAATGTTCGCCCTTACGCGAACATTGACATGGGCAAGATAATATCTCACAAACTGGGCAAGATAATAGTAGCTGGGTAAAAAATCACTTAATTATTCTTAACAACCTTAATGTATTATTCGCTTTACTCGCACGGGGTTCCCTCCTCGCCTCCTGTGGCGGTCTTCGACCTTGGCTCTGCGTCTGTAAGAAAATCTGAAAAATAATTATCAAAAGTAAAAGAACAAAATTTTCCCCCGTAGGTTTCAAGCAATTTCGCGACGAATGCAAACAAGCGCATAGAATTTGTATTAATAGGTGAGTGAGTGAGTCAGCTTCAAATGAGGTTACGTAGTATTTTAGATTAGGAAAAATATTTCTTTTCCCAATTTATTCTAGGCGAAAATATAAATGAAGTTATTATGTATTCTACTCAAGTGATATTTTGTGTGTATATGAAAAAGTGTACACCTACCTAATGTACTGCTATTGTTTAAGTTTGAATAATAAACTAATAAATCATCAACAACAACTTAGGTTTGAATCACGAAAAAAAAAACGATTAGAATCTAAAAATTTTTTGTAACTTATGTAAAACATGAAAATTAGTTCTATGTCGACATATTTTAAACAAAAAACCACTTCTTGATTGTAAAAAAAATAGACAAAAAAACTAGGATTTGGTTCTAAAGTGTATGGCAACTTAAAGTGTATGTAAACAATTCTCTCACTAATAAAGTGAAAAATTTTTAAGAAGTTGGAGTATAAAGTCCTTTAAAAGCGCACATAACAAATTTTTGCACAATTAAAATTACTTATAACATGTGGCTGTGTTGAGAATACGTATACGCAGATAATGTCTTTCTTGAAAAATTTCAAGTCAAAAACGCATCTTACACTTTTTTCAAACTTTAAGGCAAAGAGCAATAATTGATCTTTCCATACTTTTCCAGGGAAAAAACTGTTTATTATTAATTCTGATTAATATTTTCGCTGTTGTATCATTTTGGCAACCGCTCTCATCAATGGTACTCACTTATCTGTTAAATGGTATGGGAACTCTCACAAGTGGTATGTTGGGAAAACGTCTTTATAATTTGAAAGTCTGAACCTATATTTTATCGTTGTACGAAATATTTGAAACAATGATGATACAGCCATATAATAAATATAAATAATAATAAATATTACACTCACTAATCAAGAAAGGAAAAAAATCAATAACTTCAGTTTATCTGCATGGCACGTCCAGTGTAGAAGCGGATGTGCAAATTTTATTATTATAAATAAAAGAATAAAATAATAACAGACTACTGACTGATGATGACCCGTATGAACGCACAGTCAAAACAACTGAGACTAGGACTATATACATAAATTTGCATGTGGGTTTTTTGCCACTGTAGATGACTAATAAAAATGATTTTTGAAAATTTAGCTCAAGGTGTTGAAAAAGCGGATGAAATTTTTTGGATACATTAAAGAAAAAACGTTTTAAACTTTAAAATATCACTAATGTTCAATATTAAGAAAATACTAAGTGCTTAAGTTCCTTAATGATAAATAATTATACTAAATTATTAAAATATATTAGTTAACCACATTATTTATTACACAAACACATTATTACAATATCAATATTTAATTATCATTATATCAAACATTAAAATTAATGAATTCATTTTCACGTCCTAAAATTAATAATACATCATGATTAACACACACAAATGAATAGAATAATTAATAGATCCGATATTGAACTAAATTTGTGTGTACCATACGTCACTAAAATCGAAAGAACAAGTAACGTGTTTTCAAGATTTTATGAATAACGACAAAAAGCCACCACGTTAGGGTAAAAATCGAAAAAACCACTTTAAGCCGAAATCTGAAAATGAGATCCGAATTATGCCTTACCCATTTGGCTCTATACTAAACGTTGAAAACATTTTTCAGTTCGTTTAAAAATTTTTTTTTTTAATTCCTGTACGAGTACTGTTAGTTTATTGTTAACTCTAAACTTCCACTCAAATATCCACCACAACAACGTTTAAAATAACGTTATTCTATAATCTCAATTTTCAACTACTTTACTTTTTGGGGGCTTGGCAACAAATAAAACTATCTGCATTACGAAATATTTTTTAAGATTCACTTTCATCTCTAATCTGCTTTAGAAGTATAGACAATTTAATTGATTCTAACGTTTGCATGGTGCATCTCAGGATTGTAAGATACATACATATGTATACATTAATCAATGTGTATAAGAAAGAGATACTATACTATTATAGGCATATTTTCTTGCATGAGTTGCTGATTCGGTTCTCCAAAGTCGATAGAGACAAAGAACACATGCAAAAAAACATATATTCAATAGTATTTTTTTATACACATTGCTCAACGTATACATGTTCATGTACTCTCTCACGAGGTATGGATTATCGGAAACTGTTAATCAAACGCACGGTCTACATTGTAGATAAATATAAACATCACGCTGGCCTCTATCTCTATTAATCGTACTCAGATTTGCTCTATGGCTAGACCTATAACGGAAGCTCGAGCAAAAGCTAGCTCTAGAGCTATAATTAAAACACTCTACACGCTATATGTACATGAGAGCACTTTATGTATACTTCTAGGGGATACCCCGTAGCTAAAACAGTCTAGGCTCTAGGTGCATACAGCTCTATAGCTTTTTTGGATCACTCTAGTAAGGGCTTTCTACATCTAAAGCTCGAGTGTTTGAAAGAGAAAGTAATTAGATGAACACTTATTCGCTTCGCTTTTCCCACTTTTTTCAACAGCTTAATAAGTGAAAATTTGGTTAAGAATTATTATATGTATGTTTGAAATACTATATATGTTAAGAAATCAATGAAAATATATGTTTTGTTTTGCCATCGATACACTTTCACTGCAGTTTGAGCAGAGAAATCAAGTTTCAAAAAATTGACACTTTTTACTCGTCGCTATGGAGTTTTTTTTCCGTTAAATTAACAATAAGGAGATATGAATCATAACTTTAAACTAGTTTACATGATAATAGTCGAGACATTATATGAACGGAAATTTATTCTTGACACACATATTGCGTTGAAAATTAAAGTACAATATATATATTATATGTGTGTTGTTACCTATTCAATTCACGTAAAAACATATTTTTGATTGTGTGGCTTTACTGAAACGACCAACAAACAAATGTTTGTTTCATTTTATGTATACAGATAGATATATTATTTTGTTCAAAACCCGAATTTATTTTACGTACATTTAAAGAATTCATATTAAAAAATGTACCATGAACATATTATTATTATTATGCTGCTTTTGGTCGATTGAAAAAACGGCTTCCGATATAGATGGAGATGGATTCTATTTTGTGTATTCTTCCCCAACAGGTCGTTGGAATAAAAGAGTTTTACTTAAATGAAGTAGACACAATGATTAGGTTATTCAATCGACAATTTTTATTTATTGCTATCATATTCTAACAAGTGAAATTTACAAAATTTAAAAAATCCCCATTGATTTTTGTAAACTAAGCTAAAAAATGTTCTCAATCAAGTCGGTTCGACCGTTTAAGGGCTACGATGTCACTGAGGAACGCACACGGACGCACACATAAACACTTTAAACTTATAACACTCCTTCTTTAATCAATATCAAAGTGATGGTCAAGGACATCAGATGAGATGAAAAGGATACTTAGAGAGCTATCATTTTTTTGGGACAAATTTTTGGAAATATTTGAGTTGACATTATTCTTTTGAACTATTGTTTTGAATTACCTACTTATTTTAGCATTTCAATTTTCCAAATAAATTGAGCCATGTTTTAAAATTATATGTCATGCCTTTTCCAAATTGAATCGATTTTGAAGAACATCGCCATTTTTTTTATTTTTTCGGGTACAAAACCCTAAGCTTGCGAATTTAGCTAAAAACACTTTCCGTTAAATTACCTTTCAAATGAAACCAAAAAAATTAAAATCGGTTCATCCTATTAGGCACTACGATGCCAAAGATGGACAAACACACGGACACACACACATAGCGGTCAAACTTATAACACCCCGTTTTTTAGTTCAGGGGTTAAAAATAGAAGCGACCTCACGTTTTCATGTACCTATCAAAATTAAAAAAGTTTAAATTGGCCAGAATAACATTATACTCTGTTAAGTTTTTTTTCGAACTTTATTAGATATTCCAATCTATATTCGAAATTCGAAAAAGATGATAAATTTTTAATTGTACATCTAATCCTATCATATTAAAACTCCTTAGATGTCAGTGATAGCTAGGATAGAAAGAATATTCATTCCAGTTTCAAAACTTTAATTAAAACTGCGAAAATCTAGGTGTGTAAAATTTTGTCATGTCACCGCTTTACATTTTTGGTTTTTTTGTTTTTTAAGAGTAAAATTAAAAAATGTTCACACAATATTCTGTTGTTCTTTTCTTTAACACAGTTGCTATTTCTAATGGTATCTAGAGTAGTTTTTATGCCTTGTACCTGAAAATCAATCCAATTGAAAAACAAGACGAACTTTCTTTGTGGAGAATTTAATGACCTCTAATTTATACGATTTCATTGCTTTACTTTCCGTCTCTTGAAAGTTTCCTTTAAGTCTCTTGAAATGCAACAGTAAAAAAAGTAAAACCAAACAATTGATTGAGTTAATTGCTGAAATACACTGTGTAGAAAGTGTTGAATGTCAGTGTTTGACTAAACGGGCGGCCCGATTTTGATGAAATTTTGTGTATGTGTTCAAGTTAATCAGATAATGGTTTAAGTTCACGCAACTGTTAAGGTCCACAACAACTGTTTTTGAGGATTCCCCAGCAAAAAAAATTAAATTTCATTAAAACGTGGAAGTGCAAATAAATCATATATCTATATATATAAGAATTCAAGCTGACTGATCGATCAACGCACAGCTCAAACCGCTGACGAAAGCTAGCACTAAGAAGTGATTTTTGGTCAAATGAAACCGATTTTTGTACCCCTTGGATAAAATCGAGAAAATCACAAAACAAAAATTTGTTTTGGAATTTGATGAAACTCGGTGGATGGGATAATTTGATCCAAAAAGTATTAAAATCAGGTTAATTTAATGATTGGATGCAAAGTTGCTGAGATATCGCTTATTTTGGATCGTTTTTAGACCGTATCTCAAAAACTATTTCACCCGATTTTTGTACTTTTTAGGTCAAAATTACCTTATATACTGAGTTTTATCGAAATTGGAGATACAAAAATTTCTCGATTTTTTGTAATTTTTTTAGGGGGACCTCTTTGATAAAATCGAGAAAATCGCAAGAAAAATTTTGTTTTGGAAATTGATGAAACTCGGTGGATGGGGTAATTTTGATCCAAAAAGTATAAAAATCCGGTTAATTTAATAATTTAATTCAGAGTTTTTGAAAGATCGCAATATTTGGATCGATTTTAGTCCGTATCTCAAAAACTATTCGACTAGTCGTCAAATGGGTTTCTGCAGTCAATAACATACACGGTGTATGCATATAAATCTCGCTTCTGTTCGACGTAAAAATACCACTTAAGTACATCAAAACTCAAAACAATTTTCGTCTTTTGTAGAACTAAAGCCATGCTTTGATAACATATGTGTATATATTACATACATACATACATACATCTATATACATAAAATGTAAATATCATACACAATGTATATCAAAACAGAAGTAATCATAATAATAACAATCATTATAATCGTATATAAAAAGCATTTTATTTTTACTACCAACAATCATATCCATATTCTTGTGTTATCACCATTATCTACCCACCACTACCACACTACCACTCTGAGTACTCAGTTCGTTGTACACTATATGTAATATAACTACCATTGAGACAAGCCGTTGTGAACATGAACCATGTCCAGCGATTATAACTTTCTGATTCAGTAAATTACATTTTACATTCATGTTTAACTTATTTGCTACAACTCTGTGCATTATTAAAATACGGGAAATTCCATAATACTAAATTAAAAACACACCCGTCGGTATGCCTATATATGTATGGCAGCGGGATCGATTTCCGCCGTCGCAAAAAAAATTAATTTAATTTATGGTTGTGATGGGTTAGTGTAGTGTATGGTATATGCCTGAAGTAAGTGCACTCAGCCTCTCGAAATAACTGAGGAGGATATAATTTCATTTATCAAGGAAAGTTGGTAAAACACATATATGGTATCACAATGGGCTCTGTAATAGCCTTGTGGTTATTATAAATTATATATCATTAGTATTTTTCTAAGAAACCGAGAAAGTTTTCTGTATAATCCACATCCCTTTCTACTATAATTTAAAATAAATGAATTGCAACGCGTGAGAAAATTTTTTTACACATGTACACTTTTACGAAACCGGCATTCGCCCAAACACAAATGCGGACATACCTTTTATTTAAATATTATTTTCACATTCTAGAAAACATAAAACATTAAGGTTTTATTTTGGCTCTAATTTTCGAGGTAAAAATAATAATTTTCTATCAGAAAATAAAGAAGAATCATCATATCATGATACGACCTTTTGCTCTATAATCATATCCATTTTGAATCCGAATTAATATTCTTAATGCATAAACAAATATGCGGTACGGTTTTTTTAGAAATTATTTTGATTATTTAAAAGCGAGTAGTGGAGTGAAGAAAGTTTATAGTATAAAAAAATGAAATGAAAACTTGCTATGTACACGCCATTTAACTTCTATGTACAAACCAAAATTTTATTCTATAAACCAGATATAAGTGTCTAGTTTAACACCCAGCTTCAGTGTATAATTTAGGGTCCTATGTTCTTTTAGAGTTTTATGATCATATTTTTATTAAACACTAATTAGTGGTTAGTTTCAAATAATCAAAAATAATCAATACCATTTAAAAAAGTTCTTAAGATGTGCATCTATTGCTGTTTCATTTAGTCATTTACATGAACCGACTACCGATGTTACGAAAAGAAAAGTGAAACTATGATTGTATTTGGCAAAAATCGAGCATTCATGGTCAATATTTCTAGCATACAGCAATGTGGTCCAATTTAAAATAACAGCATGGGTAATTTTCTAGTTACTATTTACTCTTTTAATTTTCGAAATAACCGTAAAAAACTTACGGTCATTTTAATAAACTTTAGTTTATTTATATTTTTAAGTTCCCAGTAAAGGAAGCTGTAATGGATCCAATTTCCGAAATCGAAATTTTCAACATCTTAGCGTTTCATGATCAGGGCAAGGCATTAACACGAATGTGTAGAAGAAGTGTGTGTGTGATAAAGCGCGAAAAAAGCGGTATCGCTTTCGTTGAGGTGTCAATCGAAGCGTATTAACGGCAACATGACCCGAAATGAATTTTGTAAAATTCGGTCGAGTCGATCCAACTTTTTTTGTTAGTTTTTGTAACTCTTTGTTATACTGGGAAGTTATTCGTGTGGACCTTAAGAATCGCACCAGAGCCACCCCACGGCATGTTGATATATATATAATAGTGCCCGACGTACTTTAATTCAACTCACAACTCAATATAAATCAATATCGACAGTTTTATGGATATAAATCATCTTCGATAACTTTAATATACTATGATCTAAAACGTATGAAGAAAAAAAGGCTAATTTTATTTGCATGCATCGTATGGCATACTTAATACATTAAAGCATCTGTATATAGATGTGAAAATCATTTCTAAAATAATAAACCTTCTTCTTTGCTAAGTACTATATCGTTTATAATAAAACCCTGAAAACTACATCGTGCCTTGAGTAGGAATTTAAAAATTCAAAGAAAATATTTCCCAAAAGCAACGTTAATAATCATCCTAATAATCAAAATGATTTTTTTCTAGTTACTTCCAAGGAATTAAAATGAAATATTACGAATCGATTAAAGTGAAACTTACTTTTGTATCACTTTTGCCCAAAAGTATTTTATAATCCAACTTTTATATATATATTTTAATAGATCCAAGTGTTAATTGATGCAAATACTGTCTGTCCGGTCATTGGTAGATTCAGTGGGGTTATATTGCACAAAATAGGTATGCTAAATCCGATTTATAATATCTAGTCAGAAGAAAAAAAAATATTTTCCTTCATGTCTAAATTAAACGAAATAAAAACAAGTGAAAACAAATAATTGACTGAGTTAATTGTTGAAATACCATGTGTAAACAGTGTTGATTACTCTGTCACATTACACATACATACATGTCATACATATATAACTGATATTCCAATATAATACATACTTTACAATTTGCACTTAATTTGCGCTCTCACGGGTAAACAGTGATGTTTACGAAAAAATGTTTGAAATAAAAGTTGTTTATTTTTTTATAAAGGACATTTTTTACATTTAAACATATGTTTAATCTCGAACGGTTTACAAGATGGGTCCTAAGGACCCAAGACTCAGTTCCGAAAAAAATGTTGAGAACAAAAGTTGTATATTTTTTAATGAGACACATTTTGTTTACTTAAACTTTGGATCTATGTCTAACTGTTTACCAGATGGGTACCACGGACCTTAGACCTATGTTGCTCATTTACGAATTCGACCTCACTTTTTACGTCCTGAGTACGCTGTAAAATTTTCAGCTTGATATCTTTTTTCGTTTTTGAGTTATCGTGTTGACAGACGGACGGACGGACGACAGACAGGCGACAGACAGACAGACAGACAATCGGAAATAGACTAATTTAGTGATTTTATGAACACCTATACCAAAATTAAGTTCATACTATTTTTAAGCGTTACAAACTTGGGACTAAACTTAGTATACCTTGATATATTTCATATACATGGTATAAAAACTTGGCACTAAACTTATTATACCTTGGTATATTTCATATACATGGTATAAAAAGTCAAGACATAAAGCTTTTTGATATTTAACCCATATAGTTGTCGGATTTCGGATTCTTTAAGACATCTAAAGTAAAATATTCCTTTTCAATAGGAATGACATACGTAGACAATCTTTTGCCTAAAAATATAACACGCACACACATATACACACATAATTTCATTTTATGGGAGGAAATGACCATTTCTTCTAAAAAACTAAGTTTTATTATAAATATGAACAGCATCCGTCTATTATGTAGACCATGTAAATGTCAGTTATTTTTTGAAATGGGTAAATAAATTTATTAAATTGAACTCAAATTGAACGTTACAGTTTTTTGAAAGAACATTTGAAAAAATTGACTTGTGTGCCTCACAACCACTTTATACAAACATATAAGTACTTTTTAACCGACTTCCAAAAAGGAGAAGGTTCTCAATTCGACTGTATTTAAAAGCTGGTGCTTTCCGTGTGGTTCCATTTCAATTTGATCCAGTTCGTCGAATGCCATCCATTAAAAACCTTAGTCTGAAATTGCATGAAGTCCGTGCGCAACAAATGAACGAATATCTCAATATGACGCCAACCGATCACGATGATTCTTCTTTTAGGGACAAATTAGCTAGTGTACTTCAGATTCACTAAAAATCACAAAATAAAAAAACCGGCTTCAAAAAACAAGTTTATATGCACTAAAAAGTAAAAAAATAACGATAATATGATGTTAGTACAATTATTGTTATTTTTGGAGTCAGCAAAGTTAATGTAGCGAACAGTTTTGTCACAGTTGTTTCCTTGGCTGACAATTGCTCAAAAAAATAACAATAGTAATAAGAACATCATATTATCGTTATTTTTTTACCTTTAAGAGCATATTAATTTGTTTTTTGAAGTCGGTTTTTTTTTTTTTTTTTGTTAAAACTTTTTTATTCACATCAAATTGCATATCAAATTTATTTTTACGCTGTTAAACTGAAATAAAATATACGTAAAATTTAATGTATTTGTAAAAAAACAATTTTCGTACATAATCACATAAGAAATTAAAAAATCATATTTGTCAACTACTGCCTGAACAAGTTACAAAATATTAAACAAACCTTGCAAAGTTTTGAAGATTAAAATCTTATCTTATCTTATATATTTAAACGAGCAATTCTTGTATATATATAAATATATATATATATATATATATATATATATATATATATATATATATATATATATATATATCAACGATCTTGGAAATGGCTCCAACGATTTTCATGAAAATGAGTATGTAGGGGTTTTTTGGGGCGATAAGTCGATCTAGCTAGGTTTCATTTATCAGAAATGTCGTTTTATCCGTCTTTTCATGAAAAATTCATCAGACATCTATTGGTGTATAACGTAGTTAATGAAATACAATGCAAATTATAACATAACAAAAAGGAGGCGTTTGAGTAGTCTAAAGTGAAAAATATGACTCTTGCTGACATCTATTGGCGAATAACCGAGCAAAGCTCGGTCATCCAGATATTGCTAAAATAATGGATGTAACTAGCTGTAGATGCTTAAATAATGCATTTCTATTGTGAGCTTATTGTGTCTGTTCAACGAGTCGGTGACAATCCTGGATATTCGGTATCAATCACAATAATTCCTTGAGATTCAATTCTTTGCTAATAGTCAGGAATTTTTTTAACCTTTTACTCAATAAGTTTAACTTATTGAGGCTAGACTACTGTAGGAACTGCCACAGTGGTGAGGGGGAGGAGACAATGTCTCATATTCTCTGCCACTGCCCAGCTCTTGCTATGAGAAGATATACTTGAGCCAGCCTCTCTTTGACGACCTCTCTGACGTAAAGTCCGTCGAAGTTAAAGCACTCCCGCTGTTCTTAAACAGCTCCAAATGGTTCATGGAGTAGTGTCCGCGGACGAGCTATCCCTTTTTCGGTATCCCAACGAACCCTGTGGTCTAAGTGTGTCCCACCCTAGGACAGCCACTTCTAACCTGGGGCTAAAATACATTGTTTCAATTTTAATCAAGACTTACCTAGACTTGAAGCTAACAGCCTGTATATATTTGTTGACACAAATAAAACGAACACAAGAATTTAACACAAAGTAAATTTACAAAAATATATATGTTATATTAATAATAGATACAAATACCATCCCGGAAATAAGAAAAACCAATTAGTGTGAAGAATAAGTGAAAATTCTGACATTTTCTCTTAATTATCATTTAGATACGAGATGGAAAGAAATAAAGACGTGCTCTATAATATCTTATTTATTTATGAAAATTTGGGTTATATAGATATATATTATATGTATTTATTTATAGCACATTTCCTTTCTTTCTAAACGACATACATTTTTCAAGTTAAACCATTGTAATTCATTCATGCACTAAATTTGGGTGGGCACCAATAAAAACCTTTCTTTTGTTTATTTTTTTCACGGCTATTAATTAATTTGATAGCCTTTTTGTAATTCATTTATCTTAAATAATGTTGGATAGTTATTTTGTAAATGGTAGGTAGACACATGTTGAAGATTTTGGGTTTTAAAAGCACATTTTTTTTGTATCCTAAGGAGATTATGACTGTAAAACAAATCTGGAGAATTGAAAACTAAACCATTTTTGTAACCAAATCATTAAAAATCAATAATGTTTTGTGTGACCAACAAACTGTAACACACTCTTAGTACCATTAATTCCAATCGAAATAGTTTAAAATTGATCCAGAAGAATAAATGCATATCGAGCGATAGTATTACCTCAAATTTATTATTACCTAAAAAGCTTCAATACCTTTCCGCTGATATAACGTGTTTTACCACTTTTCCGCTGATAATTTCATTTATCATCGTCTCAATTATTTTCAGAGGCTAAGTATACCTCCTTCATGCATATACCATGTACTACACCAGTTCATCACTTCTAGAAATTAAAATAATTTTTATTGTGGCAGGGGGAATCGAACCCGCTACCCTAGGCATATCGCGAACGGAATTGATTACGCGTTAACCATTTGAGATACTAGAGTCGTTATAACGATTATGTATTTTAAAGTTTAACCATACTTTTCGAATTATTCGAAAAGAACTGATTTCTGGAAGTTAATGTTCCATTTTTTCCGGACGATTTATGATACACGGTCATTTAATTTAATATTTTAAATATTAACAACTACCTAAAACCAATTTTTTATCTTCTTCAGGGAATTTTTCAAGGTATTATTTGATTCAAGTTCAAGGTATTATTTGATTCTATTATCTGTCCTCTATCTAAATAGGTTTTAAGTAAGATCTATGTATTACAAATTTGCATTTAAAAAAGCAACCTTCGATTAGGAAGAGTGTATTCAAATTTAAATTTTAATTTGATTTCTTACGCTAGTTTTGAATTTTGGTACATCTTATTTTGAAAGTTCATTCTGATAATACTTAACATTATGCTTCAATAATCATTTTAACACAATTAAACAGCATAGACAGATAAGTAGAAAAGCAATTGATCACAAAATTTTGTCTCTCAAAAAGGTCATTCAAAATGAAATACTTTTTATTGTTGTCAAATCATAATTTTCCTTAATTTTGCTCTTTGCCAGGAAAGTATCAAAAAAATACTAATATTACTACCTTTTTTTACTTACCTACAAGCTCTATCCCTTAGCTGAAGAGTCCAATAGTTTAACTTTGAATGATGAATTTCATACTAGTGGTAAGCCGTATGACTTGGTATTATTTATCCAATTAAATGAATAGCTCTAGCTATATTGATTTGCGTAAATATTTTCAAACGACTATAGTGTAAAATTACTTTATAGTTTGGAATGTTTTATTATCAAATAAATACAGTTTAGTTAAAATTTATTTAATTAAAAATTGGAATAAAAAATAGACGTAAAAACTGACATCGAGACAATATGTTTTCGTCAATTTAAATAAATTATTTTAAACCACGAATTTTTTTTATATTTGTTTATTGTTTTAATGTATATTTTTATACCATGTATATATGAAATATACATAGTATATTAAGTTTAGTCCCAAGCTTAATAATATTGATGCTACGAAAAAAGTTTTGGTATAGGTGTTCATAGAATTATCTAATTAGTCCATTTTCGGTTGACCGTCTGTCCGTCCGCCCGTCCGTCTGTGAACACGATAGTTCAAAAACGAAAAAAGATATCAAGCTGAAACAGCTCACTCAGGACGTAAAAAGTGAGGTCGAGTCCGTAAATAAGCAACATAGGTCAATTGGGTCCGTAGGACCCATCTAGTAAACCGTTAGAGATAGTAAACAATGTTTCTTATCAAAAAATAAACAACTTTTGTTTGAAACATTTTTTTTGTAAACATCACCGTTTACTCACGAGGGCACACATTAGTTGCAAATTTTATAGTATGTATTAATATGGGTTATCAGTTATGTATGCGTGCCATGTATAGGTGTATGTGTAATATGATAAAGTAATCAACACTGTCTATACATGGTATTTCAACAATTTACTCAGTCAATTGTTTGTTTTCACTTGTTTTATATGAATATCGTCTACGTCAGTAGTCTATTTGATTTAAATTTATGTATATAATATATCATTTTCACTGGCCATATTTTTTTGGTGTAAAATTAATGTCCTTGTGATATATTTTCTAATTTTTTGTTGTTCATATAAAAAAATTTAAGCATTTAGTATATGATTATAATGGAGTATTTATTTCAGCATATTTATTCATATTGTTTTCGTTTTTATTATTAATGGATTGCTAAAAGTAATTTTGATAAATGGAAAGTAAAAAATACTCTGCAAAATAAATGTGAAAGATAAGAAACCCTATTAAAAGCAAACAAGATGTTTTGTAACCAAACTTTTGACGGTTTTACTTTTGTTTAGAATGGAATAAAAAGAAAATCTAAGAGAATTGTTGGAAAAATCTGGGAAACAGGAAAATTTTGTGTTAAATGTTATCAATAAATAATTAGGCATTTAATAATAGAAAATATATTCAAAATTGGCGAAATTTATATGTTAAAATAATAATTGCACATCAGTTAATAAAAATAAATAAATGAAATATGAAATGGATAATAAATGGAAGGAAATAACGGACTGACATATATTCAGAAACACGTTCAAAAATAGGAAATTACTCGCCTTCATACTCTCTTTCATATTTTGTCGATACTTTTTCCAAATATTTCTGCAAAATGGTTTATGATAGTTTATACGATCATGTCGTGGCTCTCTCACTTTCTTATACTTACAACACATGGGAAATTTTACGATTACTCAATCGATTATAGTGAAAAAATTATAATACTTGAGTTCAAGGATTATTTTTAGTTCAAGGATTTGGTTATTGACGTTTTGTGGAATTGGATCTGATAGACTAAGTTTGACTACCGAAATGATTCCACCTTGATGACATTCGTACTATTTCTCAATAAACTAATAAATCATTCATTGTTTATGTTTCACTCACTTATATACCTAAATTAAAAAGCTTAAAAAACTTTAGGAAATTTGCATGCTTTTGTTTGGAAATTTCACGAAACTGCTGTAACTATATCTAAAGTTGTAATTTCACAATAAGAATACTGTGTCACTAAACCTGTAAAAAAGGTATAAAACAAAAAATTATAATTTTGCGGTGAGCTGTTGACTTAGACAACGAACCTAAACTAAGAGGTTTGACTTAATTATACAAAGAAATATTTGGACTAAGGCGTTTTTAAAACGATTTGTTAAAACACAATGATATTGGAACGGAGGATCAGATTTTCTTAAAACAAAGCAATAAATACTCTCGATCAAATCACCTTTCAAACAAGCAATCAAAAAATTCAAAAGCGGGCCATCCATTTAGAAGACTTGATTTTGTTTCCCTGACATATACGTGTGTTTATCGTATACTAGTAATGCATATTTGATAGATAAAAATTTGTTCCCAAGGCTGAACTGACAAGTAACAAATTGTCATGTAAGATGTAATACTCTCACTTGACATAGACGTGAAAGAAGTAGTATATACACAATCAGTGAATTGGATAATTAAATTTTAACTTGATTTTCTTTACAGTTTTTTAATTTTATTTTTGATAGTTTTATCATTTATTAAGAAATGATTAATGTTTTTTAAATGTTCAGATTTGTAAATAAAAAAAAAAGCTTTCAATGGTTTATCAATGTATAAATTCTTCTAGTGTAGACTATAAAAAAACTAATCAATATGCTAGAATTGTTACATATTCTATTTTTTGCTTACACATGGATGTATACTTGAGTTGTTTTATCGAAGCCAACATTTAAAAAAACACACTCCATTTCCTTCGGAAATTGGCTAAAAAGCAATGAATGTGATGAATTTTCGAAAGAAATAGCACATTTTTTGATTACATAATATTGGAAACGCAGAAAAAGAGACCAAGAATCAACATAGATGTGAATTATGGTACGAAATTTTTTGTAGTAATGACTGTTGATTTTACCAATATTACGTCACCAAAATGGATGACAGCGTTTTTGACAGAATAAACAAGGTTTAAAATTTAATTTAATTTCATGTCTAGCAAACGTGTTAATTTTGCCAAAATATAATTTATTGTGGCTTTTTATTAGGAAAATCAACATTTTGAAGTACTTTTTCAAACATAGTAGAATACCCTATTTCAAGTAACATAACGGTTCAAAAATGGACTACTCATCTGGGACAGTCAGTATTCCATCCATATACATTGGCCGTTCATAAACCATAATGATAATGCACACATATCTATGCAATATCTACTATCTCTGTTTTTAGAAATATAATTTAAAAGAAAAAATTACATTGTTTAGGATTTTTATTTTGTCAATTTTATTGTTTCCATTTATCTAAGGACATAAAGATCACATAAACAAATTGTATATTTTAAAAAATAGAAATAAAAATATTATATACATATTGTGTAAAGAAAGACAAAGAAACCAAATAAAAATGATCTGTACAATCATATGTACAAGGTGTATGAAGAAGAAGGAACTGTTCAGAATAACCATTCCAACAGGAAGTTAATCAAAAAACAAAAGTTTTTCGAGCGGCTTTTTTCTGTCAAGATATGTCTTTCACAATGTTGATAACACAATAACATCGACAATCAGTGAGTTAAAAGGCTAAAATGCTTTCTACAACCGAACAGTAGCTTTAAAAAAAATGGCACAAATTACTTTTAAATAAGAGGGAGGATAGAAATATGTTGTAAAATAATTATTACATCTTCTTACGACCCTTCTAAAACTACTTTTTTTTAAACATTTATTGCTTTAAAAATTATTGACTGGGGAAGTAAATGGGAAAACACCCGGTTTATATGGACTTATACAGTATGTTTAAAATATTTTTTAAAATGTTCAATCTTTAATATTATTTCCCCAGTCTGTTATTCTGCCATATAATTCTTATTCCTTTACTTATCGATTTCCATGAATTGACCCTAATATTATATATAAATCTTATCGTACTGGCTAATGACGAAAAATTGACTCACGGTCTAAAAATGTACCACATAGGAAAAAACAGGGCAGATAAAAGAGATATATATATATATATATATATATATATATATATATATATATATATATATATATATATATATATATATATATATATATAAGAATATAAGCTGACTGATCGATCAATGCACAGCTTAACCGCTGGGTCTAGAAGCCTGAAATTTTGTACACACTTAAGGAACAAGTAACGTAAGTGAGAACTAAGAAGGGATTTTTGGAAATTCATCTCCTAAGGGGAACAAAAACTAATCGACCTTATCTCTAAACTATTCGACCAGTCAAGAAATGCATCCGATTGTTGTACTTTTTTTGTCAAAATTACCTTAAATACTGAGTTTTATCGTAATTGGAGATATAACTAATTTCTCGATTTTTGCAATTTTTTTAAGGTTAATGTAATGGTTGGATGCAGAGTTTCAGAGATATCGAATATGTGGATCGATTTTAGTCCGTATCTCAAAAACTATTCAACCAGTCATCAAATGCACCCGATTTTTATACATTTTTATATATAAAATTACCTTATATTCTGAGTTTTATCAAAATTGGAGATTAAAAGATTTCTCGTTTTTTTTTTTTTAATTTTTTTAAGGGCTATGTACTCTTTTAAAAAATCGAGAAAATCGCCAAAAAAATTTGGTTTTGGAATTTAATGAAACTCAGATATTCTTTGTTTTAAAACGAGAAATTGCCCAGCATAGCGGGCGGGTATCTGCTAGTCTGTAATAAAATTGCCTATAAATAAAAATAAAGTAACTTACAGTTAATCCAGGGAATAATCAATAAATATTGACCGAACCTCGGAAAAATTCCTGGAGAGCTTGATTTTTGTATGAGCCTTCTATTTGTGGTTCTAATCAAAATCCTAAAAGTCCCCATCGATCGGTATTGATTCAATTGTATCCCTCATCTTCTACGTACCCGACGAATATATTAAGGTAATCCATTCACAATTAATTTACTAAGAGTGTAGTAGAGATTTACTGAGCACATTTCAAATTGGATGATGAACGTCCGTATACTTTAAGAATAACTTTACCATACCTAAAAAATGAATTTTGCTTGAATGGAAAATTCGGAAAAATTTTTCGAAATCATACTGTATATTTGCTACAAAATGTAAAAAATTATATATCACAGTCGATCTAGATATTTTGTTTAGTTATCCCACTGGACAGTTGAAATTGTATTGAGACTTGTGTGTCCTGGATCATCAACATGTATACAGGCATGCGAATATAAAAAAAAAAATTGTAAAATACAAAACACAACGATGAAAACGTGGAAGAATGACCTGTGTGTGCAGTTTGTTACAGTGTAACTCCGGGAGTTTTGTTGTTGAACTATTGGTTGCAATGCTCCCTGTCTGTTACGATACGATGTATAGTTATATATGTATTTGTTGTTTATTACATAGCTGATACGTGATTGGAACAGCTTTGTACATAAAGACTTTTTTTTTATCTGTAATGTTGGTTAACTCTATTGTCAATGTAGTTATCACGAAGTATTTTTTCAGTTTTTATCCATCCATCTTAGATTGAAGGTAATGTATTTAACGTGCTTACAACGTTTCTTTTCTATTGTCTTTGGGGATTCCGGTGTAGCACAGGTGAAAATTGTAGGAAGTTTACAAATCACAACAAGAGTATTGTACCTTGATAATAACTTAGCTTGAATGACTATTAAAAAAAATTTCTTAACCTGCCAGCACTCGCGTTATGAGAATTTGGCTCAGGCTAGATTTAAAGCATAAATAATTTTTATTTTTCAAATGGTACATGTGGTTGAAACTTTTTCTATCTACATATTTTATTTTCTAATTATAATAATCAAACCCTATTGAAGAAATATACTATGGTATACTTATTTTAGTCTTAAGTTTGTAACGCTTAGAAATATTGATGCAGTAAACTCAATTTATGGGTGTTCATAAAATCATCTAATTAGGCTATTGACGTTTATCAGTGTGCACGATAACTCAATACCGTGGACACGATAACTCAAAAACGAAATGAGATATTAAGGAGAATTTTTTTTCTAAATAAATATCTTTGTTTTCCCGTAAGGGCCCAAAGGTAAAACTAAAGTTTCCATTTTCTAAAAAACCATAAAAGAAAGAAATTTGAAAATCTGTAAATAGCTTTAAATAATGGGTCTACTGCTTCTAATTTCACATGAATTGATATCCATTGTATAATTTTTTTTTTTATACAAGCACTAATATTTAACTTTGTCTATATTTAACTTAATTTCGGGCACTAGTATGAGATGAAAGGGAGTTTAACTAAGGCAGATGATGCTTAAAGAAAACAAACCAAGTTTGTTGGATAAACATTTTATCTTTTCTGTTGTTAGAAATAAATTCGAGGTGTCTAAAAGAGTCCAAGATTCTTTTTTTTGTATTTTAGTTACTATTTATTTTAAGAGAAATTTTCTACAGTCGTTGTACTGCTCAATGAACCATGCTACACTATAACTGTTTTTAGATAGACAGGAAATAATTATGATTATATGATACTCCAATTCGTGAATATTTCATGCTTTATCCAACGAGCCAGTTAATATTGTTATATCACGTCACTTCTGAATCACTATTTAAAAGTAATAAATACTAACTTAACTTCATAGATTTAAAATTTAATGGTCGTACTATATTCACTATTTCGATGTCTTCTCTGCGAGTTTGATATATTCATTTAGTTGAGTTGTTGTTGTTGTTGTTTTAGAGTTACAATCTAGATAGTTCGTTCGTCGTTATACATGTTGCTTTTGCTTGCTTGCTTGCTTGAGCTAGGACTGCAGAGATGAGAATGTTTTACAATAAATTACAGAATCAAGATTACTTGTTCACATTATTGTTCAAGAGAGAACTCAGTAGGAGTAGTTTAGTTATTTATATGTAAAATGTGGACAATTTGAATTTAACATTGTTTAACTTGCATGTTCATACAGTTCAACTTTAAATACAGATAAATGAGGAAAGCTTAACTTACTGTTGTTTATTAAAAACCTAACTGGTGTGAATGAGATTATTAACCTTTTTTACAAATGATTTATTGTGTTTGGTGTTAATTAAAAAAATATGTTTGAATCAACACAATAGATATAACTAGATTTATTTCATTATGTCATTCTTAAATGACATCGAAGCGATTTTAATGTATCGAACTTTTTAAAGAGCATAATGTACCTACAAAAACGATATGCATCCAATATTTAATTTATATAGATAACTGAATCGCATAATATTTACTCACAAATATTGATACTCACAAACTGAATCGCATGATATTTACTGCTATCTGAAGACCTTAAATTCAACCATCAACTACTTTTGCCTCAATAACACAAAATACTTTTGGCTAATAATTCGTGATGTGTCTTCTCTTAGGTCGTTAGCTTGGAACGCGAGCCAAAGGGACAGATTTCCGTAATGAGAGATATAGTTAAAATAGTTATTAGTATCTTTTTTATTACTAATTAATTGTAACGAGATTGTTTCTTTCAACTGGTAGGTACACAATGTTGGGACAGCTAAATACATCTTATTAAACCAATTTTCTACTGCGTTCGTTGAAATTGCGTTCTGGTTTGGGGGGGGGGGGGTTTATAAAATTAAAAAAATAAACTAATCACATTAATCAAAACATATTATTCCATTCAAAGTTTGTTGTTTTATAGTTTTACCATCGATACTAGAATATATTCTAAATTCATTGGTATATGTGACGGTATATAAGGTTGAACTTTACCCATCTGATTTCCAGATGAGTCATATTTTTTATGAAATTTTATTGATTTTTAAACACTCCTATCATTGATTTTCTACCGGAAAGTGTTCATGGCTATTTTTTATTAAATAATTTTTAATCATTTTTACCATGCTTTTTGCAGGCAAGCCTATCTGCCTATACTGACTGAAGTGTTCATATGGTATGAACAGATTAATATCGATCTGATAACTAATTGAAAATGGTATCAGAAGAAATAATTTAATTACGAAAATACTGGTATAGGCTTGTCTGCAAAAACTTGATTAAAATTAATTTAATTCAAAATAGCCATGAGCACTTTTCGATAGAAAATAAATGATAGGAGTGTTTAAAATTGAAAGCGTCCATGTAAGCGTGTATAAGATTTCTCGAAACTTCTTTCCCTTCTCACGTAAGATTCAATCTCGTTTAGCCAATAATAAAACTTTGATAGAAAAGTTAACAATAAAACTCACAGTTTGACATAAATTAAAGATATTTATTCTTTAGCAGATAATTTAATTCTTATTTCTCATTTCAACTCATAATATCTTATGTAATAATGGCTTTCGCCTCCCTTCCTCAGCATAAGCGCATGTAAAGATTTTTTTCCTCCCCTCGAAAATGCTTACGTAATTAATGAATGGCTCCTTATAAAACTATTTTCTACTTTACTGAATAGCTGCTTATATATCTCTTGTATATTACGTTCGTTTTCTGATCACTAGCACCAAAATAAAAACATATAACAAATGAATAGGTTTAACTATATGCTATGTAGATTATTTATTTAATTATGTAGTTTAACAATAATTGTAATATACAAGTACATGCGTCCTAAACATACTTAACTTCACATTAATACATTTAAAACGGCAACAGTTTTCATACGAAAGGAAGTAAATTTTTTTTAAATACATGCATTGGTTGCAAAATTATTGGACCATAAATTAAGCGAATCATAAATCATAATAAAAAAACTTCAAAAAGTAAAGAATACAAATGCACTAGAAAGTAAAAAAATAACGATAATATAATGTAGTTATAATTATTGTTATTTTTGGAGTCGGTGCCACCCAAAGTTAGTGTAGAAAATTATTCTGTCATAGTTATTTCCTTGACTGACACTTATTGTCGCTAAAAAAAGAATCATCGAAAATGATTGGCGTGATATTGAGTTATTCGTCCATTTGTCGCGCATGTTTAACCATGCATTATGTAATACTTAATACCAATTTGACCTATATGGTTTTCTCATAGATGCCATTGTCAGAACTTGGCCAAATTGAAATAGGACCACACGGGAGCACCAGTCTTCAAATAGAAAAAGATTCATTAAAATCGGTTTACCAAGTCAAAAGTTCTGAGGTAACAAACATAAAAAAAAAAAAGTTGAATTGAGAACCTCCTCCATTTTTGTTTGAAGTCTGTTGAAAAGAAGCAGATATTCAGAGAGGGAGTGCTTTAATTAATAAAAAAGTGAATAGCGAGGACTCAAGCTACGTTTCCTCTGAGAGTGGTAGCGCTATTAAATGGTGGTATTATATTCCCAAAAATATTTTTTTTCTTCCATAATTTTAACACTGTATCTAGAAAAAATAGCTTTCACGGCTCTAAGTGTATTATGAAATTGTTATTATTTGAATGATGTCTACCGTTTGATGAAGTCATGGTGTTATATCTTGGACCATCCATTATGCAAAACACCATAGTCGAAAATATTAAATTTATTGATGTAGTTGGGGATAAATTTAATTAAATTTTATTATTTCTTTTTTCTTACTATTTTTCTATCATGATTAATCATATTTCACAATCTAACTCAAATTTCTACGAATCGTGTAAGGTGAATTTTCTATTAAATAACAATTTTTAGTTTTATCTTAGTGCAGAAGCTCGACTTTCATCATAAATGTTTGTTTTGATTTATTTAAAAGCTTTTTTATTCCATGCATTTTTTAAATCAGTAAATCATATACATCATATGATAAATATACAGGCTGTTTTTACAAATATTAGATACGGTATATATCACATATTTTCTACAGAAAATATACAGGATGGTTATTTAACCTGACATTTACCAAAAAATTAAAAAATCAGATACACAAAGTTTTTTCAAACAAAAAAGGTGATCATTTGCATACCTCGATCGATCAATTTTAAATGCATATTTATTTTTAGGTAGAAAAGTTCTAAGTGGTTAATTTCATTTTTTCATGTGGAATCCTATATTTTTTGTAGGTGATTCGTATTTTATAAGAGAAATAGACAACTTTTATCAGAGAAAAAAAATTTCAATTCATATTTTTTGTGATCAAAGCAAAAAATAACAGATATTTCCATTAATCTTTGCTATGCAAGTATTGTTTTTTTTAAGGAGTGTTTTTTATTTCAACAAGAAATTATAGGGGTTTTCATTTTTCTTTCATAAATTTTTTGCTAATGTCAAGGTAAAATAGACTTTGTATATCTGTCACTCAAGCTCAGGTATATTTTTAATATTTTTGTAAGCATAATGTATATATTCGCGGTTCCTATCAGCATACATTTTTATTGATAAATATACCTTTTCAAATCGCTATATCGTTTAATAACTCTTATACTCACAGCTTTTGTTTTATCTAGGACCATTCTTATAAGGGGGGGGGGAGCAGATATTCATTTTTTGCTATTCCATTAGGACACATTAAAATTAATAATGCAAAAAAATTTTTATCCGACAACGTATAAATTGTAGGCTACGAGGGCGATCAAAAATATTCCAAACCTCGTGAAAAAAGTTGTAAGGCTAAGAATAATTCAGCCTACTTCTTTTTCTAGCGCTGTGTATGCTGATGGGGCACTCAGACTATAAAATAATGACATGAAACATATGTGTAGATTTTTTAAAAAGGATTAAACCCACACAGTACAAACTAACTGCAAAAAATATAAAAAATAAAAATACAATGAAAATATAAAATATAACAAATTTAAGTTTAGTTTTTATTTTTTATTTAAAGTTATCACTGTTTAACATTGCTGTATGGAAGTTTTCATAGTTGTACAGAATGTATGAAAAATTAGAAACACATTTTTACAGTCAAGCACATACTTTGAATACTTGGGTCGATCAAAGTGACTCAGCTGGTTAAAGCGGATCAAAATCCGTATGCGATATATGTTGGGTTGCGGATTCACTTCTCGCCTTGGAAACAAAAATTAATTTATATAGCTGCTAGTGCACACAGTAAGGAAGTAATTACAAGAAAATATATTTTTAACATGACAGAAAGCAAACATTTTTTTGATTAAAATAAAATAATTTATTCCTATAATTTAATTTCCATGCTGTCAAATTCCTATTTCCTTGAATTAAGTATTGAGTATTGACAGTCAAGAAATATTTACTTGTTATAAAAATATCAACAACTAAGAAAACGCATCTACTTCCATCTAGTTTTTCTAAATTTTTATACCATGTATATATGAAATATATCATAGTATTTTCAATTTAGTCCCAAGTTTGTAACGCTTAAAAATATTGACGCTACGAACAAAATTTTGGTATAGGTTTTCATAAAATCACCTAATTAGTCCATTTTCAAAACGAAAAATGGATATCAAGCTGAAATTTTTACAGTGCACTTAGGACTTAAAACGGGCGGTCAAGTTCGATAATGAGCAACATAGGTCAATTGGGTCTTGTAAACCGTTAAAGATAGAACAAAAGTTTAAATGTAAAAAATGTTCCTTATATAAAAATAGACAACCTTTGTTTGAACCATTTTTTTGTTAACATAACTGTTTACTCAGGAGGGCGCAAATTAGGTGCAAATTTTATAATTTGTATGTATGTGGCTCAGTGGCGGATTTAGAGATTTGCCGCCCGTAGGCTATTCAATTTTTGCCGCCTCTAAATTTTGATATCTTAGTTCACAATCATATCAATTATCTATCAATAAAATTGCAACTTTATGATTTGTGCTCCATTATCCTCATTACATCAACTTTTCCCGTATGGTTAGTATCATCGAGAACTATGGTACCGTGTTAGATCCTTGATTATTTTTACAGCAAAGATTTGGCGAACGTTGATAAATATTTATTATTACACTTACAGTTACAAAACAACACAATAAATATATCCTTTCTTAATTATTTGTTAGTATTATAATTCAAGTCAAATTATAAAAGCATTACAATACTATTTTGCGACACTTTGAATTCACAAAATCATTTATTATATCGTCGTACGAAATCTTGTTTATTAGCTCTGACTCTATGCACAAGAGAGCTAAAACGTTTAGCTTTTCTTGACTTAAAGTCGATCGGAGGTAGTTCTTTACTCTCTTCAAGCAAGAAAAGCTTCTTTCACCTGAACAATTTGTCGCTCAGCCAGACACTCTTGCTGAGTGGTCATCTCGTTTGTTTTGGCGTTACAACACAAATACGATGATCATTACATTATAATGATCATTACATTATAATCAAAAGCGTTTAGCAATTGTTTATGCAGAGATTTTGAGATATTTATTATTTAACACTGTATATAGGACTATATTTCGGTTTTTGTTGAATATTTTAATTCCTCTATAATTTTTGAAATTCGTATTTTGTGTGTGTATTATAATTTTTTCTAAATTTTGTCAATCGAAATAAAAAATTTATGAACTAAATTTGCCGCCCCTTAAAATTTGCCGCCCTAGGCTCCAGCCTACTCAGCCTGCTGGTAAATCCGCCACTGATGTGGCTATGTAAGAGTGGATATCTTTCTTTACTTACGAGTAGTCAAAAGACAAACGATAGCGTAATCGACACTGTCTATATATGGTATTTCAAGAATTAACTCAGTCAATTGTTTGTTTTCACTTGTTTTTTATGTGTTTTATAATAGTGTGGCTTACATATGGCCTAAAATTTTCCAACTGTGGCAACAGCGGCACGCAAAACTAATGCATACAAAAAATATAGCAAGACGCTGTACAAAATAGTGTATATTTGTTAAATACTTGACAGAAAGACTAATGCTTCATTCCTTAATCCTCGGTTTAAATTATCCTTAATAAACTTTAATGCGTGTCTATATTCTGATCGATTAGAATAATAAATGTGTTCATTTGTGGTCGAAACTTAACTACATTCCGCTTGTTCACATAATTTCTTGGAATTATTTATAGAAAATTTTTCACCATCCGTCGATGTGAATGAAATAATTCATTTTTTACTTAAAAATTAATTTAATCACCATCTAGCTTTTGATGGTCCATTTTTAATTGCGTTGTATTGTTTAATAAATTAGGTACCAAAATGCAGAAAAAAGCAAAGTTACATCTGCAATCCGTTGCTATAATATCCGTTATCACTCGGAAATATTCCATATCATTTTTATCTCACAGGCACTATCTACATTCCTTCAGCTTATCATACAGGTCAAAGGTCACATGCCTCCTATAACATTTGAAGGTTACTATTATTTGTAGCATTCTGTAAAGTAAAAAAGAAGAAAACCATTTAGATATCTCTCATGTCAGCTGTATATGACATACGCTAAGACAAATAAAGCATTTTATATATTATATTGTTGTAAAATATAAGCTAGAAAAGCTCTAGAGTCTCACTAGTTGCAACTAACTAGTCTCTAATAATATTAATAACACAAAATAAACATCACTATTGTGTTTAACCACAATAACAATTTGTGCTGGTGTATAGAGCAAGCGAACTTTTCTTATTTTTAATCCTTTTTTTTTTTTTTTTTGCACGATTTGTGTACAAACAAGATCAAGTTATTTTTGTATAACACAACAACTCTTGCATTCATCTTTTGTTTGCATATAGCCATCGCTGCTTTATATTTTTATACCATGTATATATGAAATATACATAGTATGTTAAGTTTTGTCCCAAGTTTGTAACGGTTAAAAATATTGATGCTACGATAAAGTCCAATTCGGTTGTCCGTCCGCCTATCAACACGATAGCTGAAACGAAAAAAGATATCCAACTGAAGTTTACAGCGCACTCAGGGCGTAAAAAGTAAGGTCACGAGGGCACACATTAGATGCAAATTTTATAGCATGTATGAATATGGGATTATGACTTATGTATGTGTGCCATGTATGTATATGTGTAATGTGATAGAGTAATCAACACTGTCTATATATCGTATTTCAAAAATTAACTCAGTCAATTGTTTGTTTTCACTTGTTATGTTAATGTATCGTAGTAATTTTTCACATCCTCTTTAAAAACACTGTGAAGCAAAATTAGTGCAATGAAAACCGGTTATCTCGACATCGTTTATAACGACGACTTATTATGACAAATTACAAAAGGAATTCGACTTAAACTTATAAAACCATTTAAAAAATACAAAATAAAGTGACATTTCGTTTAAAGAACTCAATTTTCTCTTATCAATCTCTAGATAAAACAAAACAAGGTTACATAACAGCATTGGCTTTATTATCTACACTTCCACCAGTTTCTCCCAATATTTAACAAAGGATATAGGAGCAGGGACGTAACTTAACCCTTCAGCACTCGCATCAACCGTTCGGTAATCTTTAGTCCCGTGATGAGAGATTTTCTCACGCGCTCTGCACATGTGTCAAATATTTCGTGCGTTTAAAAAAACTTTGTAAATCATAAATTTATTTTTTAATGCACTAGCTACTTAAAAATATACTTTGATAACGTGATTATTGAATGATGTTTGAAAGTGAAAATATTATATCAGAGAAATTAACTAAATAATTAAATTCATTTTAACTTATTTCACCATATTTCTATCACAAATTATTTTAATTTACTTAGTACGACTTTGATTAAACTACGAAAATACAAGAACAGGCCCGCAAATTTTTTTAATTTCCAACTAATTTAAATATAATTTTATAAAGTGAATTTTAAGTTGAACTTTTTGTGGTTGTTTTATATTTAGTTTGCTTTAATTTATTCTATATGAAAGGAATCCAGCAAAATAAATACATACCTACATACATAGAAAATAATTATGAAACATATTAACATTAAGTAATGAAAATAACTGAATAAATTAATATTTGAGCAAAAGACGAGCTCTTTATGTCTACTCATTTAGAGTTACTCCGCTAAAAAGTTAAAGACAATAAACTCGTGGTATAACGTATACTGTAAGGAGGATTGGAAAAGTTTAGGGCTTATGTTTGTCAAAGTACAGATCTGAAAAGGGTATGCAAATTTTTTGGAACTATTTCTGGTAAATATTTTCACATCGATTTTCACTCTCATCGCAATGTTTCTACTATGATTCGACCTTAAATTAAAATGATTGCAAACGAAAACGAATGCACTGCATTTATAAAAGTTCTATGTGCAGGAAAAAATTTGAAAAACTGCACAGCATGTTCTTGTATAACTTATTAAATAAATATCGATGATGGATGGCTGTTTTCAGACGGTCATTTTGTAATTTTATTAAATAAATTAAAAAATAAAATAAATAATTTAAAAAATCAAAAACTCGACTAGGTTAAATAAAATCTGGAAAGATAGAAACAAGTCAAATAGCTTTTATAATGAACTTAATAGTCGGGATCTATAATTGGGAAGAACTGGACTTGTTTCTTCCTTTCAGATTTTATATAATGCAGGCGAGTTTTTATTTTTTAATTATTTATCTTATTTGAGACTTTTTACTGTACTGGTACTAAAAAAACCTCTTTTTATAACTATATTAAAACTTTTTAAACCAATTTATTTTTCCAAATTAAATATATATATATACGATATATGTTTAAATTTAATTAGGAAAAACAAATTGGTTTAAAAAGTTTTAATATATATATATATAACATATATATATATATAAATATATATATATATATATATATATATATATATATATATATATATATTTTTTTTTTTTTTAATATCTTTTTAATTCCGTTTATTATGATACCCTACTCGATAGGTTTGGGTACTTTGCTTTATTTAACGTATTATCTAAGGATGCTTGGAATTATGATAAATATAACGATACCTTAACTGTCGATATCCATTGAGCCGTTTAGAAGATACGAGATAATAAAGAAATTTACAAACAACTATAAATATACATACATTCCTCGACAGTCGGGTAAAAGATAAATAAATGTTGCTTTTAAAAATAGTTTTGGAAACACACTGCCGTTTTGGAAAATGCCATTTGCTTGCACCCTTACGGCTGACTTACTAGCGGCGTGATTTTTATTTTTTATAGTAAGTGCAATTGAATGTTTAAATTATGGCTTTATCGAAAAAGGCATTATTGTCAAATTTATGGATATGATCCGAGCTTCCCTATCAAATGACATCAAATTGATAATAGGTACTAAATTAATTGTAGATAAATTGCTTTATGAAATAGATGTTATATTATTCATTACTTAAATAATTAAGTAGAAAAGTTATTTTGTAATAATCAGTTGAAAACTTTCTGAATTGTATAAAACATCTCGTATGTGGATATATACAGCATGGTTCGCGTAAAATTGCTGATGTATGAAGATGTGGACAACAAACATCACCTGCATAACAAGACAAGACAAGAATGCATTCGATAGAAATGAGTGTTATTAATATAATTATTAATAAAATCGAAAATTTTTCTCTTGATTCGAAATTTTATTCATAGACTTATAAATCTCTATCTCTATATATTATAAATGCGAAAGTAGGTAAGGATTTTGTTTGTTTGTTTGTTACGCTTTCACGCTAAAACTTGCTAATGGTTTTCAATGAAACTGTACAGCAATATAGCTCATACTTCAGAATAACACATGAGCTATAATTTATAAAAAAATATTTCAAAAAATAAAATAAATAAAATTTAATCTGACATTTACTATTTTAAATTTTTACAGAAATTTGTAATTTATGGTTCAAAATGATGATTATAGATGGAGCAGATGTATAATCATCATTTTGAACCATAAATTAAAGTATTATGTAAAAATTTTAAATACTACATGTCAAACCATTCATGGCCAACTTTTCTGATATCCTGAATGAATGATGATTCTTTTACTAACTCTTAATGACTCTTTTTCTAACAAAATTGAAAACTGTGCACATCAAGAGAGGTGGAGGCTATAAAGCGTTTTTTACCTTTAAGCCCAGTGAAACGGACGGGTATCAAGCTAGTTGTTAATATTTTCGCACAATGAAACTATTTTTTATTTTAAATTATCTTTAATCGACATTGTTATTTATGTAGTGACAAACTTTTGAATTAAAATTTATCATAAATATTATATATCAAATCAAAACTCAACAATTTTCTTTGCACAAGGAAACGTCGGATGGATATCGTTTATGATTATCTCTCCGTTTTCTTCCAACCAACTCCTCTATAAACGACCAGCTCAACCCAACCAACTCGTAATTACAACAACACAGAGTTATCAAATATTGATATCAGATGTTTTGTTGGGATTTTTTATTTCAGGGTCGCTAACTTGTTCCATCGTCATTTTTTCCGGGTCTATTATTTCCGAGTCTATTTTATCTTTAAATTAGTCAATTAGATCACATTGTATTCTTATCTATATATAAAACCGTCGAATCAAAGTGAAATAATAAAAAGTTCTACTTGAATAAACTTCTTGTACTTATTCTTTGTTATTTTATTTCAGTACGTCCTTTAGATATACGATTGGAGGGTGTAGGTGGTACAAGTCGTCCTCTCAGTGCTGGTATACGACAAGAAATTACGTGTCGTACGCGTGGGTCACGACCACCCGCCAATGTTACCTGGTGGAAAGATGGATTTCTTATATCAAATGCTGACATTATTGAGAATGTAAGTATAGTATAGTTTTTAAATAATGAATTTTCTATTTTTATCTATATGTAGGTATATAGTCTATCAAGGTAATGTACATGTGACACCATTATAGAATGTTTTCACATACGTGAAGGTTTTTTTAATTCCATTTCGTTAATTATTTTTATTAGGTTCAAGGATTAAGTTAATAAATTATTTTAAGAGGATTTAAAAACACTTCATGTTATGTAAAACAATGAATTTTTTTGTAGCGAATTAATTCACTGTTATTCTATCTGTAGGCCTTAACAGGTGTAAAATTTTTTTTCCCTTGTTGGATAAGTTCTATCATAGTTTAAGCTAGATTGTTTGGTCGATAAATAGCAAATACATCAAATTCATTCAATGATTATGTGAAAGCAATAAAATAAGCCATTGAACTATTCATAGATTGGAATGTTGGTTAATAAACTGATAAATTTACACCTAACTGAAGGTACAGATGTCAACGACGGCTCTGCAAATTTTCTTATGAAATTATTACATTGGTCAACATATTGTTACTTTTAATTTAATTTTAATTATTTATTTAATTATTTTACTTTTAATTTGTTAAACGCGCACGAAGTAAATTTTCTTGACTAGTTTTCCAAAAATTTTAAGTTAAAATCGCAATAAATTTGATGCTTTAAGCACTTTGTATATATAAATTATTCGACATTGTTACTAAAATTTTAACGAAGCGACAAAACGGGTTCTTAAATCAAACCCATTTGATAAAATCGAGAAAATCGCAAAAAAAAATTTTGTTTTGGATTTTGATGAAACTCAGTGGATGGGGTAATTTTGATCCAAAAAGTATAAAAATCAGGTTAATTTAATGATTGAACCTATAGAAAGTTGCAATATCAGCGAGTATCATGGCCAAAACTTTCAAAAAAATTAAAATCCATAAAATTGTGAACGAAAGGGTGTATAAGTAAGGGCTTTAACGTGATAGTCTAAAGAAGAAATTGTCCAGCAAGGCGGGCGGGTATCTGCTAGTTCTTATAATATTGCAAAAACAATTCATAAATCTTTTTAATCATAATATACACTTTCTTTATATAAACCTATAAACTTTTGATTAGAAAAAAAGCCAATAATTTACATTTTTAATATTATGTTTATTGAACGATCTCCATAACAAATTCCTATTTTAAAACATAAAACAATTTATTGAGTGTCCTTATTTCAATTGCCTAAACCTAAATATTTAATTATTTTAATGTTATTGCATATTGTAAGTACTTAATATTAATTTAACTTGAACATTTGCCAATTTGTTTATTTACTAATAATTATATTATAAATACTAAATATCGTAAATTATTACATAAACATTAGTCATTAGCTAATTGAAACCTTTCCTAGCTGAACTCGAATAATCTATACAAATATCAATATTTAACGCATGACATTAAAATTTATAATAATAATTTCATTATTTTATTTTTAGTTTATTCCAATAGAGAAAATAAGAACCAAGAGAATAGTGGATGGAGATTTTTGAATATTGGGCCAATTTTAAATTATGCATTTAATCACTTTAAGAAATGTAAAATTTCGTCTATCTAATGGTAATTCTACTTCATTAAGAAAATTACCTAAGCCTCAATTTTATCAGAAGAGTTTCAACATAATGGATGTTGAAATACTACTACTTAGCCCACTGGCTGGGCAAAGGCCTCACCTAACAACCGCTATTGGTTTCTATCTCCCGCTTTTGACGACCATTGAACACCCGCAACACTGACCAAATCATCACGCCATCTCGTTGGAGGCCGTCCTCTTCTTCTGGTGTTACTATATGGAGTCCATTGAGTAGTACGGATAGTCCAACTGTCATCCAAAAGTCTGGCCACATGACCCGCCCATTTCTACTTCTGCCTTTAGGCACTCACCACTACATCCCTGATTTTTGTCTTAGATCGAATTCGTGTTGTACTAATTTTTCGCCAAAACATATATTTTCGCCAAAAACTCAACTTTGAATTTTTTTAGCTATCACAATATTTACTTCCTTTACTATATAAAGAAAAAAGAAAAAATAATAATTACATACACTGCCTTTTTTTTGTAACATTAGCCTAAGGCCAACAAATTTAAATCAGCCAATGTACACAACTCTCTAAACTCTCTATGTACTTAATTATAATTTGTCCTCTGGCTGCGTGATTGCCGTGATTATTATATTCATGACAATACATACATAATAAAATGTAAAAAACATAAACTTGTCAGAATTTTTAATCTGCATTTTATAACTGCTTTACATTTAAATATAGACCAAGTTTTCATATCTGAATAATTTAGTATCGTTAGTAGGGTATTACATTATTCGTAATATATATATATGATACTAGAGTGATACCCACCCGCTTCGCTGGGTTGAAAAGTAAAGATTGATAAAGATTGCCCCCGCTTATCCCTTTTCTATAACACTATGGTGGGGACTGTTTTACACAGGTAAAATATATAATTTTTTTAAATGTAAAATAGTATTAATCATTCATTGAGCATATCAGAAAAGACGGCCTTGAAATATTTTATTAAATTAAATTAAATTTTTTTATTTTTTATTTATCTTTATAAATAATATTTCATGTGTTATTCTGATATATCAGCTATACTGCTGTACAGTTTCATTAAAAACCATTCGCTAGTTTAAGCCTGAAAGCGTAACAAACAAACAAACAAACATGCTTACTTTCGCATTTATAATATATAGAGATAGAGATAATATTTTTAATAGCAATTTGTTTATATAATAAATCTTTAACGTAATATTCTCTGCCATCAACAAATTAACAATAGAATATTCATAACAAAATATTTTAAATTTTGAAATTTGGTACTTTTAAAATTATTTTTGCAATATCTAACACCTGGCATTGCAAAACCTGACTGGAAAGACGTATTTTACAACATTTCTCGAATTACACATCTTTGACTTTAATTCATTGTTAAAAATAACTGCGACCGGACTTATTATTGTAGCAGCACTATCGCTAGCTTACTCATATTTTGAGGCAGCACTATCGATTAAATGTATTCACAACCTTGCTCAAACAGTGCGTAAATTTCTGTCACCAGCTCCCTTACCTCAATCAGTTGATAGTATTTCTGTACTGGTCAGTGTGCTAGATCAATTTACGTATGAACACACTCATGTTTTAACTTTTTAAATATATAATAATGTTTTTCAGATACAATTCAAAATAGGAAATTGAATACCAAACTTTATAGAATATCCAATAAATAATTCAAAACTATAGAAGCTTTTTTCGTATATTTATATATATTGGTAAAAATTTTATATAGGTTGAACTATCTACTTTGTTTCTCGAAAAAATTGAGAATATAAGTAATCTAGATTAAATGAAAAATTACAATAAAATTAAGTTTAATGATTGTTTTACTATCAAGTTAACGGAAGCAGTTATGGTTTATGAGAAATTGCTACAAAAACTAAATAATTAATATTGTTGCGTGAGCTGCATATGAAACATTCTTCAACTACCCACATGTTCATCAAAATCTGGTCCAGGGACGGATAAAATCGCTGGAAACTTCTAATAACGAATATCTGAATAAACCACACATCACCGTCTCTAATATGGTTGGAACGTGACCATAACCCTGATTATTTTTTGAAGGGAAATCTTCTATATGCGCGTTAGACGATATGTAACTATGTATAATAAATAATATCAGAGTCTTAATGGTTTCGCGTCATTAGCATGCTATGAATATAGCTACAGATATAATACCATAATCTACAAAACTAAAACTTCCAATAGAAAAAACGACATCTATTTAAAAGCTGTACAACTAAATAAATTCTGATTACTGTTCATAGATGGATTTAAAAAAAAATTATTTATTACAGTTTTGTATACACACGTTCATAATATCAATTTACAATGCAATTTTAATTATTCATACTACGCTTAATTAATTAAGAAATTTAAAAAAAAAAACATCTCTATAAAAAAAAAACAGGTATTCCAAAGTTTTAAGTTTTAACTTCCGTTGACTCATCATTTTTAATATTATATCAAATTCTTTTTATATTTCAAATGCAGAAAATTAGCAACGGAGAAATGGCAATGATTGCTTAAAAATCACAAATCTTCTGATAATATGCAAGGCCTAAAACGATATATAGCACGAGGATGAACGATATATAACGTGATGTGTCTTCCTTATAATATATCTCGCGAGGAATCCAGTTAAATGTTTCTTTTATGCGTCACCCACACGCATATGATTCATTTTTTTATAATATAAAATAAGATTATTAACTGATAAACTTAACTGATTACCCTATACACATATTTATATAAAATATATAAATTTTTATCTTTAAGGCGGAAATGATAACAGAGCAAATTGCTTCAAATCTACATATTATCTGTACATAATTTTGAAATATGTACATACACATCCATACGAACAATCATTTATCAATATCAAATAAATCATTGAGTTTTTTTTTTGTTGATATTATGTATATACAGATAGTAAAAAGAATAAAAATGTTCAAAAATGTCTAGAGGCTGCGTGTAACGTTATTCTCCTTAACGAAGATAGTAAAACAACGTGGAAATATTTCTTTAACAAATGAAAATCAATTTATATCTATCATGATTCGTCATAAATTAGATTAATATAAAAATATGTAAATGAAGAACAGTATGAAAAGGAAGGAACTAGTAGATTTTGCTCTATTTGATTTTTAAAAGGGTCACATAAATTCGAGAGAAAATGAGAGCTAACTCACTTTTTTAAAAAGAAAGTAATGAAAACTTTAGTAAAGATAATCTTCTACTATTTAGTGATTCCTAAGAAATATATTTTTATATCGTTAAGCCTAGATTCCAAATAGAAGTCTCACAAAAGTAAGTAACCTCCCAAGTGCTTGTTATATAGAAAGCATGCTTAGACTAAAGAATAACTTGTTACTTATACAGCTATTTTTAAGATAAAGCACTTATTTCTATAACTTTATTGGTGCCTTGACTACACAAATTAAAAAATTTGAAGTTGTCTACGAAAAATTCTGAAGTGTTCGCAAGGAAGTAAATTGAAATTGCCAACCATTATATATTCGCAAATGTTATGTTAATTTTTTTTTTTGAACAGCGTGATGTTCACTTTTTTACTTTCTGATTGACAGTACATTTGTTTAATACTTGGAAAACATGGAAATCTGCCAGATTTTGACATTTCTAACGTCTATTATTTTCCGATACTGAAATCAATCAAAGAAATAATTCATTTCGTAAACATGGTAGCAGCATCAAAATGAACTGTTTCAAAAAATTTAATTAAATTTCAATTTACTTTAATATACTTTTTTCCAAGAGATAGATGCGTGATAATGGCGCATCCTGAAAGCTGTTATCATCTTCGGGTCAAAAGTTTCGGGTCAATTGTGAAGAAGTTATAAATTTTAGCCTCATAAAACTTTTTATTGATTTCTTCGAATTTGACTGATAATCTAATAAGATGTTTTACACTGCAAGAACATCGCAAACAATTTTTTGGTGTTATACTGGCAGTTTTTATTACCCGATAACGTAACGAAATCAAAATCTTTTTTACTTTTTGTGGTAAAAACATAAAATTTCTATTAGAATTATAAAAATTCTTACCTAGTTTCCCATTTAATAGTTGTATCTTAAATTTTATCCAAACAAAAATGGAAAATATAAAACATACTTATTGGTATTTGAAAACGTTTAACTGTAAAGACATCTCATTGTTTTTTAAATCATTCTTGAAAAACATTTACGCGTAGTAGAGATAAGAAACCATTCTAAAAAACCTCCTATTCGATATAAGATGTTCAGGGACCAACATTATACACAGATTTAGTTTCTATATATGTGTCGTATTCTAAGTATTATAAGAGCCAGCCAGTCGATAAAAATAGTTGGACTTCAACCTGCAGCTGTTTTGATGACCAAAAAGTATTGATATCTGTATTCATATAAAAATGAAAGATACAATAAAAAAATAGCTGAACTAAAGAGTTAAAAAAAAAACTTCTTGCGTAGGAACTGCTTTTACCTAAAAACTTCGCAAAACGTCCATGAAGTTTGCACTCGTTTCTACAGCCAGTTTGAATACAACATTAAATAGTCATAAAAAATGCTAGCGACAAGAATTTTAAGTGCTTGAAAAATGTCATATTCAGTTCGGTATGCATTTTTCACAGCTAATTGACAGAAAGACATGAGACAATTTTTACAACATTCGAAAAAGTTAACTGGAATGCAATTGAAAAAAACGAAACTCTTTTTCGACAAACGAAAACGGAATATAGAAAAACTTGATTTCCATAAATTCACATCAAAATGGCTGCTTAGATTTCAACTACTTTTTTTGATCGATTGGCTCTTAGACCAATCATTTCAAAATGTCATTGAAAATAAATTTAGTATTCCATTAAAGGCAATATGATTTAAATATTGGTATCATAAAAACGACTTTAAAAAAACACTAATTTATTCAATGAATGAAAAATATACCATTTTTTTTGTAAGTCTCTAAATGTTTATCAGTTGAATATTTTATTTGCGTTTACGGTAGTGTGAATAAAAAATAGTAAGCCTTGATGGATATGACCTCAGGAGATTGGATTACCAACTTTTTTATTAAGTAAATTTTTGTATTCGAATTTGCTTGTGTCACAAATATTAACCAAGTAATTTCAAATTTCTTGTATCCCACTGTTTCTTAAACTTTTTTAATTCCTCTCTTATATGGTTAACTTTGATTGTTAATCTCTTGCGATCGAAATTTCAAGAATTCTAAAATCTCTAAAGGAAACTTCAATTAGATTGTGTCAAATAACTGGAACATTTTAAGGCCCATTTAACTTCAAAACGCCATAAATTCTCTAAATTAAATTAAACGAAATTCCCACGAAACAAATATTTACTCATTCACTGGTATTACAAATTTTATTAACTTGTCATATTTAAGTGGTTTCAAAAATGAAAAAAAAACAACGGAATTTAAAAACATAGGCGATGGGAATAGCTTAGAGAGAGAGTCAATCGTGAACCCCAGTCGATTATGCAATTTTTTTCCTTAATTATTTATTAAATAGGTTTGCTTTTTCCTTACTACTTAAATAATTCATAAATACCTAATATTTATAAATGGTGACCCAGCACTGCAGTACGTTAAGCTGAGCGTACCATCTTCTGCGATCTCTATTTCCAAAACGGCTCAACGTACAAAAAAAAAAGGATCACACAAAATTTGTAGAAAATTTTATCTTGTACAATTTTGTATACGATTGAAGGCAAATATACGATTGAAGGACGATTGAAGGTAAAAGAAACGAGATATTCACAAAAAACTGATTTTCGAGGTCTTTGAATATCTAAGGACGTGCACGCTTGGCCATATGTGACTTTTGAGACAACATTTGTACTATCAAAATAAAGGTTTGTACAAAAATTCAGCTTATTCCGTTAGACTCCGCGGTGAAACCCTAATATGATTGGAGTATTATTATTTTAAAATTTTAAAAATTTTGTGCTTTGTCTCCTCTGGGTAACTAGAACGGTAACTGCAAAATGTCGATTTTTGGGATGAAAATAAGACTTTCTATCACAAAAAGAAACTATAATGGTAAAAGTAATAAAATCATTAAAATAGAAAGGTTGATAAAAGAAGAAACACATTATTGAGAAGTTGAATGTTTTATGAATGTGCTTCAACGTTTGAATTATGGAAAACAATAGATTGTAAAGAAAATCAAATAAGTATAGAGAAATGGGATTTTGTATGTGTGCAATTTCTGCTAACAACAAGCTTGCATTATTTTGATTTTGGATCAAATTACTTTTATCACAGGGCTGGAAATATTGACTCACGTGATTTCACATTGACTAACAACTGAAAATAAAGTACAAAATGTGAATAATAGTGTAGGATTTAATACTAACAATAAACACCATTTAATAAAAAAAATTAAATTTAACCCATTAATTCCAGTGTCACTCGTAGTCTTTAAGTAAATAAAAGTTTCAGTATTTATCATTGAAAATCCAAGCTTTTCATATGTTTTCTAGTCTCAGTTTAAGTAAGAATTTCCAATGGTTGAGAATAAATGGTTATCTAGAATAAAATGGAAAAATTCATATCCTTGTACATTTAAATTAGGATAAATAAAAATATATTTCACAAAATAGGTTATCCTTAATTATAAAACAAGCGAATTGTAAATTATTTAAATCAAGACAGGTTGGATTAATATATAAGTTGTTAATCCGGCAATATAAAATAAGTATCTGAATAAAATTAGTACAACTAGCACGATTATACGAAAATTATTATAACTAATATAAAATAAATTGTTAACATATTTTTCAATATTTTCTTTAGAAATTATAACATTCATAAATTATAAATCTATATTTTCTTCATTTTCTCTTCAGTACCTTCTTAATTATTTTAAAATTATTATACCCTTAATTAAGTATAGGCGGAGTTTTAGTCATCATTAACGTTTTTTTTTTTTTTTTGTACAAAATACATTTTGAGAACAAAAAAAGATTTTTGTGATTAATTCCGCTCTAGCATTATTTATGCTCGTATTTCATCTCACCTTAAAAAAATCATTTAAAATTTCAATAACTGATAAAATATTTTGAAGCAAGGAGATAAAACAAATTATCGAATTCCCTTATTGACTTTTCAAAAAAAAAAGACCCCTAAAATTATTGGACAAAAAAATGTCCTCATTCCTCAAGGAAAAGAAATGAACTGAAAGATGCGGTATTACAACTTCCCTAAATGTGGGATGGTCAGGAAAAGGAATTTATCATTCATAATTTGGCGTATTAAGTAAGAATGTAAGAAAGAATGTGCCATTTACGGTCATTTTAATTTTATTACAAAACTTTTTCCTAGAGAGACCTAAATACTAGGATAATAACATCAATAAATAAACTTGAAGCATTTTGGTGAAGTGGGATTTATGGTTGTCTCCGTACAAAATATTAGCGCTCAAATGTTGGTATGTAGTTTATATATTCCAATGTAATCATTACCAAGATCCTGGACGAACGCCTATCTTTTTATTTTGAACGCTTCAGCAGTGGATTTTCGCTCAGAGAATTTCTTCATTCGTCAGTTAGATAATTTTTCACTCATTAGTTTGTGTTTCGATGCACTATTTTCTAAAATTTAAAGAGAACTTTTTTCGATACATGATAAAATTTTTTGCCAGAGGATATTACGTGACCATTGAGGGAATAGTAACATTAGTAGCAGTTATGGCGGACGAGTCAATGCAATATGGGCGTCAGCTCTATACAAGTTGGCGATATCCACAATACTTCTGATAGATAGCCCTATTTAATACTGTTATATTACTTATGCTAACATATACACTATAGTATCTATCTCTATACCATACCAGCGTTATAGTAAACGCAATTACCTTGGATGAACTGTTTTTCATACTTTCATTTCTATTCAAAACAAATTTTTGTTTATATAAATCACCTTTATCTACCATTCAATATTTATGTATATGTACATCAAAATTTTGTATGCAAATTTTGATTTATCCATACAGTTTTGTGTTTTTAATAATATTTAAATGTCATGATTACACTAAAGTATACAATGTTTGGTAAAATACTTTATTATTTATATAATAATATTCAATCGAATTTAATGTAGGTATCATTAATTTTAAAAACAAGTATTCTTTTTACACTATCCTAAAATAAACTATTCCTAATAATAATAGTTTATTTATATGGTACAGGACCTACGCTCCTAGGTTGTCTGATAATATTTTATTCTAAGCTGGGCAATTAAAACTAGCACACAATAATGATAATTATAATAATAGAATTGTAATTTATTATTACACGATACTACAATCTACTTTTCATAATATTTGCTATTTATGTAAGGTTTTAAGCGAATTTCTCTATCAAACAAATTTATATTTTATCCGAATGCCACCCATAGAATTTTGCAAAAATTCTTTCTCTCTACTTTTCTACTTTTTAGAAAATAGTGAATACAAATTCCGAATTGCTGCTGAGAATGCATTTTCAATGACTTTTCAGTAACAATTATTATCCGATCGGAATTTAATTTAACAAATCATCTGTTTTTTGGTATAGAAACGGCAGATTCATTCAGCTGGTAAAATTTGAGCATACAAAATATGGGAGATAGAGGGGAGGGAAGTGCGATGTAACCATTTGAAGTTAAAAAATTATGGGCGTCAATATTTTATACCATATATTATTTTAAAAACGTGACTATTATGTGTTTTTAAACGACTCATAACATCGGACTCGGGCATGGAAGGACTGATAATGAGCATTTTCAATTTATATTTACATAATTCTTTCATAATGGTTTTTTTTCAATTGCACTTAAAATATTCATCAATAATAGTTTATTACACTATAACGGCAGAAAGTTTGAAATTCCTGCACTGCGCGATATGATGCCCGAGCCGAAGCTATAAATCCCACATTAATGCTTTCGTACCAAAGGACCTTCTGCCTCCCAACAGAAGCAGCAAGTACGTACTTTCGGCCATGGATAAAGAAAACATGTTTTTCCTTATTCATTTTTAATTTTATATAATTTTAGGAAGATATAATTCTTAGATTTCTTAAGAACTCACTATTTTATTTAATTAATTATTTTTAAGAGACAATTCGTTTAGTTTATTCAGCTCCTACGAGGCGAGTATTTATACTATTGTAGTGGCGTCATCATAGCACACAGCGTATTTACATTTTAATCGGCTTAAAGTTATTCAATAGTTAAAATATGAATTGTAGATAAGGTTAACCAGCTGTATGAATAAATACGGTTAAGTTTTAACTCATACGTATTATTTAATCGAGTCGTACAAATTAAATATTTAACAAAGCATCAAATTACATATTAATTCAAAAGTTATTATCAATTGAAATAAGTTAGGAGCAACGCTAACTTACATTTTTGACTTATTTGAAAATCCAAAATTTGCGTGGTTGTAGTCTTCTAGGGTGTTAAAAACTGTGTGAAACTTTGTAATTGTTTTGCCAGCTTAAAAATGTGATGAATTCATATTCCAGATTTATATACAAAAATAGAAAAATAAAAAAACAAACTATATCAAGTGCCAAACCTACAATTGTTTTATTGTGATGTATACAAACAATTAGACAAAATCGATCGCAAAGCATAGTTTTACAAACCAAAAAACTTTTTTGTTTTAAGCAGTTTAGTTTCAAGATATTCTTATATCTTCGAAATGTAGAACGTCACTTGATTTTTTACAAACCAAAAAACTTTTTTGTTTTAAGCAGTTTAGTTTCAAGATATTCTTATATCTTCGAAATATAGAACGTCACTTGATTCTTTATCGGTCAGTATTCAAACGAGTTAAGGCGTCGTTACTTGCTTTGGCTACTAGCTGGGAGATTGCGGATTCGAATTCAGGCAGCGGCAATGTGAACACAAATAGTTAATGGGGCGGTAAATTGATCACACTGCCGTCCCGTAGATAAGAACGAAGTAACCGACTCCACCCTCATCGTAAAATAAATTGTTTGTAATTTGTTCGAATGTAGTTTAAATTAATAAAGATTAAAAACAATGATGCGGGTGGCCTCTGTTATAGACGTGGTCCGAGTTGCGGTTAAACCCTATTATTACCAAACTGTGCTCAAAATATCTAGTTATTTAAAAGGATATTTAACTTTAATGTCCTTAATTCTGATTTCATATGACTTTTTAGTGAATTAATTTTGTGAAATACTAACCTACCCGTTGAAAATTTTGAATGTCATCTCAGACAATAGAAATAATTTGACCAAGAAATAAAAAGAGAACAGAGGTTCTTTAAATGATTGAGCTTCTTTAAACAAAAATATCATAATTCGAAGAGCCATTCTTTTAAATCGGTGATTTTTTATATGCTTATTATACACCAATTACGTCATCTTTAATGTAAATACCAGTCTTATAAATGACAAAATTTCGCAAATGTCGCTCTCGCTACATAAACACTTTGTGTAATTGTACACCATTTATTTACTTCATCTATTAAACAATACTTTTTACTCTTATTTTATTATAGACTTAAGTAAATATTTTTTGCTTCCAGAATAATTTAAAGTTGAAAGTCAAAAAAATGATTTTTTTGAAATATCAGAAAAAGTATATTAATTAATATAAGTATATCAGTCGTTATCAGTTCTATACAAATAAAACGTTCTAGAATATATAAGAGTCAATTCAATCTCTCATAGTTTGTATTTTTTTTCGGAATCTTTAAGACAGGCACTTTCTTGTGGCCACAGCCCCTTGCTTTGAAAACGCGGAATAGTTTAATAATTGAGGACGCGGTGCTGATCAAAACCTATGAAATTTTCAGCCTTTTTTGAATTGATTAACAGAACCAGAGATGAACATACTACTTAACTTTCGATCAATACAAAAAATGGTATACAAAACGAATCATCAAAATTTTCCTATAACGGGATCATGGTCTATTATTTTACAAATAAAACACGGATTTTGGGTATTGTACTTTCATTCTGTATTAAGAACATGTTTGTGAATATGTGATTTGATGATGAATAAAAGTAAGTAATTAAAAACTGTATAATAATGTTTGTAAAATTATTATTTTCAGATTAGTGGTGATGGTAATGTAACTGTAAGTACATTGGTGATAGTGCCTCAGGTGACTGACCACGGCATGACACTATCTTGTCGTGCACATAATCCACATATACCTCATAGTGAACTAAAAGCAACTACTATGCTTCAAATACATTGTAAGTATATTATTTTATTCAAAAGTAGTTAGGTTATGTATGTACTGAATATATAGAATGCAATGCCAGTATACAGACCCAATTTAAAAAAACAGCATGATTTATTAAAGACGAACACTACCGCGTTGTGGCTTTCAATTTTCTAATGTAACATTCACTGAATCTACATCCCCTCCGTCTTTTATTCACAATTACATGAAACTTAATTTTTTGGTGCAAAAATTTTTTTTTCTAATACACATTTTTTTTCTTACTATTTATAAATGGTAAGTAATCAGATGGTCTAAAATGAAACTACTGAAAAAGTGGTCCACTTTCCGTTTAATAGAAGAATTTTTTATCGCCAGTTGGCGGAATTTATCTGATTTGAATTTGAATATTTTTATTATTCTTCCGGTCGCAATTGGATTATTATTGAAGAAACGCGCTTACCACACCCACGCTAAAAATGATAATATCGTACTGCCTACGAAAATCAGAAATTAGGCAATTACTCATATTGAAATCTAATCCAGAAAAAATCGGGATGGGCGTATGGCAAACGCCAGAAAGAATGTTTTGCAAAAACATGAATATATTTTGCATAACTACAATAAAAGTATGAGACACGTATAATAAACATTATGTATATTTCGTTCAAAACACATTCCCATAGCTACTTTAGTACATCTATTTCTCCTTATCTAGTTTACTTAATATTAATGTATACTATTTGTTGCTTTATTCCTTACATGTAAAATGTACTCTACTCGAAGTTTACAGAAAGAACGAGATAGTAAAAAATAAAAAAAATACAAGCTTTTATTTTAATAAATTAAAAATGATACCAATTTTATTCTTAATCAAATTCGTATAACATGGCAGTATTTAAAAACTTGAGGTCTTCAGATATACAATTTTCATGGAAATTGGAATGAAAAATAATTTTTCCCGACCTTCGATAAAACGGATCGACACCTTTAAAATTGCCATTTATTTAATTTCAGTTAACAAACATCATATTAATAGTCGGACAAAAAAATTTTTTTATTTTGAAGTGAAACTTCTTTTGGCACGCTTGACTTGGCAGCCTCCACAAAAATGCAGAGAGGTGTATATATCCTATATCGTAGATGCTATTTTTTCTTATATCGTACATCACTGCATCAAACATTTGTCAAAATGTTACTCAGCCATTGGCCATTAAAAATATTCCAATTCACATGAAAAAGGACACACTGCTACCGAAAATTTATGAGTGTAGGTGGCTGACTGCAAGCACATAAACAAACGTATTTACAAAGAAAGATAAGTTGAAGGTAATAAAAGCGTGTTAAACTACACTTCTTCTTCTTGTCTGTTGCTTCCTGTAATAGTAAGTAGTAAATATTTACAAAAAGTAAACCAGCCTATAATATACAAACACACCCTACGATAGTTCACAAATAAGTAAGTATAAGTATTATTGAAATAAATGCGTTCGTTCACAAACTCGGGGTTATTAAATATTCTCAAAGTACCTACATGTACTTATACTGTGTTATATACGTTTTATTTCAAAAGTCAAAGTAAAAAAAGAAACTTGTTTCTTTTAAAATAAAGTACTGACTATTTACAACGAATTTTAGATTTAGATTTTTACAAATAAGATAAGCAACATTTGAATCTAAGTTTAAATGTTTTTTTATAACTTTGAAAAACTTTTCTACGCTCACTCGATCGATTTTCTGTTTTGATCTAACTGCTGTCTTTATATAATTCAAAAATACGTTACAAAATAGAGATATGTAGAAATACAGTCTACAGGTTATCCATTAGGTAACACAAAAATTAGGTCATAGGTCATAGGTTTGCAACCATTCTATAATTTGATTTTCATAGCTATGTATCAGGTTTTCACTCTATGGGGTATTTAGGGTAGATCGTGGAGCACCACGGTTTTTTTTTAAATGATGAATACATACTTGAAACATCGTAGATGGCTTCCATTTGACGAGTCTACCAAATTTTTCTCTACAATTTTCTTCAAAAAGGCTACGTTTTCAAATGAGCATGATGACGTCATATTTGGTTTATTGTTTTGAAAAATCGCAGCCAGGAATTTGTCGGTCACTGTGACCACTTGATGACATTAATAATTATTACAAATTCAGCAAAAGTGAACAATGTACGTATTCAAAAGCAAAAATACTGTTCGATGTTCGAGGTGGTATACCTACAAGCTAGTAATACCTGCCTACTCGTCGGGGTGTAGTATTTTTGTTTTGTCGGACAAAATATTTTATTGTTTACTAATTATTAATATTATGAAGTGGTCACAGTGTCCGACAAACTTTCTGCTTCGTTTTTTTCAGAACGTTAACTCAAATATTACGTCATCAAGCTCATTTGAAAACGCAGCTTTTTCAAAAAAAAAAAACGCGGAGGAAACTTTAAAAGAATTGTCAAAACGATGCCACTCACGTTTCAAGTTTCAAGTATGTATTCATAATTAAACAAAAAAAACAACGTGATGTCTCACGGTCTAATATAAACAATCGCTTAAAATATTCGACGTGAGTAGCTTATATTATAACGTACGTTTTAGAAATATACCAAACGCACATTCATAATAGATCTCATTTTTCTATCGTCTTAAATTTGCTAAATTGTACGAATGCGTAAATCAACGCTAGTTTTTCGAAAGCGCCACTTAGTTCAGAACACTCCTTAGCCAATAACTTAATTTGGAACACACCTTAGCCAATCTTTTTGCTCAACATTTAAAATTGCTTTAATTCACCGAAATTTTATGGGGAATAATTAAATTTTTCTACAGGTGTTATATATCATAAAATCTTCAATTCATTTTCTTTTAGTCTACCCACTCATTTTTAGTTTGTCCGTCTGTAACCTGCTGACTTGACTGAAAAAAATATAGCAAGCTGAAATTTGAACAGTGTGTTCATAGTGCACACACTAATACACACACTCTTTTTTTCGTCAATAACATCAATATTCGAAAATGGTTGCTGTCCGATTTGCTTTGTGGCAATCAGTTTTCTTATAATAACGTTATTCGATTCTATAAATCGCTATACTCGTAACAAAGTTTTCTATGTTACCCTATTTCTAAAGTGAAAGACCGGTCATATAGAAAAATATTTTATGAGAATGGTTTCTAAACTATTTATTATTTGTGTTTTGTGTTTGACCATTTTTTTACCTACAGCGGAAATATTTGGGTAGAGATTTCTAATATATTCGTTGTATACATATTTCCCTCAGTTTTATTTCCACTATAACTCTTGCGCCTACTTTTTTCTATTATTCATTTCATAAAATACGAGCAGTTTATTTTTAACCGACTTCAAACCAAAAAGGAGGAGGTTATCAATTCGACTGTATTTTTTTATGTTTGTTACCTCAGAACTTTTGACTGGGTGAACCGATTTTGATGATTATTTATCTATTTGAAAGCTGGTGCTTCCACCCAACCATAAAAGTCTGAAATTTGTATTAAATATGCACGACAAGAGGACGAATAACTCATTATCACGCCAACCGATTTCGATGATTCTTTTTTTTAGTGGAAAATTAGTTAGTGTACTTCAGATTCACTAAAAATCATAAAATAAAAATAAAACTTTTAACAAAAAGAAAGCCGACTTCAAAAGAATAACTTTTCTAAAACAAATTAATATGCACTAAAAAGTAAAAAAATAACGATAATATAATGTAGTTAAAATTATTGTTATTTTTGGAGTCGGTGTTAGCCAAGCTAATGTAGCAAACTGTTCTGTCAGAATTGTTTCCTTGGCTGACACCGACTCCAAAAATAACAATAATTTTAACTACATTATATTATCGATATTTTTTACTTTTTAGTGCATATTAATTTGTTTTAGAAAAGTTATTCTTTTGAAGTCGGTTTTCTTTTTGTTAAAAGTTTTTTGTTTTTATTTTTCAACTACGATATATTTTTGTATCATTTATATCTTAACCATTTAAAAAGCATTTATGTCTTCAAAAAGAAATAAAGAGTGTTATATTCGAATTTATAAATTATTCTATAAATATTAAACCAAAAAAAAAAAAGACGTGAGTATATTACGTATTCACAGACTGTATTTAAATCAATAAATTATATATTTTGATATAAATATGCAAAAATAGAATAATAAATGCATAATGAAATTGAGTGAAGAAGATTTGATGAAGCCGTTATATGTAAAATATTTTTTGAATGATTGAATAAATTTGTTATAAAGTTTTCAATTCATGTACGTAACCATTAAAAAGATTTTCTGTTTTTGCACCTGAAGTACCTTCTCGATCAAATTCGTCGTTCATCAAAAACCTAACATTTATTGCACTCATATATTTTCACAACTTACACCAGTAAAATATTACATAAAAAACTGCAAAATTTTCGGATTTTTTCAGTTTTTGCAGTTTAATTAAAAAACAATGAGCTTTGGACATTAGTTGCTACTATCATTTTGAAAGCATATTTATATAATTTAAAACAATTGTAGGGAAACTCGCAGCTCCGTATATCTACGACAAAAATTTACCTGGTTTTCAGAAATATTATAATCTTGAGTTTTGTTTTTGTTGTTTTGAGTTTTGTTTCTGCAATTTTTCACATTTTGTGTTTAAAAAACGATAAATATATAAACCATTCAAAGAAAAAGATTTCAATACGAAAATTGAACAATACGTTTAACCGTCAAGGCTAGGCTTTAATATACTCCAATAATTAATACCTTTTAAATCATATAAATCCTAAACACCAAACGCGATTCAATTTGCACAAAATTATTGTTATTGTTACTAACCTATAAAGGTATATTTTGTACAAATAGCATAGTAACGTTAGCTTTTTTTAAACTAGCTTGACGCGGCACCTTGTTAAACAATGTTTTCAAATAAATCCTATAATTCCTAACATACTTTTTACTCCTCACTTATAACTGCGCTTGTGCTTTAAACAACTCAAATTAAACGTAATATTACGAATACATAATTTAAAATAATATATGGAAAAAACTGTTGACAGTTGGTGATTGAAATCAAAATGTTTTTGCAATTTTAATATTTAATTTTGATCAATATTTCATTTTGTCGATGGATATATTGCACGCACGAATGAATATTCATTAAATCATGCCAAATGTCTATGTTCCGAGAAAAAATATATCATCCAAAAAAATATTATACTGAAAAAATATAGGTTATTTTAAATTTTATTATATTTTTACTAGCATACTAGAATTTAGAGAAACATAAATAATTAAAAATAATTTTCATTACACAAGGGTTGTACAATATATACACATTTTTTTGAGTAAAACAGAAGATATATAATGATAATATAGAAGCTACCTAATAATATACAATTGGGTTCAGAAGTTTCCGATTTTTATAATGCTGTAAAAAGAATTTCCAATTTCTTTGCAGCTTGAACTAAATAAAAAGGTTAATTTAACTAAACAATACTAAGCAAGGACATAATTGAGAAAATCGAAAGTATGAAGACTGGTAAATTTTCAATTGAGACATCACATTAAAATTGATACACGTTATTCTATCGTTGATACACAATTTTGTCCCGATAATTTTAGTTTGGTATCGCCCGCACGTTTTTTTTAACAGCGACCTTGAATGCCTCAAAAGATTGAAGCATGAAGTCTTTGAGTTTCAAAGTTGATAATTTAATAAATTTGATTTGAAAAATATTTGCTGTTTTAATTGAAAGGTTATGTAATCCAATTTCCTTAAGCCAAATTTGTCTATGGATTTAGTTTAATCTCTATGGGAAATTTTCTTTTCTATTTCCAAAATAAAAACTCATGCTGCAAAAAATTCCTCATCCTGTTTTGTTTGCAACTGTTTTACTTCTAAAAAAACTATTAGTATCCTTTACATTAGTAGAATAATTGATCAAATGCATGCAAATAAATATTGTTTGTCACTTGTCAGTTTGCTACACAGATTATAAGTTTATTATTACATAAATAGATAGGCAACTCTAATGAACACGAAATGTTGCCCAAAAAGCCCCCTAATTTTATAAAAATAGTAGTAGGTAGTTAGGTATTATTTGAATTATTTCCATTCAGTTTATCATTTTTTTAATTTTGAATGTACTTATATGCCTTCTAATAAAATTCAGTCAGGTTTTTAAATAAAATAACAAGTATTAATAAAACAATAATTTATTGCAATATTTGAATTAAAATAGCATTCATTTTATTATTAACATATTTAAAATAATTATTTACTATTTTGGTGAAAGTTAAATGCAACGTTTAACCATTTTAGTTCGTTAATAGTCCTTAATAATCACAAATAAACACGACCGAAAGGTAATCAACACGATTTGCAAGACCTTAGCACTAAAATATACTCAGTACATAACATAAAAAATCAGAAAATAATATATACACACCTAAAACGACCTTAACTAAATGACACTAAATAATCTAGTCAAAACAATAGTTACTAAACACAATAAAAACGGCCTCAACACTTAAACGAAGTCACTACTCAAATTGTCCAAAAAAAGTTAATAAACGCAATCAATTCAGAATACACACAAAGAAGCTTAAAGAATTTTAACGACATGCAAAGTTTGAAAAACGTAATCGTGGTGAGATCCATCTGGAGTATGGCACCTTCTTAGAACTAAAAATTGTAAAAATTTCTCAGGGAGCTGCAAATCTGTTTTAAATTAAAAAAATAATAATCTGTGGTTTACAATGAGTTTTCCCCAATTTCTTCTTAAATATACACTTATAGTTGTACGAATATTGAAAAAAAAAAATTGTTTAAATACTCATATGGTAAAATGGGTTTGCTTAGTCAAAGGTCAAAACTGTGCCAAGCATATATAAAAATAAAATTATTCCAATATTCAAATTTCATCGTTATGAAATTTGAATAAACATGAAAGTAGTTGTTATAGAATACATTTGAAAGTTTTTTAGTATATTTGAAAGTAGTTTAGACATGGGATGCATACTTTATATTTAGAGCATATTGTTCAATAGAAAAACGACACTCTTATTTAAAAACTTCTTTTTTAATATTAAATTTACATCGAACCATTTGCTAAATAGTTTTTTTAAGATTTATACATTTGATTAGAAATTACATTATTGTACAGCGTGAATTGTTTATTATTGATATTAATTCGCTGAGTGGAATTTAACAGAGACATGATCACAGTTTCGTAACTTTAACCTACGTATGAAAATAATAAATGACAAAAACTAATCCATTATTTGGTATCTTTAAATTTGAAAAAATATATATGATATACTGCAAAATGAATTACTTTTCAACTAAAAGAATTTTATAGTCGTGAATAATTTAAAATTTTCAAGTATTCGTAGCTGAATTTAATCAGAAAGTAAACACTTTAATATTTCGATATAGCTAGTCATCAAACGCACATTGTGTTAATACACATAATAAAGCGAAAGGTAATGAATTATGCATTATTAAGTGTATGCAAATATTCCCGGTTAATTTAAACATCCCATAACGGAAGGATATTGATACCTACGACTCTCTAAAGGCCTTAAGCATGTAATACAATAATTGATAATCAATATAATATGAAAAATTAAATACAAAATTTAGGTATTGTATCCGCCAACAAATAAAAACAATTAGTAGAGTGAAATTACGCCTTGTGTATGGATTAAAAGTTCGAGCAGTGAAACTTTGGGATTTTTCTTTTCACTTCAAAATAAGTATTTTTTGAAATTTTTTACTTTCCCGGAGTGGTGCAACATGTTTAAAAAACAAAATGGCGTCAAAAATGCAATTTTTTTCAGAAATTTTATCATTTTTATTTTATATTCGCAAAAGGAGACATCGGTGCATATCCAAATTTGGTAGGTTTGTAGTCCATGTTAAGAACTACTCCTCATAATTTCTGAAAAAAACTTCATTTTTGACGCCATTTTGTTTTTTAAACATGTTGCACCACTCCGGGAAAGTAAAAAATTTCAAAAAATACTTATTTTGATGTGAAAAGTAAAACCCCAAAGTTTTGCTGCTCGAACTTTTAATCCATATAACAGCCTTTTTTTGCTTAGATTTACTCCAGTAAATAGAGATTTGAAGTTTTTAATGATTCTCCAAAATTTATTGTTATATACATATAGCAATAGTACATCAGTTGCTGTCTTGTGTAATGCGGGCAAATGATATCGTGAAATAACTGACGTCATTCTGCACATTTATTTTCACATTCATTTAATTTTTGATAGTTTTTCTCAACCTTTAATATCCTTTAATATCATTTCATCAAAGCTCGAAAATCGTACAATTTAGCGACAAAAATATTTATCGAATTATTTACATTTTTCCACCATTAACCGATGAATGTTTTGATTTATCAACGGCAAAAAAATGAAATTTCTTTGTTATTTTATAATTTTTTAACTTAAAGTTAAACTTCTTAAAGCGTACCATTCAGTGACGTCATCACATTTTAATGTTACAAAATCTGAAACTTCGCCCCTTTTTCTTCTTTCCGCTATCTAATATCATCATTAATTTCATTTCCTATTCACAGGGGGCGCGCATTTTCTGACCGAATTTTTATTTTCACATTATATTAATTGTTAACAAAAATTTTCGTACAGCAAATTTTGAAACTCAGGATGATTGTTCTTCTCTATTGCTTATATTTACCTAATATTTGATATTCTGTTTTTCAGATGCACCAGTTGTTAATCTACAATTGGGACGAAACATCAACGGAAGTGATATACGTGAGAATGTTGATGTTTACTTCGAATGTCATGTGGTTGCCAATCCGACAGCACATCGTTTATATTGGAAACATAATGTAAGCAATAAATATACATATCCATATAGTTCTACATACAGAATAATTCAAAAAAAAGCCAACTCTTGCATTAAACTAAGACAAAAAAGGTCAAAATAGCTTAAGGTCTAAAACTTTTCATTTTTGCAACTGTAAAATGATAAGTAAATTACTTAAATTAATTAGTGATATTTAAAAAAAGGTTATTTTCACAAAATTAAAAAAAAGTTTTTATTTAAATATACAGTCAAGAAGTTGTCCTTTCTGAGATATTCATAATGTTTTGGAAGAAAAATTTTACAACTTGAATAAATATCTTTAATATAAAAAGTCTTTGTCCATATATTTGTATGAATTTCTTTGGTATTTTTGTGTAAGAAATCTCACAAGAATATTTACTTTCCCTTGTTATATTTTTGTTTAAAAACTATATCAAACTGAACTTCGAGAGTAGCAAAGATTTAAGGCGTATGTTCATATGAACTTTTGCGCTTTTCACGATGCAAGAAACTAATTATAAAATTTAACATATATTTTTGTTTAATCCTGTAAATTAAATTTTTGCATACGTACATCCTTGAGCTGTCTATTTTAATTTGTATTAAGCTACGTTCAAACTGCATTGTATTGACTAAGACTGTAAAGCCGATTAAAAGGACAATTCAAAAAAATTTAGGATGAAATATTTTCGATAGGATTAAATATTTTCGATAAACTTATTGTTCTTATATATTAACTTCAAGAAAGTTTATCTTTAATTATTTGTAAGTTGATCTTAGATTTATTCCCATTTCAAATGAAAAATATATCAGTATTTGTATGAGAAGATATATGATTTGAATAATCCAGGATCGTGAAAGAACAATATCAAAGCAAAAAGTAATTTAAAAAAAATTTATAAAATAAGTAGATATTTCAGAGTTCATGACAGAATAAACACTTTCCTTTGCAGGTAGTTTCACTTTTGTCCAAGTTCTGAAAACATACCCCAATATATAAACCTCTTCTTTATATATGCTTTATGGTTAGTTAGAGGACTCTAAAAGAAGTCGATTGGTATTTCAAATTGTTCATAATTAAGCACAAAATTTGTGGCAGAAAGGATGTCAGAAAAGGAATTTTGTGTTTTGTTATCTACATATTATGATTATTAAATATTTGAATAATTAATCGTTTACACTTAGCTTTACGTGAATTTGTTGTTAGTGGCAGCAAACCTATTTTCTTGATCCTCATAAAAAATGTTCTTCTACTTGGAGAAGAATGTTCTTCTACTTGGGGGCATCTTAAGAAAACCTTGACTTTCAAAGTCGTAAAAATTGATTTACCAGAATCGATAAAGTTAGTACCTACTACAATATTTCAGTATTCATACTATAAGAAAAGCTCGTTAAAAGTGATTAAAGTTCTTAAAAAGATACGCTCATGTATTATATATTCAAATAATATTCATTACCATTGCATGGATTATCGTCCATGTGAACTTAGATTTGACTTAATTAAACACCATGTTTGCAAATAATTACAACCTACATTTAGGTATGTGATTCTACTTATATAGTATCTACCAAATATTATACGAAACAAGGAGCATAAATACGATTAAATTGTAACAGTTCATTTGTTTTAATGGATTTATGAAGTCGTATTACATCAATAATTAGTATCAAAATTCACAATAGTCATAATCTACTAATTATATACAAGGATAACTTATTTGTAAAACAAATGCGCTATGGTACCGATGCTAAAACTTTAATGCATTACTATTTACTTATTCGCACCGTGCGTGAGTTTTATTGGAGGCGTTTCCATGGTAACGATACACTACTTTAATTATAGAATTGTATGGATGCATATATAATTGTATGGATTGCATTCATGACTTTCTTTGAAAATTTAATATTATTGTCTCACAAATTTAAATAAATAATTATGATAATTTACATTTGAAAAATAATATTTGTGCAATTTGATTTCTTATTTTCACAATTTTAAATGCATTAAGTTTAACTTATTAGTGTTTTACAATAATTTTAATTTGACATTTTCTATAACATTAATATGTAAATAATTACAAATTAGTCATAACCCTTTATCGCCAAAATTTTTCACTGGAAGCGCTGGCATCGTTTTTATTGTCCCTACCATGACTACGCACACAACGAATGCATCGTCAAGAAGTAGGCACCTTAAACTTTAATTGAATGATTTTTCAAAATTTCCATTCACCTTCAATCGATTGTCACTTAATCGTGTAGGGCAATCTTTCTCAAAGTGAGTGATAACGCCCTCTTGTAGGCGCTAGAGGCTTGCAGAGGGGCACAGTAAGACTTATTTGTATAGGATAAATTTAATAGAATAAGACTGATATAGCAAGCTTTGGAGGGAGGGGGGCTCAAAATTAATTGATTCTAGAAATGGGCGGTAGAAATTAATGTGAGATACACTGAGAGGTAGAGATATAGAGTTTGATCTCATTTGCTTATTTCTGTTTGTATGTTATTTTTTGAGGTATCAAGTGTTGCCAATTTTTAGCTTTAAAAATTCATTTAAATATCACGGAAATCATAAATGAACCTTATTTATTTATTGTTCATGAATAAAGGCTGACTGACCAGCCTTGTTCTAACACCTAACTGACTGACAATTATAACTGTTATTTATATGCAATATACAATCTGTATAACAATTTTCAGCTTTAGCAAATTCATTTTAGTACCACGTAAGACTTAACGGTTTCGATAGCATAACTGGACCCCTGTTCTGTCGTTCGTTTGACTGACCGCAGTATGTGTGTGTACACAACTACTATAAACAAACCTCAAATGATCAGCTTTAGTAAATTCAAGGAATTTTTTTTGGCCTGGCTCTTCCATTATACAATTTGTGCTAGTAATTATTTTATATACATATTCCGTGAAATGTCTTGATAGCTATAGCATCAGGTATTATACGAGACTAGATTGCCTTTAATTATTTTGGTATCTCATTATATATCGGTCGTAGTTGAATATTTAAAGTGAATGATTTAACACAAATCGCTTGATAAAATTTGATGTATAATGTAAACGTAAGCTTGATGTAAAATGTACATAACGATATTGGTATGAGGTAAATTGAAATGGTTGCTGAATGCATTTTATTTTCGTTACATCAATACTCCAAAACCCTCGTACGCTTTGACAGCACCTACTGATACTATACTTTAAAAGTATGCTTATTTAATTACTAGCAGTTACCCAAACGCTTCGCTGGGTAATTCAATTTAAAAAAAAAGGCTTCCGTGTTATATCCTTCATTTTTTGAAAATAAAATGCAGCCCATATTATTCCTTGATACGTCAGTCTATTGATGAAAGAGTTTTTAAAATCGGTTTAATAGTTTTTTAGTGTATCAATTATAATTACTTCTATAGACCAATTTATGACACTTTGGGTTATGCTATTGTAATTTTTTAGTGTAGTATCTCTTATTTCTTTGTTAACGCTAGATAGCCTTTATTATTCCTCATGAATCTAGCTATCACATTCAAAAAAATTTCGAATCCGATTGGTATTGTGCAAACAAACAGTCAAAACAAAAACTCTTCAGCTTTATTATTGTAGTATAAATGGATGTGACATCTAGGATGAGACGAGTATGTGACATCTGCTTGAAATGTTCAAGTCAATTTTTGTTCTATCTCATCTCTACGATCTGGAAGCTAATACTTATAAACAGGCTGTTTCAAGAATACGAAGCGGGTTTTACGGAACCGGATATAAAAATTCAAAATTTAAAGATTAGTAACATTTTTCAATGTTGTAGTTTTTTTTTTTAGATACAGATTTTTAATTTTTAATTTCAAAATGTCTGGCATTTTGCAGTTTGTTTATATTTAAAAAAACAAAACAGTTTCATAAGCATTAGTTAGGTTATATTAGTTGTTCAAAAGGGACACACTTAGGCCATAGGAACCATTGTGATACCATTTCGTGTATTACCACCTTTCCGCTGATAATTTCATTTAGTTTAGCTCCTCGGTTATTTTCAGAGGCTGATTTCACCTCCTTTCTACATATACCATGCCCCACACTAGTCCATCACGTCAATTATTTAAATAAATTTTTATTGTGACGGCGGGAATCGAACCCAGTATCCCAGGCATAAGCGTACGAAGATGGTTACGCTGTAACCAAACGAGCCACGAGGGTCGGTTTTCATAAGCATAATTAAAGAGTTTTTAAAATTTTACTTTTTTCTAATAATAATAAAGGAGGATAAAATTAATGTTACTATGTAATTTAAACTACAGATAAGCAAGATTATTTTAGTTTTGCATCCAGTCGGGAATGAGAAGTATTTACACGCTGGCGTGAATACTTTAATGAATTTCGCCCAAGATTGGAGTTTGTTAAAATAAGCATCCGGTTTTTAGGCCAGTGCTATATTTAAATTCATCTAGACATTATTACTACAATATTACAAAAAATTCTTTAAAAAAAAGCAGAGGGCAATTTCAGAGGTTTTTGTATGATGTGAAACTGAAAAAAAAAAAAATGTTATTGATTTAAACGCTAGCAAATATACAACTAGTGTATACATTAGAAAAGAATTGAAGGTGGAGTTTCTTTCCATTATAATGTTACATTTTCATTACATCGTATGGTTTTATAACTTTTCGATTCTGTTTAAATAATAAAAATATACATGTACTAGATGTACTTTGTTTTCAACCTTTGATTATAGTTTGTTAAATTAATTAATACTCAAACCAGCCAAGTGTGAATTTTTTACATAGCATTTACAAACAAAAATTAATTTGATTTAAAATTTATACATGTTTAGAATTTTATACCTACATTTATTTTTTAAAAACGTGATTTAGAAGACTACAAAATATATTAACCAAAATGTTGAAAAATCAACAACTAACAAGCGCTCTTGTTCAAAATTGTTCAAAACTAATGAATCTTGTTTTTAGTTTTTCGTTCGTTTTGTGGCAGAGCAATCATAGTTTTTGAATTTTTTTTTTTTCATTATTTTAAAATATTATTATTAATCACTTATTTGTCATATTGAATTTGATTTCCTTTATCAACCATTTACCGCACAAATCGCGGTATATTATAATAGTGCGATAGTTTTACGAAAATATGAATAAAGCCTAGATAAATTAACTGATAAGTTGTTGCTCCTCTTTAACTGTTTCTTCTAGACAAGTGTTAATGTGTGTTTATTCTTACAAAAACATTTCAATGAGATTCAACCTTTTTTAAACGATTCAAAAGATTTTGAAAACATAAACGCAATATGACAACTTGATTAATTACATAGTGAAATAAAAATTTATCTACATGCATATCCACCACAAAAAATAATTCCCCTTGGTAAAGAATATACAGAGTTTCCCAAAAGTGTGGGAACAATCGAAGAGCTTGATAAAACACTTAGTTTTGAAAACAAATAATACGTGTCCAGTAGTTTTTTGAAATATCGCTAGTCAAATAAACATCGAACCCCTACGTTCATTCCCTAGGCGGGTGTAGTACCTTCATTTCTCGCAACATTTTTTTTCATTCCCGTTAGTTAATGCTGTTGTAATCGCAAGTTCATCAATTCATTAATATAAAAGTATTAGTCTAAGATCCCAATTAGGATCGACCTTCACCCATCTGTTAACCGGATGAAAGTTATTTTTTATGAAATATAAAATGTTAACAAATATCCCTGCAATGGGTTGCCTAAAAAAATGTGGTCCAGACTACTTTTAGTGAAAATATCAAGAGTAAAATTTTTAGAAATTTTTCACTGACTTGCATATCTTACGAATTTTGATCTACTCGAAAGTAAAAGCCATAAAGAATATGCAGCAGCTATGTTGTCTGCCTTTTTTCGTTCACTATTATCGCATTTATACAGGTTGCGAATAGTAATTACGTTCATCTGTTAATTCATTGACTCGCATATCTAAATAAAGATAATTTTGTTACAAATACGGTGGCATATGATTGGTCACAAAATATTGGTCAAAAATAATGTTTACAAGCTTTCCAAGTTTTGATATTTATATTAAAAATAGTCTTGACCATATTTTTTTAGGCAACCCGTTACAGGAATATTTGTTAATATTTTACATTTCATAAAAAATAACTTTCATTCGGTAAAAAGATGGGTGAAGGTCGACCCTAATTCGGATCTTGTACTATATCATGCATGCATTGAGAACTCTCATTTCTCATTGATAAAAATTTTACGAAATAAAGAAAATAATTATCATTGAAAATAATTGGGAATAAAACCAATTTGATTTTGTATGGAGAATCTGATCTGCAATAATCGGTCGCAATTGCTTTTGATTATATTAAAGCCAACATCCCTCGAACTGCCTTGAAAGAGCCGTGGTTATCTAAAAATAAATAAACATATTGTTGTGATTAAAGCATTCACTAATGCGAAACGAGAAAAGTGCTTTCAGTATAAGAGTTCTTCAACTGTACCAATAGTTTTTTTTTAACCGGTATAATATATAAATAACATTTCCAGATATCCAGTTGAGATTGATAAGTTTATACAAATCCTTTAAAAAACAATATCAATCCATCATACTAAAACGAAAAGATTTATTATTGAATAAAAATTCATTAGATATTTAATTAAATAAAGTAGAAAGATAAAAAATGAAGATACAGCTTTACGCATAAGCCTCGATTCAAAATTTTGGCCGAAGTAAAATATCAATACGACTTTTTGTTGAAGAACAAAACATTGTAATGAAATCGACAGCTTACAAATTTTTTCAGTATTATTTCTGCTATAAATATCGTCAATAAGCCAGCTTGTTTAAAAATTAATCCAAAAAATGTTTCCACTACTGACCTAAAATCTTATATATTTAAACGAGCAATTCTTGTATATATATATATATATATATATATATATATATATATATATATATATATATATCAACGATCTTGGAAATGGCTCCAACGATTTTCATGAAAATGAGTATGTAGGGGTTTTTTGAGGCGATAAGTCGATCTAACAAGGTTTCATTTGAAAAAAACGTCGTTTTATTCGTTTTTTCATGAAAAACTGAAACATACATCGCAAAATATGACTCTTCCTGGCATCTTTTGTTGTATATCGTAGTTAATGAAATAAACGACATTAACGGGATATTCAAAATGGTATTTGTGTGGAGACATTTTAAACGGTCTTATACAATATAATTAAATCTTTATGGGTCTTATATTAGTGATAAAATTTGTGTCTTTTTAACTCAAAAAATACCGAGCAAAGCTCGGTCATCCAGATATTATATATTTATATGAATAAACTTTTATTACTAAAACATTTAATTCATAATAAAACTGTGCCTAATTCCTACAAAGGATATACTAAATAAAACAACAATTGTAAACTTTTCATGGCTATGACCAAACCAATTTCAATAAAATATTATAAAGTTAGTTTTGTTGTTACTATAAATACAAAATTACACGATCATAATTATTATTTACGTTTTACCAAGCTATGGCCAAATAATGTACACTTACTTCAAAAATATTGAACCCTAGTAAAATAAAATAGATAAAAATAATTGAACTACTCATTCATTAAACGAGCTATTAACTTCCTTTCATAGGAAGTTATTGTAATGAGTCCGATTTTCGAAATCGAAATTTTCAACACAATTTGAACGTTGGAAGATCAACACAAACTCTTCAGGCTGTAAATTATTAGCAACTGACAAATAACAATGCTGAAAATAAGCATTATCTTACCGCTTTGAATATGGTCTGAATACGCATTCTCATATTATCTTTCAAGAGCTTTTCTATACCGAGAAGTTATTCTTGTTGAGCTCAAGAGTCCCACCAGACCCACTCCTCGGCTTGTTATCAATCATTTTAATCATGTCATTTTTGAACAACCCCTTCACTAAAATCGTTCTTTCAAAGATTGCTGTTCTTAAACAAAACCAAATATTTCATGTAATAGTTTCATCATGTAGTAAACCTTAACGCCTACTTTAAGTACAGTCACTGAAACCTTAACTAATCCTACTAACTTTGATGAATAATAGGTTCATTAGATTTTACTAATGGTGTACATACATGACTGACTATTTATTTTGCTGCTTAAAAGCAAGATTAAAATTATGAACCCAAAAAGATAATGTATAAGCCAATTTAATTATAAACATAAAATATAACGATATTTACACTAATAAATTAAATTAAATGAGAGAAGGAGGGCATTTAAGTTTAATAATTTTGGATAAAATTAATACCAATTATTATTATCATAGTTTATGTGCTATAAAAGCCTTCCTTCTTCTTCAATCAAGTTGGTCATGGTGACCGACAAATTCCCTTTTTTCAGATCGATAGCTTAAATATTACATTACCTTGCTCATGTGAAAACGAAGAACTTTCGAAAAAATCGTAGAGACAAAGTTTGATAGACTCGCAAAAAAGAAGCCAATTACGAAGTTTCAAGTATGTATTGATCATTTAGCAAAAAGGTTTCTGTCCGCGGACCAGATGTTAACTTTCTACTTTACTAATTTTCCTGGCACTTCATGATACAGGGCCATTTAAATTATTAATTTATATCGTATAAACTACATATAACCTAATTTTCATTTTCTTCCCGTAATTGTGGAGCTCAAAATCCCAATTATATATGCTTTATTGCCTGATCATAAATCAAATTAAAACTTTTAGTAATTAACAATAAATAATTCGTTTACAAACAGGAGTAGGTACCAAACCTAATTAATATCTGATCTTAAACCAAAATTTTAGTAATTAATGATAAGTAGATCATAGTAACTAATTAATAGTAATTAATAATAAATAAAGAGTAGCAAACTGCACTATTGTCTGATCTTAAACCATATTCAAAACTTTTAGTAATTAATGATAAATAATTCGTTTTTCTTGTTTGTTTATAGGGTCAACATCTACATAACAATGTGAGTGCTGGAGTGATTATAACCAACCAAACATTAGTGTTACAAGGTGTAACAAGATTGTCAAGTGGTAATTATTCATGCTTAGCAACAAATCATCAGGGTGAATCCGAGAGTAACATCTTTCATCTTAATGTAAAATGTAAGTGCAATATATTATTTTTATTTATTATAATAAGAATGTGTTTTTTAACAAGAAAGCGAGAAGCTTAACTATATGAATGTTATGCATATGATAGTGTATGAATAATGATAACTTTATCTTGTTTATGTGTTATCATGGTCACACCATTCGTCCTTCAAATAATAACGTAAACACATTTCAAATTCAACGTTATAATGTTCGCATAATAAATAATGGTGTATGCTTTTCACATGCTAGCGAGATTAATTCTTTTAGTTGATTGCTATTTTATGAAATTCAGCTTAAGGCCCTATAAATACGATTAAGATTTATGTTCCCAACTAGTTGGAAAATAGTTTCCAACCAATCAGTTCTCTAGATTATTTCTTAAGAATTTTGTTTAGCAAATGGTTTTTAAAAAACTGGTTTTCAAGAAAAAAAAAAGAAAAAAAGTGGGATGCATGGTGTAAACCAAAACTAGTCAAATATTTAATTCATAAAGCACAAAAAATTTGGCCAGAACGTAACACTTATCTATAAGTTTTCAGACCAAAGTCGAATCTTTTTTTGGTACTAGCATTACAGCTATCTATATAAAAATGAATTACAATTTTTCCTGGCCACGCTATAACTTGAGAACGGATGGAACAATTTTGCTAATTTTTTGTTGTTGTGTTAATTATTGCTAGGAGAAGGTTCTTATCAAAGAAAATATTAAGGAAGTTGAGCGGAACATTAGAAAATTTAAGACAAAATATTAAATACAAGAAATGGTAGAAAAGCATATGAATAAGATATTAGGTTACCGTATTATATACTTATGTATTTGTTTGCGCTCCCATCATATTTATCCAGAATTGTGAACAGGTATTTGAATAGCATTGAAGTAGTATTTATTATAATTCATGAATTCTGAATTGGTATTTATTAGAGCTATATGCGATCGCAGCCGCAGCCTTCAACCAGACCGAAAGCCTGTCCAAGAGACAATAATAGAATTTGTGTTTAGCTTACAATTAAATATATTGTAGGTGAAACGAAGTTTACCGGGTCATCTAGTTGATAAATATTTCATAAATGTAAAGAGAATTAAATTGCAGGCTATGAACACCACTTTTTTGTAAGGAGATTGTAATTGGATCTAATAAAATAGAAAAAAAAAATTGTGTGATTCATTATTATTTAGCGTAATATGAAATTATCACTCTACCGTGTGACTAGATGTAGTAGATTAGTAACATGTTTATGGTATCGTATTTATTTCTTATTTTATGCATTTTTCTTAACATTAATACGGTATATATGATTTTCGAAATATGGATAGTGGAGTTACTTAGAATCATTGAACGAATGGAAAAATTTGAAGTGAAATTCAACCAAAAAGATATATCCTAACTTCAAGAAAGAATTTGAAGTCAATATCCGCATAAAACTGTTAGCGTAACCTCAAAGCCGTCAAAAATTTCCAACTTTTTAATTTTTTTTATGTACTTTTTCTCTTCATGTCCGAGGTTTTGCATTTTTGTCCCCTAAAGAATATATAACTTCTTTTTTTGGAACTTTGTGAAGATGGAAGCGTGGCTTTTTGGGATTTTTAGATTATAACAAAGTTAGAAACTACCATATCTTATATCATTTTCACCAGAGAGAATTTTTTGGATATCTTTCTCTTGAAAAGTATCTTAACATTGATTGGCGAACTTAGTGTGCCTAACAAAACTGACACTTTTTTCACTCTCTTATACCTTTTACGGTTTAAGAAATTGAGACTAATCTGTCTGACCGACTGTGTCTTTTCTTATTTCAGCTTCCTACCACTAAAACTAAGATAATAAATTACGAAAATATTAGTTTTTATTTTCACAATTTACATTGGTTTTATTTTCATAATGCACAATCTGTATTCTTTGCTTAAGTCCACTGGCTTTTAGACTATTAGCTAATATGGTTGTGCTAATACGGGTGTAACTTTTAATACCAGTTTTCACAGTATATAACGACTACAAATATTTACAACAAATTATACATGACACAGTTGTGAAGTACATAATTAAAAGGACATCAAAACTGAAAACTTTAATAAACTTATAATTAAATATTTATACTAAAAATAGTGTAGAATGTGAATGGTGTTATGAACTTTGTGACACATAACTCTATTACACACATGTAGATAGATATTTATTCAAATTTATATCCAAACACCTTTTATATGCATGTCGGTGAAAGTGTGGGTGTGACAGAATGTAAAACGTATTATATATGCTTATTAAATCACAGTTCTTAAATGGTATAATTACGTCACAATTTGAGAGTACGTCAACACTACTATCACTGAATTTTTAACACGCTTTTATTACATCTCTCTGTAGTGTAGGCGCTGAGTGAGTTTCGTGAGCATTTACAGGTTCCATCGAACAAGAAGTGTATTTCGACGTATTTTGACCCGCCAAATCAGAATTTTCAACTTGCTAATCGCTCAGAGTGGGAGAAATTTTTTATAAACAAATTAATTGTTTATACGGGCACAGCTCCTGGACTATTGAAAATTTATCAAAACAATTTTATACCATTTTATTCTAAATGAAAAAACAAAAATTTCCTTTTTTTCTTCGTTATGATAACCCCCGACACCAAAAAAGAAGTGTTATAAGTTTGACCGCTATGTGTACCTGTCTGTGGCACTGTAACTCTTAAACGGTTGAACCTGTGCCTCAAAAAAAATAAAGGGCGTAGTGAGAGGTTTATAAAATGTTGTAATTTTCATTTTGTCTTATAAAATTTGTATTAATTAACCCAAATTTAAAAACTATGGCCTAAATTAACCAATCATAATTCATAATTTGAAAAATTACATGAACAAATATTTTTGCTAGCATACGCATTCATAATAGTAGCAATCGTAACAGACAAAAATGTGAATAACACATTTCTGCTTTTTACACATTGATGCACTTATTTGTTTTAACTAGTCTAATATTAAGTTGTCGAAACAGGTATAATACCCATTTAATTTGTAGAAAGATCCATTTGAATGTGTATGCTATTTGCGGTGTTCGATATTTGAAGACGTTTTTCATTAAAATTATTGATAGAGCACGTGCACCCCCGCCCCCCTACACGTAAGGACGCCTATGCCTGTCGTTATAAACCGGAATCGAAGAATATACCGGTCTCAATCGTTATATTTTGCATACTCAAGTTCCTTTTTTATTATTCTTTATAACTACTAATAACAAGTGAAAACAAATAATTGACTGAGTTAACTGTTGAAATACCATGTATGGGCAGTGTTGATAACTCAATGACATTACACATATACCTATACATGTCGTACATACATAACTGATAATCCCATATTAATACATACTATAAAATTTGCATCTAATGTGTGCCCTCGTGAGTAAACAGTAATGTTTACAAAAAAATGTTTCAAACAAAAGTTGTTTATTTTTTTATATGGAACATTTTTTCATTTAAACTTTTGTTCTATCTCTAACGGTTTACAAGATGAATATACTGGTCCCAAGACCCAATCGACCTCACTTTTTACGTCCTGAGTGCGTTTCGTTTTTGAGTTATCGTGTTCACAGACGGACGGACGGACAATCGATTATGGCCTAATTAGATGATTCTAGAGCTATTCACACCGTGCGTTAGTTTTATTGGAGGCGTTTCCATGGTAACGATACACTACTTTAATTATAGAATTGTATGGATGCATATATAATTGTATGGATTGCATTTATGACTTAAATTGAAAATTTAATATTATTGTCTCACAAATTTTAATAAATAATTATGATAATTTACATTTGAAAAATAATATTTGTGCAATTTGATTTCTTATTTTCACAATTTTTAATGCATTACGTTTAATTAATTAGTGTTTTTCAATAATTTTAATTTAACATTTCTATTTAACATTAACAAGTAAAGAATTGCAAATTAGTCATAACAGCCTCCTTTATCACCAAAATTTTTCACTGGAAGCGGTGGCATCGATTTTATGGTCCCTACCTTGACTACGCACACAACAAAATTTTTTTCGTAGCATTAATATTTTTAAGCTTTACAAACTTGGGACTAAACTTAATATACTATGTGTATTTCATATATACATTGTATAAAAATGTAGAATTGGATTGATATTCAGCAGAGTATAACAATTTTCTTATATAGTATGTAAACAAATGAATTCATACTGCTTGCTTAGTCATAAAATTATAAATTTTGTAATTACAGATGAACCAGTATGCGGTACAAACACACGTACAATATACGGTGCATCACAGTATGAAGATATCCATATCGAATGCAATATAGATGCAAATCCACCACCAACACAATTTCGTTGGTCATTCAACCATACACCAAGTGTTGCTGATGTACGCGAGTTAACATCATTTACGATAGATGATATAGATCGTAGACGTTCTATTGCACATTTTACACCAGTCTCTGATCGTGAATATGGTACATTATTATGTTGGGCACATAATGAGCTTGGTATACAACGTCAACCATGTGCTTTTCAAATAATACCCGTAGGTAAGTGAAAAAAATAAAGAACAACATATTTAATCTTAACTTTAATACCCTTAGGAGCTTATATTATTATATGAAATGCAAGAACTACACTATGTTTGACAGAGAGTTTCTGAAATTATGATGGAATTGAATTTTATTTTATGAATTTAAAATAGATTTACACGGGGCAAGAAGGGAGAATGGTAGTATTGATTTTTATTTTGAGAATTATAGCCGAATTGACATGAATTGAACAAAGGCTAGAGTATCAAATTTACAATAGAGTAACCAAAATTTTTAATTCTATTGTGTATTTAAAAACAACTATAGTCTACACATTTAAACGGTTGCAGAAAAGATTATTGAGTCATTCAACCGTTATTCAACTCAGATTAGAAACAAATAGAAAAACAGATCGAGAGGTATCGTGGGCCACCCGGTATCCCATTCCTTAAAGAATTATATTTGTAGCTACTATTAGTGCTTACTAAATGTTATAACTGTAGCAATAGTTTAAAAAAGACATACTTCTGATTTAATAGTTACCCTAATAACATAACATAAAAATTGCATTACTTTAAATTATCTTCCTTACTTTAAATTATCTCTTGTTGCTTTAACTTCTGATAACTTCCACAACTAAACATTTTTTAAGGATAAAACATAAAATTTTGGCAAAAAAATAGCAATATTTGGATCGATTTTAGCCCGTATCTCAAAAACTATTCGACCAGTCGTTAAATGCACCCAATTTTTGTACTTTTTGGGTCAAAATTACCTTATATACTAAGTTTTATCGAAATTGGATATAACAAAATTTTCTCGATTTTTTGCAATTTTTTTAAGGGTTGTACCCCTTCGATAAAAACGAGAAAATTATTTAATTGATTGATTATTGGGGTATTTTATTGCAAATTTTTGGCAATTTATTTTTTCGTAATATGTTGTGTCAATGCTTCTTTGAACAAACTCGGAATACGAAAATAAATGTTGAAATAACATTTGTGGAAACTTTCATTAAATTAAAAATCAAACAATTCGGCTGCACGTTTCATTTTCGAAGATTTATATCCACCTTACGAGTTTCTGTATCGGTGGTTTACGATCAGTAGACGGTTTCTTCTAACCAGGAACAATATTAACGAAAACATTTTCAAAATATTTGTCATATAATTGTCATTTCTTAGTTGATAATTTTTATTATTATGACAATGATGAAAATTATCGACATCAGAAGTCAGAAAACTATTGAAACACGAGAACCCCGAAATGATAATCAATTTAGAGGTTTTTTAAATAGCAACTATAATAACATCAGTTCATAAAGAAACAAATTACTAAGTCATTGAAAATATGATCATTTTCGCCAAAGAAATAAAGAAACTATTAAGTAATTCTGTATTTTGTTTCCATCAATCTACGCAGATGTTTTTACGAATCTTTTGATGTCTTCTTTTATTCACAATAAAATTTGCATAATAAATTTATTTTTGTGTCCAATTTTAGAAGATTACAAAACCGAAAATCTATAAACACCAAACCTCTATGTATATACGAAATATATAATCAAAATAGGATTTTTTTATCAAGAATTGTAAGCACTTTTCATGCTAATATGCCTATATAATTTATTCACGTTTAGAAATATGTATCGTTGAAATATCATTTTGATATACGTGAGTAATAATTAGATTCATTGTGGAATTAATCTATTACAACATTTGAGTAAAATATTTACTTTACTCATTTTACTTATAAATAAAGTACTTATATTTGTTTGCATGTCCTTCCATATTTAAATGCTTTAAAACGTTCAATAAGGATTATCCGTTCTTTCAAATGGACAATATAATTTCTGAATTTATTATTCAATTATCTCCTTTTTTGAATAGCGTTCTAAACGGATATTTACATGTTTTAAACTTCTGACCCTCATAGTGAGCCCCTGTTCAAAATAATCGAAGAGTAATTTATCTTTGTTGTATGAATATTTTCAGTAATAAAGATACTTTGAAAAAGCACGTTATAAACAAATGGCTAAACAAATTTTAAAACAAGCTTGGGTCCTTAACGTGACCGTCTGTCAAATGGTGAACTTGTTGCCTAAAACCTCTTCAACCATGATTAAGCCGTAAGTGGTCAGTTTTTAATGATATTCTCTCTTAATTATCTGGTCGACGTCCTAAACGAAAGCATACCATCTCCCAAGTAGTGAGTTTGTTGTCCGAGAACACCTGAAGCATCCGCAATTAAGCCATGAGTTACAAACTATCCAAATTATGGTCAAAAATTTTGCTTACTTGTTCTTCATAAGTGGATTTTCACACTTTTTATTTGTCATATTAAAAACTGTTTTAATTGGTCACCTTGGAGCGTCTTTTCGTCTGATGAAAACAAGAAAATATTTTCATATAAAATAATTTTGATAAGTAAAATCGTTATTACAGTCGGAAGGCCTTTAAGATTAAACAGTTTTCCACAGCACCGAAAAGAGGTCCCCCGACTGTAATGACGATTTTACTGATCATAACAATTTCAGATGAAAATATTTTCTTTTTTTCATACTTTTAAGTGCGCGAGTCTGTAATGGTCGGGGTTTTAGTTTTCGAACTTGATTTTATTAGAAAATCCTATATATAGAGGTGGTAAAAATACATTTCTATAATATTGTTATGAATGAAATATAAAATAAGGGATTGAAAAAAAAGAATCCTTCAATAAATAAATAAATCATTTTATATTATTTAGTAGGTATAGGCATATTGTAATTTTCAATTCAAACATATTGAGAAAATTATATTATTTTCTATATTATTATTATTATTGTAGATATTTTATTTTTATCCCCTAAAAAACATTTCAAAAGTTAAATTTTGTTTTTATGATATTTGGAAATACAAGTCAATATGTTTTCTTACATAATATTTTTACCTTTGAAGTATTGAAAGGATAAAACCTTGATAATACCTTCAAGAGGATTTATGAGGAGAAATGCCGAATAGCTCTCAATTGAAGACAGCAATGAAATCATATCAAAGTTTTATTATTTTAAAAAAATTGAATTTACGGCCAAACATTAAAGACCTGCAACTTTTGGTTTCAAACTAGCTGGAAAATAGTTTTGTATAAACCTCCGAATTAAAAAAGGGGTGTTATAAGTTTGACCACTATGTGTGTATGTCTGTATGTTCTTCTGTCTGTGGCATCGTACTGCCTAAACGGATGAACCGATTTTAATTTTTTTGTTTTAATTTGATAGGTAATTAAACGGAGAGAGAGACGATAATCTTCAAAATAAATTCAGTTTGGATTAGGCATGACGTTTAATTTTAACATATAAATAATTACTATGGAAATGAATGGTCAAATAAACCTGGCTCAATTCATTTTGAAAAGTGAAATGGTAATATAATTAGGTAATTTAAGACAATAATTCAAAAGAACAAACTCGACTCAAATATTTCAATTTCAATTAAAATATTTCCAAAAATTTGTCCCAAAAAATGATAGCTCTCTAAGTATCCTTTTCATCTCATCTGATGTCTTTGGCCATCACTTTGATATTGATTAAAGAAGGAGTGTTATAAGTTAAAGTGTTTATCTGTGCGTCTGTGTGTTTCTCAGTGGCATCGTAGCCCCTAAACAGTCGAACCGCTTTGAATCGGTTTACAAAGAATAAATCGCAATTGTCGGAGGTTTTTTAAATTTTGTAAATTTCACTTAAATTTGCCGGTTAAAATGAAATAAATGCAAATAACAACGAAACCATTTGGAAACTAGTTTTCAATCTAAATTGTAATCGAGTGACGAAGGCTTTACGTTCAATATATTATAAATATATTTTCTTTGTTATTTTCTTCAGAAGAAAATTTATCTAGTAGCGCGTTAATCAATTCTAACTAGTGAACATCAAAAAAAGTATTCAATAATTTCTATAAAGATATACTACAATGTTCCAACGATGCTTACGATAAACTTCTATAGCCATAAAACGAATACTTTGAGAATAATAAAAAAAATTATAGATTACAAACATTTTTTAAAAATAAAGAAAATTAAAAGCAAAATATACTATTTTCAATTCTTTTTTAAACGTTTCAAATCAATAATGTCTTCTACGTAATCTACGGAATGATGTTCTGTGGCAAAAATATTAATTTTCATGCTTCTGTTCCATGCAAAGGCAAATTTCAAGGTAAAATTTTTTTTCTGTTATTAGTTTTCGCCAAGTGGGCGTTTTACTTATGATTGTTATTGACTTTTTTACAGTTTTTTTTATCGTTAACTGAGATTAATTGTTGATCGTTGAATACAAATATGTCGCCGTTGGAGTAAAAAATGATTCCTTACGACTTCCGGAACGAGCAAAATAATCTATCTGTTGCATGTAAAATTGTAATGTGTAAAATAATCCCTCCTTTTACTTATCATGTACTGGGTCTTAAAAGTGATTATTCCGAAGATTTCATCTTTATTTTTTGGCTTGAGTCTATAATGTATAGATTTTTCCTTAGGGTATATATCTTGAATTTAGCTTGCCCATAATATAGATATTTACCTCAGGGTTATCATTTTCCTCATACTCCTCTGTATATTCATTTTAAAATGACTCCTCCAGTCTGTATAAAGATAAATTTTATAAAATAATTCATGGAAAAAAATTATTATATAACATCTTTGCAAATAAAAGATATCAATCAAATTATTTATGTGACAGTTAAAATCATAAAAATATAATTGATAGGTATAGAAGCATTATGAAATTCAAACCGCAACAATTGTTTTTCAACAGTCATTCATACTTGATATAACAATAATTGAATAATTAAAAGGTATATAAATAAAAGAATGAGATTCTCATTCAATAAAATAAACAATGCAAATGACATCACATCCTATCATTTTATATAATCAGAAAGTAATACAAAAGTATATGTATATAAGGTGAGTCAGAAATAATTTAACCCAAAATATAGTAAATAATTTCACATAAAAATTGTTCTCGGCAAAACATACCATCCTTTAATCGGTTTTTGATTCATGAGAAAAAAACTAGATTTTGTCTTGAATGTCAATACTCTGTATCTCTCGTGATTGCCAAATTTTTTGCCATAATTTAAAAACGAATTGGAAGAATGATAAAATTTATTTTTACATAACAGCGCATAAAAACACATAAATAACGGCTTAAGAGAGGGCAATTTAAATTTTCGAATCATATGAGACAAATTTCAGTGCGATGATTATTTCAGAAAATAACGGATTTTAATTTTAATTCAGGAGTGTAAATTTTGTTTTTAAAGCAAAAATACTGGTCCAAAAAGGACTTACGCTAAGTTTTCATAACAAAATTCAAAAGAAAATTCTGAACTTCATACTAAATTTAAGGATAACATTTCTCATTCTTGCAAACCTCAGAATTCAATAGAGTAATAGATTTCAAAACTAGAATTTACAAGTTTTTAAATATTGAGGTTCCTGACCCGATGATTTTGGCAGAGATACAGCTGTTTGGAATTTTGTTAAAATTTTTACTTTTTATTTACTTTTAATCATGCATACGATATTTATTTACATCATGGTCTCTTCGATTATAATTGATGTTTTTAATATGATACATACAGCGTAAACTAAATATTGACAAATATCTTGTCTAGTAATCTTAATTAAAATAGAATTGAAAAAAATACACTCGAACCAGGAATCGCCCTACCAATTAGGCTATTCGAAAATTGCATTCGTGTCTAGAACTCGAATAGCCTAATTAGTAGGACGAAAAAACTGACAATTTTTTTTATAAATTAATATTTTTTCAAAAATAGCTAGCTTTCGGAGGAAATGCGACTTAGAAATATGTCATTATTGCATTTAATGGAAAGAAAACACGCTTGCCCCGAAAATCGCTTTAGCCCAAAAGTTATCTAGAGCAATATAGGACATTCGCTGTGTATGTGACTTTGACCTACAACTATTGATAAACTTTAAGCGCATTTTCTTTCGATTAAATGCAATAACTACATATTTTTAAGACACATTTCTTCCGAAAGCTAACGTTTTTCGAAATAATGTTTTATACAAAAAGTGTTAGTTTTTTATGGGGATCAACTTTCTACTCTGATGTCTGAACATGATGCCCCCATAAAAATCTGCAACTTTTTTTAAAGTTATTTTTTGATTGGTTAACTGAAAAACGAGCTATTATAGATTGAAATGACCCAGCCTGCATATATATTTTGTTGAATAGTTTCATTAAAAAAAAATTTCGTTAACTACTAAACGAGATATTTAGATGTATAAATTAAAATGTCCCACCCAGTATATTAATATATTTACCTATACGTTGGTATTCTATTGTTTTACGTGCCCAACGTGTTCGTTCTAATGATAGTTGGTGATGATGCAGTATGTAGTATATCTTTTATCAGATTTGGTTATACTGCAGTTATTTTAATCTATATAATATGTATATAGGGTAGAGAGATAGATATCTACCTTACACACACACACACACACACACAAACACACCTACAAACCCACCCATCCAATGATAGATACCTACAAACTATAATACAGTAGGTACTACATTATATTATTACATAAAACAATAGAATATATCGATTATTATTTTGTTGCACCTAATAGTACCTATAGTAGTGCTTCTAAACGTGATAACCTATCTAATTGCATTTATTAACTCTACTAATTTAATTTATACATTAATTTTATTGTGTTCTACAGTGGCGGTCTCTCTTATTTTAATATTCTCTTTTATTTGAATATTTAAAAAAGTATATTTCTGCAATTGTTAAATGAATAAATAACAGTACAGAAAAGTAACTTAAATACGGGAAAATTTAATTTCCCGTATTTTTCCTGTTACTTTCTTCATTAGTTCAACAGTAACTATTAAAAATACCAAACAGGTTTTTTGCCTTCAAAACGTTACTTGAAAATCGCTATTTTTAAAAATTTCATTAAAAATAAAATGTGCATTTCGTAAGAAATTACACCTCAGCTGGTAGTCGATAAAGCTGATCAGCTTATTGCTTAAATTACCTTATCAAAGCTGATCGGCTGAGGTCACAATTTTTAACATACTTGAAAATTATAAATTGTGCACACACCACAATACCACTGTTCAAACCATCATCAAATGAGCAATGAGTAACATACGCTATTTACAAGAATAATTACGAGTAGCTAATTCATACTCATCATGACTACATGGTAGTCGAAATACGTATTAATATAATACAAAAATTTATCTAGGCTGTTAGGCTGTTTTTTAGGCAATTGCTAACTTCAGAGTATAGGGAGTGATTGTAATGGATCTGATTTGCGAAATCGAAATTTTCAACAAATCTCTACGTTTCATGGTCATGGCAAGGTATTAACACCAATTTGAAAAACAAGTCTAATTCGTAAAAGAAGTATCTGTGTGTGTGTCGTACGTACATTCATGTTTTTCGTCATCGATATCGCGCGAACAAAAAATTTTATCGACCTTGTTGAGGTGTTGATTGAAGCGTATCAATATAACCCAAAAATAACTTCGGAACATTCGGTCCAGTCATTTTGAGCCGGTCAAATTTTTATTTGTTTTTTATTTTGTATAACTGTTTATTATGCCGGAAAGTTATTCGTGTGGACCTCAAGAGTCGCACCCGACCCAACCCACAGCTTGTTTTATGGGTAATTTTTTTTAAGTTGTTGATAATTAGACATTACCTTTTTCAAGCCTTCCTTAATTGAGGCTTTTGAAAATAATTGCAATGGTGGTATTTGTCCTTTTTTCTATCTTAATTAAAAAATCACTTAACTAGCACCTCATAATAATCAAATCAACAATCGCAAAAATCAACTCAAACAATAATCTAGTAAAGTTTGTCAACGATTAAATAATAATTTTTATCTAAAATGTAGTTTATAACAATTTTGGAATGCATTTATCTACATGTATAAAAAGCAATTAAGCAAATTGATACATCCAAATATAAAAATCAAATAGAATTCGTCTATAATAAGAGGAAACAATAGAGCCGCTCATTACACTACACGTCACATCGGTTTGGTTCAGTCAAATTTAAAAATTTTAATGATTCATTTTAGAAAAATACAGTTTAAAATGTCATAAACTTTATTAAAATATCAATTCCTATAAAAAATTGTATTCAGTGTAGCAAAAGTAGTATTATAAATGAGGCTTTATTTATATTTTGATATAATGATGTAAATATATTGATTTTTTAAACAATAAGGTCCAACTACAGCAAAAATAGCAGCATAAATGAGGCTTTATTTGTATATTAATGTAAACAATTTTTAAAAGTCTACAGTACAGAGGGGTGGGTGTATGGTTTCGTGAATAACACTCTTACAAAACTTCATGAGTGACTTCATTTCAGTGTGAAAACTTTTAAAATTGGGGCGTTTTCAATGTAGAAAATGGAAAATAAGTCAATTATACGATCTATTGAAAAAATATGAACAACTATTTGCTCTTTTCTTGAATGTAAGATAAATGAATATAATAAGAGATTATGATAGTAGCCTGCAAAAATATTGAGCCGTTTGGTGTGACCCTCGAATAATTTTCGAGGATCAATAAAAGAACACCCTGTATACGTACTGATTGTCATACGATATAATTGTTTTTATATTAATTGAGATATCGTTAAGAAGAGTTGTATAATTTTAAAAAATTTAACGGAGGTCACAGGAGCAAGACGACTGCTCTATAAGTACGCCACTGGTGCTCTATATATCGATACTAAAAATAAATGAAGCTAAAATTTGAATTTATTTTAACAATTAACTGGACACAATTATCTTCGTTTGTTCCTTCCGGTATTTTGTTATTTTAAATGAAAGCACGGATTTATATTAGTCACATAAACGGTAGCGCATAATTAATAGTCCTCATACACGGTAGCGCATAATTCACGCACACATTTTTAAATGGACAATCAAATCACCCTGCAACCCAATCGAAATAACCTTACAAAGAGCAATTCGATATTTAAAAACTTTCAAATAAAAGAGAAAAAGCGCATGAAAGTACCTACCTATACAATGATAATTTCAAAGCACTTTAAATGGGCCATTTTTTTAATTTTTTATTCCAGTCAAAACTAAATGGATAACGCCTAAGTTGATTTAACAGAAATTGAATTGTATCTTCAATCAAATATGGAGAGCCCTATATGTAATCCAGCATATGTAATATGTGTATGTAATAAATACTGAACCCTATATGTAATAAATACTGAGTTATTTTGATAACTTATGTCTAAACATTTACTACACTGAAAAAAAATGACCGTTTCATGTTGAAATAAACTAAAAATACTTTCAAACAATTGGAACAAGTACAACCAAATATTTGTATTTACAATAGAATGGGATTGAATTTAAAATATCAATTCATTGATACAAGATCACTGAAGTTAAATAAACAAAATCATTACTTCTATGAAAATGATTGATTTTAGTTTCAAGTCATGTATTTTATCATTGATGGAAAATAAAATTGTACTTAGTTAGAATAGATAATCGTGTAAATAAAGCGAATCGATCGAATTAAAAGAAAATTTTTTGCGTTTGTTTTGTATAGAGTATTTGGTTATTATGATCGCATATCTATCATGTCTAGTCCATATGTGATTGATTCAACTTCATGAAGATTGTAGTTACTTGTTAACAGAGAGTTTGAAATAAACATATTGATCATTTTTATAAGATCTACGATATTTTTTGGTATATATATTTTTTGTATTTATTTGTATAGAAATATTTATATTTATTTCAATAATCAACTGCAAAGTGCATTATGGATAAATATCCCCTAATTGGATATATTAACCTTATTTTAATTTGAAAATATACAAGGTGTCCCAAGCCATAACAGCATAACTTCATAAACCCACTCAGAGTATTGCAAAATTTTAAATTTTTCTAATCGTTTTGGCAATTTTCACAATAGTGTCCTTTTTTCTTTTTCTCAGCTATAAATGGATTGAGAAATGTTCATTTTTTTAACTTTTTTACCATTTGATAAAGTCATGATGTTATACCTTGAACCAGCCTGTAAAAATTAAAAAAAATATTTGTAGTAATAAATATTTGAAAACAAAAGGTAATATTAATAAATTTTGAAGACTATAAACCATATTTTATTTTTATAAATAAAAAAATTCTTGCAAAACAAAAAAGAAGAAAATTATTTTTTCTTAAAAATGATTCCGGTGTGCATGTGTATGTGAGGAACAATAGAGAAATAATTGACATTGTACGTGCAGCATAGACAATGAACATTATAGGGAGAAGATATTTTATTTATGTATTGTTATGGGCTCCTGTGTGCTGTGCTGTATTCAATAGCTGTACACTTACTTCTTTGAAACAATTTTTATTGTTGGTCAAACATACAACAACAAAAGGAGAAATTATTACTTGTATTTAAAAAGTGAATTCAATAATAATACAAATAGCAGTAACCAACCAAGTCATCGAACAAAAACATACACGGAATAAAGCTATATAAGGTTGGTTCACAAATACCAACCTATAAAGGGTTTTCCTTTCGTTGAAAGAAACTTAAAGTCTCTCCTTTCCACGGCGTTCACATGTAGGCAAATTATATACTGAGCCAATTCATTTAACATTTTTTAACAAACGATAAATAGTTGGCTCATATTTACGCTATAAGCCAAAAAAAAACCGAACAGTTTACGTTAAATAGATCGGACTGAATACTCATATTTATAAAAAAGTTCATAAATTTTGAAGGCTTTGTTCAACATTGTATGTAACGATGCATATTGATTTTTCCAATACTAATTACATCGTACTGTCTAGCGAAGCTGCAGTTATCTATCAGACTAAGGTTACATACCTTTCGATGGTACCTACCTTTACTTTGGTAAAATTAAATTGGTGTCGAAGTACTGCAGCCAAAGACCAAATGAAAGTGGACATATTGTTCGTATTTGATGTTTACTTGTTTCCGCACTAGTGTTTCCTTAGTATTATAATCTTCTGATTCCTTACTCATATTTTAAAATTATTGGGTCAAACAATTGAAGAAACACTTGAATAGAAAAAGGCACAACAAATACGAAACAAACCGTCTTTACCGCCGAATAGTCACATACAAATGCGATACGTGCTTAAAATTCGATAAAGCGTATTGGTTTTAGCCTCAGACCTGTAGGTATAAATTTCGTGGTTTGCTTTTGGTCAAAGGTATAGAACTTTTTTTTACTACATTGCTTTAAAAGTAATCTGTGTTTCTATCACTTTAACGGAATTAATTGCACCAGTCTTTTGTATTATTTCCACAAACAGTATATCTTTGAAGCCATATTTTTGTTAGTATTTCTGAATCAAATATATAATGTATCTGATGATGGTTTAGCCGCTGCTGTTGATTTGAAAAGCTTGTGAGTATAGGATTAGTTACAATAGCACATTCTATAAGGTTAAATTTTTTTTTATTATTGTAGTATTTCTTTGTAAGATCTTGGTAAAACTAGTATTTATTGTTGAAAAATTTTATTGATTTATACCTCTATGCACAATCTGCTAAACAGTGTATGGTTTGGCATTCTTTTCATCAAAATATTTTTTCGAAAATTTAGTAAATTTGCCTAAAACCAAATAAAACTTGTGACCGTTTTATCTGCAATGCAAATAAAAAAAGATGATATCATTATTGGAAGTTTTTCAACCGAATGAATTAGACTTTAAATAACAACTAAAAAAATTTTCAACCGGATATCTAACTGCATTCTAAAAAAATACCATTTTGAATTTTCGCAAAAATTTGTTGTTTCGTAAAACTTCGACTTAAGGCGGTTTTCGATAAATGACAATTTTCAAAATACTGTTAAATAATAAATTTTACTCTTTTTTCAACATTTTCCACCATAAGCAAGGCAAGAATAAGATATTTTAAAGGTTTAAATTTGTAGTATTGCTCACAATAAAAACATTCTAGCGATCTATGTAAATTCAAAACTTGAGTACGAAATGTAAAGTTTACATGACTCCATGATTTACTTTGGTATAGTATGTGGCTTCGTACGGGATTCCCTGTTTCGAAAAATGTCTGGTGTACACATCTCCACAAACTCTTGAATTGCACATACTGTAAACTGTATGAAGAGGAGGTATTTCTCTCACATCAGGTCCTTTTGTAATGTTATATAAATACTTTTACAATGTATTATCCATAAATTGTTATCAATTCACTATCAATTCCCTTTCATTTAGCAAAGAAGTTTCAAATAGATTTGTGGTTCATAAAACCTTACTTAAAAATTAATCTTTTTTATCAGTACCAATAATTTAGAAATTAAATTCAATATTGAGACATAATTTAGAATTAGAAAAAGTAATTCTCTTAAATTTATTAACAAAAGAGTCCAATAATCTGTTTCAAATTTAAGAGTGGCATGAGTCGCCGGTTTATTTTATTGTACCAAAAATATTATTTACAAAAATTCACATATGAGAGTTCCAGAAAAATTTATTATTTAATTAATTTATTTTATTTTTCATCTTAAATCGATAAAAACGTCAGTTACAGTTGATTTTGTTTCGTCCAAAATTGTGTTGTGATGATCAAGCTCAGCTTGCTTACGTTGTGATGAACTTAATTTTTCCTCGAGAGAGAGAAACCTATAAAATCTAATGAATATAGTTTTTTCATAGAAACAAAATAACAAACGTTAAAAATAAGTTACTTCAGCATAATCTTTCGATAATTGATAGTTATTGATAGTTGAATATTACTGACCATGATTTTCCATCATATGAACGTGAATCTTTGAATATAATCACAAGTGAGATTGATCCTAACTTTTATAATATTAAATATCTAGAAAAAAGATTCAAGCAAAAGTTGTTGTAAATAATTTTTTTGTCATTTTTATTTTTTATGAGAAATAAATACATTCGGAGGCAATAAGTCAAAACAGTCGCTTATCCACAGAATGGTGAAACGTTGTTTAAGTATTCTGGTGGCACCTTCTAGCCTACAAATTGATCTAAACTTGTTTCAAAAGCTTTTATTTTTTATTCATGATTTGTTCCAGAAAATTGAATAATAATAAAAGTACCATTAAACAATTACACAATGTACTTTAAAAAAGAAAATTAAAAAGTATATTTTAAGGACATTAAGGCGTAATTTACGTAATTTGCATACAATATAAAAACATGCAAAAATGAAGTGGATATCCTGGTATGTGTTGTATATAAATAAATAAGCATTCTTTGCAATCATTAAAAACACAGTCGAGCTTTTAAAAAATTGAACCAATCTACTAATTGTTAAATTGAACTAGTTTTTATCTAATTTTTAATCATTTGTTGGTCTCTTCAGTTCAAATCTTTTAGTAAACGATTGTCGATCTCCTTTCCAGCGGAATAATAGGGTTCTGCCAATTAACTGAAAACGCACAAAAAAAGGATACATTTCACGGTCTTGCAGAATTCCTTAAATTTTGTATAGGGTGATGACTTATTCAGCAATGATGGCTACTAAACCAATGATAATGCCTACGACGGAAGTGAGATTCTTATTAATCCATTACCGTTAGAATACTTCCGAGGCCGTACACAATTGAATAAAGGCAGTATTTTGGTCTAGAAATTTGAAAAATATTATTTATTTTTTCGTATTTTTAAAGGTTTGACCCTTGAGAATTGGTCCTAACACAGATTTTTCAAAATTTAAATTATTTTTATAGATACAGTTGATTTTCTATAAGTTAAGTTAAGTTAAATGAGTTTAAAAGTTTAAGAACTTTGAGATCATGTCTTATTAGGAACCTTTGGATCAAGTACAATAGATTCAGATGCAATTCACTTGTACCAAATGTACTTATCGTTTGTACCAATTTGTGTAGCGTGTCTTAACTAGTACACACACTAACATAGTTACCTAAAAATGGCCATTTATTTAATTCACCCCTTTCCCGCAACGAAGAAAGTGCAATGAAAACAAACATATTATACTTATGGTTGATTTGGTGGTTCCCAACAATTGTAACATCTAGATATCAATGTTTTTTAATTTTGATGACAACTTACCTAATTGTCAAGTAAAATGAAATTTTTCTAAATCTAAAAAAATATTATCATACACAAAAACAAAATTAGAGAACAAATGGTGGATTTTATAAACTTGGAAGCATTAAATGTTTCGAGTAAATGTGTATAAAAATGAAATGAAATATTACTAACAATATATATCACATTATAAAAATATTCTTTTATTATTTAAATATCAATTTTAATGTATTCATAATGTTTTAATGTATTATTTATGACTATTCATTACTAAAAAAATACTCATTTTTACATAATTTGAACTAAATGAAAAGAAAAAAAACCTTTTCTTGAAAGTGGAAAAAAATTGTTTACGATTTTATTATTAACACGAAAAGAAATTTAATAGATAGATATACATAAATGATTATTCAAAATCTTTATAAACCTTTCAAATCTCATAATTCTTAAATTAACACATTAAGGCCATAAATTTAAAAAATTTGGAAAAATGATTTTGTAAGCAATGTCAACATCTCAAAAGATAATAGTTGCATATAATTTCAAATTCTTGAAAACAAATTTTCCATAAAATTACTTTTAGCGAACAATTGCTACAGAAACAATATTTAAAATATACTTATTGGAAAAATATTCGAAAAATACGACCATACATCAATATTTTCACATTAACTGAACAATAATCAGTTGAAAGACGTTCTCATGGGAAAAATATAAAAAATACTGCATTTGTTCATCCGTACTTTATCGTATCCCACCTACCTCCAATAATTCCAGTATTTTATGATAGATAATCATCATTTCAATGGGAGGTAAAAATTGTGAAACTGTAACGGCGATGATGGATAACAGTGATTTTATATTTTTTTTATTAATAATATACGTTTTCATTAATATATCATTTGTCATTTCCTATTAATTTTACTTGCTTTCATACATTTATTCTCTCCATCACTGAATTAATTATAATAAATAAATTTAATAAAGTAAGGGAAAAAATATGATTTAAATATCTTTTCCGCTCATCAAACACGCTAACATTATTTACATTGAATTGTTCGGAAATTATATTTTCTTTAAAAAAAAAAACTATAATATACCAATAAAATATAAAAGAACATTATAAATGTTAAAAGAGAAATTAAATATAACTTAAAAGATAATAAATTTGTAGAAAGCTTTAAATTGATGCTTGATTTTAATTTTTCAAGACATGAAAACTTTAAATGTTACTTGGTAAAATCAAATGAATTATGAATTTAACTTAGCGTCAATCTCACTAAAACATTTAATTTCGTATATTTGACTTAAGCATGATCATATCGTTTGTCTGTTTCGCACACTACTTAATCACGATTATCCGAAATAGCATACATGAAATATTTTGTTAACTGTTGAAAAAGATTGTATCTCTATGTCACAAAAAAGCACGGATTTCTATGTAAATCTGTTCGCATTTTTGACACAGAGTATACGTAAGGTGACAAAATCGTATTGATGAATTTACAACACATGAAATTTTGTAATAAAATTAAGAAGTTTATCAAAAATATATTAAATTAAAATGAGTAAAGAACATAGATGAACGCACGGATCATGAATGTAGTGTTTGGAATAATTTTTAGAATATCAACTAGAAAATTTCTTTGATTCGAAATTTTTCAAAACAAAATGTCCGTATATATTTAAAGGAAAGGAATACTTTTCCTGTATCCTATAAATTCTTCCAAGTTGTCAACTTGATGCCTATGCACGTCCTGAGCAGTCTTGTACACATAGTTATGCCAGCAATGCTCCAATTTTTAAAGTTATCAATTGAGTGATTATAAACGTAAGGTGATCCTCTATCAGATGAGAAATTTCTTTCAAGATATGACCAAAAATATAAATCATTTTTAAAAGTTATCCCTATAAAACAGTTGATCTCTTTTTTATCTTCCATGTGAATTTTCTTATTTTTATCAAGTTGAAAACAGTTTTGACAAAGTATCTTACGACGACCAAGCATAGAATTTTAAGTTTTTCAGTGATAACTTAATAAATTGACCATTTATAATAATTAGTTCCCACGTATCCCATTTTTCAACATTGGAAATGATCAAAAATCCGTCAGCTAGGAAAATTTTCAATGAGATTATAATGTGTATAAATTCTCAAAACGATAAATTTGTTAATGATATCTAGTATATCCTACTTATTACGTAAGTTTATATGTTTATATGTTTTGATGTTTGTTACTCAATTAGGTCAAAACGGCTGAATGGATTTAGATGAAACTTGGCGCAGAGATAGTTTGCTATACCGCGGTTATCTTTAAAGTTGAAAGTGTCTATCGGGGTGAATGGGTAACTGCTAGTAGCTCATAATACATTCTTATGCATAGTATAAATTCATAAAAACGTGTAGGGTAGTGCATTGCTTGACACGAGTAGTACCCCAGCCAGATATGTGTTTTTTTTCCAAACAAAGTTTATAAAATAGTTCATAATATTTAATTATAGAAATATTTCATATTATAGTGTATGTGGATGTATTTGTCGACGTAAATATACAACACATAGACGAGCAGTGTATCCCGTTTTTCAGACATCAAACTTCTAAAACAAAAAATATTGATACTCTTGAACATTTTTACCCGACTGAGCAACGAAAAGGAGTGGTAATTTGTTTATCAGTCTATGTCTGTTCCTAGGTGACACACTAGAGGCCAAACGCGTCAGTCGATTTTGATGAGTCTTACGTCAATCGATGTGTCTTAGCCTTGCGAGTGCTACTCTTCTCTACTCTATGGCAGTAATGAAAATTCAATATGGCGACCACCAGACATCATGTTGGGAAAATGTAAGTGTGTCTCTATGTGGCAAGTTTGAGACCAAACATGGGGACCGATTTTGATGATTCTGACGTCAATTGATTTGTATAAACCTTGCGAGTGCTATTCAAGATATGGCAGTGATGAAATTTAAATTAAATTTTAACTTTCTGAGTGCTACTGAAGATATGGAAAAAATGAAAATTCAAATTGTTAAATTGAAAAGATCAAAATAACAAATATAAATAAAATCTTTTGAGTTGCTTTTTTTTAAGAAAACCGCTCGACTATTAACACATAGTGTTTATTATTATTATTACTATTACGTAAGTTAGTAAGAAAATCTTAAAGTATTTTTGTTATGTATTTGTGCTTTCAAAATTATTTCAAATATGCATTCTATCTGAAAGAAATTCTCTACTTGTCTCCAACAATTTAAATATTTAATATTTTATTACACTTATAGTAAATTATCTGTGCAGGGTGAGTGAGGAGGAACGGGCAAAACTCGAACAATCGAATACATGAAATTTTTTTTTTTTTTCTTATCTGATTTTCATGAATTTTTCCGCAAGGAATCATTATTTTCACTATTTTTTGTCATGAAGGCTCATTCAAATTAAAAATCCTATTTCTTGCACATACCCAATATTTAAGACAAATATCATTAAAAATACACAATTAACTGAGTTTATTGTTTAAATACCCTGTATAGACAGTATTGATAATAAGTGTTTGCATTATTTCAAATAAATTAGAAAAATTTAAAAAACCAACTCAATTAAGGTTCAAATTAAGATGAGCATTTCTGTGGGCTGTATTGTGCATTTTGTTAAAATATATCCCCTTAAGGACCCACAATAAAAATTTTTTAAAAAGTTAAAAATTTTTATTGTGGGTCTTTAAGGGGATATATTTTAACAAAATCAATTAAGGTGATCATGCGTCCGTTATTTGTTAGATAGAAATTTTTTTTAAAAATGTTTGAGATATTATTTTTTTCAAAATCTTAGTTAGACTTACTAATTAAAGCGACCTACCAATTTTTAACTGTATATCTTTTATGTTTTTGGAATAAATCACACCAAAGTTTTACTCTACTTTGCGCCCTCGCGGGGAAACAATGATGTTCAGCAAAAGTTATTTTTTATTAGGAATATTTTTAATTGATTTGATGAAAACCTATCCCAAAATTTTAATCGTATCATCAATATTTTTCAGTGTTACAAACTAAGTAACTAAAATTTGTATAACTTGATATATATTTCATATATACAGGGTATAAAAATTACGAATTTGGAAAATAATATTCATTTTTGTTTCTTTTTATTTACAGGAAAGCCTGATCCACCTTACAAGTGCATGATAATGAATCGTACAGCCGACACATTAAGTATATCATGCTTGCGAGGGTTTAGCGGTGGTCTACCTCAAAAATTTATGATGTTGGTATTAGCGGGCGAAGCTGAAGAAATGATTGCTAATGTTACAAATAAAATGAATTCAGATTTTCATATAAGTGGTATATTACCAGATATGTATTATAAGGTACTGGTGTATGCTTTTAATGAGAAAGGTCGAAGTAAAAGCTCAGAACCATTGATTATACCAACATTACCACAAGTATTACAAAAACAAAGGCGGACAACCACAACAGGTTAGTAAAAATAACATAAAATTATTTGTACAAGCAGATTACGTTTTAACTTTAATAATTTTTATATGTATAGATCGTTAAAAGTTCATTGGTCTCATATTAGAATTTAAAATAAAGAAGATAATATTTAAAATAGTCTAGTTATTTGGCTAAAAATATCTAACACAAATTTTGAACTACCTCCCCCCCCTCCGCCGAAAAGAAGGCTGTTTTTCACATTTTTGAAACATTATTTTTGTGTAGGTTTGTTTACGGAGGCATAACAAAACGTATTCAGCACAAAAATCTGCCGGCTGTCAAATTGCCACCCTCCTTCATTCGAGCCAGGCACGGTGGCCGCATGCCCAAAGTCATATTTTAGCACAAATGAAATAAAATTAGCTTTTCAATGACTCTCATATCGTGCTGATTGATTTACGGATATCTTTAAGAAAACACCCTTTACATTTATTTCAAATCAATGTAGCCCTTATCAATCTAATGGGTAATCTGAGGCATCCATGCATGTGTAACAATAACAAACTATCAGACTGCTTTAATTGCATTCCTATTGTATTGCAGTTTGTACATGTGCATTGTATATCAGCGTGTTATATTATTGTCTAAGAGCGTAACCACTTTTATTCAGCTGTTGGATATCCATGGCTGAACTCAATTTTCCAAGATGGTAACAGAAGTATTGACTTTTCGAAATATTCTTACATTACATTTTTTGCTTAAATTTCATCGCTTTATGAATTCCCGTTGGCATTTTCAACATATATTTTCAACCGCCTAGAAGAAGTGGTTACCACCCCTGCTTAAAAACACTACTTGGCGCCACAAAACTTCTAGAGGTTGAACAAAGCTATAGGTCAAAATTTAGAGATTTCGTCTTTTTTGTCCTGGTTTATTGGAGAATTAATTTTATATCAAATCGACGTCTACTGAACAAAACAGACTAAATTGGAATGCTGACGTCACAAGAATATCAGGTATATTTAAAATGGCAACTATATACATGAAATGGTTGGAGAACTACATTATAAATTTTACAAATCTCTATATCCAAACAATGTGTATAGATAAAAATCAGTTGTTACAATGTCCCATGGGGTGTGATCAAAGCTTTTTAACATGTTTTTTGAACTGTAAAGAAAAGTGTAAAAATACTTGATTTTTTTTCTTCATCTTTTTAACAATTTTTCAAATAATTCCTTATTTCCTTTTTTTAAATGTATGAGATATAAGATACTTTTTACTTCTTTTATGCATACGTATACATACACCAGTATTGTTAATTCCAAATGGATTGAACATCAAACACAACAAGTGAAACGAAACCAACAAAAAGCATATTTCTTAAAAGTTAAATATCTGGATGACCGAGCTTTTGTATTAAGAGCTCGGTATTTTTTTAGTTAAAAAGACACAAATTTTATTAAACTAATATAAAATGTGAATGTCTCGGTAATTTACTTTATTTCGTTAACTACGATATACAACAATAGATATCAGGAAGAATCATATTTTGTAGTGTATGCGATACATTGATCCACCACTATCTTGTGGTTTTATGACTTTACAGGCACCGATCTTGGATTTTTTTATCTTATCTTTTTTTATATGATACCAATTTTGAAGTATACCATATCCAATAAAAATAATTCTCGAAATCAGACAACTCTTTCGAAAATTATGCATTATCATACATAATTATAAAAATACCGAATTGATTTGAGCAAATTCCTCCTCTTTCGCCAGTTAAAAATATCGTTGAATATTAAATCAAATTCATTCTATGTAGATTTGAGTTTAGTACATATAATACACAAGTGTATGTAATATTTATTATTCTAATGTATATAACAAAAATCTTGGAGCGTATGCAGGTATGACTTCTTCAAATAATAGTCGATAGATAGAATGGATGAAATCAATAAAAATTCTTCAGAACAATTTCTAAATATTTGACTACAATATTGACTTTATACAGATATAAAACTGTAGATATACTATAATTTTTACATATACTTTACCCGTATTTTTTGTTTACCATCGATATTTCTTTGTTTTAATAAAAAAATTCGATTATATACATTTTTCCTTTATTTAACCATACAAAAATTTTCCAAAAATTTAGTCCACTTCTATTTATATGGAAAGATGCATCAGTATATATATGGTATTTTCGTATACTAAATGCCTGTTTAGAAATAAATGCTAGTAGACAAAAAGCTCTTATTACTAGCTTTTTTTTTTTCATTTTATAGATCGCAAAAAAACACATAAGAGAGCCACGTCTCTATCCCCTAATATCAAAGAAATAATATAATAATTATAATGTGTTATGTGTCATAATGGGCTGCCGACAGACTAAGGTCTAATTGTTCCTGTCGTAACAAAAATACTACTCAATATTAGATAGGAAAATGGCTTTCTGTGAGACTTTTTCTAACCCACCCTAAAATTTTTTTTGGATTATTCTGATCACAAGTTCTCACGGCCACAAATAATTTTAGCGAGCAGTTTTTGAGCTACAGGAGATCAAAACTACGAATATATAATAGTTTTAGTATATGTCTAGGAAATTGGCTTTCTATGACCAACTTTTACAAACCACCCCAAAATGATCTTCAGATCGTTCTGATCAAAAACTCACACGGCCACAAAATTTTTTACGAGTAGTTCTCAAGCTACGGGCGATCGAAGCTACACATATATTATACTTATTTATAGTATCTACTAGCTTAATACCCGCCCGTTTCACTGGACTTAAAAGTAAAAACCACCGCTTTTCATCTTCCACCTCTCTTGATCTGACTTATACCCTTCATAACATTCGAAAGGATTGTTTTACACAGCTAAAATATATGCAAAGTTTTCAATTTTTTTAAGTGTAAAATAGTCATAATTCATTGAGTATTGCATAATTACATAGCTGTCATTTGCGTTTTGTTATTCTAAGTCTGATTTTTTTTTGTTATACCACGTTTTATAGTGACTGACGTTTCATGTCAAGTCGGGAATGCTGTCGAACGGGATAAAAAGTCCTATGTCCTTCTCCTGGCTCTAAACTACCCCCCTGCCAATTTTCAGCTAAATCGGTTCAGCCGTTCTTCAGTTATAAGTGGAGTAACTAACACGACTTTCTTTTATATATATAGATATGACTAGGAAAATAGCTTTTTGTGAAATTTTTTAAACTGCCGCCAATATTGCGGGAGTCTTTTGCTTAATATTTCCGAGACTTCTTTAAAAATAATGTTTTCTATTGTTGATTTCTTTTTGTACACAGGTTTATCAACAACCGGTGCAACGATATCACTTGGAACACAGCGATGGATATATAATATATTAATTGTTATCACATCTGTGATCTTAGTGGCACTTATATTATTCAGTGCAAATGTATTATGGAGTTGGCGTAAACGGCAACGGGAACAAATGGACAAGAAATCCAGTTCTGGTTCACCATCATTACAAGAGAGTATTAAAGATAAAAGTTTGATGAGTAGTAGTTGTGAATTCGATGATAATCATCATGATTTGATTAAGAAAAAATTACAAAGCGAACAAACATTATTAGGATCATCGACATCCGCTACACATTCATTACGTATTGTAGCAGATCATCATGTATATGAAACGCATTGTGATACAGCACCATTTATTCTGCCCGTACATGGTTAGTTTAATTTTACTTATCTGTCCCAACGCTTTATGAAAACCATATAAACAAAACCAATCAACTGCCAACATCACAGTAATTATTTCTCGAGGACTCAAACCAAAAGTTATAAGTAGAAAGACTACATGCTTAAAAGAGACCAAATTCAAATAAGTCTAAGATAATACTTACATTTTAATTACCCATCTAAAATTTTTTTGACATACTACTCTTAAACTATTATAAAAAATCATTCATATTCATCTTGATGGAAAATTGTTTAATAAATTAGAATTATTGAGGTGTTATTTTAGTTGCGAGCGCAAAAAACCATTTATTTTACGTAAATATATAATTTAATTTTAGGATCCCGTTATTATCATTTCAAAAATTTGATATGATAAAACGATATCCTGAAGGTCCTCCAAAAAAAATGTCCGGAAGTAATCACCATAACTCTAGTTTGGATGATCTTAAATGAAAAAATTCAGAAAATTTCATAAGTCGACAGATGAATAACAAGTATTAATCGAACGAATAGCCAAAATTATAATTTTTAACAAAGGGTGGCTTTCAAAAAAAAAATTCTAAATTATTCCAAAAATTTCTATTTTTAAAGTGGTCTAAAATATCGAAATAATTTTCAGAAAGCTTATTCCTTCGATTAATACCTGGGGGAAATGTCTGAGACGATTGTGTAAAAATTCTGAATCGATCGGTCGAGTCGTTTCGGAGAAATCTAGCTCACCGACTTGGACAACGATGTATAATGTTTCAAAAGACGTTTACACTCAGTTAAAATTTTTCTTTTTTGATGCGTTTATCTTCATGAATGTTTCTTGGATTAACTTCAAATTTTCAGAGAATGTACTTAAATATATGTACCTACATTCCGAAAATGCAAGTAAAAAGGCCGATTCTTTGAAAATTCTAACTGAATATAACCCCTTAAATCAAGATGAGTCGATTTTTCGCCAAAATTAACTCCTAGTATTGGGTAGTTTGAGTATATAAGTGCCTAATTCGTAAGACCAATAGGGCAAGCATTCGAGATATGCGTTATCTATTATTCATCTTTAGAATAGTCATTTTTTTTAAATAGAATGATTAACTTGACGGACAAGGCAAGGCAGAGAGGTGCGTGATTTTGAAAATTCTTAAAAACGAAAATCCATCAATTTTTTAATAGTTTTTACCATCTCAAACAATATTTAAAAAAACTTTCAATAAAATTACAAATAAACTATATTTTGAGTAAATTGTATTTTTACCCAAATAAAGTTAACTAAGTATGAAAGCTATATATTCGCATCTAGAAACTTGCTTTTTCTTGTGAGTTTACTTAAAAAGAAGAGTACAAAGGGCGAGGACAACTGTACCAGGACAACCTTACACCAACGGTTGTAGCATTAAATAATGAAATTTATCAATTTACGTTGTTTAACATACAATTTTCTTAATTCAGTTAAAAATAATATTTATAATTTTACTTAAAAACGCAATTTATGTTTTATTTTGAAATGTTTTTTTATTTGTATTTTAAATTGGTAAACATATCTTTTGAAAACCTTGGTGAATTTTTGCCATTCCCAAATTTGACTCGATCGAAAAATTAAAAAAAATATAAACTGGATGACCCGTGCGAAATTTCCTTAGCACACAACGAGTATTCTTAGCACACAACGAACCGCCATTCACAATTAAAACTTTAGATATTGAGATAGAAAGCTATGAAAACAGAAGAAATGTATCTACAGGAGGCATTGGCATTTAAGTATTTCTGGAGAAAGGGTGAAAGTTGGGTGATTTTTAATGTTTGATGAAAAATATATGAATCAGTTCCTTTCATTTAAAAAAATAAATAAAGCGAAGTGGTTGATAATAAATGATAGATTTCATAAACTTTTTTAATATATAGATGCATGAATTAAGGCCCTGTTATTTTCGTACAAAAATAATTATTATCATAAACATTAATAACTAACAATTACAAAAAAATTGTTTATGTTTTACAGACACGGGCTACCATCAGCCATTAAGTACAGGAATTGTAAATTATGGAATCAATACATCGACATCATATCACCATCATCCGGCATCATCACATAGTGCCCGTTTAGATATTCTACCTCATGATACACCATTATCAGTATCAGCTGTAGCACATCAACAACAAATTCATACACTTGATTCCCCACATCTATATTCAACAACAACACCATCAACACAACAAACATCATCCCCAGCCTCTTCAGTGACCGGTGGTGGTAGTAGTGTAAGTGGTGGGGGTACTGGTGGGGGTAATATTATATTACCATCAACAACATCTACAATATCTAGTGGGTATCATCACCCATCACATCATTTTAATCCTGTACGGACTACACGTGGTGGGGGGATTTGTGATCAAACTCAAGATCATCATTTACCAAGTAAAATTAAATTTCCAATTAATTCATCAACAACAATGGTAAAGTGGAGTGATGATTTATCAATTGTGTCCGGTAATGGTGATGGTATTGTTATACCAACATTAAATAAAAAATGGAAAAGTGAACATATATCATCAAGTGATTTAGGTGGTGTTGGAAGTGGGGGTAGTGATTGTGGTATGAGTAGTGAGAATGATCAATTGTCATATGTAGATTATTTTAATAATGATAGTTCAAACGCTAGTAAATATTGTACAATGACGAAGCAACAACAATCATCGAATCAACGGACATTTTCACAACGAAGTTTAAAACATAATGCTGGTACACAAACACCATTTATGCGTAAACATAAAGAAAGTGTTGTATAAAACGTAAAAATTAATGTTTTAAGTGTTTGTTTGTTCCTTAAAGAAAATAACAGAATATTAAAATATGATTTTATAGTAAAATTTATATTATTAAAAACAAATTATTATTAAATGTTTAAAAATTTTAATTGAAAGTGAAACATATTTATTTTTCATCAAGAATATTATTATTTATTTTCTTTGTATTCTTTATTGTGTTAATATCAGTAGCGTACTTTAAACGGGGCTACTACAAAAATGGATGGTTGGTTTGTAGAAATCATCTAATATCTATAAATTTGTATTTCTTTTTATTAAATTAACGACTTTGATCACTTCTGAACTTTTAAAATCACAAAATTACGGATAAATACCACGATACTCTGAATAAAATTAAATATTTTACCAACCGTAATTTATTTCTATGAATTGGAAAACTTGGTATCATCTGTGTTATGAATGTGACCAAGCCCTATACAACCGACGAAAATGGTTCATTTGTTTTATTTTAATGCACTTCATATAATTTCATATTCTCAATTCAGATTCAGAAGTATAAGGCCTTGTTAAAATTATTTCTGGATCTATTCACACTTTAATAGAATTAATAGAATTCAAACCTTTGTAGGCCCTGGAGTGAAAATTTTTTTGTTTCAAAATTTTAAAGATTTGTGAGAACAACTTTGTCAAGTGCTAAAATTTTTATTTCAAGTGTAATCTATTGCTCTGTAAGTTTCCGTACGTATGCAATGGAGTCTTTATAGAAACAGTCTTTTAATGAATATTAAATGTTTATTCAATAAAACATACAAATTCTAATTGTTTACATTTCGACTATGGTAGTACTTTCTGTACATAGAAAGCTGTGTTCTATTGTCTTACATGTCCCATAGTGGTCAGAAATAATGGTGGACGTCGTACAGTATCTAAAGTTCATTAATAACAGTGGATAAAATAATACAATGCAATGATTTATATCATCAACATAATGTAAGCCAATAGACATACCTACAAATTTCTGCTTAACAAACTTTAGACCTGTTTCTTAAAACAAACAATTCTCAACAATTTAAGAAAAATGACCTCTTGCTATTAGTTGCATATAAAAACTGGTAGAAGTTCACTGGCTAGTGATAAAATTTGAATGTGGTTTATACAATAATTATTCTTTCTTATTGGCAAAATATACTTTCCAATCATTTTTGCGAAGCATTCAATCATTTTTCTTCGAAAATAGCAATTCATATTTTCTCAGGGTACTTTTTTAAGGATAAAAACTTCATTGTGTAAACATTAGCTTGGAGAAATCGTGATTAGTCCACTGTGTATTGGCGTCATAGGATCACGTGGGCTATTTCTCAAACCTCTTAGGTCAAATTATTGACACATCGAATATTTCCTTATATTAAATAGCTGTAACGCTATGTTCCGCCGTTTTTTTGCTATTGTATACTAACATCCCACGTGGAGTATAAATGTAGAAATGGAAACCAGCATTATAATAAAAGAAGCAAAAAACAATGATTCCAGCAACTCGTAAAGCGTACGTTACAATAAATTTTGTGTATGTTACGAGGCTAGAATAATAGCTTGTTCATCTTTATCGATTTGCGAAATAAACTCTGCCTCGCAAGCAAACGTTGTACTGGTCTGAATTTGACCAGAATGCAAACATTCACCTGCATAATTGGCTGTCTCTAGAAAAATTTGTTAATTAAACCTAGAAAAAGGCACCTTATTAGTAAAAAATTTTCCAAACATTATTATTTTTCGTAAAAATACGTAAAGTAGGCATTTCAGGGAATACTAAGTAACGGATGGTAGTGAAGAGGAGAATCAAAAATGCCAAATTTTAACGTGATCTATATTTTACTAGGAGCTGTTACAGTACTAGTGACCGATTTGATAATAATTTTTCTGGATATGTGAATTTTAGAGGTGGATTTCGTAGTTCAAGCTATGTTTTATTTTTACGCACATTTGGATTTAAAGTATATCCCCTTTTTTAATACAACTCTGAATTTTAACTTTCCTTTTTTTATAGTTTATGTTTATTGGATATTAAACCCACAAGTAAACAGTAACTTATACCCAGTAAATTACACCCTCTACATTCGCATAACACAAAACTTTTGAGGAAAATTGCTATTTTCGAGATTTTACGTAAATGGAACTAGCTTTTTTCGGGTGTATATGGTTGATTGAGTATTCAAAAATGCATAAATTCAATGGTTCCACCCTGCACATTTGCCTCATAAATATAAGTATTTTGAAAAAAGCACAAACATATGAAAACAGAATATATAGTATCAAATAACAAGGAATAAATTTTGTCCATCTAGATTGCCTATTTGTACCCTTATGCAGTGGCACAACAATCGATCAGAATTTTTAGTGTGTCCATTAGCTTTTTATTAACGAGTTTGTTTTATGTTTAGGTAATTCACTTTGTTTATATTTGAGGTATTACTAATTTAATGGATTTTTCTGATTACTCATTCATACCTTCCTGTATCTACGCTCCAGTTGTTTTATTACTCATCAATTTTATATTTGCAACATACGCATTTATTATTCTTTCTTGTATCATTTAAAAATGATCCTTCATAAGTCTTATATTTCAATCATAAAGGATATTAAATATTTTAAAAATAATTTCTTGCTTTTAATTAATTATAATAAAAAGGTTTTATATTTTCTATGTAAAATGTTTCAATCAGATGAAATTAAAAATTAAATTTCTTCAAAAAAATACTTTTATGTATTAGGATTCAAAATAATTTCAGTTAAATGATTTATAAACCGTTTGTAAATACTAAATTATTTCAGTTCAGTATAATTAAACAAAAATTTTTCACTTCGTGGGAAAAATATATATAAATCACCACCTCTGCTAACAATTTATAATTATTTACTTCAATGGTTTCATTTCCCTTTTCAATGAATGTATTTTTTGTATCTATCTACACCAAAAATAAGTTGATCGATTTGAAATATCGGCAGTTATCGAAAAGGCAGCTTCAACTATATTTGATTTTCACCCAAATTAAGACTTAGAAAAAAGAGATTTATTAAGTTAACACATCTGAAATTTCACAGTTAACATTGGAGCTTAAAATATTTTGTCACTAAACTGTGCACATGTTCCAAATTTCTAATTTTTGTGTCATGTAAATTCGAAAAAAAGACGCATTAATCTAGGCCTAACTGATATCACAAAAATGTAAAGAGGGTAACAGACGAGGCTCAAAGTTGACTGTGAAAAACCAGCAAGAATTTTTCCTCATGCTCTTTCATCTCTATTTCTACAAAAGACGAATATCACGCCTTGCTTGTGTCGTTTTGAACTTCTTACCCGTTAGACTTTTGTTAATTAAGTCTGACATTTTAAAATAGTAACCATGACGGCTTGCATATCTTCTCTTTTTATTTGACCATAAAATATACTGCCCCGGAAAAAAAAGTGGCGCATTTAAAATTTTCTCAAACAGGTATATCTCGTCGAAAAGTTATTAATTCTGATTGAAATATATATCATCAATTAATATTTGATGAACAGGGTTGAAATGTTGAGAAAATTAATTTATTATTTTGATATAACTCTTAAAAGCTTGGACGGGGTGCATGGGTATTTAAACTAGAAATTCGGCATGTGCAATCGAAAGATTGTTGTTGTTCCTTGTGGATTTTAGGTTTATTTCTAATAACACGGTTTTAAAATTTTGTATAAAGATCAACTTAAGCGCATTTAAAAAGAAAATATTCAAGCTTTTGATTGCAAATACTCAATTTCTGTTTGCAAATATTTATACACCCGTGCACGCTTTTAAAATTAATATCAAATTAATTAATACTCCTTTTATCAAAATTGCAGCCCTGCGCATAAAATATTAAGGAGTGATAAAGATGTTTGAGATATTGATTCAAAAACTAGAAAGTACAAACTAACGGATGATGTACCTTTCATTCAAATCAAAATTATTTTTCGCCGAGATATACCTGTTTGAAATTATCATCGACATCGAAATTGAAAATATTTAAGACAAGAAGAGTACATTACAAAATAAATAATAATAAATGAACCTCACAAAAAGCAAATAATGAAAACGTTTCAATGTGTACCATAACGTGCAAACATTTATAAAAATACGTAAATATTTTAGATAGATTGGCATTCGTCTATTGAGACATTTTCCTTTTCATTCAACTTTTCAATTCTATTTGACATCTGGTAAGGTATAACTTTCTTGTCGTCATTTTTGATAACATAGGGAGCTTTTGTTTTTCTTTGAAAAATAAGAAATTTATTTTTTCAAAATGTTTTAGATGTATCATCTGATTTCGTATTTATTTTTATTAAAATAGAAATCTTTTCTTTTTTTTCCCTCTATTGTCTATATTTCGTAAATCAAACAATGACAAAATTCTCTTGTTGTAATACATGGAAGGGAAACCCGTTGAATATAAATCAAGGTACGAAGTTTAAAAATGAATGGAGAGCACAGCTGCCTTTCTAATTCAAATATTAAGTACTATAACAACTCTTTTTCTTCTTTTTATCCGAGTCGATCTCGTAATTTTTTGCATTTTTCCAGTGTTTTTTGGAGATGTTTTTATCTGAAGTGATCTTAAAATAGAAATATTATCAGGTCTTGGTTGGCGACGTGAATAAAATGAGTATAATTTTAATTACCAAATTGAGTCATTATCTGATCACAAGAAATTTGAAAATCAACTGCTAGAACTTTTAAATCATGGAGAAACACATTTGGTAATTTCAAGTGACCTAATTTAAATTCAAAAATAAAAACGATAAAAATTAAAACATAAACATTATACCTGTATTGGGAATACATGACAAATAAAAAACTGCATTTGATAAAAAACTTGCAGTGACAGAAAACAGATATTTTTTGAACGAATTACATAATGAATCTATGGGTGTATCAGTATAAATTCGATGGCTTAGAGCGTTGAAAAAATATAAAATTTCGATTTACGACTAATGTATTTGTCAAATATAGGATCTGGTCATGGTTAGTTTAGAATTTACCACTTTCTTTACTTCTGGTTGTTCTCCTCTATCACTGCCTTTAGTTTACAGATAGTTTGCGGTAGGTTGAAGGACTCCACACTGTCTTTACTCATCTGGAGACCTGTAGCCTATTGTGTAGCACATTAAAACAAAATCAATATAACTAATTTCGGAACATAATTTTTATGAAAATACGTGGTATCTTCATTTCAGGCATTAAATTCAGTCACTACCAAAACAAATTAAATTCAGTAAATCTTTATTTTAGCGCTTCCTATTTTGTGATTGTAATGGCATTGAAACAGCATCGGCCAGCAGACATTGCGACGTATAGATGATTTATATAAATAAAAAATTCTTTCAAATTCTATTTTTTAAGATACTAATTCATTTGACTGGAACAATGTTTTTCAGGTTTTAAATATTTTATTAATTATGTAGTAACTTTTCTTTATTTACTCAAATAAATCTCCATATTTCACATAAAAATTCATTAAAATTTAAAGATTATCGCCAACATACTTTACTAATTCATTTGTTCACCACACAAGAAGAAACGTGGTGGTATAGTACACTAAAAGGAATAGAGCCTAAGAGAAGCTAAGATTCAGAAGAAAGCAGTTCAATTTTAAATTGAATTTAAATTCTTGGCCCAATTTCCTAGATCAATTTTTTGAATATACAGAATTGTTCTTGCTATACGACACGGAAGATTTTGCCTAATCGACTTGATTTTTACAAACTTTACTTCCAGGAGTAAATGGAGGGTTATTGGCTGAAATTTTAAAATTATTTTAGTATGATAGTCGAAATACGTATTTATATAATAAACAAAATTCTAGAAAATTAGGGAAAACATCGAAATTTTATTTGAAAAATCCTAGAGTTCTCTTTAATGATCTTCGATAATACTTATCTTATAACTTTACTCTATTTGCCTTTCGGCATGAGTCTTTCAATAGTGTTACTCTCAGTTTTGGGCATTCAATCCAGTAAAAATCACTTTAAGTCGTCTACGATAATTTTGTTTGGAATTTGGAATTAATTTATCCGCTACTATAAAATAACACTCAATATTCAATAGAACTGTGATGGAAGCGTGGGAAAACAAAAAACTGCATAATAACATTAGCTAAGAAAATTCTTAGCAATGATTTCAAACTTATAATACCTTTTTTAATTTTTGTTAGTTAAAAACAATTCAATCTATAAATCGAGATAATGTTTAAAATCGAGATAATGTTTAAGACATTCTTTTTCTAGAAGTGATTAACTGACAAATTATATGCCGTATGATTCCAAAGACTTTTTGAGATGATTAACTTTTAGTATTTTTCATACTCGAAGAAAGAATTTTCTATTTTCATTAAATGAAGCACATAAATATTAACAATGTTCGATTCGAACCGTTTGTCATATACAATTAATTTTTTACGAACAGAATCATCGTCAGTGACTATTAAATGAAATTCAGTATACACTATCAAAGAATACCATTTGTAGGTTAATCTTTTGATACTTTATATACAGTTTGTGTAATAAAAAACTCTATATATGTACGTACTACCTACATTAAAATATTATTCTAGCATATCTCGGTAAAATATCGCAAATAAAAATATGCCAGTGACAAATTATCTCATCCACAATATATCACAAAGTTAAAGAATCTCCTACAAAAAAATATCCCTCTCTCAATAGCCTCTTTAAATACATGTCTTAGAATCTAGTTGCCACCTTAGAGAAGTGAAACGGATCTTTTATATGCGTTAAAGATTTGACCTTAAGGTTTTACTTTCACAAATTATGACCTTTAATCTTAAAACTAATTTACGGGAAAGAAACGTGTACTTTATTTCCGCCTTTAAGAGCTCACTCGATGTGCTTTGTGGCAACCCACCTTTTGGCAAAGCCTCAGTCCGAAAATGCTAATTAATGCCTTTTAAGTGCACAATTAATGCTGTTTCGCTGCAATCCTTTATTTTGTCCGCAATTAGTTGTGATCTAACAGAAAGTTTAAAATTTCACTCTAAAATACTACAACTCGTCAGGAATGGTAAATGAGTTGACGGTAATTCACTAAAAAAACGCTATTAATAAATTCAGTGCAAGTAGCCTATGCCTTCTATACTTCCTATTTACACTCAATATTTTATGTGTATCGTCAAAACTGAACTATTTACATTTTCAAGGTACATTCGTTCTCAATATCAGAAACGTGAATTGCGTAAAATTTGATTTCATTAACCCCCCCCCCAACCAAAAAAAGGGCATCATAATTTAGGGTTCAATCCATAGAAAAAGATTTAGTTATATTGTAGTTCAATCTAAGAAGTGAAGAAAGTCTTATTTGCTGATACGATTTCATACTGATACCGATACTTATTTGCTGATATGATTATTATTAAAAATGATTTTCCAATGCTCTGAAAACTTTCTAAGAGCACTCCGAATAAAAATTATTAAGATTTTTTCTGTTAATTGTCCTGCAAGATATTTATGCATCCTGATTTTCACATCCTACATCTTGTTTTCATAAAATAAGGTCGACAAATATTTTTATAGATGGTGTATTTTCCAATAAGAAGTAATTACGAAGTCAACGAACGCACTATATTATCTGAAGCATATCAGACCATATATACCAGTTACTAAAGTACGATTCTATTATGTATATAAATTACGATGAGAGTAGAAGGTACCGATATAATATACACAGTAAACTTTATAAATTTTCTCGACTAACACAAATAGAAGAAAATTTTATATTCTTATTTAGTACACATTTTGTTTTTAGTTAATTAACTTTTTCGTTTGTCATATAAATGGCTTTTAAGTATATTTATTTTATTGAAATTTAGATATATGAAACTTTTTTGTTGAATGGTATTGAATTTTAATTTTTGGTGAGTTTCCGACCAAATTCTATCGCACATCTATCAAGAAATTGTTTTTGTGTTCTATAGTTGATGCGTTTTTTAAATGCGTTCTAAAAATTTTAAATTAAACACAGTTTTTAAACAACAAACTTTTATTTATTCAGTTCTTGGTTATAGCTACAGGGATAGAAAATTAATGGATACTCTAGTAGTGACCGAAGAAAAAATTATCTAAAAGTATTATTACTTTTTCTATTCTTTCATTTGGCACACATCCAAAAGGGTGCGATATATTTATGCCTACAGTAATTTGTATGCTAGAAACTCATATAAAAAACGATAATGTGCGGAAGTCAATGTCAGGCAAAATTTTTTTTACGAATAGTTTTCTACTGCAGGGAGCTTGTACCAAAGTTTCCCAAACATTCCAACTGGGTTCATCAAAACTCGGGCGTGTAATCGACTAGAAACTGAAGTTATAATTTTTTAAAGCCATTCGAACTGTGTGCGAGATTTTATATTTCGACAAATTAACAGATCAAAAATTACAAAATTTGAGTTTTAAACTTCTTGGCGTGTGTCAGCAGAAATTGATTACAACATTCAAAAATGTTTTTAGCTCTCAGTCTAAATATTCTACAGTAAATAATTTTAATATTTCCGTATCTAATTCGCTGTTTTTGTTTAAATTTGAATAAAATATGATAATTTATTTATTGATTACAAAGCCAAATGTATTTATGTTTTAACTAATGTATTTATTTACACATTTGATTTGCCAAATTAAATAATAAATTCAAATTCAATATACCAGCCGCGAATTTTATAAAACATTTTTCAAAATTAATTCACAGAATTGATAATTAATAATCATTGTTATGAATATATATGGAGTGAGTGTCCGGATTTATGCGTTTTCGACTAAATGGAACGGTATAACGAGTTAGTCTAAACGAAAAAGTATGAATCAATGAGACTATTGATTCATTATTATATGCAGTAATGGACGACATATGCCAGTATAGCAGCTACCCTAAAATATGATCTGACAAGTTAGCTTATAACCTGTGCTTAAAGAAAATGGTCGAATTTTAAACCTTGGTGTTCGCGACTCCCTCTGTTTTTTACGATTTTTATTTTCCCCGTACACCTGCTGATTTTATAACTGCAGCACTTAGTTTAACATTCTGTATACATACATTTCGAATTTTGTGTGTCGTTAAACTTCAATAGCTTTTAGTCATATTTTCCCCAAAATATAGACCTATGTTTCTTGACCTCAGTACACAATTGTGGATTTTTATAGATGTCTTTTTTTTGCCACCGCTTTTAGGCGAACCCACCTTTTGTTCAAAAGAGTTGAAATTGGGCGTGGTGGATTGTTAAGTAGTTGGATGTTATAAGGAGGTCTCAAAAGCAAATCTTTGCTCACGACGTTTTTATGGCTTTAAGTGCTGCGCAACAATCGGTATGTATATTACTTATGTATGTAAGTGTCAAGGATGTGTCTTTTTGGAGTACCAACGTCTTCCTTAACCTACAGCTCTTTTATGTAGATATTCCATGTTTTCAAAAAGGTTAAAAGGTGGGAAAACGCATTTCAAAAATACATCTTTCAAATATAGCTTTAGTCGATCGAGCTCTGCTACTTACTAGTTTTTTATAAATTAATAATATTATTAATTAAAAACAAGTGAAAAAAACAAATGACTGAGTTAATTGTGGAAATACCATGTATAGACAATGTTCATTACTCTATCTCATTACACCTATGCATGTCACACATATATAACTGATAATCCCATATTCAAATTTGCATCAAATGTGTGCCCTCGTGAGTAAACAGTGATGTTTACAAAAAAATGTTTCAAACAAAAGTTGTTTCTTTTTTTATAAGAAAATTTTATACATTTAAACTTTTTTTCTATCTCTAACGGCTTACTAGATGGGTCCTACGGAAACCCTACAAGACCCAATCGACCTATGTTGATCATTTATGAACTCACTTTTAACGTCCTGAGTGCGCTAAAAAAATTTCAGCTTGATATCTTTTTTCGTTTTTGACTTTTCGTGTTCACAGACGGACGGACGGACAGTCGAAAATGGACTAATTGGATGATTCTATGAACACCTTTTTGTACCAAAATTTTTATCGTACCATCAATATTTTTAAGCATTACAAACTTGGGACTAAACTTAATATACTATGTATATTTCATATGTACATGGTATAAAAACTATTTTTCAATTAATGCTATTATTTTCATTCCGCATAAAATACAATAAAATCAAACATGTGTAAAAAATATTATAACGTAAATGCAATTTAACTAATTATAAAAGCAGATATTAAATTGTTAAATTATGTTCTTGTATACAAAACAAATAATTGCATTAAAGTTGGTATAGCTAATTATCGCAAGAGAAGAACTCAATCTAAAGGCACAAATACTCTGTAACCAGAGTTTATCGAACTAGGTACAAAGATTGCGCCTGAACGCCTTTTCTTTCAAACATGCTCGTAGATGTACTCTAGAACTAAAGTTAATAAATACTACAGAGATATCTTTAGAGCTGCAGACTTTGTTAAGCTCTAGATATAGCTCTTTATGAACTAGCTGGAACCATACTATTAGCTTTTGGCAGATATAGAGAAAAATTCAAAAAGTGCATTAATAAAGGAATTAACAAGGATGGCAAAACTTCCCTTTAGATATATTTGCTCCTGCAAAACATACAGATCGTCAGAGAGTCCAAAACCTTAGATCCATCAATCCTGGGAATAATCCATCAATTCTGGGAGTAAGAAGCTGAAGGCTTTCTGCAATCTGCTTAAAATAAAATAAATATATTTTTTTCGAACTTGAAAAAATTTCCAATTACCATGCATCTATATTTCATGCAAAAACTATTGAAATATGATATACAAATTTATTATTAACTAGCTTGATACCTGCACAATTCGCTGGGCTTAAAAGTAAAAACCAACGCTTTATATGCACAGTTTTAATAGTAGTTTAGTAAAATATATGCACACTTTTCAATTTTTTTTAAGTGTAAAATAGTCATAATTCATTGAGTATTTCGGGAAAGATGGTCATGAATTGTTTTACATTACCATTTTAAATTTTTACAGATATCTTTAATTTACCGTTCAAAATGATGATCATATATGAAGCAGTAAAATGTCATTAAAAGTATAATTTTTTTTTAAATATATTTTTATAAATTATAGCTCATATGTTCTGATGTGTGAGCTATATTTTTGTACAGTTTCATTCAAACCCATTCGCTAATTTTTGCCTGAAAGCGTAGCAAACAAACAAACAAACATCCTTACTTTCATATTTATAATATATTACTATAGGGATAGGGATAGAGATTTAAATTTCAACATACAAAAAACACAGAACAAAATAAAATTTTCGATGAATGTTTAGAGTATACCACACCGAACAAGCCATAGAATGTAATACGATAATAAAATTACTGACAAACCCAAAAATAACAGAGAATTTTGTTAGTATTACATATACCGAGTGCTTTTATTGTTTAATAAAATAGTGTAACAAATTAAATAGTTTATTTAAAGCTTATAGCAAAATTTTTGTTTTTCAAATCAGTAATCACTGGTATAAAAATGTGTACATTTTATCGCAGCAGCAATTTTTTTGTTTAGCAACGTTGGGAAACAATCAGGTAGTCGTAAAATTATAAGAAATAATATATACATCCCAACCTAACTTGACTGAAACCTCTTTTTCGAACGGAAAATTAGTATTCCCTTGTAAAAGACTTAAACAAATGGAAAAGAGCTGAATGAATTTGTTCATTGTATAAAACAGCATAATAACATGCTATACATTCACATGCTATACAGGCCGTTTAAGTACCATCTAGGCATATACATGTCTGTAGTATGACTGAATACATCCGTTTAGTAATGCATCTAAGCGAGATGTATTATATACATATATTTAACATTAGTTGGGAGACCGTTGGAGAGTGGAAGTTTTTTAGATAATTAATAATATTTGTATGCTACAAAACTCCCACTCTCTGCATGCATACAACAAAAGTCTTGTGTATCGTATCTGTAGCCTTACAATATATCTATATAATACATCTCGCTTAGATGCATTACTAAACGGATGTATTCAGTCATACTACAGACATGTATATGCCTAGATGGTACTTAAACGGCCTGTATATGTTACTTAAAAATTTTTGAACTCTAACCTGAGCTTCAAATCATTATTTAATTTAAAACATGCTATTAAATTATAAGCACGAAAAACCCTTTTTGAACTTCTATTTTTATTGATAAAATTTATTATTTAATATTTAAATTCGCTTAATTTATTCATTTAAATAAGATGAAAAGTATTATCTAAAAAGAAATGAATGGATAAAAATTTGTAAATTGGACGTGGAAAGTGGTGGACTTTAATATTATATGGCGTCCACCAACTTTATTAGAGAGCCTTCAATGGTATGAGACTCTACATTCTATTGGAACTAACGAGAATGGCTCAATTTTTTTATTTATTTCTGTTACTTTTGCCAATTTCAACGAACTAATTAGGGTATCATTAGGGTTCATTTACAAGGGTTTTTTTTTTGTTAAGTATTCTTAATAACAAATAATTTTGCCGAAATCACTGTTCCGTTTAGCCATAAATATACAGAGTTCATTAAAACTAGTTTATATGGTTTTTTTTCTTTAAACAAAAATGATTTTTCTTAACAATTAAGGTTTCAAAAAAATTAAGAAAAACTCTGATTCGTCACGTTTTCAAATTATTTATTATTTCTGTTTTAGAAAAAAAGACTACAGCAATATTAAAAAATATTAAAAACGAATCGGTTTAATTTTTTCCATGTACTTATTTGTCTCTTAAAATAAATCAGCAATTGTCCTATGTATCCCTTAAAATAGATTTTATTTTGTTAGCTAGTGATTGAAAATGAAAAAATTATTACCGTCAACCCCAAATTCAGTCTACTAATCTTTAAAGCACGATCAAAGTACGCTACTTAACATACGCCTCTCTGTATATTTTTTTTCTTTTTTTTGCAAATTATATGCATTAGTGATATAAAACATACAATTATAGGTATGTACTGTTATGTAAATATGGTTCACAACAGACAGCATATAAATATACAAATAAATTCTGATAAATAATAAAATTGATTAAAATAAATGTTTTATGTATGAAAAAATAAATAACATAAATAAAAAAACCAAAATTTATTAATTAAATTAAGGCTGTGGTTGTCTCCCTACGGTATTGTAAAAAACTTTGAGGTTTATGTACACGGTAAATGTTTTTAGATATTTTTCATCAAATAATGGATTATTTTTAGCTTTACAATATCATCCAACTATTTCTCGTACAAAGTGGTTACAATTTTCTTAATATAGAATGCTCTCTTCAACCACCAATACTTTAACTATAGTCGCTTCTGCTAAGCGTTAATATATCTCAACAATGAAACAGTCAATAATTTTTGTTTTTTTCCTGTAGCTCAAAACAAATATATCAATGTTTGGTTAGTTTTATTTAAATATTTGAAGGTTAGTTTTCTAGAAATAAAAACTTAAAAAACCACTTCATCTATTCTCTCCATGTTAATTATTCGAACTTTCTTTAGATTTATTTCGAGTTAGAGACGGTCAATTGACTTCAAAATGTTATTTTTGGTAAATTTATTAAAATATCTTTGGAATATAAAAATTAGAATTTTCTACTATACCTATAGCGAGACAACACCCTTAACAAAAATTATACGAAAAAAAATGGGCAGAAAATATTAAAAAATTATAAAAATGTTATGAATAATTTATATTTGTAAAACGATCTTCAGATAATGGTACCAGAAAATGGAATTCATTAGCAATTGAAATTTTATAAAAAAAATTATTTTTATTTTGTAAAGAGACACTTTTACCGAAATTCTGATCCATTTTATAACAATTATTATTATATTTCAATGACTATTAGGACAAATTTCTGGCCCAAAAAGAAAATGGTCTTTATAAAAAAACTTGAGAGATTGAGAAATTGAATATGTACCCATTTTCGATACTGATAAATATTTATTGTATTATTAATATTTTTAAATGAATTATAGAATAGGAAATTGCACAGCACAATAAAAAAATCTATACACTCATGAAAGCAAAAAAGCAGAACAACGATATTAATGGGAAAAAGGAAAAACAAAAATTAAATAATAAACAAATTGCAAGTAATTTTAATCCAAAATTCTTGACAGACTGGATATTTCATCTTATCTAATCATTTCTTAATTTGAAAGCATAATTTCCTTTAAAAGCATAATTACTTTTTGTTTTTGTTTACTTTTAATCATGCATACGATATTTGTTTACATCATGGTCTATTCGATTATATTTGATGTTTTTAATATGATACATACAGGTGTAAACTAATATTGACAAATATCTTGTCTAGTAATCTTAATTAAAGAGAATTGAAAAAAATACACTCGAACCAGGACTTGAACCCGGACTTCATGGTTTCATGTCAAGCGCCCTACCAATTAGGCTATTCGAGTTCTAGGCACGAATTAATTTGGCATACATTAAAATAAGCAGAACAAGCTAATTTTTATAATAAGTTGTTATATATTTGATTGTTATTTTAGAAAATTTTTACCCGGCCCGATAAAGGACGGGAAAATTTGGTTATTTAATACTTCATATAGTTTATTAGAAAATATTTATTAAAAATATATTTAACCATTCCTGTTAAAAAGGTTTTCCTTCAAAAAATTGTTCAAACATTTTTTAACTAAATATTTGTAATATGAAATTAAAAAATTTATATTTATTTCTGTGATTTATTTAATTTTCAGCGAAAAATGTCTATTATAAATTTAGATTTTATATTTGTGAAAAATTTTAAATGAAATTTGATGATAAATATTTTATTTCTCCATAGAAACTTTTTATATATTTCAAATAATAGTACCAAAATTTATTGCTGTTACAAAAGGTACGTATGTATTATCTTTGATTAAATCAACTCATGTGTTACTTTCAACTAATGAAGCGTTATTGGCTGAAAGACTATTGGAGGCAGAATGATGGGGTCGGAGAGAGGGACATGGAGGCCCTGATGCGAATAAAAGGTACCAATATGCGAAAAAATATGTTTTATTTCCCAAAGTGATGAGAACTGCTGTTCTAACATAAATTTTTTTCAGAGCTTTTTATTTACAAAATTATTTATTCAATAAATTTCATACTGACTTAGATTATTGAGATAAAACTTATAGCTAATTTTTAACTTTAACATGATTTCCATAGGCTGAATTGATGAGAAAGTCTGCAAAAAGATTTTTTCAGAGTTTGTACAATTTCACTACCAAACAAACTGCACTGTGTAAATGTTAGATTGTGCCTAAAATTTTGTCCACATTAAAAACTTTAAAAATAGTTTTACAATACAATTTTAAAAATCAGTTCTTTAAAAGCAAAAATGCACTCCTGTTTGTAACAGTTAGTAAACTTTACAAACTATCTCTTATTACAAAAACGCGATATAAAACCTTTGAAAAATTTACGATAGAATTATTGGTGAAATACCATGATATGTATTTAAACAGTACCTACGAATTTTATTGATAAATTTATTATAAAAGTTTTCTGACTTTTTCAAACTGACATGCAATGAATGTGTACCATATGTATGTATTTCAGTATTTAGTTTTAGTTTTTATGTTAAATAGACGAATCATTTTAGACGAAAAAATGTAAATGAAGAATCTTTTTTACCTCAACCTATTGGGCCAGTTTTTCTTTAATGTTTTGGAAGGCCCATAGTACAAAAATTTACAGAATATTGCTATTTTGAACCAGTGGAGCCAATTACCCCAGGCGGGTAGAATATATCAAAATTCTCAGTTTGCAATAGCTATCAGCGATCACGAAAACCCTCGTGTATACATTTCTGACCCATTTTTGTTGAATATTTTGAAAGTTTTTAAATTTTCAAAAATCATCTCAAAAATGTATTATAGAAAATGGCCTATTTGGCCCAGAGAAATTGCCAAACTTTATAGCGGCGCCAAATTACATGTAGATTTTGATGTATGGACATTCCTGAACATTTATTTAAAAAATTGGCCCGGTAGATCGAGGTACAGAATAAATTCTCTTTGAAATGCTAAATTGACGCGACTAAAATCACATACACTATTATACATTACGGTTTGGTACAATATAAATTTAAAAAACCGAACCAACATGAAATATTTCCAAACAAACATAAAATTAGATGGAAGCAATTAAAACCTTGTTAAAGAAATTAAAAACTCGGGAAATATTACTGTTACAAATACTCCTATTTCAAAGAACAAAATATCGAAAATTAATATTTTAATATAGCAATTTATTTCAATTTCATTACTGCAATTACAAAATATACAATTTCAAAATAAACATAATATCTTGCATTTGTCATTTATTAATGATAAACTTATTTACTTAATATGTCCTAAAGCATTGATAAGCATTGATTTTCTCTTAACATACACGGCAAACAAACAAAAATCTAAGAAAACCTAAAAAATCGAACTTACCTTTACCATTCCTGCATTGGTAGGCAATCATAGAATTTTCTCTATATTAGTGTCTCTGGGGCTGGAAAATAATAATAAATTTTGAAATATTTCAATTAGTCGTTCTCAAAATTATTTCCAATGTCTTTGTAATCGAGATGGATTAAATGATTTGGGTTTTCAGTGTAAAACGTATATATAGGGGAAGGTGTAGGAACTAGAATCAAATTTTACATTTGTGTTTTTTTTTTTAAATCAACCTTTGAAACTTCACAAGGGAAATTGTCACTATTTACAGTAGTGTTATATTAATGACCATGGTCACACTCGAATGTTCTTAGAATCACCGATTGTACCTGAAAGCGTCCTCTTTAACATATATTCGTTACAGTCCACTCTAAGGTACATAGTTCATAGAATGTACGTGATTGAAAACATTGAAAACCCTACTTGTGTCTCTTACATGCATCCACTATTCTGAGCTATTCTGAGCGTCCAGCAACAGCTCACCTAACATTTTTAATGGATCAAGAAAATTGATACTTTTTTCCCCACTTAAAAAAAATGCGCGTCCCTAAAATTGCACGTATCCAATCGCGTATGTGCTATTTTTCAGTAGCGCGTAAAATACAAGAACACAATTTTAAAATTTAATGCATATTGCCGTGTATAAATTATTACATTCAAGAAAAATCAGTGGGATATATTAAGTATTATTTATAAATAAATTTGCAAAAAAAATTATTTTTTTAAAACAAAACCATTCTGACACATGTCGTCCAACAAATATCAATATCTGTCGAAAAACTAGGAATGATTAAGGGTATACTTGACACAAAGTACTACTTCTTACCCTATACAAAAATAGTTGATAAAATTTCAGTCACGTTTGATGGATCAAATACACTATATAATATTAACTTTCTATACTGGTATTTTTGAAGCTGAAGTATGAACGTACATAACTGAGAATCTAATGTAAAAATAGATATCAATTCCAAATAACGAAATACGAAAAATTGAAAAAAACATTGCAATAAACATGAACTAGAAAAAACTACGACAACATAAATCTATGGAAGAAATGATGAACTAAAGAAAAATCGCGCATAAAAATATATCGGGCGTGCTTTGTACCTTTGTGCCCAAATACTACTTCAAAACAGCCAGAAAAACTTTATTTTTCCGTTTCCAATGGATATAGTTATTAGAAAAAAGTGGTTTGATCGTGCTCATCGCAAGGGTCCTATTGGAAAAACTAAAAATTATTGCTGTGTAGATCATTTTGTAGTAAGTACAGTACGAATATTATCATTGTCATGATGAATATTTTTTTTTACCATACATGATGAAATTTACCAAAATTCAACATGCTACAAAACTTCCCATAGCTCTCGCTTGAAGGCCTAACAATTTTTTTTATGAAATTTTATTAATCACTTTTTTTCTTTCTCACAAAGTTGCTTTTATTTCACGAACTTCGGGTGTATTGAACCTGTCAGCCTTGCACTAAAAACTCCCATACTATGAAAATAGTTATTTTCGATAGATTTCTTTGATCTACCTTTGAAAATCCTGCGTCGATTTTTGGTGGCATTTTATTATTCACTTTCAGAAATAATATAATAAATACAATATCCTTTTTAACGATATATTATACGACTGTTTTATTGTCATTGACGTCACAGATCACGTGTGCGGTGGAGCCAAAAAAAATCGTTATCAAAATTATTTCAAATATTGTGACAAATATAGTCAAATATAGTATTTTTATTGTTAAAAATGCGTAATTTTGGAGATACTGCCTCTACTCGACCTATATTTTCATAAAAAATTAGCAAAAAACATTTCTGTTTTTCATGAAAAAAGTCTATTCATCAATAAGGATCAATACAATATTTCGAGCAATGTATATGTGTATCTATTATGTTTAAAGCTTTAATTATATAATTTACAACTGTGTATGTACGAATGTGAACTTCAATAATCGACATTTTTTTCAACAAAAAATCATTCAAATAAATTTATCAATTAAATGTAAAAAAAATAATAGTAATACTAATTATAATTTAAGTAGATTAGGTATATCCATCCATCTATACACATAATGAATATTATCAAATATTTTCACAGTTATCTCGTAATTATTTATTTATCGTTGTATTGTCCAAATAAATATATTCTATTCAATTTTCATAATGTACCTACTCAATACAAAATATTTATGTCATGTACGCGGTTTGAATTCATAATGATTTTCAACACATTTTGTTTTTCAATTCCAATAAAAAAATAAATTTATAAAATCATACCCGACTGCGTAAAAAATAAACTTTTATTAAAAATAAAATATCTTGCCCAGTAGTCTTTCACAGCCGAGATTCATTAAAAACCTACATTTCAAATCTACCCAATAATGGGTCCCAACTGTTAGAGTTCCTATGTTGACTACTGGACTAATTTTTAGCCCCCAACCAAAAAAAGCTAAGTAGTCGCGATACTGAATTTTTCTGAATGCCATGACTTTCATCTCTGCAAAAAGTAATTTCTAATGACTCTTAAAATGTTAAGACAAATCGATTGACGAAAGAATCATCAAAATTGACCGATGTGTTTTGTCTCTAGAGTACCAGAAAGGAACAAACATACATACATACATACAAAAATACATACATACATACATAATTATATACACATATACTATTAACGAGAAAGGGCTACGTTAATTATCGTTTGTAAATTTTGGAATTTCTAGATGGGAATTAGTAAAATTGATATTCATAATAGACATAATTTTGGAAAATACAATTTACTATAATTTTTTTTTCTCGGTGATATTTTTCGTTATGTTCAATGTACAAAATTTGAAGTTGATCGAACAAATCTTGCATTTTAGAACGTTAAACGTAAATACCTTTATAACAGAAAACTTAAAAATAAATAATTAGAAAATTAATTGATTTTAATATTATTCATCAAGAAACTTGGAACGTGGAATTATAAAAATCTGCTGGAACGTGGAATTATAAAAATCTCAAACGTTAATTAACGACACCTTGTCAGGTCAATGATTCGTAGTACCTACCCAAAAACATACAAAAAAGCAATTATATCAGTTTCAAAAACTCTGGAAAATCAATACTTTAATGATTTTATTCAATTCGAGCTTTGTTATTTTAAACAAAGTTTTGTTATTTCTTGTTATTAAATTATTTTTCACTCATCATAAGTAATTTTCCACACATCATAAATAATAAATATTTCTGTACAAAATAATTTTAACAATTTTTCGAAGCATATTAAAAGTTCATTTTTACACTCCGGCCCTACTGTCAATATGTACAAAAATCAATCAAGTCAATCCGCTGTTACGGCAAGTAAACAAAGTAATATTTAAAAAATTTTTAACAAATGATCTTCAAATATTGCTACAAAAATAATGAATCGATTTAATCAAAATTTAATTGACGTACCTAACCAAAGATTGGTGTACGTCTGAATTCTAAGAGCATTACTTTTTTCGAATTTGTTAAAAAACAAATATGTAAATATGTATTTTTCACCGATAGAATTTTATTTTTTATTAAAAGGATATTCTATTTTGAATCACATATTGTTTTATGTAGTACTATCAAATTCAACCATAAACAACCATAAAAATAAGTTTAATACTGATTATTTCGAGAACAGAATGACGTTAGTTTAAAGCCTTATATCTGTAAAATATTAATAAAAACGGCAATAAAGTTGAATTTAATGAAAGAATATTACAATTAAATAAAAACAAACATTCAGTTATATCCTTTAAACGTTTTAAAATCAAATTGATCAGGGTGAAATTAACCATTCTAATTCTATAGTTATTGAATATTATTTAATTATAAAACTAATTAAAATTATGGAAATGTATATATTACGAAAAGAGTTTATAAAATCTTGTAGGTGGATATTTTTATTTGTCTCAAAATTAACGTCTAGTGGTGCACTTAGATAATGTTTTTATTATATATCGTAGGTCTTGTATACAAGCACTTTTATAGGACTAACATTTAATAATTAGATAATTCCGAAATTAAGAAGTTTCCAATGGTCTAAAATATTATTTGGATATTTTTATATTCACTGTCTTGTAAAACCAACTTTTTATGTTGGTCTAAAAACGAATTTGATTGGATAAACCCCAAAATAATTTAAGTCTTTAATTGCGGCTCAAAAGATGAATTCTTTAACAATTCCTATTCGCATATTATAAATGATTTCTGCACTTATCAAATATATATATATATATACTTTCTCACGAAATTGGTTAACTAAGACCCCGACAGTTACAGAATCTCGCTGTTTAAGGTATGAAAACAACAAAATATTTTCATCTGAAATTTTTATGATAAGTTAAATCGTCATTACAGTCGGGGGACCTCTATGATTAAACAGTTTTCTGCAGGACCGAAAACAGGTCCCCGACTTTAATGACGATTTAACTTATCATAACAATTTCAGATGAAAATATTTTCTTGTTTTCATACTTTTAAGAGCGCGATTCTGTAACTGTCGGGGTTTTAGTTTTCGAACTTTATTTTATATCATTTTTATTTTGATCAATTATTAAAAAATAATTTATCCGTATAAATAATGAATCAAATTCCACTAATTATACACATTTTATAAACTCTATGTTCCAAAAAAAAAAATAGCATAATATTAAATCGGTATGAATTTATATGAAAAAAATATCTTTGTGTTATGTTTGTACAAATGTACAAATAATAAAATCATTCATATTTTATAATTAAACTAATTTACACCAAAAATTAATCAAAAATTATAAGAGATTTGTAATAAAAAGCACAGTGCTCTAGCAAACAAATATAATATTCATTACTAATCTATCTTTTTCAATAATATATTTCCATCCAACCAGTTTCATATTACAAAAAATAAATACGCAAGACACTAAGGTCACGAAAAACAATATGTATAAAAATGTTGGTGTTTTTACAGAATATTACTTATTAAGGGAAAATTTTTTGCCTGGATTATATATATATTTCCTGGAGCAGATTCGTTTGTTTTAACAAAAAATATTAAACTTTAGTTTTGGAACATTTTATTTTTAATTAAACATGAATAAACATTTTTTTAAATTAAACATATAAGATTTTTGATTAATCAATAATTCTTAATCATTTCTTATCAATTTTAGTAGCTTTTTCTACAATTTTAGAAATTCAGAAAGAACAAAAAATTTTACAGTTCTTAAAGTAATTTAAGTAAATAAATTAAAGATTATTCAAGATCAGAACCAGAGACAGATTAAAACTTTTTAAAAGTTATATTATATTAATTTATTGGAAATCAAAAACCCATATAAATGGTCTGTTACAGTACTGTAAAAATACTTCTAAAAAATCTATGGAAATATATGTTACCAATAATAAATACATGATACAATAATATTTAAAATGGTATCAATACAAAATCTGTACATATGTGTTAACTTAAATTTATATGTGTTTTATTTATTATTTTTTGTATATATAAATAAAAATAAGTAAACAACACAAAATATAAATTCAATTAATTAATTTAATTGCTATATTTATGGTATTCATATTTCATTTTTATTATTTATTATCAAATTGTTATGTTTTATTTATATTTGTATAGTCAAGAATATTTGTTTAAGAATAGGTATGACGATGATGTATCGATATTTTAAAAATTTGATTTGTTTTTTAAATATCGATATTTAAATGTTCCGATTTATCGATATAAATATAACATTGTTTAAAAAATATCGCCGTTGAATAAAGCCAAAGAAATAATAACAAAAAACCACCGGTATCGAAACTCTGGTCACTGTGTAAGCCTATGGCTAACCCCGAACGATGAGGATATATAATTAGCAAAAGAACTGTTCGCTAAACTCTATGAAATTGTGCTTGAACTTTTGATCAAAGTTAGACCATATTTTCAGTTTCATATGTTGCTTGTCGCCAATAATTGTTTATTAAAATATAATGACCTGGTCAGTAGTGATAACGATTGTGCGCTACTTCAGTAAAAATTGATTTATTGCGTTCTTTTTATGATTATATAAAATATTCGAGAAAATGTCGATAATTTACGATATAGATATTTATCAGGCGATATTTTTAACATATCGTTAATCCTATTTCGATATATCGATATCGATTAAGTTATTTGTCATCCGTTGTTAAGGAGATATTTGTGTGTGGAATGGCGTAGATTATCGAAGTTCATATCTAACATTTCCTGGTAGAAGCCAGTTACTAATAACAAATAGATATGTGAACTCTACTATGCATTACCATAGCAGAGTTCAGTTCTAGTACGCATTAACCATAGCACATGATTATGGGAACCATAATCATGTAGAATCATATACCGATGATATAAGGTCGTTTCCTAGGAAAATGATCTCAAAATTAAGAAAATTTTGCTCAAAATTTTGTATCCAACAAGTGTCATGTTTTCAACTACTTGACTGTATTAAAACTACTATAGAATGTTTGCATGATTTTGTTAATGAAACTTCAACAAAAAATTCAATTTCCAAAATAGTAAATATACCCTAAATAATCGATTATAATTAGCACCAAATCTTTACTTCATTTTCTTAAACTCTTGGAATCACGCTCGAATGCTGAGTCTATACCATAAAAATTACCGCGATTAAAGTTATCTCATTTACCTGACTTTTGATGACTAATAAGTAAATATTTCTTGAGTCAAAAATCTCAATAATTAATTCAAATATTTGAAAATATTTACTTGCTACCATGTTAAGAACATATTTTCTTGCAACTAATAAAAAAACTTTTTTTCACAGCGTGATTGAATGTTAGTGTCTTACGTCTCGGCCATCAAATTTTATGCATATTTCTTCACTTTCTTAACCATGTTCTCTGATTTTACTTTCACAAATATCTCTTTTTAACTACTTAAATAACCCTTAATATTTAACATTTCCTGAATAAATGAACAAAAACATTAAATAATCAAGATTGTATGTTTATATTAGCATATTAAGAATAAGTTAACGAAATTGAATTGTAAAATGTGTCAAAATAACATCTTTTTTTACAATATAATTTAATCTTTTTAATCATCAAACCCAAAATAATATAACTTTGAAAGATGATTATTGAAAACAAAATATAACACATTGTGTTATGACTCAACAAAACACTAGATAAAGTATAAACTATTAAAGTTGGAATTTTATTTATGTAAGTATAAAAAGCATCATCCTGTATACATAAAAGTATATAGTATATATATTATATGGGATCAATTATAAGACTGAAATGTACCTTTTTAATTAAAAAGAACGTAGATATACCTAAAATATATGTATTAAATACGTCTACATATGGAAGGTAGAAAAACCTTATATTTAACCTATTAGTATACTTAGAATTGTATATACCAGAAGCAGAGTATAACAAATAAAACTATGTCTGAGTAATGAGTATATTCGATTTTTAACTTAACACATAAAATAAAAAATAATAATAAATGGCAAAATTTAAATTTCGGATTGGTAAGATGTATGTTTAAACAAATGAAAAGCAGCAAAACAAAACGCAATGACTGGAAAAATAAATTTCAAAATTATGGCTAGTTTCTGGAATTAGTAGTAAATCTAACAGTGGTACGATTTAAATGGCATTACGATTTAGCCAACTATCCCCAAACTATTATGTTCTCCGTGTTTTTACTAAAACACAGGTAATAATGAAAGAGTCAGGCCAAAAAAATTCGTTGAATTTACTAAAGCTGATCATTTGAGGATTGGTTATAGTTGTTGTGTACACACACATACTGCGGTCAGTTAAGCGAGCGATAGAACAGGAGTCAGATATATGCTATCAAACCAGTGCAGTTTTACGTGGTACTAAAATGAATGTACTAAAGCTGAAAATTGTAATACAGATTGGGTGCGTTTGGCAGAAAAAAATCGCTTGAGAGCGCTTACTAGCGCTGAAAAACAAACTGTACAGTTTTCGGCCAGGACATGTTTGTTGCTAACTTCAGTTGCGCTGACACAATCCGCCATTCACAACATTATTTAATATATTATTCATTATTGGTAATTTTTTAATATGAACAATTTACAAACATATATTTAAATTAGGTTAGGTTCCCCGGTTAAAGCTAACTTAGCGGCCTAGAGGAATATAGCTATTTACTATTTGACTGCGCTTACCGCTTAACAATCGCCATTTTGCTTACAAGCGCTTCCTAGCGCTTTTTTCTGCTAAACGCACCCATTGTATATTATTGCATATAAATAACAGTTATAACAGTTAAACGCTAGAACAGGACTGGTCAGTCAGCCCTTATTTATAAACAATTAGTAGATAAGGTTCGTTTATGATTTTCGTGGTATTTAAATGAATTTATTAAAGCTGAAAATTGATATAAAGCAATATAAAAGCTGTATAATAATTTTCATCATAACCATTCATAACAATGAATCTTATTTATTTATTGTTCACAAATAAGGGCTGACTGACCAGCCTTGTTTTAGCGTTTAACTGACTGACTGTCTTAACTATTATCTATATGCAATATACAAGCTGTATAACAATTTTCAGCTTTAGTAAATTCATTTTAGTACCACGTAAAACTGCACCGTTTCGATGGCATATATCTGACCCCTTTTCTATCGTTCGCTTAACTGACCGCAGTATGTGTGTGCACACAACTACTATAACCAATCCTCAAATTTTCAGCTTTAGTAAATTCAACGAATTTTTTTTGGCCTGGCTCTTAATCTATAAGCACGCACTAAATTATCGAAATAGTGATTTTGCTCTTTAATATAATATTTTTGTTTTATACAAATCGTAAATTAATAAGCATCCTGTGTATAATTTAATAGTTAAGATAATACAATCTACTTAGATATATTAATAATGTATGTATAATATATATTATATATATTATACAAAATGTATAAAATATTAATTAATAATCAATCTTGACATTAGATGTTGTTAATAAATAAATAAAATAAGTTTAAAATCTAAATTAATTTATAAGTTAGGTATGTATGTTGTTACGTTATGTTGCATGTGAATACGAATGGTTAACTTCATAAATACATCAACTGAATATTATATGTAAAAGAGTTTTTAAAAGTCCTTTAATATTTTGAGAAAAACAAATCCAAAAGTATTATCCACTTAAAAGTTTTCTTCTTCAAAGTTTAAGGTTTTGTAACAGTTACCCTTTAAATGCAAACAAAATATGTTACTTAATATACACTTTGCAGTAAAAGGAGTTGCAGTAAAACCACAAGTGCAAACTTTAAAACAAATATATATCAATTAAACAAATTAGAAAATAGTTAAACTATTTTTATTAGTGTGGATCTAATACATAATAGTCTAACAATACTGAGAAAACATTCTGAAATGGTAAGAGTAGGTATAAGGTGGTCTTATAACCAGATGAGACATATTTTTTATGAAATTTTATTAAATTCTAATCAACCCTATGAGCGCTTGCCTACCGAAAAGTGTTCATGACTATTTTTAATTGAATTAATTTCAATCAATAGTTTCATGAACGTTTTTTTTTCGCATGAAAGCCTAAACAAACCATTATTTTCGTAATTAAATTATCATTCATTTGTTACCAATTTCGATTGGCTAACAGATCAGTGTAAGTAGTTACCTATATTGAATTAATTACCTGTTCATCATAAACAGATATACACCGATCGGTTAACAAATTAGAATTGGTATCAGATGAAAGGTTTGCCTGCAAAAAACTGTTCAAAGGAAAAAAATTGATTAAAATAATTTATTTAAAAATAACCATGAACACTTTTCAATAGGCAAGCTTTTATAGGCGTGTCTAGACTTCAATAAAATTACATTAAAAATATGTCTTTCTGGTTATAAGATGGATGAAGTTCGCTCTCATACCGTGCTAAAATCAATATTAATTAATTTTCATATGGCGTTATTTGAAAATTTTCCGGCTTCCGCGGTTTTAAAACGTCCTTGTTATTTAACTATATTTAATGAAATTGTACACTAGTGGCAATAAATTCCCAAAAATAGAGTATTTATATATTTTTCAAATGACATCGTTTTTGCAGTAATGTAATATTTTTTCCTCTTTCTACATAACAAACCAGCCATAAGTATTCAGAGATTCCTGACATAAGTACTCCTAAAATAAACGAATGTGATTTAATTTGTTTTTTTTCAAAATTTTAAGACATTGATATTTAAATAAAAATATTTCATATATGCCATAAAACTTTAAAAAACCATGTCGCACATTGTACAAAAATTCAAAAATTAATCATTCGTATACTCTGTGGGGCCCATTTATGTTAACATGTGAAAATTTAAAGAATTTAAAAAAATTATAGCCTAATTAATTCATACACAAAATAACAATTAATTACTATATTTACCTACCAATTAATTATTAACATAATAAATAAATTAATATTATATTTACACAATTTTTTATATTTATCATAAAACGAAAATTAAGTTTAATTTTATAAAATATTTTATTGTAAAGAATTAAAATAATATATAAATATAAAACTGTTACAAATAAACTTAAAATAAATTTTTATTGTAGGTACATAATAAATTTTATGCAAATATTATATGTATATTATGAAGACAAAAATTTTGCTATCACAGGTCCTAATTTATTGTGTTTAGTATTATTATTGTTTATTTTTTTGTTGACATTTTCAAAATTTATCACAAATTAAAATTAAATACTCTGTAAATATTCACTATTTATAAGATAATTATAATATTGCCATATTATATATCTGTAATATGTTAAACAATAAAAAAAATTTTAATCAAAAAATTAAATGTTGTGCTTACTTATTTCTTACTAGAGTGATACCCACCCGCTCCGCTTGGTTTATAAGTAAAGAATGATAAAGAGTGCTCTCGCTTATCCCCTTTCTACAACACTCGAAATAATGGTAAGGATAGTTTTACAAAGGTAAAATATATATATATATGGTTTTCTATTTTTTTAAATGTATAATAGTCGTAATTATTCCTGGAGTATATCAGAAAAGATGGCCGTGAAATATTTTATATTATTAATATATCTTTATAAATTATATCTCATGTGTTATTCTGAAGTATGAGCTATATTGCTGTACAGTATCATTAAAAACCATTCGCAAGTTTTAGCGTGAAAGCATAACAAACAAACAAACAAACAAACAAACAAACATGCTTACTTTATAATATATAGAGAAGAGATAAAGATCTTTCATATTTTCAGGAAAGTCCACATCAATGTACAGTTTTCCGTATTTTTAATAGCTATTTAAATTTTTGTAAAATATTTAACAGCTTTTTCTCAAAATATTTTTTAAATAATGGAATTCAGTAAAGGAATAAAGAAAAACACGCGGAAATCATTTAACTCTTAACTCCAGAAAAATTTCTCCGTGTACATAACTATATTATAATATAATACGAACATATTATGTAGACCAACAAACCAACTAAACGAACTAGTCTTTGACTGTATATTGTGTGTGTTGGATGGCAGCTTTATCGTAGGTTTGTATTCTTGACAAGTAAACTTGACAGAAGCCCATTCTCTAGCCTTCATGTATATTATGCATACTAGTTTTACTGCACTAGTAAATCTACATGACAATTACATATGAAACTACAGAATGTGTATGAATAATTATTGTTATTGAAATTTATTAGCTTGTATTATTCACTACACGCATATCGGGTGTACGAGTGTCGCTTTTATTAGCTTGGTTTGTATGTATCTATGTATCTATAAGCAACGGAAACTTTAAACGTGATGTTTCTCCACTTCAAAACGTCGGTATGAATCGAAACTTCGCACACTTCCATCAAAGAACGATGAAATTATAAAAATTTAATAAGTTTGACCTGATCAAAATCTTCAGGATTAACGACAAAATTAAAAAATCGTTGATGGTATAAACGCAAGTAACATTCTATAATATTAATAAATATTAGTTTAAAAAACTAATAGACCGGGACCCTACGGGTCTCTTTAAATGACGAATACATATTTGAAACTATCTGAGTGGTTTTCTTTGACGAGTCTACCAAGCTTTCCTCTACAATCGAAATTTCTTAATCTTTCCTTTTTTCGAAAATTCTGCGTTTTAAATGACCGTGATAACGTCATATTTGAGTTATCGTTTTGAAAAAACGCTGCAGGGAATTTGTCGGACACTATGACTACTTGATAACATTAATAATTATTTAAGAACCCAGCAAAAGTGAATCATGTACGTATTCAAAAACAAAAATACTTAATTACGGCATGTTCGAGGTGATATTCAAGCTCATCGAAGCAGTATTTTTGTGGTAAAAATATTTTATTGTTTAACAAATTATTAATGCAATCAAGTGGTCACAGTGCTTAATAAATTCTGCTGCGTTGTGGTGCTGCGTTTTATCAGAACGATAACTCAAATATGGTCATCATACTCATTTGAAAACGCAACCTTTTCGAAAAAAAATCATAAAGGAAACTTTAGTAGACTCGCCAAAAGGCCACAAAGCCACTCACGAAGTTTTTTGCATGTATTTATCATTTGAAAAACCCGTGATGTCCCACAGTCTATTAATACACACTTTTTTAGCAAGCTGAACTAATAAGTTGAAAATAAATAATAGTTCGAAATAAAATTATCAATATTGATAATTTTAATTCCAAAAATCATAATTTAAATTTGATAAAAAAAAACTTAAAGTTTTAAAAGTGAAACGGCCTGCCGTACTTTTGTAACTAGCTGAACTAAAAAATAGAGAATATTTTTCAAAAAATAGGGTGATTTTAGAAATTTTATTTATCGTATAAAAGCCTGAGGTGCTTTTTAAAACATTTTATAGTGACTTCTTCTTCCAATATCGGTCAATAAAATATTTACAATAATGGAAATCCAGCATCCTATATTTTTTTAGGATAAATTAATTTTTTTCTTAATCACTCGATTTTTTTTCTAATCTTATGGAAATTATTTTCTACTTTTTAGTTCAGCTAGTCACAAAAACGTGTTATAAACGTGTTATATATTGAATTATTTATTTAATTATAATAATCAATTTGTGTATAGGTATTTACTCTGAAACACAGTGTAATTGTACATGTAATGAAATATATAATACATTTTATTTGTGTAAAATAAAATCTTTACATATTCGAAACACATATTCTGGTTGTTTTTTGTTGTTGTTTTTATGTTCCCATTGTTACGTTCGGTAACTTTAATAAGAGACTCCACTCGCTTGCATTACATCTCGAGCTTGGCTTGGATACCTTATACAATCATGTACTGTACGTACATACACATTCTACTTACTTTTCAACCTACAGCTTATATTTAAATACCTTTACTATACACTTGAGATTCTTGGAACCATGCATATTATCGTACGATATAGTCATAGATGATGGTAATAATATACAGTGATATCATACTACCAACATTGTTTGAAAAATAGCTTGTTCTTTCTGTTCACATAAAAATATACATGCACATCCAGAATAAGAGAAAGCTGTAAAGAATACAAAAAAATGCGCGTTCTTTTTACTACTATATTCGTAGTAATATAATGATAATGTTTTCCAATCAAAATTTCAAAGATGTATTTTCTATGGTTCTTTACGAATGAAGGTCTCTTGAATCTGAAAATATCAGTTTTAGCTAATAGGGGATAATCCTGATGTCGAATTGGTCATATTACCCATAAAAACGTAAAACTAGGATTGGTACCATGACAAATTTTGAAAATAAAATTAAAATTGACTAAAAACGAAGAAGTTAAGCAATTTAACATTGCAATCAAAGGTGGCTAATTTCCTTTTAGCAAAGAAAAGTATTATATATAAACTCTAGGGCGATACCCACGTATGACGTCACTAGTGGGTATCTTCTTCTTTGTTTAATTTGGAATTTTAACGTGCATATATTGCATACTAGCAAAGATTTTTGAAAACCAACTTTTATGTTCTATTCGTGAAATAAGAATTCTTCATCTGTAGTGATTAAAAAAAAGTAGTTTTTACAATGAAAACTACTAAGTGTAAGTGACTTTGTTTTCTACTTAGAAAGAAGACGACCTAAACGATTTTCCAAACCTTTCAAGAGTTTATCCTGTTTTTTGTTTCTACATATTTTGTTGCATACTTTCTTTTAACATTAACGGGAATAAAAGCTTAAAGTTAATGCTTTTTTTAACTCCAAACTTATCTTTATCAATCTTCCAAATGGCAGACGGAAAGAAGAAATTTTACTTCTTTACGAGACCCCGATCTACACAGAGGTTTCAAGTCCATTTTTTATTGTAATCCATGACACATTAGAAAACTAAATTTGTAAAAAGAGGACATTTAAATTATCTACAAAGATTTTGTATTGAAAATGTCATGGTAAGTTATTTATGCTTTCATTATTTATACATCAATCTTATCAATTGCTCTTTGATATATATCTTCTGTAAAGTGATACAATACGTACTAGTTGCCTAAAAATATTATTATAAATTAAGACAAAAAATTTTGTGCGTTTTTATAAAGAACTAAAGTTGTCAACAGAAGATAGGCAAAAGAAGTGATACTAGACATTTAAAAGAAGTCGAAAACAATAGAATAAGTTTATTCTGTACAAAAACATTACTCATATAATCTATTTAGATAAAAAAGAGGACTAAAACCTGAGGGATTTTAAAATTATCAAATAATATCTTTAAAAAAAGTTAATGAGCTATTTTTAAGAAGTTAAATTAAACGTTTTTAAGAAAAAAAAAGTATGTACAAATTGAACAAAAGTACAAAGGTCGTGAAAATCAGTTTTTTGACAATGTCTTGTTTCCTTTGCCTTCAATCGTATTAGTTGTAGAGGATAAAATTCTCTACAAATTTTGTCTGAAACCTTTTTTATACGTTGGACCGCTTTTGAAATAAAAAGCGCAGTATATGGAGGGCTCAGCTATAAATATCCTAGCACAAGATCAATATTCATAAATACAAGGTATTAAATAATTATATAAGTAATATTTAATGAATAATTGAGTAAAAAAACCACATAGTAGACCTGTCTAAACGGTTTTTTTACTTAACTATTCATTAAATACTACTTAAATTATTTATTTAATAACTTATATTTATAAAGAATGACCCAGCACTGAAGTACGATAAGGTGAGCGCTCCATCCTCTCCATCCCCTATTTCAAAGGCGGTTCAACGTACAAAAGAAAATTTCAGATAAAATTTGAAGATAATTTTATCCTCTATAACTTTTATAATAAATGTAAATACGATTGAAAGCAAAAGAAACGAAATATTAAAAAAAAAACTGATTTTTACTACCTTTGATCTTGAATTTCTAAGGACACGCACACGTGGCCATATGTGACTTTTGGGACAACATTTGTACAGTCAAAATAAAGGTTTGTACAAAAATTCAGCTTATCTCAGTCTATAATTTTATCGATTTAAAATCTGATAACCACCCTGTCAAGTATTTTTGGAAGAAAGTCATAAAACACTATGTAAATTTGAAGATAAAGTTTTTTAGTTATTTTTTATGAGAAGAATTCGTATCAACTTACGAGTTTAATCATTTATTTTCGAAAGAGAATGTATAATACTTAATTGTTTGGTAAATAAATTAAGTAAAAAATTAATGAATATAATACATAAAAACTAAATAAAGTTTTCTTTAGAGAAAATGCAAAAAAGTTTTACATATTTGCTTCATTATCCTGCAATTAAATAGACAGCTCATCCTTTTAATTGTTAAAAATGTAACGAACAAAAATAATTACTATTTATTAAAAGAACAAAATTTATCATCATAATATTTTTTTTTTATTAATTGAATAATTTCAATACATTCTAAGATACCTCAACATTCCCCGAAAAGGAACGTTGTAGAGCATTAATCGATTTAATCGATTAATTTTTTCAAATATATTTTCATTTTACGATTTTAAGTAGAATACAATAATTATAAAGGAAACATCTTCGATTAAATTTGATTTATTTATTTTAAAAAAATTCATATTTTCCGAAATTTGATACAGTTTTATCCCCGAAAAAATAGCCCAATTTAGATCATCTACAACTCATACGAAACTACCATCCAGTTTTTGAATGTAGAGCTAAAATTGTTTAACATTCCCTACCGCTTTGTGAAGAGGGTTGGAAGTATGAGGAAAGCTACCTACAAATTTTCAAAAAACTTGGTGCATGAAGCGAAAAAATTATTTTTTAGAAGGAATATTAATAAAATAATATTCATTTCTATATAGAATTCATTCTCGTGCGTTTTTTAGGCCAAGTAGCATCTAAGAGGAATTGATTTTTTTAAACATTTAAATAAAACTTCGTTTTCTTTACCAACACTGTTTAGAATGTAATTTCATGGATTCTGCAGAAAAATAGACAGCAAAGAAAATTTAAATTTTAAAGAATTCTAAAATGGCTATTATTTTTCATTTTTTACCCAATAATTTTGTGGAATGTGAGCACTCCTTGAGTTATTAAAATTAATCGTAAATCCGTTGTTACAAAAAATGGTGGAATCGCAGTTAAATGATACAATATATCAATTATTACTATATACTATACATTTATTTGCGCTCCCACCATAATCATTAAATTGATTTATTAAGAGATATTTAAATGAATTAAATTCTTATGTGTAACGGTGGAAAACTAGAATTAAGCTTTTGGTAGATTTTTTTAATTTGAATGAACTTCTTTGAAATATTTTCCTCGATTTAAATATTATATTTAACCACAAATTTTTCTTTTTAGGGGATGAAATGTGTAAGATCATAGAGAGTAGTTTATAAAATTTAACAAAAAGACTTTTTTGTAGAATCAAAGGAAAGCGAAAAAATTTTATTTTAACATCAATTACGACCAAATTTTTTAAATTTACGTAAAAATGTTTCGAACAAAAGTTGTTTGTAGCTTTATCAAGAATAACGTTATAATGTAACTTTTACTTTTTTTATTAAGAAACTGTAGTAATTTAACATAATAGTGTTGAAATTTATGAATGAGTGTATTAAAACAACTAATTAAATCCCATTATCATTGTTAAAATCAATCTATATTCTGACTTTAAAGCAAAATAAGTGAAACACACAATTGACTGCGTTAATTGTTGAAGTACCCTGTATAGAAAGTATTGAATATCAGTGCTGGCATTATTGTTTTATAAATTAGATGAGTTTAAAAAACCAATATAATTATAGCGTCCTTTCGGCTGGTATTTATTTGGTTTTCGAAAATTTTGAAAATTTATGAATGTTTTTTTTTTTGCTTTTCGAGAATGTCACTAGTTGAAGCTACCTGAAAACTGTTTTGGAGAAAATAAACACGCAAGTTTTGTCGTAATTTTCGCTCTCACGGATAAACAGTATCGTTTACGAAAAAATCTTTGATTAGTTTTTGAATTAGCAAAAGTTAATTCTTTTTTTATAAGGAACATTTTTTACTCATAAACTTTTGTTCTATCTCTAATGGTTTACAATACGGATCCTACGGACCCAAGTCCCATTTGGGACTTGAACTATGTAACTATGTAACTATTGAACTATGGGTATGTCACGTTTTACGCCCTGAGCACGCTTAAATTTCAGCTCGATTTAAGTTATCGTGTCCACAGACGGACAAACGGACAACCGGAATTGAACCAATTTGGTGATTTAATGATCACCTATACCAAAATTTTGTTCGTAACATTTATATTTTTTATTTGTTACAAACTTGAGTATAAAAAGCACCCATAATCACATTTTAACATCTTTATAAGCAAGGCTCATTCAATGATATTTATTAAACAGATTCTTATTTAAATTTCTTAATTATGATAATTATATTTGTTCCTAAAAACAGCTTTTTCATTTTGTTCTTTCTTTATTATTATTATTATTTTTTTTTTTTTTTTTGGTCCAGGCTATTTTATAATTTCTTGTTTTTATCATTATTCCTCTTTTGTAAGAAATCTACAACGATACTTACTTACTCTCTTTGAAATTGTCCTGATTTTTATGTAAAAGTAGTATACTGTAGTCTTGACAAACTGACTGAAGGTGTGATATTAAAATTGTTATTATATTGTCTTGTGGTATTTCCTTGACGTTCGTTTCATGCCGACAAACATATACTGTTGTACTGTTAAAGCTTCAAGCTATGAACTACTGTTCACTTTTATAATGAAAAGTTTAATAGTGCTTAAGATGTCTCAGAAAATAAAAAAGATACTCATGGTATCGATTCTATTACTATAGAAATACAAATGTATAACGTGTCTCACGTTAATATTACGATGGTGGTATTCTAATAATCAATGTTGAAGTGTAATAGTAAAAAATTAATTCAAAGATAGGTTAGGTTAGGTTAAAGTGGCTGTCCTGGGATGGGACACACTTAGACCATTGGGTCCGTTGTGATACCGAAAAAGGGTTGGCCCATCCCCGGCTACTACTCCATAAACCATTTAGAGCTGTTTAAGAACAGCAGGACTGCTTTGACGTCGATGGACTTTAGATCGGAGAAGTCGTCAAACAGAGGTTGGCTCAAAATTCAAGGATATATTTCAATTGAGATATGAAAATCAAAAATTTTCGATATTGATACAAGGAAGTGCATAAGGGAGGTTACACAGAGAAGATGTTGCAAAACTCCTTAATCCAAAATTCCAACATTGCTATAAACAACGAAACACAAAAAGGAAGGTGTAACTATATGTTACAACAGTTTTGAATCAAAAATTTAACATTTTTTAGGTTGATTTCATCCTTTAATTGAGATTGAATCAGTGTTCTCGGCTCAGGTCAAAGTCATAGACACAGGTGAATGTCCTCCATTGCTCATGACAACTTTTGGCTAAAGTATTTTTCTGTAGCGAGTGTGTTTTCTTTCGATTAAATGGAATATTAATATATTTTTAAGTCGCATTTCCTGCAAAAACTAACGATTTTTGAAAAAAAGTTTTAAATAAAAAAAATGCTACTTTTTTATGAGGATCAATTTTCTATTTTTAAGTGTTATTCTATCTCTTACTGTTTAGGATCTAACTATTAAAGCAACCCGGAGAAATAGGTCCAATCTGACGTCAAACATGATATCCCCCATCAGACTACGCAACTTGTTTAAGTTATTTTTTGATTGCTTATTTACAAATCGAGCTTTTAGCCATAATAGATGAAAAAATAGTCCACCTTGTATATATAATTGTCTTTATTGAGAACTGGCTAGGGAATTCAAATGCAATATACTTTTTTAGATTTTCAAGCGCTGTGCATCTACCAGTAAATGAATAAACCTGCATTACCAACATGTTGATCGTAACACAAGAAATAGAAAATTGTCTATAGAGCTCAAGGGTACACGGCGGGCCATTTTAATTGATTATGGAATATGGAAATTAACCTTCACTATCATCTAAAAATCATTTTGACCTCGTAACTAATAAGAGATAGAAGAACAATTTAATTTACTTTTTCCTAAGAAAAACAAACATATTTATTTCGTGATTTGTCAGTAATAAAATAGTTACGGCATAAGTTTAATCCAAAAGTAGAGGAATTTCGCTCTAAAGTGTAAAATACTAACGGGCACAGGTGAAAAATGTTTACATCAAACCTTAATAGTCTTCTATAACAATCAACTCGAAATCTCTATATCTGTCTCTATATATCTATTCTCTTTATATTGTAAATGCCAAAGTAAGCTTTGGCATTTTGTTTGTTTGTTTACGCTTTCACGCTAAAACTAGCGAATGGTTTTTAATGAAACTGTACAGCAATATATCTGATATGTCAGAATATCGCATGAGATATAATTTATAACGATATAATAATAACAAAATAAAAAAAATTAAAAAATTTATTTATTCTGTAAAAATAGTCAATATAAAATATTTCACGGCCAACTTCTCTGATATACTCAATGAATAATTACTATTATACATTTAAAAAAATAGAAAACCATACATATATTTTACGTGTGTAAAACAACCTTACCATTATTTCGAGTGTTATAGAAAGGGGTTAAGCAAGCGCAATCTTTATCAATCTTTACTTTTAAACCCAGCGAAGCGGGTGGATATCACTCTAGTCTAAAATAATATGAATTTAAATACCTACAAGTAACGAATATATTTCCGATTAAAATAAACCTGAATGTGATCTTCTTTCTCGATTGATTTCGAAAAAATAAATAGTTCTTTTTTCAATAAAAAAAAACTTGGCTAATTACTATATACTTTTATCGTACACAATTAAACTACAAGATTAAATAAAAAAGTAAATTGGAATATAAAAAGTAAATAAAAATGGTACTTTTCATTTGTTAACATTGCAAATATTGCAAAGAAAGAAAGAAAACGTATTATCACCATTAGGTTTACTAAAAACTATCAAATAAACATCGAAGTATAAAATTTTATGACTTTGTATTTTTTTTTTCGCAGTTACATGTTATTACTTATTGTTATCTGATGTTGAACATCTTTTAGTTTTATTTCCCTTGTTTTAGTTAGTTAATTATTGGAAAAAATGGGCTGAACAAATTTTTATTTTTATTTTTATTTTAATTAAATATTGTGATTTGCAAAACATTATTCTGAACTTTAACACAAAATGGATTTTATATTTTATATTAAAATTATATTATTAAGGCAATGTTATTTTACCCTGACCTGAAACAAACTATTCAACTTCTTACCATTCTTCTAAGTTATAGACAGGTACTACTAGAAATTGTGTCAACCGTAGCTCATGTACAATATTCTTCAGGTTTTTTATTATTAATATATTCTATTTTATGTATATGTCAAAACTCTTAGCCGGTCAAAACTACTTTTAACTGGCAAACTTAGTCAAAAGTATTTTTGACGGCAGGTGTTTGACAATAGTACCTAGTTTTGACTGAATAGCAGTCAAAAATACTTTACCAATGAAGCTGGTCAAATGCAATTGTCTTTTTCGTTATTTTCCGTCAATTTTTTTTAATTTTTCTGTGTATAAGTTATAATACCAAACCTTTGTGATAAACCAAATTTTTATTTTATAATTTTTTTCATTAAAACTCCGATAAAAACAGTCCGGTTTCAAAATAACTCTGATCAAAACAACTCGGTACAAAAAAAAACTCATTACAAACTCCCACGAGGATCAATGAATGGATGCATTCACAAGGTTAACTAAAAAGCCAAAAAAACCGTAGACCCATGGCTAACTCGACCCCATTCAGGGCATGATCAACCCGTGGATCAGTGAATAAACTCAATCACAGGGTTAAGCAAAAAACATAAAAAACGTGGATCCGTGCTAAGTCGACTCCATTAAAGGCATGGCCAACCCATGGATTCTTGAGTAAACACAATCACAGAGTTAACGCAAAGGAAAAAAACCTGCAGATCCGTGCCAGCTTGACCCCATATAAGGCATGGCCAACACGTGAACCAGTGAATGACGCAGTTGCAGGATTAATGCTAGTTGTTTTTGTATCAAGTTGTCTTGCCATTAAAACTCTTGTGATTAAAACTAGTTTTGACCAGAAGCGTTAGTCAAATTAACAGTTATTAAAAATTTTTGCATTTTCTCAAAATTCATGGCAACTTGAATCGATTGAAATAGTTTTAGTCTCGTACCTTGTTCACAATCGAACCTTGTCTCAATCTTTCAGAGCCACCCTGTATTTTTAGTTTCCGTCAGTAATAATAAAATTCAATATTTTTAGAAATTATAAAAGATAACATTAAAATAAATTATCTTAATAAATGAAAAATAAAAACCACCAAACAACAATCATCGTTATGTTTAGCTTCGCTAACTCCAACTAACCAACCAAGTGGCAGGTCACATGTTTTTGTAAACAAAAGTGTTGTAGTAGTATTCGTATATATCTTTTGTATGTAATAATATTTTGAGTCACGTTCGTTAATGTACAATAAATATAAATATTATAACAACGTTATTTTTCTCATCTGTGTACATATATAATAATAATAATAATAATAATGATAATAATATAATAGTGAAAAACTATGGAAAATTGTTTATAGTCTTCAGTGGATAATAAATTTCTATTACTATTGTGTATTACATAGCTATTGCTAGCTCTAGCTAACTCTAGCTAGGTACTACATGCTATGTACCTATGATGACTGGTAGGTTGTTCAGTGTGCAGCACATACGTACTTATATACTGTTTTATCATCATGTTCGTAATATTGTTTGTTCATTCTATTTTGTTTTATTCTTTACTATCTGTTAGTAATACTTTCTACACCTACATCATATGTGTAGTTACTACATATAGGGTTATTCAAAACTATGTCCATCCATACTTAAAAGAAAACTAATACATCTTTGACACGAAAACATGGTACAAAACTATACATAAGTTATAATATAAATAATTAAAAAATAAAAAAAAACCTGACTGAAGTCCAGTAGTTTACATAGCGACTTTAACAGCTCATTCAATTTAGGCCGACTGAAATATTCCTAATAATGGGCCCCGGCTGATAAGTCGCTATGTAAAGTACTGCAAGCTTATTTTAATGGCAAAGCCAGGCCAAAAAACATTCGTTGAATTTACCAAAGCTGATCATTTGAGGATTGGCTATAGTAGATGTGTACACACACATACTGCGGTCAGCCAAGCGAACGATCGAACAGGGGTCAGATATATGCTATCGAAATAAATTGTTATGCAGATTATATATTGCATATAAATAACAGTTATGATTGTCAGTAAGTTAGGTGTTAGAACAGGACTGGTCAGTCAGCCCTTATTTATGAACAATAAATACATCAGATTCATTTTGATTTCCGTGGTATTAAAATGAATTTATTAAAGCTGAAAATTGTTACACAGCTTGTATATTGCATATAGATAACAGTTATGACAATCAGTCAGCTAAACGTTAGAACAGTGCTAGTCAGTCATCCCTTATTTATGAGCAATAAATAGATAAGATTCATTTATATCCACGGAAATCATAAATGAATCTTATTTATTTAATGGTCACAAATATGGACTGACTGACCAGCCCTGTTCTAACATTTAAGTGACTAACTGTCATAGCTGTTATTTATATGTAATATACAAGCTGTATAACAATTTTCAGCTTTTTTCAAGGAGTGGTTTTCGCGTGTATCTTGTATCTGGATTTCAACATTTCAGGTATTATTTTTATTTCCAAAACCCAAGTGTTCTTAGTTATTTGTTTCAAAAACCAAAACAAAATGGAGGATTTGTGGAGCAATCTTTTCAGATTTTATTTAACGCAGTCGGATTTTTAATTTTTCTAATTATATATATTTTATTTATTTAAAATATTTCAAAAGTTGCTATGTATTTAAAAATCACTTATATAATTTTCAAATAACTACCCTTCTATATGAGTGAAAATTTAATAAAAGTACATTTAGACACATTACACTTTGAACTTAGTAATAGGAAATGCAGAAGGATACCTGAGTTTACTATACTGCAGTGTATATTGATAGTTAACATTTACTATCGTACATAAGCTGTAAACACGCTTACAATCATTAAATTATAACATACTTTTTCGTATTTTATCCAAATAATAATTATAATCATAATAATCATAACAAAACTAAATGTTAAATATGTTCTTTGGGGAATAGTTAGTTACTGTCAAATACATCTGGAAAATCAAAATATGACTTATCGAACACTAACAATATTTTATGCTGTATTTGACCTATAATTTAAGGTGAAAATAAAATGACAAGTTCTACGTGCGGCTTATCAATGTGCAAAAGCAAGAACATGATTCTCAAATATTCATGGTCTAAACTAACTATCTTATAACTTCAATAACATCAATGTTAATTTCAGCGCTATACGATAATGTTTAAGAAAGTTCAAAATCAAAATCCTACGAACAAAAGTTTGGTATAGGTGTTCACAAAATCACCTAATAAGTCCATTTTTGGTTGCCTGCCTGTCTGTCTGTCGATAGCTCAAACAAGAAAAGAGATATCAAGCTGAAATTTTTGTAGCGTGTTTAGGACGTAAAAAAATGATATTGAGTTCCTAAATGAGCAACATAGGTCTATTAGGTCTTGGATCCATAGGATCCATCTTATCAACCATTAGAGATAGAACAAAAGTATAAATGTAAAAAATTTTAATTGGAGAAGATGAAATGCGAAAACGTACTAGCAGGAGGATTAAAAAAATCAAAAAGAAAATTTGGCAAAAACAAAAAAGGCAAACTGACAATTTACAGGTTAGTATCATCCTTTGTATCATCTCTTCTAAGTATTAACCTCTTAAATTAATCGTATTTTGGCTTTTTTTTAATGAGTTTTGCAAGGCAAGCCGGCCTGATAAAAGAGAATGGATATTATGTTTAGATTTAGAACCCTTATCAACATGTAATAATAATAATAACGAGTATCATGTTTGCTATGTGCAAACTTTGGTAATCATAGCGTTCCGTTGATTAAGAAGACGGAAGAAGGGATCAGGAAGACGGAAGAAGGCTACCCTTCTGATGTCATTATGAATTGGTACGAGTTCTTCTCCCTGCTTTTGATCCCTTATTACCTCGTATAATATAGCCCCCAAAATTAAGTTGCCTTTTTCTTAAAGTTCCTACTAATTCACGATTAATACCAAAAAGTTTTAGCACTTTGGATAAATGAATAAATCATATCACAGTCACTCAATATCTCGATCTAATCTCTTGACAAAAAACATATAAAAAAGAACACACAATCAAATTCATTACAATGATAATGGTAATTACCTCTGCCTAACAAATGATAATTACCTCTGTCTTGCAAATGGAATATATAAAGAAAACAGATAAACACAATCCTTAACATGACCGTCTCTATAAGTGATAAGAGCCACTCCCCGCTTACACCATATTCACATTCTATGTTATAACATATCTATGGATTATCTAAACAAAAAAATGTATTTATGCTATAAAAAAAACCCACTTACACATCATCTTCAAATTTTATATAACATCACCAAATAAAAAGGATAACAGTCCTGTATGACGTCTAAGTAGGTAGAAGAAATGTACTTGTATCCAGGAATACCACCAGTTGTGGAGAGGAAGGTGATATTGGAAGAAAGATACTATTCTAACAAGTAACAAAAAGTTTTTAATTTTGAAACTTTTTGCTTTCTTCTTCAACTAAAAACAATTAATGTCAGCTAATTTAACAGATTTGATGGCAATGAAATGAATACAATAGAAAGAAAGCCAGCGTTCACTGTGTGAAATTTAAAATGTAATAAAGTAAGAAATATGCTTTGTCATGAATCAAAATATATTTTTTTTGATCCCTAAGCCAAAAGTACGGTATTATTTATAAATAATGTTGTAAGGTAAGGCTTAGGTCAAAAGAAGGCGCTGTAAAACCTAATCCAAATATACCGTGAATTATTGGAAATTAAAAAAAAAAAAATATATCTTATTATTTTACAAATTGTGGCTATGCTATCTGGTACAAAAATAACATAGCACAAAAAAAGTTACATGCGGCCGGGAAGAACGTACTTTTGGCTAGAGGATGATTCGTTTTACAAGCGTTTATAAGAAAAGCATGCCTATGAATCTGTGTATCTGTCTGTGGCATCGTACCTCCTAAATGGATGAACTGCTTATGCTTTGTCTATTTAAAAGATAATTTAATCTAGAGTGTTCTTTATTTCAAGTGCAAGTTTAGAGTTCCGTACCCCATAAAAACTAGAAAAGAGAGATTATCATGTAACGAATGAGCTAATTTTCTAGAAATATAACAAGGAACAGTCACGATCAAACAACATTTAAAAAAATGGACCATCCGTTTGGTAGTAATGCCATAAGCAAATCGATCGTCGTTAATTTTATAGTGTTCTAAACTAAGTTTCAAGTGCGAATTTCGGTACCCGAAACAGCTAGAAAAAAGGCGATAATTTTCAAATGGCTGAGTAGATTCTTTTGAAGCATAGTTACGAACACTCACGATCAAATTATCTCTCAGACAAAGAAACAAAATCAAAATCGTTTCATTCGTTTTGAAACTGGAATGCCATAAACGAATCGTTCAGACCTGATTTAATGTCATGTATTTCTTAAAATTTTTTATTTAATATTTGTGTTTATTATTTACTGTTACTAAGTTATTTTCAATTTTGTAACTAAAAAGCAATTTTGGTTTATGAAACCAAACAAATAAAATATTTATTTTTAAAGCTGGCTATTTACTGACTATTGTTTAGGAGTTTTATGTATAAAGTTGATTGTACCCTCTCGACAGTTTTTTGATTGAAAATTATGCACTGTTTGTATCTGGTTATCGAACTATGTGAAAGTGCTCTACTATTACATAGCTGTTTGGATTATTTCAATAGTAGAAGATTATATGGAAAGAATTTACCTCCATCTCTTATTACTTACTATACAAGCTAGCTAGTAAATACTATTCAGTAGATGATATAGTACTTATAATATAACAACTACTTGTTCTTATTCCACGTTTAGTTGTTTGGTATTTTGTGTGTGCATGAGCATTCCATAAAGAGTCCGTAAATTATTCAAGGTTATCTAGTAGGTATTCGAAAATTGTTTAATACGCAGGTTTGTTTATTGATAAGTCAGGAATTTTTAAACGTAAATAACGCTGTACGACAAAAATTTTGTAAACAAACGTTGGGTTTTTTACATACTAAATCACGTTTTCGAGAAATTAAACTATAAATATGAGAAAATTTTTACCCAATGTTCGAGGTTTTGTTATACTGGAAAGTAATTTTCTTCCACGAAACAATTTACGCCATCAGAAATTACTCTTTTTTCCCGCTTCAGAAATCATTTTTAATTTTTCCAATACCTTTTTTTTCCTAATAATTCGAATAAATAAAATGTATTTATTTTTTGTAAGTATAGCTTCCTCATGTAACATGACTTCGAATATACGGAAAAATGAAATTTTTTACGTTTAGTTATGGAGAAAACGAGGAAAAACATATTGGGAAAATTCAAAATGGCCTTTGAAAAGGAATTGTTTCGATGTAACGGGACTTCGAGTATAGAGGAAACAAATTTTTTTCCATATTTAATGTCAAATTTCTAAAAAATGTGGTTTTATAGGGAAATTTGATCCCAGATTCGGCTTGACGCAGCACGTCAAGAACGTTTCAAAAATATTTGTCTGTCTAGTTGTGTATTTCTTGTAAATTAAACGTGATGTCTCTACGTAAGTATGTAAGTATATATGTTCGTACGCATTTCGCATAGCTTAAATAAAATCTGCATAAATCATTAGCATTTGAAATTTGTGGTCCTGAGTAAGTTAATTTTAATAACCACTCTTAAGTTAATGACACTTTTTATTTTAATCTCAGTTTCCCACATTTTTGGTATATTTAGCATCATTTTACATCAATCAATACATCCTTATCTTTATTTAGATATAAACAATAGATATAAAAGTTTTTGAAAGTTGGTAAATAGTTTTTCTTTTTAATATTTCACAAACTCTCATGCACGAATGTATTCTTTTTATATACAGTTATTTTGTGTATTATATATTTATGCATATAAATCACATTTTAATGGGTCTTTTTTGCATGATAGCATCAATTTATCATTAAATGATGTAATACTAGCTGCGCCGCGCCACGACACTCTTTACGCTTTATATAATAACATTATATTTTAACTTTACATCAACAAGACTTATTAGATCTTATTTATAAATAATTTCTTTAAGAAATTTAGAAGATTATTTTCCTTCTGGTCTGCTAGAGTATATCCCAAACATAAAAACTAAAATTAATAAGAAACTTTAATTCGAAGTACCACCTATGAAATATGTGGTAAACCGCCAATTTTCCCTCGTTTATGAATCATTGGTGGTCATATTAAAATTTTGTACCAAAATATGTGCTCATAAATTAATTAACATTGAGCTACATTTAGCAATATTTATTTGCCACAATTTCAAATTTTGATTCCTGTTGAAAATGCATTTAGACTGAAATATAAAAAATAAATTAACTTCCAGAGTAAGAAGAAAATAAATGCATAATGTCATTTATTGATTTAGTAAATCGTAGTGTTGACAATTATTGATCAAACATTGAAAAACTAAATATGCTTGAAATAATTGGAATCAAAAATGCATAGTTTCTCTCAAGTAAGTGCTCTCAGCTAAATGTTTTCATCATATGAAAGAAATAGTTATTATAATATATATTACTTACATAAATATAACAAAAAATATATTTTATATGGTTTTTAAAAATATGATACAACACTGCATACGAACGTTATATTATATCGGTGGCGATGTATACATGTGAACATTTAACATTCAGCAAAATTTTATTATAGAGGTTAACTTTTACTAACGATATCATCATATGAAAAACTTTGTTTAAATTTGGTCAAGACACAAATAAAGTAAAAAAAATTGATAAAGGTAAAATAAATAAACCATATCTGTTGTTGGGAAAATTATTTAGCTATGCGACAACCAGAGGATTAAAATAGAGCTACGCTTAAGATAGGTTTCAAACGGCGTTGAATAATTAGATGGATTTTTAGAAACCATAGTAATTTGTAGCAAAATTATTCAACTGAATAAATTAACTAACTTATTCATTCTTTTATTTATATTTCAAAATCCTACAAAATCAGCGAACAAAATTATAGATATACTAAATACCCCAGATTTTTCTAAAATGCCACACTGTTTTAATAGATCAGGCAAATTAGGCATTTAGCTCGCTAAATTCTGAAACGAGCAAGATATTCTGAGAATACGGGATTTGAAAATTTTTTTAAAACTTAAAAACCTTTAACTTTAGGTTGAGAAAGTTTCAAGTTTTTATTTTGAGCAGTTTATAATTTAAGGGCTCAAATTGATAATATTCTTCGACTCTTACAAAATAGCAGAGTATTGGATAACACCACCGTCTAATATTTTACCCTACCTTCGATAAAAATTAAAACGTTTTAATTTTCTTCAGTATCTTTTCTATCAATAGTATTGTTTCAATATACAAATGAGATAATGAGTATCGATATTAACTCAATAATGCAATGCTGGCTGTTAATGTTAGATCAAATTCGTGGGAGCCTATACCTTAGTTAGTCCCAAAACTTGGAGCTGCATTAAATGGTTTTGGAAAAAAATTACCACAATAATTACAAATTACTGTTTTTTTTTTAATTTGATATAACCAAATCAATAATTTAGTAAACTAAAAATATAAGGATGAATTTTTGTTGACTTCGAGTTGAGACATAGTTATTAAAATAAATACCACGATACTCGAAATAAAATTGTATATTAAGAAATTCAAGCAAGCAAGTTGTTCCAATTCCTTATATGAATTGGTTCCACGCCCAAAAACGTTGTTAAACAAGTTGTACATTTTTAAATTGTATTTTTGAAATAGAATTTGTTAATGTACAATTTTATTTCGAGTATCGTGGTATTTATTTCAATAACTAAACTAAAAGTGTTTTAGTTACATTTCTTTATTTAAAAAGAGCAACCCGTAAATAGCAATATAATATTAAGCATGCTTATCCAAGCAAGAATACAAGAATTGTATACCTAATATAAAAATTCAAAATATTATATTATTTTAAACTATGACTTTTATTACATACACATACTTGTTCTACAAAAAGTAACATTGATTTATAGTCTAATGTATCTCTATAGTCTGAATTCACTAAACAACCAGAGAGATATTTTTATGTACTCGTATTTTAGGTGTTGTATACTTATTGCTTATTATATTATAAACTTGTGAAAGAGAGAAAATCGCTCGAAAGAATCTGGTTGCTGAACGAATTTTAAGTTATTCATGGATATATTGTACATTTACAGGATGAATGAAACATAATTAGTCAAATTTTGATTCCTGAAAATCTCAACATTTTCAACTTTGATGATGAACTTTCTTTTAACTTCATGAATGTGGACGAAAAATAAGAAATTTTAATTCAAAATTATCGAATACATGCTTGCAGCAAACATGTATTAAAATACATTGAAATTATGACTTTGGCTTAGAATGCGCTAGGATTACATTGTAACGTTCCTCATAATTAAAAATTATTCCAGGACCCTTAATTTTCACTGCATTTTTTTTTAATCATATACGTTTTTGCGGACTTCAATCTCGAAAATGTCAAGAAAAATTCATCACATTTAACAATAATGGCAGCCTCAATATTATTGAGTCAATATCAATATTGACTCATCTCGCCTGAAATATTGATGGAAAAGATACTGAAGAAAAGAAAGAATCCTTTTCTAATATACTTTTAGATACTTAATATACTGTATAGTCCGGAAAGTATCCTTTTCTAGATACAGGATGTTGAAATTTAAGAAAAATGGAGGATAATTATTTTGAATATTGTCAAAACGGCTGCTTAGTAAAATTTGAGATTTGGCACACAATTTTCCGAACTTGGAGAATTACATAACGTTGTTGTATTTGCAATAATTGCTTTAAAAATAATTAGTTTTACATGTATTATTCAGGATCGATCAATGAACATTTAAAGAAATTTTTTCAAAATACCATCATCAATACAAAGATAATAGCTCTATTTTCTTTGTAAAATCAACTTTTTCGTCATGTACCAAAACTTCATATCAAATTTCTCATAATATTCTTCTTTGACTCTGTATATTCACAGATGGTCTTATTACTTAAATATACCAAACATTTTTACTAGCTAGCAATAAAATACGAAACATGAAAATATTCTTACATTATACGAGAATATATCTTGTACCACTTTTTATATCTCCTGGTTGTTGTAAAAGCACAAAAGGATAATGATCTCTAATCATCTGTGAGTTAGTATCCAAACGTTAGCTTAGTTCCATTCTCTTACATATCTCACTTGCCTTTTGATGGATAATTTTTTTTACCATTTTTTAAGTCAATTTTACATTTATAACACGTACGTGCCGAAGTCTAAGATCAGTCATTCGTAATAAACTGTTAATTATCAAAAAAAATATCGGTTCATAATTGTGCTTGGTTTGACTGCAAGGAAGATAAAGCTAGATCATCTTCCGATTCTGAATCTTACTTAAACTTACTCTTTAGTAACGAAGTTTTTCTGACACGACACGATTTGAGCTTAGTATTAGTAGGTTTTAACTAATACTCCAATGCCATCAAAATTTGGGAAGTAGAAATACGGTAACAAACGCCAAAAATTACTAAATAATATTAAATTTTTTAAAATCATTTTTGTATTGATATATATCATAAAAAATCACGTGATATATATCGTATATATATCATGATATATATCCTCGAACCCTGCTCGAAACCTAATAGAGCTAGGTTAATTTTGACCTAAAATTTGAAAAGAATGGCCCAAATTTAGTAGGATTACATACTTGGTTTATCAAAATTGGATAAAATTTGGATTTGATAGAGCAAAATTAAATTTTTTGGATTCTGATGACGTCATAAAGTTCAAAAATTCAATTTTTTTAATAACACAGGCAATTTTTATCCGATCTTATTGGATTTTTTTTTTAAACCCACTAATTTTGGGTCATTCTTTTCAGCTGTGATGTCAGTTTTTCGCTAGCTATCACATATGTGCTTAATTCCGGAACCAGGCGTCCACATTCTTGAAATCTTATAGAGCTACGGTAATTTTGATCATAAATTTGAAAATTATGGCTCAAATTTAGTAGGATTACATACTTGCTTTATCAAAATCGAATAAAATTTGGATGTGATAGAGCAAAATTAAATTTTTTGGATTCTGATGACGTCATAAAGTTCAAAAATTCGATTTTTTTAATAACACAGGCAATTTTTATCCGATCTTCTTGGAATTTTTTTTGAAACCAACTAATTTTGGGTCATTCTTTTCAGCTGTGATGTCAGTTTTTCGCTAGCTATCACATATGTGCCTAATTCCAGTACCAGATCTCCACAATCTTGAAACCTAATAGAGCTAGATTAATTTTGACCATAAATTTGAAAAGTATGGCCCAAATTTAGTAGGATTACATACTTGGTTTATCAAAATTGAATAAAATTTAGATGTGATAGAGCAAAATTAAATTTTTTGGATTCTGATGACGTCATAAAGTTCAAAAATTCAATTTTTTTATAACACAGGCAATTTTTATCCGATTTTATTGGATTTTTTTTTAAACCCACTAATTTTGGGTCATTCTTTTCAGCTGTGATGTCAGTTTTTCGCTAGCTATCACATATGTGCTTAATTCCGGGAACAGGTCTCCACATTCTCGAAAGTGTAAGACCAATTTTATGTTTGGATCCATTTTATGCCATTAATCAATATTATTTCCTTATTCGATAACCAGTGTTAATCCCTAATGCGTACCCATTAAGTTAAATTCATCACGATGATAAAATATTTCGATTATTCTAAGTCCGAAGTTAAAAGCGGTATCAATTTCAAATTTTATGGTTGAATTTCGAATAATATTGAAAGTTACAGTCATGTTAAAGAATTTTGCATCGCGTTCAAAACTTTTCAATTATTAAATATTTCACCAGCTTTCAAATAGAAAAAAAATTCACATTGGGCTCACCAAGTCCAAGGTTCTGAGGTAACACACATCCGAATTGAGAACCTCCTCCTTTTTTGTTTGAAGTCGGATAACAATTTTTTTGATAATAGTTTTTCCTAAGCACGCTTATTTAAACTGTGTTGATAATAAAAAAATAAACTAACTAAATATTATAGCAAATTTCAAATTCTACTGCTATTTGTGTCATTCACTATCAGAGAAAGTCCCTGATTTCAAAAACTGAATCGTATGTCTAAAAGGGTAATGTTTTTAAGTCTTGGTCACAAGTAGTGGGTAATTTAATATGGTCAATTTTTCTATTTACATCAAACATATAACCAAAACGTATAAGTGTAAATGTATTTTAATATCAACAAGTGAAAACAAACAATTGACTGAGTAAATTGTTGAAATACCATGCATAGACAGTATTGATTACTCTATCACATTTCACATACATACATGTCACACATATATGACTGATATTCCCATATAATTCATATTACACAATTTTCGCTCTCACGAATAAACAGTGATGTTTACGAAAAAACGTTTCAAACAAAAATTGTTTATTTTTTTATAAGGAACGTTTTTTACATTTAAATTTTGCTCTCTAACGGCTTACAAGATAGGTGCTACAGACCCAAGACTCAATTGACCTATCTTGCTCTTTTACGACATCGACCTCACTTTTTAAGTCCTGAGTACGCTGTAAAAATGTCAGCTTGATATCTTTTTTCATTTTTGAGTTGTTCAAAGATGTACGGACGGGCGGGCAACCGAAAATGGAATGATTAGGTGATTTTGTGAACACCTATACCAAAATTTTGTTTATAGTATCAATATTTTTAAGTGTTACAAACTTGGGACTAAATTTAGTATACCTTCTATATTTCATATATACATGGTATAAAAATAATACCATAAAATGGTAACCTTTTCTCTGAAATTAAACATTAACTTTACACATAACATACCATAAATGTTACCATACACGCATACTAACTGACATATACCTACGTATTTATACACAATATGTATAATGTATATGACAAACTGAATTAGTTAGTGTGATTTAACAAAACACGTTGGCAGTTTAACAATGTGTCACGGTATGTTTGTTAATTGGAAAACTAGATAAATTGAGAGGGGTTTTCTAATTACAACACACAGCTTTACAGTTACAGATATAGTTAACACAACAATTTAACACATACAGTTTTAGAAGGAATTATTTGTTTTATCTATATATTCATTATTTTGCATTTGTGGAAGTGTTCCAATTACGTAATACAATCAGTCATTATGTAAAGAAAAGTTGATGGTGAAATCATTGAAAATCTAATTTTAATTCATAAGTTATTTTTCTGATATACCTACGTGTTTATAGAACGATGTTAATCGAGAATAATGTTAGAATCTTAGCACCGTGGAAGCAATAAAAAGACCCCTTTATCAAGTCATCCAGCTGATCATTTTTCATTTAATACAAAGATCATATTATACTTATTTTAACGTTTTTGCTACTGATTGTATTTATGATATTACTTTGTGTACCGTTGTGTTACTTTAATAAAACTATAATTAAACAAGTGAAAAAAAAAACAAATGACTGAGTTAATTGTTAAATTACCAGGTGCAGATAGTGTCGATTTTTTTTTAACGCCATATAAGTAAAAGAAAGATAGCCACTCTTATACACAAAGTAATGAGAATATCTGTACTCTCACTTCCTCAGTGGATATAGTAATAAACAAACAAACACAATACATAATATATATATATATCGCATAAATATATACAATAGGTATCTGTATATCTATATATATAAGATTTCAAGATGAGGTAATTTTGATCCAAAAAGTATAAAAATCAGATTAATTTAATGATTGGACCCATAGAAAGTTACAATATCAGCAAGTCTCATGAACAAACTTCATTTTCAAAAAAGTTAGAATTCCCCACCAAAATATTAAAATCCATAAAATTGTGAACAAAAGGGTGGATAAGTGAGGGCTATAACCTAATAGTTTAACAGAGAAATTGCCCAGCAAAGCTTGCTGGTATTTGCTAGTCTTCTATATTATGTTTCTAATCTAATTTGCGCCCTCATGGATAAACAGTTATGTTTAGGAAAAAGGATTACAAACTAAAGTTTTTTTTTCAATAAGAAACATTTTTTATATTTAAAATTTTGGTCTCTAACGACTTACATGATGGGTCCTACGGATCTAAGACACAATTAACCTATGTTGCTCATTTACGAATTAAACTTCAATTTTTACGTCCTGAACACGCTGTAAAAACTTCAGCGTGATATCTCTTTTCGTGTTTTTAAGTTATCGTTTCGAAAGACAGACAACCGAAAATGAACTAATTAGGTGATTTTATGAACACGTATACCAAATTTTGTTGGTGGCATCAATATTTTTAAGCGTTTCTAACTTAGGACTAAACTTAGTATGTACATTGATATATTTCATATATATGTATGAAAACATTGTGGTTCAAAGCTTCATCACAAAGCATCGATTTTTAAAAAAGTCAATTAGAATAGTAAATATTGAGGAATATTAAGGCTATGAACGATTGCCCAAGCTGATATAACCATTCATGTAGATATAACCATTCATCTGGATTTTTTCAAGTTTTTTACATTTTTGTTTTGCAATGTTTCGGCTCATAATCAGGTTTTACAAAAAAAAAAAACGTTCGCACTATAAGTACAATTGCAAAAAACCTTGCAATTTAAAAAAAGAAAGTTCAAGTCCGATGATTTGTCTGAACTTTATTCAATTATAAAAAAAATAACCAATTTTACAATTTTATAGAATATATCATCGATTTAAACAGACGCAAATTCGAAAACGGTACTGCCTATGTATATATATTTGTAGTTTTGCATGTCTAATTTTTAGTACAGTTATGCTTCATTGTAATACACAAAAAGTTCGAATATTAAAATTTATTATCCTTAAAAAAAAGACTATAAAAATCACAAAATAAATTTCATCAAATCGAGTATCATGATCATTACAACATACGAATATGATAACATGTTCGCTATCATATCGTATCTTCAAAAGTATGAAACATTTATTATACAAACACATTTAAATCGTGAAATAAAACCAAATTACAAAATTAACTTGTGAAATAAAACTAAATTACTAACCTAAATTACCAATAATTATACCATGTATATATAAAATATACATAGTATATTAAGTTTAGTCCCAAGTTTGTAACGCTTAAAAATATTGATGCTAAGAAAAAAATGTTATTATGGGTATTCATAGAATCATCTAATTAGAGCATTTTCGGTTGTCCGTCTGTCCGCCCGTCCGTCCGTCTGTGAACACGATAACTAAAAAACGAAAAGAGATATCAAGCTGAAATTTTTAAAGCGCACTCAGGATGTATAAAGTGAGTTCGTAAATGTTTTTAATCAAAATAAAAATTTCAAATCGACTGTATTTTTTTTATGTTTGCTACCTCAGAACTTTCGACTGAGTGAACCGATTTTTATGAATTTGTTCTAAATTTTTTCTAAAAAAATCTCATATTAGTATTATATTCAAATCATGAATTATTTATTAACCACTTTTTGCTGATTTCTCTGCAATTAATCTAACATAAATTTTTTTCGCTATTTTAAAAGCACACCTTCTATTTTTCCTAGTAAGTTATGACCTTGGATTCTGGTCTGTTTTCAGAATATGCTATAACTTCCTTATGATGTGTTAAAAACTGATACTAATTAATTTATGTAAGAGTTGAATTAACTCAAAAAAGATAACGTATTCTCCACAAATATAATCTGTGCTGATACACTTTGTATTATAATAATGTCCACACATATCTAGGGTAAAGTAAGTATTAAAAAACAAAAAGGCTAATGAACATATACTTACACACTAGATAGAATATACTCGAACAAACGACCATAAGAAGGCCACCAATATATGTATACAGAGTGTCACTCAACAAAATTTTACGAATGAAATCATTAACATGCTTCTATAAATAATGAAGCAAAAGATTTAGAAATTTAGGAATTTCTGCTTCAAAAATCAAATATGAACACATTCATCTTTGGTTTCCAAATCCAATATGTTTCTGGTGGTATATTTAAAAGACTAACATCAATTTTTCTAACATTTGAAAAATTTCCTGAGATTTATCCTATTTCTTGCAACAAAATCTCCAACAATATGATATCACTTTTGTTATTGTAAAATAAAAAATTTTTGTAAAATTATTTAATTGCAAAAATTCAAAATAATAATTAGTTTTGTAGTTTTTTATATTGCATTTTTTTTTGTTGGTTTATCCGTGTTCTCAGGAAAAACTGAAACATCAACTGCAAAATATGACTCTACCTGACATCTATTGGCGAGTATATACATTGTACGTGGTTCACTTCGTATGTATTCTAATTTTAATTTTAATTATTATTATTTAATTATTATTTTAATTTTAACTATTTTAACTATGGTATGAAATCCAAGTGGCTTTGTCAGTTTTGGTTTATAGATAGATATTGTGATATATACGTATATCGTATACTTCGTAATTAACAAAATAAAGTATATTACCGGGACGTTCAAATTGGTATTTGTGTGGATAAATTTTAAACGTTGCTTATATTAATGATAAAATTTGTGTCTTTTAACTAGAAGTGTACCGGTCATTCAGGTACTATTTATTAAGCGTGTGACATAGTTTTTAGTTGTCTTCATAAAACTCAAAAAGAACAGTGTAAAAGCTACCCTATACCTAGGTACACCTATATAGACCAAGTAGGTACAATTTCTATGTATAATAATACATTCATTTGGTCCATTAACTAAATAATTCACGTATAAAACCACATACAATAAAACTAACAAAACAATCTATCTCTAAACAAAACAATCCCATTTTGTAATTAGATTCAAAAAGAGACTGTATTTCCACTAGTATCCGTATTAACTCTATCAGTTCTAAGTTTTCATATACAATACAAGAGTAGAGTAATGTCGGATTATTTCTTTACTGTTAATTGTAGATATATTTATATACTACTAGAATGATACCCAGCCGCTTCGCTGGGTTTAAAAGTAAAGATTGATAAAGATTTTCTCTTACATATCCCCTTTCGATAACACTCGAAATAATAGTAAGGATTGTTTTACACAGCTAAAATATATGTATGGTTTTCTATTTTTTTCAATGTATAATAGTCGTAATTATTCATTGAGTATATCAGAAAAGATGGCCGTAAAATATTTTATATTGACTATTTTTACAGAAATCTGTAATTTATGGTAATTTCAAATGACTACTTTTACAGAAATCTGTAATTTATGTTAATGTCAAATAAAATTAATTTAAAAATTTTTTTTTTTTTATTATAATTTATAAAGATCGATTATCTTTATAAATTATACCTCATGTGTTATTCTGAAGTATGATCTATATTGCTGTACAGTTTCATTAAAAACCATTCACTAGTTTTAGCGTGAAAGCGTAACAAACAAACAAACAAACAATCATGCTTACTTTCGCATTTATTATATAGAGAGATACAGATCTACTCTAACATAACTATTACCTACTCCACACTATTATATATACTGAACACAGAGTAAAATACTTTATCGTGGTTCATTATTATTACTACTACTATACCAAGAGCCAATCCTTCTAAATTTTGATCATAAGCTGAACTTTTGCCATAGTACATAGTCTAGTGATGTGCCGGATATCCTTATCCGCAGATATCCGCCATAAATAACTGATCCGTATCCAAATCCGCTTCTTTTGTAGTGGAATAATGCGAATTTTTTTTATAATTTTTTTATTTTATTGAAACCTATATCTTAATTGTTTACTTCTGTTGGGTCTAGTTTAAGCACGCATCAAACAAAGTTCACAACAATAAATCAAATATCCTTGCCCACATGCGTAACCGGGTAATTGATACTCTAATAATCCATATCCGTTTTCATATTCGCGGATTTTTGTTATACTGTCTTTCATATAACCAAAACTCAGTTTTAACAACTTGTATTGATGGGGATACGAAAGACAAGCGATGTCAGCAGAATTTGGAATTTTTGATGCTATTTTAACTGGTTTAGAATCCTTACTACAAAATTGGTCTATAAATCACTTATTGTCGCATAATTATTTAATGGCAAATATTTGAAGCCATGCTTGGCTCTTGGTATATAGCTAGATGTACTGTACAAAATGTACGAATGGCAAACTATTTAATTTTGTTATATTTTCCAAAAACTAAAAACTTACACGAATCATTGGAAGATAATCTACCTTAATTGGGTCATGTAAGAAAGGCATCAATTATGATTTTCGAATTATTTACAAAAGATCAGTTAGATATATTATTAAACTTTTTCACTATTCGACCTAGAGAAGTGCCGAAGAAGTGCTGGTACATACTTCAAAATAAAGAAAAAATGTCCAGTAGTAAAACTTCAAAAATTCATATTCGTTTGGTGCTGATCTGTTCATCAATTAAATAATTTTCTATTTCTATTTTTCTATTGTACGATGTAACAGTTTTATAAAGTTAAATATTTTACAATAAAATTTACAAAAAGACGGCCACTGACGTAAGAACAAGACTTTTATCTTTCAAAGTTTAAGTTATAAAAATAATGCAGTTGAACGTATTCTATTCAGATTCACTTTGAACGCCAAATTGTTCATTTTGTAGACATATAATAGGTGTATTATTGCTCTTTATGTTATCAGATGAGAGTTTATAAATACTATGTAGTAGTGATGTGCCGAATATTCGTATTAGCTAGCATTCGCGAATATTCGCATATTTTTTTACCTTCGCATTCTCAAAAAACAAATGTTCATCATCTTTTTGTATCATATATTGCAAAATAATCCCAAACTTCACTAATATGTCCTTATATTCTTATATCACTTTTTAATCAAAGTTAAATTTAACTGTTGGACAAATGCACTTACCTATATCAAACTAATCTTAAATTTTAAAAAAACTGAAAATCTTGATCAGGTTAATCAAATTAACTTATTAAATTAATGTACTGTCATCGGTCCTTGATATTATGAAAAATTTGGAGTTAATCCGACATTTTAAAGGATTCAAAATCATGTTCAAAGTTTCCGTTACATACTAACATACTAACATACTAACATACGTATGAAGCTAATAAAAGTAAATATTACATATTTAAATATTACATTATTAAAACATATGACGTTATTAACTACAAATTTTTAATATATTTTCAATTTAATGAACACAGGTGAAAACAAACAATTGACTGAGATAATAGTTGAAATAGCATGTATAGACAGTGTTGATTATTCGATTACATAACACATATACCGATACATGTCACACATATTTAAGTGATATTCCCATTTAATACATACTATACTATTTGCGCATAATTTGCGCTCTCACGAGTAAACAGTGATGTTTACGAAAAAATGTTTCAAACAAAAGTTGTTAATTTTTTTATAAGGAACATTTTGTATTTTAAAACTTTTATTCTATCTCTAACGGATTGAGATAGAACAAGACCCAATTGACCTATGTTGCTCATTTACGAACTCGACCTCACTTTTTACGTCCTAAGTACGCTATAAAAATTTCAGCTTGATATTTCTTTTCGTTTTAGAGTAATCGTGATGACAGACGGGCAGACTGATTAATTAGGTGATTTTATGAACACCTATACCAAAATTTTGTTCATAGTATCAATATTTTTAAGCGTTACATACTTAGGACTAAACTTAGTATACCTTGGTATACTTTATATACATGGTATAAAAGTATTATTAATTACAACAGTTTGAAAAATGCAAATATAATATCAATTATAAAGGTGACTACACACGCAAACTTGAAAAACAATTTTTTTTGTAAGTATGCCAAGTTTGGGAAGAATTTATAATAAAAAATGGAAAAATTTTTATTATATTAAATTAAAAAATTTTTAATTATACGACGGACTTCAAAACAAGGCATCCTATGTAGCAATTTTCCATTACGTGTTGTAAGATTTTTTTTTGATTCCACCAAAGAAATTTGGGTTATATTTACTAAGGCTGTAAGATGGTGCCTGTAAAAAAGATGATTGGCTGTAAGAAAGAACCCTCTCTTTGCGAGTTGAACTCGCACTTGACCAGTTATTTTTGCCGATTTTTACATTACTATATGACTGACTAAGCTCTATATATTATAAATGCGAAAGTAAGCATGTTTGTTTCTTTGTTTGTTTGCTACGCTTTCACGCTAAAACTAGCGTATGGTTTTTAATGAAACTGTACAGCAATATAGCTGATATATCAGAATAACACATAAGATATAATTTATAAAGATATATTAATAAAAAAATAAAAAAAAATTTTTAAATTAATTCAATTGGACATTACCATAAATTACAAATTTCTGTAAAAGTAGTCATTTGACATTACCATAAATTACAGATTTCTGTATAAATAGTCAATATAAAATATTTTACGGCCATCTTTTCTGATGTACTCAATGAATAATTACTAAAATAAATAAAATAAACATTTAAAAAAATAGAAAACCATACATATATTTTACCTATGTAAAACAATCCTTACCATTATCTCCAGTGTTTTAGAAAGGGGATAAACGAAAGCAATCTTTACTTCTAAACCCAGCGAAGTGGGTGAGTATCACTCTAGTTTTAATATATTTTATTGCTTTTTATTTTATATTAACAGTTTTTCAAATAAATTATATTTTATCGAAATTATTCAAATATAAATTATAATAAATATACTTATATCATGTTCTATGTTGTAATTTCCATTAAACTGGAAAATTAATAAAGTTTTTTCTAATAATTATAAACTTTAAATTGAATATTTGATCGTCTTACGTACAAATGTGGCGATAACTTATGCAAATTAATGTGCCTTTTCATTTTCATTTTATCTATTTCTGTTTTTTTGGTTCCAAACCACTTAGTCATAACTCACCTAAAACTACGAACTAAATAACAGAGCAATTTTGAATGTATTTAGTAATTTTTTTTTGACCATCTAGATCTACAAGAATTGTGTTTAAAGAAAAACAAATTTTTGAAAAGTAAATCCTATTTGTTTTAATATTAAATAAATAAAGAATAAATCCTATCTAGTTGAAAACATTTTTAGATATTGAACAAGATGATCTAAATATCTAATTCAATTTATATATTGTTTAGTCTTTACAACTCGCGGTTTGAGTGAACTTATTGAAGTTTGAGTATAACGTAACGGTTCGTTAGGACTTGACACAGCGTGAATTGCCATCGGGTTTGGTTAAAATTAATTTAAAATTAATATATTCAAAATATCGAGTTTCGTATTTCCATATGAAATAATCGAATTAATTAATAAAAATTATTGTAGCTGAATAGACCAAAAATAAATTTTACACATTTTCTCATGCGTTCGTAATATAAAATAATAAATTTTCATAATTTGTTTCAAAAAATGAGAAAGCGGATTAATTCTAGGCAAGAATTAAAAAAAAAGAAAGATAGGTGGGACACCCGTCAGGAACTGTGATCCTATCGTATCTTCGTATATGATAAATGTAGCGCTTACTTTTTTACTCAGATTGGCTTTGCTTTTTTGCTGGTTTGAATGATTGATTATGCACATGTTCAATTATGTAAGTGTACATATGTACATCAGTACAAAAGCAATAGCTCCATTTCCTTCGGAAAATTCACTAAAAGGTGTTATTATAGGTGTGTCCTATATTGTAGCACTGAATCAATGATATTTTTCATGTAAATGATATATCACTCTGTTTAAAATGTGCATATAATGTACGTATAGTTTGTTACCACTAAGCCCACCTTCACCCTCAGTAGTACATACTTTAAGTATTATTATTCGTTCGAATGTCAAACATAGTATAAAATGTCACAAACATATACTTAGGATTCAAGTCAGTCAAAAACAATTTTCTACTACGTTGAATTTTAACTTTTTACTTCGTCATATTATGATATGCATGTATATTATATACTAAATTAGGCCAGACAATTTTTTTCATAATATGTTCCTTAACTACGTACTCAATGCAAAGAATGTTATTATTTACAGAAAAAAATAATAGATCGTATTTAAAAAACCATTTAAAATGAGACATTACCGTAATATGTGTGTTTTATCGATTACTAGTACTTACCTGCCTGCTTTTCTGAGCAATTTCAGCTTTAACGACTATCGTGTTGTAGCCTTTCCTTTACCATGCCCTCACTGATTTCCCTTTCACAGCACTCACAATATACACAATGCCAACCTTAAAGACAAACCTACAATATGCGATTCTTCAATCCGCTTGCCTACACTTAACTCGCCCCCCTAAACGATCTCTCACAAAAATAAGACGGTTTGCGGTACAGAGCACACTGCGCTCCGCAATTTAATATAGCCATTAGTTTAGAATATATAAGTGTAATGTAAAGTGTTTATCGTTATACCTTCGGCAACCATTATTGTAGCTAGATAAATTATAATCTATGTCCTATTCTGATGTGTAAGCTATAATAATATGAAGCTTCATCAAAATCCGAACAGTAGTTTAAAACTGTAAAAATAAACGTAAAAAAGTTATATTCTCTTTTATCACATTCATGAGAGAAGCTTTTGTAGTAATTTTCTTGGAATATGAAAATGAATTACCAATAGGATAGGCGAATTAAGGAGAGTTCCGGGTAGTATAACTGTCGAATCTACCTGAATATGAAAGAAATAATCAAACGATCACTTTATTTACTGAAATCTGGAAGATTTATGTTGATATCGGGAGTCAAGAGATTAAACATGATTTCTGAAGTTCCCCGATCAAATTGCAAAGATGACAACCCCAATTACTAATGAAAATCAATATTAAAACAAGATCAAAACTCAGATCGATATACAAATCAATAAAATTCCGAATAAACAAATTATCATATTCATTAATAACTTATAAATGAATTCTTAAACGAAAACTTCTTTGATGTCAATCAGGCCCATATACTTCAAAAGAAATCGTTTAGTTAATTATTATTGTTTTAAATTTTGGACATTTTCTATTCAAGTCTAAATTTTCAAAGACATTTTGTTGGATGTTCTATAGTACCTACAAAATTTGTATTTGTTTCCTAAAATCTCAAATTTAGAAAACGAAAAAACCAAAGGACTCTTTGTGATAGAATTTAATTCAACTCCCTTTCTGTTGCCTAAGACTTGTACTCTCTTATTCCTTGTTAAGGCTTTGACCACCAAGAAATAATTATTATTACTAGTCACTGTGGTGACTAACAAATGTTCATAAACCCATCGAATTATTCCATTTCTGTTCCTTTTTATACTTAATTCAAACGAAAAGAAATTGCCAAATAAAACTTTAATATTATTTATATCTAAAAAACTAAAGTAAATGCTTAATACTATCTTGTACATAATCTAGAAATAGGCAATACAGATAGACAATACACAATTGTATTTTGTGTAAAATAGGACAATTAACAATATTAATATCTATAGACAGTATAAATATTGAAATATAAGCAGGATCTTTAAACAGTTAAGTCAGTTAGCCATACAGCCATTGTTTTCAATTAAGTTGCCTAGACTATATAATATTATACATGCATAATATGAAGAGATATATATGATAACATAAGGTACATAACATACAAACACATGTTCATACTTCACCCCTATTCACAAAAAAAGTTTTTCTTTGGCTTATGGAGTTTATGTCTAAAAAGTAAAGCTATCATCTGTGGATGATGATAAGAAATAAATTTTGTTTGTTTGTTAGTTTCACAAGTTAAAAATAGAGAAAATACAATGAAGAGATTATGACTGGGCATTTCTGAAATGGATTAGAGACAAAGTGTTCATCGTGAAACACATATTATTCACAAAAGAATATGTTACCCTTGACAACTTTTCCCGAAAGCATTTTTCTGTAGAAAAAACGTTTTCAATAAAAATTGTTAGTTTTTTATGGGGATCAATTCTCTATCTTAAAGTGATATTCTATCTGTTACCATTCAGGGTCTAATTTGACTATTAAAACAACCCGAAGAAATAGGTTCAATTTGATGTCACGATGTCCCCCATCAAATTCTGCAACTTTTATTCAAATTCAGTGTGTAGGTGTCAAATTCAGTGTGTAGGTGTTTCTTCTCGAAAGCATAACCAAACGCAGACTGATTAACTTATTATTCAGGACGTAACAGAAACAAACAATTTTGGACCATTCAAATTTAATTTTTTGTTTTTTAATAAAAATGGTGGCATCGTTGCTGTGCAGTATTTCTCCATATCATTTGTCTAAAAGTTTTTCGTTTTTTTAATCCCCGAATCAAAGAAAGAGTGTTATAAGTTTGACCACTTTGTATGTGTGTCTGCCTGCCTATCTGTGGCATCGTAGCGCCTAAACGGATGAACTGACATGACGTTGATTTTTTGTTTCGATTGAAAGATAATTTAGTGGAGAATGTTCTTAGCTATGTTTCAAAAGCGAGTTTAGGATTCCGTACCCGGAACATTTAAAAACTATAACAAAATGACTCTATTTTCTTTCAGAAGATTCACTAAATGTTATTAAGGCAATTAGGAATGTGGAAATTTTAGAAGTATAACCGGTTAAATCATAATTATTCGCTTCGTGAATTATAATAACTAAATTCACGCCTATTGTTAATTGATTTTTCCTATTTTAAAGGGAAAATTTGTACTTTTTACTTTTTTTATTGCACAAAAAACATTAGTTCATAACATACACGTATTAAAATTAAAAATTAAAGCATGTGAACATACTCAGTTTGCGGAATTGATTAAATTGTTAATGAATAAAAAGATTATAAACAATTGTCGAAAAATGCATTATCAAAAAAACGTGACATACATAATAAAAATAAATTGTGGTGGTTTTAGCCTTTAAAAATCGAACCAATAATTTCCTGATTAGGTAAACTATTGTATTCATTGAAAAACTATAGTAAAATTTATTGTATACAACTTTGTATATGACAAATACTTCCATTTTACTAGTTCCGTAATGTTTGTTGTTTGTTTCAGGATCAGGCTTCTTTGAACGGATAGTTTCTGTATTTCGGAGAAATTTCTCCAGTCGACAGATCAAAAAATTTGCTGAATATAATTAAGACCCAAAAATAAAAATTTAGCTCATTTGACGATTAGATGAGTATTTTTCGTAATCCGCTCCAAAATATATCAAAAACTACACATCCAGTCGTTAAATGAACCCGAATTTTGCTCTTTTTAGATCAAAATTACCCTACACACCAAGTTTTATTAAGCTCCGCAACACATTTTTTGTGATTCTCTCTATTCTTTAAAAGGACTTCACTGCTTAAAACAGATTGAGAAACATCGGGAAAATTTCTTTGATTGGGATAAATGTCACTTTCTAGAGCAGATTGTTAATCATTTTTATTTCTATTTGCAGGATGAAAACAATAAATGTCTCAATGAAAGTTAATACTCAATCGATTGTCCATACCCAGTATTCATACCCTACAAAATTTTTTGTATATATAGCAGGTTAAATTTTATAGCACATTATTTTCTAATAATGGTGGATATAAACATTGTTAAACTTATTTTTTTTCATATTTGTATATTAGAAGGTATTTATATGAACTTAATTAAAAGCACTTAATATTTTTTTAGTATTTTATTTATATTCAGAGTATTTACACGAATAGCACTGTTGCATGTCTTGTTTTTATTTATATTTAAACAAGTGAAAACAAAAATTGACTGAGTTAATTGTTGAAATACCATGTATAGGCAGTGTTGATTACTCTTTCACATTACACATACATACATATACCACTAGTTCGATTTACATCTAGGCATATAAATATCGCGAGTATGACAAAGTACATGCGTTAAGCAATGCATCTAAGTAAGAGATATTATAGATATTATATGAAATTGCAAAAAAGATTTGTATCGTGGCTTCGATGTCTTTTCAGCTATACAACAGTTCTTCTGTTGTGTGCCTGCATAGAGTGGGAGAGAACACATAATGTATATAATGCTCACTTAGATGCATTATATAAAAATTTCAGCTTGATATGTTTTTTCGTTTTTTAGTTATCGTGATGACAGATGGACAGACGACAGACAGACAGACCGAAAATGGACTAATTTAATGATTTTATGAACACCTATACCTAAATTTTGTTCATAGCATCAATATTTTTAAGCGTTACAAACTTGGGACAAAACTTAGTATACCTTGGTATATTTCATATACATAAACTAAAGTACATAAACAAAAAATCAAAAAAATTTATGGTTTCTGATTTGAATGAAACTTAGTATATAAGGTAATTTTGACCCAAAAAATTCAAAAATCGTATTCATTTGTTGGTTAAAAGCATAGTTTTAGAAATATCACCCATTTTCTCATATTTTGGCTCGATATCTCCGAAACTTAAAAAAATTTCAAAAAATCGAAAAAAATTTATTATTTCTGATTTGAATGAAACGTAGTATATAAGGTAATTTTGACCCAAAAAATTCAAAAATCGTATTCATTTGATGATTGGAAGCATAGTTTTTGAAATATCACCCATTATCCCATATTTTGGCTCGATATCTCCGAAACTAGTTTCCTAATCGTTATATAAATACGATTTTTGTAAATAATGGGTCAAAATTACCCTATAAACAGAGTTTTATCGAAATCGGAGCCAACATTTTTTTTTTTCGATTTTTTCGATTTTTGTAAAGGGGTACCCCTTAAAAAAATTCCAAAAAATCGAAAAAAATTTATGGTTTCTGATTTGGATAAAACTTCGTATATAAGGTAACTTTGACCCAAAAAATTCAAAAATCGTATTCATTTGATGATTGGAAGCATAGTTTTTGAAATATCATCCATTATCCCATATTTTGGCTCGATATCTCCGAAACTAGTTTCCTAATCGTTATATAAATACGATTTATGTAAATAATGGGTCAAAATTACCCTATAAACAGAGTTTTATCGAAATCGGAGCCAACATTTTTTTTTTCGATTTTTTCGATTTTTGTAAAGGGGTACCCCTTAAAAAAATTCCAAAAAATCGAAAAAAATTTATGGTTTCTGATTTGGATAAAACTTCGTATATAAGGTAACTTTGACCCAAAAAATTCAAAAATCGTATTCATTTGATGATTGGAAGCATAGTTTTTGAAATATCATCCATTATCCCATATTTTGGCTCGATATCTCCGAAACTAGTTTCCTAATCGTTATATAAATACGATTTTTGTAAATTATAGGTCAAAATTACCTTATAAACAGAGTTTTATTGAAATCGGAGCCAACATTTTTTTTTCGATTTTTTCGATTTTTGTAAAGGGGTGCCCCTTAAAAAAATTTCAAAAAATCGAAAAAACCAACACTTGTAATTTTGGAATAATTAATAATTTTGAATAGAATACGCAAAGTTAATTTTTGATAAGGAACATTTTTTACATTTAAACTTTTTTTCTATCTCTATCGGTTTACAATATGGGTCCTACGGACCCAAGACCCAATTGACCTATGATGCTCATTTACGAACTTGACCTCACTTTTTACGTCCTGAGTACGCTGTAAAAATTTCAGCTTGATATCTTTTTCGTTTTTGAGTTATCGTGTCCACACACGGACGGACGGGCGGACGGACAGCCGGAAATGGACTAATTAGGTGATTTTATGAACACCTATGACAAAATTTTTTTCCTAGCATCATTATTTTTAAGCGTTACAAACTTGGGACTAAACTTAATATACTATGTATATTTCATATATACATGGTATAAAAATAACTTACGTTTTCATTTAATTATATTTAAAAAAAAATAACTTACGTTTCCATTTAAAAAAGGTCTTACACAATATGATGAAAATTTTTGGGAACAAAGCGGAAAATTTGAAGGCGATATTGATATTGATATGGTAGACGTACGAAATGGTTTAAAAGACACAAAACACAGATGGCCAAATGGAATTGTGCCGTATGAAATTGAAAAAGATGATTTTTGTATGTTATATTAAAATTTATATAAAAAACGTAAGAAATAATAATTTTATATTTTTGTCTAGCCGATGAAGAAATTGACGAAATCAAAAATGTGATTAAATATTATCATAATGAAACTTGTATTCAATTTAAAAAACGTGACGATACAGACGATGCATGGCTTACATTTCGAGGTGATAATGAAGGATGTTATTCTTCTGTTGGAAGAAAAGGTGATGGAGGACAAGTAAGTTAACAATTAAGTGATTCACTAACCTTCGAAAAATCGTCAAAAACTCGATTTTCAATGGTTATTTTACAAAAATTGTCCGGCAAACACGAATAGAAATTCACAAGCGGTTGTCTGACAACTTTTTTCGACCTTTTAAAATTCGTGTGTGCGAAAACACCCGTGCGATTCGGATGGCATTAAAAATATAACCTAAAGTTTGAAGTTTCAGGAAACCATTTTATTCAGTTTCCACTCACCAAAATTTTTTAGCACAAACCCTTCCCCACATTTCCGATCTTGTCAGTCAATTCGGGGTATTGTGACCCGATTCAAGACCCCAAATGACAGGACCTATTCGTTTTCTCATTCGATTTCTTTGATGAAGTACCTATTTTGTATTTTACTTTTATATTTTTAGACAATCAACTTGAAACCTCCAAAATGTGTGAGAAAAGGGATTATTACACATGAAATGTTACATGCTTTAGGATTTTTCCATCAACAAAGTTCAACGGAGAGAGATGATTATGTAACAATTCTTTGGGACAATATAGAAGATGGTATAGTTTTATTCAATTCTTTTTCATTTTATTATAAAATAATAGACGATTTTTACTATTAGCACACATAACGTACGAATCTTTTTCTTAAAGAACCCCATACATTTAATATTGGTTTTGACTTCTAATTAAATTTTTCTTGAAACTCTAGTTCATGGCGATATTGTCATCCTGATCAACAATCCAAATAGTTTAACCCTCTAAAGCCATTCGTTTCAAAATTGCAACCTTTAAAATAACCAAAAATAGAAAAAATCGTCTATGCAATATAATTATTAAAAGATAATTTTTGAAAACAATTTTTTGAACTCTGCAAACATTGTGTCTCCCTATACCTATACAGCTTTATAATATCAATATATCGCTAAATTCGGATATCGATAAATTTTTCTTTCTATACTGGATTTCGTTAAATTCTGTTCTCATCAGAAAAAATATAAATATCAATTAAATTTTTAATTTATTTAAAATATATTTTTAGGTAAAGAACATAATTTTTTAAAGTACAACGCATCTACTGTAACAAATTTTGGCTATGAATATGACTATCAAAGTGTGATGCATTATAGTGGAAAAGCTTTTTCAAAAAATGGAGAAAATACAATTGTCGCTAAGGTAAAAGTTATATTCGGAATCGTTCCGTATCTCTAGGCCCCTCTTTCCTTATGTGTCTTTCATTCTACCTCTAAACAACTAAATGTGACCATATGAAATCATTTAAAATATTTAATAAATTTTTCGCCTATCCATCGTTTAGTACCTTTTAGGCACTTAAGCATCAGGATAGAGAAAAAGTACCAGTGCTGGATTTAGGCTTATACACGTGACAATGTTAAGGGTGGCAAAATTTTCGGAAAGTCAAAATTTCAAAGGCGAGGTAATTCAAAGGCAATCCGAATTTTTTCAATAAAATAAATTGAATAATCTAATGATTGAATTTACTTTTTAATTTGCCGCAATGTTAATTTTTCAATAGATCAATAGGCTCTTATCAATATTAATTTTGATCGATAAATACTAAAAATAGTCAAAAAAAACTCTCCCTCACAAATCATAAAGGGCGGGGCATATCAAACCGTGCCGAGGGCGGCATCAAACCTAAATCCGCCACTGAGAGATATGTTACTACATGGAAACCACTGATCTCTATATAACAAGTTATCGATGATGGAAACTCTATCTTCTGGTGGCAAAAAAATTTTCTTCATGTAACAGGTTATGGATTCGATTCTCATCCAGTTTTTTTATTTCCTAATAACAGAGGTTGATGTCAGTAATGATTTAGACGTTTCTAGGTAAAATTTATCGCTTGTGCTTTATCCTTGAACATAATTTTTGGATTAATTATAGAATGAAAATACAACTCTTGGGCAACGGAAAGGCTTCAGTGAATTAGACCTAACAAAATTAAAAGCGATGTACAGCGATGAATGTAAAAAACGTCAGAAAGATGCATCATTGGTCGAAGATATTAATTCGTTGTGGACAATGATAACAAAACACTAATTTTCTTTAATTATCGAAATAAACATTGAATATGGCAAATTTGTTTTAAAATATTGATTTTATTTTTTCATATTTTTTTTATCTTTTCCTAATACCTATACATACTGTTAGCTTCAAGATGACTTAGTCACCGTTGTTTGGCAGGTCCATTAAAAAAAATTTATGCTGTAGGTACAGCAATTTTAATTATCCTTGTTACTTATCCTCAGCTTCTTCTTTTTTATTCTTCTTTTTACTCTTTAAAACATCAAGTTTTATTTTCAAATTTTAATTGCAATTTAGGTACGGAATTAAAATTATCAATATTGATAATTTTAATTGCAAGTTTTAATTAAAATTATCAATATTGATGATTTTAATTCCGTACCCAAATTGCAATATAAATTTAAAAAAAAAAAAAAAAAAAACTTGAGATGTAAACAGCTGAGGCGAAGTCGAGGCTTTAGGCTTTTTTATTACTCACGCCAGGGCATCCAACATTCTGGCCGTGGAAAGCTGGCAAGAAATGGGTTGTATACTATTTTTCTGAATCGCCGTTTAAATAACGATTAAAGTTTGTATAATAAACTCTATACAAAGTATTTTACACAAACAAAAAAATATCACGTTTGCATAGTAACAAGGCTACTTGAATTGTAAAATTACAATGGTATGGGAGCTAGTGATACAAATTTTTGCACAATTTGACCAAGATTAAGAACACATTATTTCGTTTGTATTGGCCCAATACATGAGTAAGCTATTGGTCTTTCAAGCCGTATACGTTTCATATGGCCCAAAACGTCGCAAAAAAAACCTTTATTGTACAATTTGACCAAAGACGAAACCTAGTTTTAACGTATAATTAAAGTTAAAGAAATGAGAAAATGAAAGTCTTCCAGTCGAAAAATGTTGTAAAATGTGTCTTCCCAGACATTGCAAAAATAATTTAAAATGTAAAAATTGAATAAGATTGGCCGATTACAAAAATAAATGCCGTATACCTTCTACAAGACCGACTTTGAAGACCATTAGCTTACTCATGTATTGGGTCATTACTATCGGTAGGTAAAATTTGTTTTTAGCCATGGTCAAATAATGACTTAAGTTATACTAAATCATTATAGTTATATATATTAGTTATACTAAATCATTTCGAAAAATTCAAAAAAGATTCAGAGCAAAATTTATTTTTATTTTCATGAGACACAGATAGGTAATGTTTGAAATTTTTTTTAAACCGAATGAATTCAGAAATCGAGAACAAACTAATAATTTGAAAAATGTACACCTACTATCGAATGCAATATACATTCAAAAAAATATTATGTTCTGTGCTCGCTATAAACCAAATCAGTGTTATGAATGTAAAATCATAAACAATTTAAATTGATCAATTTATTGTCTATGGCTGGCTATATTATATGCTATAGCTATAAATATTCAATTCCAATGTGAGTTTTAAAAGTATATACCTATGTATTATAATGTACCTCATGTAAAATAAAAGCACCATTGAATCAAAAATAAAAACTACTATCGTTGCAATTTATTTTCATTGCAGTGAATGAAGAATGTTTTTCCCAAGTAACTAGGACAGTATTTTTTCTATGTCAAACAGAATGGTATATTGCATGCTTTAATAATATTGTCATTATTAAAATTTAACATCCATAGTGGAATGTATTTTTCTATTACTTCCCTTTCGATAGGTAAATATGTATATTTTGCAATATTAAGTTTGGGCTCTAATTATTATTGATAACTGGGAGTTGAAATTCGCCAACTATTAATAATAATTCGTACTAATTAATATCAGAAGAAGACCCTAATTCAGTAGTTACAATTTTGACTACCAGGCGGCAATACTTATACTTACCATTTTTTAAGACCAATAAAAATATTCAAATCAAATAAATCCCGCCAACTGGCGATAAAAATTTGTACTATTAAACAGGAAGTGCGCCGCTTTTTCAGTAGTTCCAATTTAAACTACCTGATTACTTACCATTTATAAATAGAAAATTAATTTAAACCAGGGAAACAATTATTTTTGATTATTTCAATGCAATAATTAATAATTTCAGAAATTTTATCAAATTTCTATAAATTTTCGATAGATGGCGGTGAGAATTGTACAATTTCCTTCAAACAATTTTATTTTTTGTGATCAATAAATTGCGCTGTTTTTCAATTTCGTTTGAGTTTAAAAGATAAATAAATATAATGTAAAGAAGAGTTAATAAAAAACTTGAATAAATCAATTGTTAATTACTCGAATAATTATTAAAGATAATTTGAAATAAACAAATAATCCATGAACATTTTTTCTTGAATTAATTCTCTCAGTTTCAAAGGTCACTGTGTAAATGAAGGACAACCAATGCTCATTTTTAGGTAACATCAGATTTTATTCAAAATTAACTTACATAACTTAATAAAAAATTAAAGAAATAGTATAAATTTATTCAGTTCGTTGAATTTTATCAGGCTGTTCGTTCTCTGCATTATTGTTAATGTATGTTTGACAATTTGGACATTTTTTTCGCTTCGAAATGTACTTTTTCAAACAATGTTTATGAAATGTAACTTGACATGACATACATTTGTCACCCTAAAATAAACACAAATAGCATTAATATAAATTTTAAGACCGCTCTAAATGATATAGGAAACTTTAACTTAGACAATCGTGATTTAAGTATGAATCTGAAAATAAGCATGATGCACAAAGTCTGTCCAAAACATAAATAATTAAAAAATTATTCTTACATTAAACAAAAATTCTTTACACAAGGTACATTCATTTAAGATATCTGGAAACTCTTCTCGCAGATATGGTTCGCATTCATATATAAAACGTAAACCAAATGAGATACAATCATCTAATTCGATAAAATATGTTTTCCAAATTAAGTCTTGAATAAAATCGATCGCCACATTTTGAGAATAATTCCCATGCACTCTATTCGCAATATTTAAATAAACATGTTCAGGAAGTCGTTTTTCTGGATTATGCATGATAGCTTCAATCAATAATTTTAAATATTCTAAATCCTTTTCTTTGAATTCTTTTTGCATTCTTAAAATGAATAACAAAATTATATATAACTTACTTAATGCATATAGATAAATTTATATTTAATGCAAACCTGCTTAATTCATTTGATATTGTATTGATGAAAATGAAATATTTATTGCCAGTTATTTCACAAATACCTGTACGAATTTCTTGATGAAATGGAGTTATTACTTCATTAATTTTTGTTATAACTTCATTCAAATTTGTGAGATTATCACCTTCAGGTACATCTTCTACAAATAAAAGAAAATGATAAATTTTATAATTAATGTAAGGCTAATGTCGGCTGAGGCTATTCGTACACAAGCGGGTTTGTAGCGTGAATAGAATATTTTCGTTTTCGGTAATAGTGCCCCAACGAACTCCTCAAACTCAAACCAACCAAACCAAAGTCGACAAACTCAAACCAATAGACTAGTAATGATGATAACCAGTTTTCATAATATAATTTATCTTAGAAAATATTTACGCTGAGGACACGATTGTGTACGAATAGCCTTACCGTTAATATAAAAATATTTACCATCGAAGCACGACAAATATACATTCAAAACTTCCTCAATTGTTGCCGAGCCGGCCGTCATTAAGTATTGTAATATTTTGCGATGTGTGTCCAAATACATTTTATGATTTTTACGGACTTCTTTATCAAAAATATGAATTACTATTTACTTTTAGGTCTGTCTTCTCAATACTTTCAATCTTTCATACTTTTTAAAAATGACAACATTAAAACTGCCAACTGTAAATAATAATTCTTACTTCCAGTGCAACCACCTTTAACAAATGTCAATGTTAATGCTATAGACGTATATTAAGTATAGACTGAAAAAATTTTATTTTCTAATCTTACATAATGGACAGGAAACTTAACATTTAGTTATAACTCTAAAGCGTTATTAACGAACAACAGAATCCGTTATCCAATTTCAATGGGTGCTCTAAAACTTTCGCACATACAAAAAATAGTACAACTCATTTTTAAATTGTTTTTCCTGAATAACTTTGAAACATGAAACGGACTATGCGATTTAGAGCATAGGTACCTATATGTAATACTCCGATATGGACAATACTTATAAGTGGAAGCCGTTCCGACACAATGAAACATATAGTATCTCGTGCTCATTATTATAATAGTGTCTCAGAGGAGAGAAAATAAATACAGTCGGCACTGTAACATAAGGACATTCTTTCCGGCAGCAGCGGTCCACATAGTGAATTAAATAAATGCTTTTGGGCATGCACTCACTTCACACTTTATCAGACAAAAAACGTCAAAATTATAATTAATACTAATTGGTAAAACTCGGTTACTCGCATGGTTTACTCGAAATTCGTATTGTTACTTGTTGAAACGATTAGTTACGGCTTGGTTGAAATCAAATTTGTTTAATATTTTCAGAAATATAGATAATAAAGTTCGAAAGATGTTACATACAATGTAAGTAATAAGTTAAATCATTTTGCAAAACTCTGCGTGCGTAGTCACAGGCCCTATATAATTCCTTAACGTATATGGCTTTTTACTCAAAAAACAAAAACATTCATTGTAAAAAATATATTAATATAAATTTATTTTACTTTTTTTACAATATTTCAATTCGAATGATGAAAATGATGTTATAAAATCCCTAATTATATATAATATAATATAATGTACAAAGTTTTTTAATATAAAAACAGATTTCTTTTACTTCTTAACGAAACCTTTTTCTTTTAATACATTAACAAGAGCATCAACATCAGGTACGGTGCCTCCCCCTTGACGTACTGGAGGTTCTACCACTTCAACAATATCAATTCTTGGACTAATATCAACACCTAAGTCTTTAGCTGTTACTTTCTTTAATGGTTTCTTTTTAGCTTTCTATAAAATTCAAATTAATCAAATCATTGTTACATTTTAAAAGCATAATTTAAAAAAATCTTACCATAATATTTGGCAACGTAGCATATCGAGGCTCGTTTAAACGTAAATCAGCGCTAACTACACAAGGTAATTTGCATAGAATAGTTTCTAATCCTCCATCAATTTCACGAACAATTTTTAACGCGTCTCCCTCTTTTTCTATTTTAGAAGCAAATGTACCTTGAGACCAGTCTAATACTGCTGCAGTCATTTGTGCAGTTTGGTTTGCATCATCATCGATAGCCTTAAAGAATTAAAATAAACACTTAAATTTTAAAATAATAGCGCTTTTGGTTAAAATTAATCGTAATTTCTTGTAAAATTCGAAAATTGTAATTGTACGGTAAGATGGATCGAACTATCTTCAAAAAATTTTATCCTTTCACCTTATTACTGGAACTTTACAAAAAATTATATTATATTGGTAGTGTTATTACCTGTTTTCCTAAAATTAAAATATCTGCCTTTTCATCTTGTGCAAGTTTCGCTAAAATTTTTGACACATGGAAAGGTTGTAATGTCTCATATTCTTTTCCTGCTATTTCTACATGAATTGCTTTATCAGCACCCATGGCTAATGCTGTGCGTAAAGTTTCCTATGCAATTTAAAAAAATTAATTAAAACAAATGAAATACGACACGTTAAGTTGATTAATACGTACTTGAGACTGTGCTGGACCACATGATACTGCAATTATTTCAGATGCTAACTTTTTTTCTTTCATGCGAACAGCTTCTTCCACAGCAATTTCATCAAAAGGATTCATCGAATGTTTCACCCCATCGGTAACAACCCCAGATTTATCGGGCTTAACTCTTATCTATAATTATTTAATACACTTACAAAACCAGACATTTTTCGTTAGTATTTTGTTTTCTGTTTAACAAACCTTAACTGCATAATCAATTACTCTTTTAACTGCGACTAATACTCGTGCCATTATTTACAATAAAATATAAATTTAAGAAGTTGACAAATTAAAAGAATAACCAAATTTTGTACTATTGAACTTTGATCCACTCTAGAATTGATCAGAGAAATTTGTTTGTTATATGAAATATGCTACCAGCTGATATTAGTTGATATGTAAAAGTACAAAGTCTAAACTCTCAGATATTTTCTCAAAAACTCAAAAAGGGTGTGCTTAAAACTCAAAAATTTAAGTTTGAATTGATATATTTACAACAAAATCAAATTAATCAATTTTACATCATCCCAAATATAAAATTAAAGATTATAATATTATAATATTTATATGAAATAAAAAAAAAATATGACGTGGAGATATGAGAAAAGAGCGCCATATTTAATATTCAATTCACTATTACTTATTTTAAATTCTTATTATTATTTAAAGTTACTTAAAAATTTAGTGAATTGCAAAAACTGGCTTCTAATCAAACAAACAATAATAAATTTTGATGAATCGACTAATAAAACTATTTAACTACCTGTTAATAACTCACAGTATTATTTTATGAAATCTTCCATCTAGTTTCGTAATCGAATATGAAATGTTATTTTACATAAAATTGAAATTGTTGTAAATTGTAATTCATTAAAATTTTAAGTGTTAAAAATAACAGACAACTGCGCGCAATGACCTTCTAAACTAATAACAACGGTTAATCTTTATGGCATTAAATAAATTTTGTGTTTTTGAATTTAATTTTTTAGGCATTTAAAAAAAAATATATAAAAAGAAAATTAATGTTTAGATTACAGGCAAACATTAATACCTATTACATTATACCGTTATTTATTTTTTATTCACACAATTAAATTAGAACTTTTTTCGCGGTTTAGTAAATCATACAGAAATGTGATATTACTATATTAAGTGACTATTCAGATATTGAATAAAAAGAAAGTATCATTGGGTCATTGAGTATAATGGGCATTCTGAAAGAGATTAACGTTTCTCAAAAAGCAGTCCTTTTAATTTAAACTATAATAACACTTTCGTGTTCTAATTACACTTAATTTATCCTATGTACCCTGGGCATCAAGTAGATGCAATTATTTCAAAAATATTCCTTTGCTCATTTCAAAATTAAATGATATGGTTATCTGAGTCAGTAGTTTGTACTGTATAATATTCTATGATTTATACTGGCTGCACAAATCTTACTATAAAATCCGGTAAAATTTTTCTTCCTGTGTCCCAAAGTATCCTATCTAAGTACTTTCCATTTTCTTATTTTTTTTTATAATGATGATACTTATTGATGATTTTTGTTGTTTATGTTTGTTATTAGTTTTTTTAAGTTTGATTATTTGCTATTAATTTAATAACAGTCTTTATATTTTCTTATGCATATCTAATTTTTTTACACTGTATTATATTTTATTCCTGCCTCTGTATGTAAAAGGATTCGATCCAAGTATTAATAAATAAATAAACTTAAAAAATAAATAATCGTTTATTTTAATAAATTATAAATAAAGCCTAATAAAGTTTCGTTAAAAAATTATTGAATTATGAACAATAGGTAATCAAATTAATCATTTTATTTAAATATACCGGGTGTATCAAAATATAATATTAAATAATCTAGGGAATGATAATTAGGTATAATAAAACAAACATTTTGGTATAAGAAGCATGTGTCCCGAAACGCTCCTCTTCAGAGCTACAGAAGTTAGAATTTCTGCATACCGTGTCAATTTCGAGCAATTGTTGGTTGGTTTTTTGAGAAATATTTTTGCTATTTAAGATTTTGCTATATCTCTATCGGTTTTGGTTATATTTAGAGCTAATTTTGTTTTTTCTTTAACAGGTTTGATATATCTTTCATTATCTGTTAGAAATAGAACAAACTTTAAATTGCAAAAATGGTTTTCGTAAAAATACCAACGTTTGTTCGAAACAATTTTTCGAAAACTAGCTCTGATAAGTGGAACGTTTCCCAACACATGTTAGGGATGCGAAAATTCTTGTTTTCGTGTACCCTGTATTTATTTGTGACGTATTCAATACCTTGAAAAATTGTTTTAGTCGAATAAATATCATTATTATTAATTATTATAATCCCTTAGATTATTGACCATTTATTAAAATACAACTGGTATAATTTAATTTACTGTAGATAATTATTATAAAGATTGTATAATTTTCATTGAAATAAATTTAGTATAATATAAATGTCTATTCTTCCAAAAAAGAGCAAATTGTCATAGCAGTTAGGCATGTGGAGTAGATGAGGCGTTCCGATGCATTTTTGATATTTTAAATTGAGCGCCTCAAGCTTTTACAGATAGTAGCAAGTTACAGGGTATGAGTGACTCATAGATAAAATTATTTTCTACTTTTTGGTACAATAAAAGCTTGTCCCTTAAAAATAATTCTTTATTAAAAATTTCTTTTAAAAGTAAGCTTAAAACGGGATTTGCTAAGTTTACGCACTGTCATGCGTCGCGAATTTTACTTTCAGGCACCACATGGACGCTGCTGTTCAAAACGACCATTTTTGGAAGAAAAATACTAATTAAAAAATAAAATTGCCCCATTTTCCCATATTAAAAAAATCTCTGCACCTATCTTACCTTTGTAGTAAGTAAATCTCAAAATATGCTATGTAATCATTGAATGTCATACATGATTGCAGAGTTGAGTCCAGTAACCAGTTGGTTTTGTAGTGTTGTTCACAGTAGTGTTTGGTGGCTGTTTGGTGCGGTGTCTTTTATTTATTATTTGTATTCATTTTATTCCAATTGATTGGTGGTGTGTCGAGGACAAATTTATTTTTCATGAACATAGTATTTATTTGATTGTAAGTTTATATTATAATTATATTTAAAGCCGGTTAAATATTTTTTTATGATACTTGGATTGAATTTTATGGATTGATTCCCTGATTTAACTTTTTAAAAACCTATTTTGCATATTTTATTGAACTTTATACCTTATAAGTACTTAATTTTTTTGTCCACAAAAGTAATCAGCAACCTTTTCACCTTAAATAAATAATGAATTTTATTACATCCAACTTTTATAAAAACTCTTCATTGTTTTAACATACATTATAGTGATTTTTTATTCTTGAATTAATAACTTAAGGTGTATTTTTTTCATTTTCAGTAAAAAATGGGTTTCTTTAACTTTAGGAAATTAATTAAATTTTTTACTATGCGGTTTATAGAAGGAATGTTTGTAATTGCTTTAATAGTAATAATGCCTTCTCTACCACCTTATGGAGAATATACAGGATATACGTAAGTTTCAAGAAAACTTGTTTTATTTTATTTTAAGAAATATCCACTTTTAACCTAGAATGACCTCTTTATAATTTTGTCCTAACGGTTTTAATAATGTATGATTTTGAAATTTATAAAAAAAATCTTTGTGCATTGTACAATAAAATCTTTTGCAGGCCGGGTCTGATTGTGGGTTTTTGAAAATCATTCAAAGAAACAATGATTTCTCTGCCTACATGTTTTGACTTTTTGTTTAGTCATTTATTCTTAAATGGTTAAATATAGCTTTTTGTATGCATTTAATTAGGAAAATCGCAAACTTTTAGTTAGTGGGAAAATGCAATTATTTGCTGATGGAAATTTTAGCTTTTTTGTGTACTTATTGCCTGCCAAACCCACCAAATTAGCAATGCCATACAATGATTACGAATATGAATTTTTCGGCTAAAATGAAATATAAATACTAAATCGAATTTATTTAAAAATTTGAATTATAAAAGAAAATTCAATTTTCTGTGGAGGATTTGGAACAATTTTCCAGTTTAGCGAACCTTCTTAAATGGAGTAGAAATGTTATGCAAGTTAAATTATTATCTTGTTTTTTTTTATAACTAGTAGTCATGACAACGCCACTTATTTTATGAATTATTATTGAAATTAAAATATTAGGACCTTCTTACACGGATGCAATTTTTTTTCCATGAGTTAGTTTGTAATCAGGTCAGTTTTCGTCGATATTTCTAAAACTAATGTTATTAAACTAGTCAACAACTAGTAGCAAATTTAGTTTACAACCAAAATTGTGGAGGGGTCCTGAGACCTTTATAGTAAAATATAATAAAAAAACCGTTGTTGAAAACACACAAGTTTAATTTAATTGTGCTTAAAGAAGTTCGATACAAAAATAATATTTAATCTCGTAATGTAATTTACTTACGTTCGAATTTTAGTACTTAAGGGATACTCTAAATAATAAACAAGTAAAGGAAACAAATAAGTGAGTCAATTATTTAAATACTTTCCATATGCTTGAGTGAGTACTAAGGTTTGAATTATTTATTAAATTACACAAAATAATCCTGACCTGAATATGAAATGGTGATGAATGCATAGATTTTATGAAAACAAGTGGTAGGAATTATTGACATTGACTACAGTATGGGCAAATTTGACCGAAACTCAATATCTATGAGATTAATACAGTTCCTTATGTAAATTCCCATTATTTTCGAAAAATCAAAAGCTGACTTTTCTTTAAAACAAGTGAAAACAAACAATTGACTAAGTAAAGAAAGATAGCCACTCTTACACACAAGGTAATACGAGTGTCTATCTTCTCACTTCCTCAGTAGGAACAGTATACACTATTAACAAAAAACACATACCATACAATGTTACTAACCTAATTGGCGTCCGCACGGGTAAAAAAAGTGATGTTTACAAAAACAAATTTCAAACAAAAATTGTTTTAAAACATTTTTTACATTTAAACTATTGTTCTATCTCTAACGGTTTACAAGATGGATCCTACGAATTGAAGACCTTAACCTATGCTCTCTGAAGACCTATGTTGCTCTTTTACGAACTCGACTTCACCTTTTACGTCCTAAGCACGCTATAAAAATTTTAGCTTGGTATCTCTTTTCCTTTTTGAATTATCGTGTCGACAGGCGGGTAGACATCCGGAAATGGATTATTTAGGTGATTTTATGAACACCTATACCTATACCAAAACTTTGTTCGTAGCATCAACATTTTTAAGCGTTACAAATTTGGGACTAAACTTAGTATACCTTGATATATTTCCTATATACATGGTATAAAAAAAAAATACAGTCGAAGTGATAACCTCCTCCTTTTTTGTTTGAAGTCGGTTAAAAATTAGTTGTTGTTTAAAAACTAAACATGTAACTGAATGTAATAAAATCAGTTTTATTGAGGTAATTATTATTTATTTTCGTTTATTGTTTTACTGATATGGCTTGCGTTCCTTTATTACACCAGCACGATGCTACACTGCTGAAGACGTCTGTTGATAAGAAAATTATTCAATTGACGGCTTTCACCAATACGGAAAACAAATGTGTGGTTTATCAGAAAACAAACGTTTTAAAATTAATCTTAATTAATTTCCATCATTTGATAAAATAAAAGAGAAAGAATATGCCACCTTGGGGCTACAGAATGATTTTCGTGATTGATTTGCCAAAAATGATTAGTTAAAAACATTAGCCTATAACAAATAAAATTAATCCGATTACAAGTGTTTTTAAACATTCTGCAACTACACCTCGACAACCAGCGCTGTGGCCATAATTTTCCTTTCAGTAATTACTTATTTCGACGTATTGTAAAAAATGTCTACTAGGCTAATGAATCTTATGCTGCTCTATATTTAAAAAAAATCCATTTAACTCTCTTAATTACGGAAATAATTTAATAAAATCAGTTTTGTTTGAGTTAATGGCTATTATACTAACAAAGAAAAATATAAATTTATTATATTGAACATAAAACAATTATTAGTTATCTTCTTTTATTGTTTTAATGATATGGCTTGCGTTACTTTAAAGCAGTAGCATGCTTCTACACGGTTAAGACGTCCCCCAATACGGAAAACAAATGTCGGGAAAAATATGTTTTTAATTTAATGCTAATTTTTTCTCATCATTTGATAAAATAAAAGAAAACAAATATGTCGCCTTGCTATTCGCTTTGGAGTACTTTCAAAGTTGTAGAAAGGCTGCCAAGTGCAGGGCGTCGACATACAGATAATTTATCTTTTTCCTTCTTCATAGTATTTCGGAGTAACGTATTATTACTAACTTTGTATAACTATTACTACTTGTTGTATATCGTTCATACTATTGCTCTGTGTATAATACATATGCACGGTGAGCTACAGTCGTTAGTCGAACCTCTGTAAGATAGAGTTTATCGACCAAATTTTTCTTCTATATGCCTCATTTATAAAGAGCTTTATGTTTTATAAAAAGAGGTGTATGAATATAATAGAATAAGCTATTATTATTGTCAGTTGTACAATGAATGAATGCAATACTTTAAATAGCAGTTCTCAGCCTATAAGAGTTAGAGGTATCTACAAAATTTTTGAGAAAGGTTTTTTGAGACATAAAATAAAAATATCTGGTTATCTCTCTTGCTGATTGAAGTTTGCCGGTAATTATTTCACCAAAATATATTTATTTTCATTATATCGTGAGGATTAGAGTTACTTTATTTCACGAAAAACCATTAAAATTTATTATCAACTTTTAATAAATAAATAAAAAAAAATTTATTACTTTTAGTTTATATTAAAATTTTTTCACACCTCCGTGTAGAAGGTGTTTACTTTCGTCCCACTGTGCAAAAAGAAGTTGCCGTTTTCTGCCTCCGTCGAAGAGAAAAATCTCATGTTTTCAGACTCGGCCGCGGGCGACAATGAATCTGAGATCTTTTATCCCTAGATGTGTAATATACTGTTAATATTTGAATACTGATCTAGTTAATAAGTTCAAGTAGACCTTTTCATTTTAAAAAGTGATAACCTTTCGGACACTTTGTTGAAAAACTAATGTGATAAAATGAATAACAAATATCTTGTGTCTTTGTCCAACTTATTAATGTCTGTCCGAAACAATAATGAATTGTAATTGAAATGAAAAGGTCTATTGGTGAAATATAAAAATAATGATCGTATAAGCAATTTAAGATAAATTTAAGGGTTTTCCTCCACTCCTAATACTTGTTTTCCTCTTCTTCTGATTTCATTCAATCAAATTTCATTATAATAACTAAAAATTTTGTATTGAATATTATTTTTTCATTTTAGTATAACACCACCTAAACCACTTGAAGGTTCGTTAGCTGTAAACACATTATTAGAAAAAGCAGAAAAATTGTTTGAAGGAAAAATATCAGGGCCAGAATCATTTACCGATTATAATGGTGAATTGTATATGTCAGTGGTTGGTGGACAAGTTTTAAAATATAATCCACGACTAGACAAATTATCATTAGTAGTTTCATTTTCATCGGATAAATGTGTAGGATATCACACAGAACCAGAATGTGGACGACCATTAGGACTTAAATTTGACAATAATGGCAATCTGTTTGTAATAGAAACGTATTCTGGAATATGGAAAGTTGATGTCAAAACTGGTAAAAAACAATTGTTGATATCTAAAAAAGATGAAATTGATGGAAAACCAATCAATTTACCCAACGCTTTAGCCATTGCTAAAAATGGTGATATTTATTGGACAGATTCTTCATCTGAATATGAATTGAGAGATATTATTTACAGTTTAATTGCTGATGGAACTGGAAGGTAAGTTCACTAGTTCTTTAAATTGCATTTATTTAGTTGATAAAAATAGATTAAAGTTATCGGTACATATGTTCAAGTTCATTATCACTAAAATGTTTTGTTAGTTAATCAAATCAAAATATTTATTTAAACTTATTCTATCAGCGTCATGTAAGATTATAAAGTAAATACTGTTATTTATATTCAAGTATCATAGCCAAGGTTGTTTGGCCAACTCGTTAAAAAAACGTTAATTGTCATTTAAAAAAACAGTAGAACAGCGAGCATGCATTTGTTGACGACTTAAACCTTATAAATATAGATCGAAATAGCAATATTTTTAAATTTTGTCACAAACCTTTTGACCTTCTCCCTGCCTTTGTCACATAATTTTACATTTCGTTGACCACCTCTCGACGTAATTTATGGATAATCCCTTATGTGATAATTTTTTTCGTTTAAATAATCGATTTTTTACAATTTTAAATCATCAATAAGTATAAAACTGTTGTTCTTGGAGCATTTCCCGGTCCAAGACACTTTTTACCCTGATTTAGAATTATTTTTATTACACTGTGTAATTTATATTCCCAAATTTTTAAAAATTAAACGACTTTTATCCGTGAAAGCAATAGAGTTATTTTAAATATGGTAATCGTATAATACGATTCGATTAGACAGGAAATTTGATACTTAAATTTTTTTTATAGATTATTCCGCTATTCAGCTGCTACGAAAAAGAATGAAGTATTAATTGATAAAATAAATTTTGCAAATGGTGTTTCCCTTTCCGAAAAAGAAGATTTTGTTATAGTGTGTGATTTAGTTAAAAGCCGTGTTTTACGATACTATCTTCAAGGACCAAAGAAAGGTACACATGATGTATTTATAGATGGAATTCCTGGTTTACCTGATAATATTTCATCGAATAAACGTGGTGGATTTTTTATTGGTTTAGTCATGAGCCACGATGCGAATCATCCTAATTTACTTCAAGTATTTTCAAGATTTTCGTTAATTCGTAAATTAGTTGCACGACTTATTGGTTTAATTGATTTTGGATTGAAGACAATCAATGATTACTATCCTAATTATTATGCAGCAGTTGGAATGCATTACGTAAGTTAAAATACATTTAATGAATTAAAGCGGTTTTTTAGTAAAAAAAAATTCCAAAACATTTCCTATTGCAATGAATTTTCAATCAATCAAAATGAATCGAAAATAGTCGAAAATTTGACAACTTAAAGTGTCGGACACTTCGGTATTTAATTTTTGTGCAAAATAAATGTTGAGCAATTGTTTTTAAGTTTATCATAAGTTCAGACTTCACGATATTTAAATTATCTGCTGAAAACAAGTAACAATAATAAAATATTATTAAGATGCTCTGATTAACCCTCATAAGTAGATAAAACCTTTTTTTTTTTTTTTAAATATTTGTTTAGTCTTAAAATATTGCAATAAGTTGTATCTATCTGGCGATTACCCTTTATTATATCTTAGAACAAAGGTTGCATTAACTAAGCATACTTAATTCATATACGTGTGATAACAGTTTAATTATTTTTAAAATAATTGCAATGTTTAAAAATTTTCCCTTTCTAGGAGTCAATTTTTTAATGCCTCAAATAAAGAATTTCTTGAGAAATATGATGATTTATTTTATTTCGCAAGTAGTATTCCAATTAAAATAACCAAGCCAATTGAAATAACTTTTTCTCAAACTTTAATGGAAAAATTTAAAAAACGTCAGTCACATACTTTATTAAAACTTAATTCGATAGATAGATGAGATTGCATCTAAATATAGAAAAATCTGATGCGGTAAAAGAGCAGTAAAAAACTGAAATCTACACTGGACAAGTAGGACTGCACGCACTAAATTTACTTTTTGTACTCAAATTACCATTTGCGTTAGTTAGGTATTACCCAACTGTCTTATGTGCGTACTCGAATGTTAAAAGCACTTATGCAATTTATTTCTCTACTGTGCAATTGAATATTTTGCACAGTATTCAATTGTTTATCCATAAAAAAAATTAAAAATTTATCAAACGCTAAAACATGAGTTCATATGTAGTTTCTTATCAGAGATTGATTTGTTAAAAATAGGTTTTAATTTGAGAATTTTTTATTTAAGGTTGGAATGCTCAGACCAATGCCATTAATCACACCAAAACGATCTACTGTCCTAGAAATTGATAATGATGGTAACATAATTCGAAGTTTTCATGCATTAAATGGAATAATATCGAATATTTGTGAAGGATATGTTTTTGATAACCACTTATATTTGGGATCACCTTATAACGATTATTTAGCACGGGTAAAATTAAGTATTCTTGGTATCAATCTAAATGAAAAACCAATACGCGTCACACAAGAGTCAGCCACAAAACAACAACCAACAACTACACCAAAACCAACAACAACTACACCAAAACCGACAACAACTACGCCAAAACCTACAACAACAACGCCAAAACCTACAACAACCACTCCTAAACCAACAACTACCCCAAAACCAACTACTACACCAAAACCAACTACTACTCCAAAACCAACTACTACTCCAAAACCGACAACTACTCCAAAACCGACAACTACTCCAAAACCAACTACAACATCCCCAAAACCTAAACCTACAACAGTGCCGCCCAGCCAACAAGCACCTTCGCCATCAAAACCAGTAAAAATAAAGAACGAGTTATAAGAATAAATAACGGGAGTTAGAATATATTGAATGATGGTGGCAGAAAAGAAGAAATCTGGTCCATTCTACCATAATAATAACTGTGAAGTGAATTTTCCAGGACTTCGAACATTTATTAGATCTATTTTGTTGAAATCGCATTTTCTTTAAAAATAATTATTTAAAACATATTCCATTCAATTTTTTTTAAATGAACGTACGTTTCTTTCGGTTTTATAATTGGTTGTTTAAGTTGTTCAAATTTCAAGTTCACTTTTAAGAACTTTCTTTTGATGTTCAAATACGATTCTTAGTTTTGCGTATTAAATCTGCCAAATTCTTGAATGAAAATTATCTTGTAACCTGTGATAATTTCCTAAGTACGAAAAAAAAACTTTTCAACTTTTTAAAAGAAAACTAGTTCATTTACCAATAAATTTGAAATTTGAACATCTTACTGTGATGTATATATATAAAATTAATCACATTCCGATAAGCATTTTTATAAGCATATATAGATATTATTATTGAATTTGTATACAAAATATATTTATTAATATATTTAGCAATAAATTATTTGTTAAATAAATTTAATTATTTGAAAATTTTTTTAACGAAAAAAAAAGAAAATGAACCTACGTTGCTTAAAAACTAAATTACAACCTACCCTCGATAACTCGAATCTCACAAAGGAAATAAATAACTGGAACCATTGAGGTTGGAACTATCGAGATTTAAAATAAACTTCAATTTATAAAGATCCTAATGTGTGAGCTTCGTGGAATTAATGCATAAATATCGAATTCAAAATCTTTTTATTCTGGTATTGTTAAATGGTAGACTCATGGAACAGTGAGTGTTATTTTCGTATTTGGTATAGCTCTGGAGAAAATTTGAAGGTAAGGAAATCGAAATTTCTACCTTTCTTGGCAGGTTTTGACTTGATATATTTGAATTATATAAATAACACTAATGGAAAACACCGTTAAGTAATGAAAAAAATATACTTAATTAAGTTTCAAGTTATGGAGATCTATAATATTAGATTAATTCGGAGAGTTTATGGAGCAAATATTCCTCGTCTCTTGTCATTTGTTGAAATAGCAATGCGAAATAGCTCTTGTGGTAGAGCGTCATTATATTAATGTCAAACAAGTTTATGAAGTAACTTCTATTATGTTGTTTTTGGGTTTACTCTATTAAAAAATATAAATTATTTTGGGGATGCCAACTTTTTTATTAATACAATCATTTACATATTCGATCGAAATTTATGTACTTTATTTAAATGATTTTCAGCATATTTATTGGCAGAATCCATTGCTACTTGTAATAGAACATCCCATTGATCTTTGCTAACTTTTGATTCTTTCATATTGCAAACATACAACGGATCTTGACCTTTTGGTGCTGATACATTACCAGAAAATATGGTACCTATTGTCAATTTCATCCATTTCTCGGCATTAAAATCATCAGTCACGTAATTCTAAAATTACAAAAAAAAAAAAAGAAGCATATTATTTTATGATTCAGATTTTTTTTGTTGGAAAATATATTTAATTGTTTAAACCGAAACTGAATTTTTTTAAATACAAATTCCATTCAGTTAGTTTTAGCCTTCCATACAATTTATTTATGAAGATCCAGAATTAACAGTTCTAGTAGTAAACTAGAACCAGCTACGTGGAACTAAGCAAATACGTGAAAGTAATAAAGTTATTATTTTACCTTAGGAACACAACAACGAGCTTTAACTGTACCATCAGAATATGCTAAAACAACTATGGGTAAATTACTACAACATCTGGTAGCCTTTTGTAATGAAACTCCTGGTACTATAGAACTAGATCTTAAATAATGTACGACCCATGGCTTTTCGCTAATATTTACTTCTTCAACGGCTGATTTTATTTCCATTTCCATTAATTCCCTGTATAAATTTAAAATAAAACTTTTATCTTTGCAACACTAACAGAAACTGTCAATCACACGCTAACAATGTTGGTTAGTAAAAAAAGTTCAGAAGTTTGATCTACATAAAACTTTGTTCCAAAGATTTGCTCTATGTACAAAAATTATAATTGGGTTTGCTTCAATTGCACTTAAATCGCACAAACTGATTGACAATTTTTTACAATTTAAATGTTCTTGAATCGAAAGCTGTTACAATTTTTAAATCTTTTAAGTTAATGACGAAGCTTTATGTATATCAAATTCCAAACCTTTCCAATGTGTACGAAAATTTCAAGATAATGTTACTAACATCATGTAGGTACACCACTTTATCAACTTTGAATACGTTTTATATTCTTGATCATTGCCTATCTAATAAATCCCAAAATTTTAAACATTATTTCGTGTAGAATAAAAATTATCCGACTGGGCTAGAATTGTTATTTGAAGGAATTACAACAATTTGATGTGTGTAATTTGTCTTTTAAGTTTTAGTCAATGATCCTTTTTTGAGCTACGTGCGGAATTTTTGAGTTTGTACTTTTTTCATTTCTACATGCAGCTACAATATCTGCTTCATAATATACAGGTTGTCATTGTAGAAAAACTAACTAGAAATAGGAAAACTTAGACTAGAGATAGGAAAAAAATTACCTTAAATTTTGTCGGTCTGTTTGCTTAAACGTGTTTTTTAAATTATTAAGTACATTTACACATTTCATATGAACGTTGTAAGGGATTATATTTTCGGTATCATTTAAAATCTTACTTAAGTTTTTCAAGTGTCTTTTTGTTTCCTCAGTCTTTTTCATAAAAAGAAAAAATAATAATAACAATAACAATAATATCAAAATTTCATACAAGAAACTTATTGTATAGGTATTTATTTTCCTGGTACCTTGTGTTTATTTAATTCCAATTCGTGATACAAATTATTAACGAATTTTTCAATTTCATTCCCTTTTTCTTTTACTTGAATAGCTTTTTCTCCAGTAACAGCTTTTAAACTATACGACGCTCGACCATTTTGTTTGAATGATATTACACAAAAATCTAATATATGTGATGTATTTTTTACATGAGTACCGCAACAAGCCTCCCTAAAATAATTAAAAAATTTCGAATCATTAATCTAGATTCAAATTGAATTAAATATTCTTTGAAATAATTTTGCTTGAAATACTTTAAATTATAATTTTCGCATATTCGCATATACCAATTTTGTACAAACAATACATACCTAGATTGAAAATCAGAATTAACAATTTCAACTAAACGAATACCATTAGCTGGATATACTTCGCCAGGAAGTAACACCACATCATTTACTAACAAGTCATTTTCATTTATTACATGTGTATTTACTATAATATTTCGATCAATCACATCGCGAACAATTTCTTCAACATTATCAATATAATCAGATGTCAATAGTTTTCCAAAAACAAAGATATCAAATTTTAAGTCCTTTGCTGTAACTCGACTTGATTTTTGACAAATGGTTGAAGTAGGTAACACTTTTTTGATTGCGGCATTTAAAATATGTGTGCTTGAGTGATTTTTCATGTTTGACATCCGATGAATGCGATCAATTTTCATAATAGCTTTTTCTTTTGCAGATACTACTGCATTGGGCGTTAAAAATGAACCGCTATGTATAATATATCCTTCACAATTTTGAACACTTTCGACTTGAAATACTTTGCCATCTTCAAAATTGATTAGACCTTGAAAAATAAATTTTATTGAGTTCGAATCAATAACTTAGTCACAAAAGCTTGATAATTATTCTCTCTTCTGACTTATTTTCTAAATAACCCCTCTCTTATTTCTATATCGTTTATTTAATAAAAAAATATATGAATATATTTTTTAATTATTAAAAAATTGAATTTATAGGGATCGGGGCCCTTCGTACGCGGAGCACATTCATACAGTAGCATGGTACCTATTTGTAGCATGGTGGTTTATTTATTTCGAAAGGGGAGAAAAACGAACCTTAACGTTTCCTAAATTGACTCATGATCTTGGATGAAAATGATAATAGATTTATTTATAATAAAAATTTTCTATTCCTGAAGAAATTTCCTTATTTGAGCTACATAAAAGTTCGTTATTTGGTATTATATATTGTTATTTATAAAATTATGATAATACCTTTATCACTCTCTTGTCCACCAGCTTCACAATAAAAACATGTATTATCAAATATTATTGAACAGTTTTTTTCGTTACTCTTCATCACAAGTGATTTGCCATGTTCTACAATACATTTCACATTTGCATTCACATCATAGAATTGATAACTTTCATTATCAACAGAATAGTTATACTTATACGAATCATTTGTTGGTAAAATATTTTGTCTTTGTAAAATGGTCTTTAAATTAAGTAACAAATTTTGTTCCGATGGAAAACTGTGACTAAATTTTGTTTTGTTACGTATGGTTTTTATTTCTTCATCAAAACCATGCCAATCAACAGGAAGATTAAATAATTTCGACATTTCGATTATTTTATTCTTATCCAAACCATACGTATCGTATAATTTAAATGCTAATTTTGCTGGAATATTGTCTAATTTATGGCCATTATGTTGCAGTTTAAGAACTTCTTTATAACCTAATACAAAATTGGAAACTTCTGCAGCGTCTATTGTAGATTCTAATTCAGGATTTTTAATAAGGATATTCATCCATTCAGGTGGTGTATTGGCACGTAATGATTTTAAAACGTCTTCTTCATATGATAAAATATTTTGAATCTAGAAAATAAATATTAATTTTATATCAAGATAGTCGTGTGCTTGTGTTCCACTTAAGTACGCTAACTACCGGATTAAATAGAAATTACTTAAGGCAGGTCTAAGTTTTAAAGCTGATAATTTGCCTTTCTAAATTATTTTGAAATCACAAAATGATTTTTAGATTTTATATCTTTAATCGACCATTGATTTAAAATAAAGATGAGATGTTGTCAATTTGTTTTTAAAAAAGAAACTACCCAGAGTCAAAAGGTAAGCGGCGCAATCCCCGCAATTTGTATTAAATTTTATTTTCAATATGCAAATATTAATGACTGCTTTAAAAATTAAATAAAAAATTATCTAAAGTTGTCTTAAAGCACTACCATTTCCTACCACCGCAAAATATCACTTTTATTTAGGAAAAAACCTTTTCAACAAAATATTATTCATCAACTGGGTTATTAGTGAATTGAATCATACCTGTTGTGTATTTTTAATTAATTCAGGGTATGTTTCTCCTAAAATATCGATCACACTTTCTGAAATATCGTGTAAAAATTTGTCTTGTTTTTGAAAAAATCGTTCCCTTAAAATCATTGACTTTCGTATAATTTTTCTTAATTTATAACTGTAAAATAATTTAATTCATATCAGATATTTTTAAGTTATTTAATTTTTTATAATACAACTTATTTTATCCGCATATACCCAAGTTTCGTGTTTGTTAACATTAAGCATGTGTTCTGAAATTCAATCCAGCTTCAATTATTATGGTGGCATGGCTTATTATTCAATCAGATGCAGTCTTTCTATGCCTGGCAGTTAAGCTAGCTTGATTTCAAAACAATACTTAATAAAACTACAAGTAAAACTTTCGATCCAGTTCTGACATTAAAATTTATTGCCCAAAGGAAACATAACCGGGTTCATTCGGTATACGCAAATAAAAAATCGTTTCGGAAGTCACTAATTAAAATATTACTTTTCTTCAGGTATCATTCCATCTGATAAACAAATCGTTGCCATTCGTCCATGATCGGCAATAATACGATACGCTGTATCAAGTCCATTTATATCATCTATTCCATATTTGCCGCAATATTTAGGAATATGTTTATTTGCCTAAACAAAAGGTAAATAAAAATTTTTAATGAAAAAGCTACAAGTATGTGGAAGTTAATTTTCAAATAAGTTACCAAATAGTGAATTTTTCAGTTCAATAAAATGAGTACTTACTAAAACTCACCATATGAATGGTATTAAAAATTGGTAAAAATAAATCAGTCTCATAATTAGAATTTTTTCCTTGGAGTAAAGCCGTTAATCGCTCAAATCCCATTCCAGTGTCAACAAATTTTTGTGATAATTTATTTATTAATCCATTTTTATCTCTGAAGTATGTGAAGAAAATTTATTTTAATATAGAACTTTAATATTAATTTTCAATTTTAACATCAAAAATGAATGCAGAATTACAAGTGAGACCTTTAAAACTTGAAGGTGATTTTTTGTGAAAAATTTCCTATACTTAGCCTTCTTTACATTACTAACAATAGCTGAAAAACTAACATCCGAAAGTACACACAAATCTTATATATTATTTCTCTATCCTATTGAAGACCTATTGAAGACTTCCTGACTAAAAATGTACCGCTTAGGAAAAAACAGGCTAGAGAAATAATATTAAGTTCTAATTTTTTTCATTATGCAATTTGTATATCATAATTGTAATAAAATTGCCTATAAATTAAAATTACTCTACTACTACTTAAAACTAGAAAATGTAAATCTGAAGAATTGTTGTCTCACTTGTAAAGTTTCTAGGATTTGCGCCTGTTTTACCTATTAAACTGAATAAAAACGATATTCCACAGCTCAGTTAAATTCGAAAAACCTTTATTTACATCACTTGATCGATTCAAGTTGCTGCCTGTGTGATCTACATGTATTTCTGTACAGGGACCACAAGGACCAGTTAAACCCATTTCCCAAAAATTATCTTTTATTCCAAAAGGAATTATGTGATCTTCTTTTACTCTATACAAAACAAAACAAAAAAAATATCAGCTTCATCCCTAAAAAAATGTAAATAAAAAATGTTTACCCAATTGTTCTCCAAATATCTAACGTTTCTAGATCTGCTTCTAAACCTAGAGAAGCATTGCCTTCAAAATATGTCACATATAAGTTCGATGGATTTAGTTTATATGGACCAGTTAAAAGTGCCCAAGCTAATTCACATGCTTCTCGCTGAAAATATTGATCGAGTAATTAATAAATGCTATTAAATTGGTTAAAGTTCTATAACAATTACTTTGAAATAAGCCCCAAAAGACCAATTTCCTAGCATTTCGAAAAAAGTATGATGATATCCATCGGTACCAACTACATCCAAATCGTTATGTTTACCACCAACTCGAATACATTTTTGTGAATTTGCCACTTTAGAGAATGGTGGTGTACGAAGTCCCAAAAAAATATTTTTAAACTAAAACAAAAAAGACTATAAAATATACCATTAACAATTTAATTAGGATATTAAATACTTGATTCATTCCTGCATTTACAAAAAGTAAAGATGGATCACAATATGGTATAACCGGACTAGATTTAACAAATGAATGTCCATTTTGCTCGATAAAATAATTGAAAAACAATTTACGAATTTGTTTTGAATTGTTGAATTGGTTTGTTTTTGAGTAATATCGTTTGAAAACGGGAAATGTTTTAGTACTATGTGCTAACATTGTAGATGAAATATTAATTACAAATTATCAAAAAAAAAATTAATATATTAACATTTTTATAGATTAATGTTATTTGATAAGTTATCAAATAAAAATATTATAAAATAAATTGAAGAATGCGTATTTTTATTATTATTTATTTTTAAAATTACATCAGCACAATGTTTGAGGTTAGAATATTGTTTACTGAATTTTCATAGACGTCATGTAGATACTGTACTCTACTATATGCATTGGTATGGGTTTACTAATAGACTTATTTTAGAAAATTGAAACTGCCGCGGCCGCATAGATAAATATGGTAATAAGGTGCATGCATCTGGTGGCCAGGACGACCTAGTTGTAAACCTCATACTCACGATCAATTCTAAATTGCCAGAAAATGCGTCCAAAATGATCTGGTTATAGGGCTTATTTATAGAGCATTTCTCTAAATTTGTCATGAAATGCATCCAAAATCGGTTATCGAAAGTTTTCGAGGTCGCTAAACTTGAGTATGATATCTAAATGATTAATGTTATCAAGTGGTCATAGTGCCCGGCAAGCTGAAATTTTTATAGCGTGCTCAGGACATAAAAAGTGAGCCGAGTTCGTAAATGAGCAACTTGGGTCAAATGGATCTTGCAAACCATTAGAGATAGAATAAAAGTTTTAATTTAAAAAACGTTCCTTATAAAAAATTGTTTATAAACAAGTGAAAACAAACAATTGACTGAGTTAATTGTTGAAATACCATGTATAGGCAGTGTTGATAACTCTGTCACATTTCACATACATACATATCTGACATATTTAACTGATATTCTCATATAATGCGCAAGTGTTGATACGCAATTGTTTTTTTTGACGTCACGTAAATAACAAAAGATATTCACTTTGATATTCCTATATTAATACATACTATAAAATTTGTACCTAATTAACGCCCTCGTGGGTAAACAGTGATGTTTACAAAAAAATGTTTCAAACAAAAGTTGTTTATTTTTTTGTAAGGAACATTTTTTACATTTAAACTTTTATTCTATCTCTAACGGTTTACAACATGGGTACTACGGACCCATGACCCAATTGACCCATGTTGCTCATTTACGAACTTGACCTCACTTTTTACGTCCTAAGCACGCTGTAAAAATTTCAGCTTGATATCTCTTTTCGTTTTTGAGTAATCGTGACCACAGACGGACGGCCGGACGGACGGACAACCGGAAATGGATTAATTAGGTGATTTTATGAACACCTATACCAATTTTTTTTTTGTAGCATCAATATTTTTAGGCGTTACAAACTTGGGACTAAACTTATAATACTATGTATATTTCATATATACATGGTATAAAAATAAACAGCTTTTGTTTGAAACATTTTTTCGTAAACATCACTGTTTACCCATGAGAACGCAAATTATATAGTATAGGTATGTATTATATGGGAATCTCGGTTTTTCTAGTGTGGCTATCTACGAGTGGTTATCTTCCTTTACTTACATGACGTAAAAAAACAAACGATTGTGTAATCAACATTGTCTATACATGGTATTTGAACATTTAACTCAGTCAATTGTTTGTTTTCACTTGTTTTAAAGTAATAGCTGAATAATTATTTATGATTTGCTTGTCATGGAAAGTTTAGATATGCAACTTGTTGATCTTCACTGTACAAGTTGATGCATACTTACATATTATTTAATTTTATATTAATTCTTTTTTCTTTGTTGAAAAATTTCCTGGCGAGCGCTCCTATTCAAGTGCCTAGTTTGCCTTACGGATAATCCATCTCTGGTGACATTGCTTGATAATAAATTTTGGACCAATATGAATAAATCATATGCTATTGATATCTAGGTAGGTAGTTCCAAATATAATTCAGATTTACACGTTCAAGAAAATTATAAACAAAACAATAAAGATTAGATGAATCGGAACCAAAAAGGGGAAACAATAACACCTACATAGGTAAATATTTTTTGTCGAATATGTTATCGATAATTTTTTCAAAATTTCTTAAATAACTGAAGGTTATTGAGCTATTAAGATTAAAAATATGAAACAATCACTAAATTTAAGATTACTGTTTATATTACAAGCATTTGTTAACGTTTTGTCAATATTCGTATCTAAAACAGAATCAACCAATTCAAGTATTAATGATGATTTTGAGTTATCCACGGTAAGTGTTGAATATTTTATAGTTGTGACAAACAATTATGTATACTCAATGTCAGAAAAAATGCTAGTTTTAAAACATTCTAAGTGTTACTATGATGAACATAACATATGATGAGTACGCTTAGAATGTTTTAACTTGGCATTTTTCTGACATTGAGTATATATGCTGCCTATACACAGGGCAGTGTAATTATTGTCTGCATCTAACTAAATTGAGACTCAATTCGTGGTTGGAAAGTTAAGAGAATGAAAATATTGAGGAAACAGCGAGATATTAGAAAAAAATTTTCTGCTGTTTTTTCAAGCTTTTGAAAGTTTTGTTCGTTGTAGTTTAAGCTAAAAAATGCACAGTATACTACTCACCATAAATTAGAAATGAAGAATAATAACTCTGTAAAAATTACTGATTCAACTGATTTTTGTTTTTTTCATTTCAATATATTTTAGCCAGCTATAATTTCAAAATATGGATATCCATCCGAAAGTTACACATACAAGACAATTGATGGCTTTATTTTAACAATGTTTCGAATACCAAACAAGAAAGGTCAACCAATTATATTACAACATGGGTTGGTAGCTGATTCGAGCTGTTTTCTACTGAAGAAGGAAGACTCACTACGTAAGAATATCTAGCTGTTGTAACAATTTATATTTTTGAAAAACTTTTCAAATGAAGATTGAGCTATGAGTTTTTTTTTTCTAAAAAGGCGACAATAGTTTCAGTAACAATAGCTTGGGATACTTACGATAACGTTTGCGACAGCATTGTAAGGGCCAAAAACTACCCCAATCCGTGTTAACTACGCTTACATTTGTATCGTAATTAAATATTAATTAACAAAGATTACAAAAAATATTCTATAATTGTTATTGATCTCTATCGCAATTTTAAAATGAAATAATTCAAAATTTTGCCCCAAAACTGTGTTTATTGTGATCAAGGGACTTTGAACTATCAAACAGTCGGACTAATTTAAAGTGATTAAAGTGGTATTTGTAATAGTAATGACTGAACATATGATTGATTTATACCTACCTACTATTTTTTGTTTTTATATTTTGCAGCATTTTTACTGTCCAGGGCGGGATATGATGTATGGCTACCAAATTTCAGAGGCACTATGTATTCTAATAGCCATATAAAATACAAGCGTGAAAATGAAGAATATTGGAATTGGAGTTGGGATGAATTGGCTGCATATGATTTATCACGAACATTAGAAATTGTTGGTAAAATGACCAATCAAACTGGTAATATTTTATACATTGGCTATTCAATGGGTACAACTACATTTTTTGCATTAATGGCTTCAAAACCAGAATACAATCGATACGTAAAGGCCATGTTTGCTTTGGCACCAGTCGTATATGTTAATCATATGAAAGGACCCACAAAATTGATTGCATTTTTCACTAGGTTCCTTTTTGTAAGTTATTCTGAAGTTTATTTTTTAATTTAGGTATCATTGGTAGGTGGTGGGTGATTGGTAAAATGGGCTTATAAAAAACATATTTGTAAAAAAAAATGTAAGACTTTGCCTTGTTTATGACCTTGAAAAAAAAGTCAAATTTAACGGGATGATTGAAGATATCTCATAAGTAGTATGAGAATAGTATCTGATATTACCGAGAGTAAAAATTATCGCTTGTCGTCTGTGATATAAAGCTGAGGCAAGGCTGAGGCGAAGCCAAGAAATCCAACTTTCTGGCCTAGGATCGTAATATACTATTTCTTAAAAAAAAAAGAGGGTTAGCTTAATTTTTAAGGGCAATTTTCTTGAAATATCTAAAATATTCTCACTTCCTCAAAATTTCTGGACGTTTCCAAACTTACTCACTTATACAAAACTTGAAAATTACGCGGAAAAACTATTTTTTATAACTTTTAGTATGAGATTTCTGATATGATCAGAGATATAGATTTTCTCAAAACTAATGGCTTCCCCGAATTTTTCCGGAAGTGAAAGCCTCTAGAGATCCCACTAAAAGCAAGCATAACATATTCATTATATATAGCTATAATGTATTTAATATTTAATTTTCGTCTTTTAAGAATCTTCGAAAAGCAATGGGAGGAAGTGCAGCAGTTTTTGCTAATATTCATAATTATCGGAAACTTATTGTGAATGTTTGTAGCAGTTATTTGTCTTCAGTATGCCGTATAATTTTATTTCTAGGATCTGGTTTCGATGTACCACAATTGACAATGGTAAGCATTAAATCTGTTTTCACAAATTTTCTATTTAAACTGTAAATTTATAAAATTCCTGATTAAGTAACATATTCTTCTTTTTTAGAAAACATTATATAATGTATATGGCCATTTACCTTCGAGTACGTCAATAAAAGTTACTGTCCATTACGGACAGCAAATTAATTCTGGTGATTTTGGATATTTTGATTATGGTGAAGAGGAAAATAAAATTCGGTATGGCTCAAAGAGACCACCTTTATATAACATTAGTAAAATTACCGTGCCAATAGCTATTTATTGTGGCAAAAGCGATTGGCGATCACAGCTTCAGGTAATTATTAGAACATGACTAAAAATAAATATAACTAATGTATTTGTTATATACTTATAATATTAGGATGTGAATCGTTTTTGGATGGAAGTTCCAAGAAAACTAACAAATTATGTAATACCGTATGAGAAATTTAACCATGGTGATTTTCTTTGGGCAAAAGACGTTTCAAAATTGTTATACAATCAATTATTGGGTGATATACACAAATTTTCTCAGCATCTAATTTATTAATTTTTGATGTAAAATAATTGTATTCAATAATCAATATTCATCAAGCTTTCAAAATTAAAACTGTAGTAACATAAAACAAGTTATATAATTACTTTGTATAAACTACGTTGTATGGGAACATGAGTGTTGATATAATCAAGCAAAATATATATCCAGGATGGTAATTACAAACAGGGTAGTTCATTTATGAAAACAGTAATTATGGGACATTTTTGGGCAAAAATCAATAAATGGGTGGGAAATTTACTTCTTAATCGTGACTCAATTAAAAAAATAAAAAATTTAATGAAGGTGTATAAGCTATCAGTGTAACTTGGGTTAAAAGGGTTGAGCTTGAAAAAGATATGTCGTGTTTGTGAATCTTTGACAACCGCGGATGCAGATATTTGAAGCTTTACATTTTTTTTCGTTATTTAAGCTAAAAACCTAAATTGTCCCGAGTATATAGGGAAAACGGCCGGCGACTTATACAATACTAAAAGGCACTTTATTTAAATTAATTGATGATTTTAGCTCAATTTGGGAAAACTTTAAAGTTGCGCAAAGCCTTATAATCGCAACAATTCACTAGCTCAATTTGGAAGAGTCTTGGAGGCGCACAAACCTCATAGAAGATTGGATCCCAAAAAGCACATTCTTCACATTAACTCAACCTACATACTGATTTTCAAACCCTCAAGAACCACGAAATTCCATAATTTTTCGGCATAAAAGAGAATGGAGCTACTGGAAAGTTACAACCCCTAAAAAGCACTTCCTACAAATACTGATTTTTTTTAAAGATCTGTAAGGATATAAAAAGCTTTAAAAATTTCAAAAATAGAATTTTCCCCGGATAATTCTGTTCAATTTGTGGAAATCGAACACTTTTACATATATATTTTTTCACTTTAAAGCGATCACACTATGATATGATGATTCAAAATATGAAGTTAAAAATAGTTCTGTTATTGAACAATTAGTCAACAAAATTGTATCGTAATTAAAATATGAATCATTATTACATATTTTTGTATTTATTTACATTTATAGCAATTTTTTACGGAACTGTGAGAAATAGATATGAGTGATAAGACACAATATAGTACATATTATACACTGCCATAGTGTTGTCATTTCAGTTGAATACAATCAATACATAAACATGTTATATTTCCTTTAAATTAGAGTTAGATAGCTGAGTGATATGACCTTTGCATTGGGTCATATCACTATTAGTCATTCTAGGATCCTGTATGATAAACAGTACAAAGCCTATGTAAAAGCTTTAACGTTTTATTTTGGTGCTATTCAAAGATAGCGGACTCGTACCAATAATTTATCCATTAATTGTAATTAGACGCGAGAGTGGCGTATTTCAATACTAAGTGGCGGAGTCGGCCCATTTCATTAGAGCCTGAGAACCGCAAACTCAAATTATCATTTTAAGTTAATTTCCTTTTTTTTTTCGTTTATGAAGATCAGTCCTAATAATTATGACCATAATTTACCTACCGTCAATAAATATCTGTTACCAAAGTAAAATTTTTGCCAGAATTGAGTCATTTTTGAGACAGTTTGGAGAGAGTGTGCAGATTTGGATGAAAAAGTCAATTATTTGTAAATCCATGTTACATCCAATATGAATATAAAAAAATTCGAAAATTTGCATGATCATAAAAATTGTTGAAATGTATATATACATAAATTTATGACGAAATAAAAATCGAAAATGGAAATTTCGGAATGGATGGCAGGTATCATCTACATGACAAAAAAAATATTCCTGTTATCTTATTTTCAGATTTTCAATTCATAGAGCCATAAACTAACGCTATACCGAGATGAACAACATAGTATATATACATAATTTAACACCGGAATCTATGTAAATTGAAAAACCTGTAGTAAAATGTATATAGATAGAATCTTGCATTCGATTCTGGAAGACACCCACAAAATTTCCATTTATTTCTTGTAGACGTGTACCGATACTAGGACCGTTCGACCAAGGACCAGGTCGAACTAGGGGATGGGAGTGACCCATACTCGTGGGTGGAAAAAATTTATGCTGAAAATGACAACAGGAATCGATATAGGAATGAATTCTAAGCAAAATGTGTCACTAAAACATTTCGAAAAGGCAATACTTTCCGACTCATTGGTGATTAAAATTTGGAGTATTTAACGTCAAATAATAGAAAAATGAGATATTTTTTGAAAAAAGTATATTGTACACTTTTTAAAGTACTGTATAACCCATGAAAATGAAAAAAGTTTCAAGTCATTTGCATGAAAATTAATGAGAATTGCCAATTACAATGCAATTGGCATAAGAACATTATTAACGTACGCATGTGAAATTTGGGCAACTATTGTGTAGCACGAGTTGGACAATTGCATAAGTACGTTAATATTGCGTTACTATCACACTTCTATCGTACAAAGCTTTATCTTTATCTCTAAAATGTGTAAGAAACGGTAATTATTATTTAAAATTTAACTGCCTGTATAGTGAAGCGGGTGGGAAACGGCTAGTATTAAATACTATCTACATATTATTTGGGACACCCTTTTGTCATTATAAGTTTTAAAAAAAACTGCACTCTTTTCGGGAATTTTTTAAAAGCTGGGAGTTTCCAGTTTTTAAGTGGAAAAATACAAATTCAAACCATTAAATCAAATGCAAAGTCTTAATATGTGTAAAAAACTTCTAACTAAAATTGCACGATATAATGTATGTCTAAAGTCTGTAATCTGTATACTGAGCAGATATGAGTGCATTACAATTATACAGAGTGCTCCGTAAGTCTGGTACATATAGTGCACTTAAAAATAAACCGAGCAAAATAAACTTACCTTCTTTATTTAAATTTGTATGCAACTTTGATCAATGAGGAAACATTTTTATTAGATTAGAAAATCCATATCAAATTTAGATAAATACCTATTCATTGGCGTAGAGTGTGGGGAGTTTAAATCAGATAACCTTCCTTTAATCAAAACAATTTTATCGGCCTTTTATTTTACAATTAGGTACTTGAGTTTTGTAGTAAAAAAGGGCTTTATTTAATTCGTAATAGAGTCGTTTAATTAAGAAAATTTTTCTAAAAACGAATTTAAAGAATGTCATCATTTTGTAAATCATACATTCAATTGAAGGAATTAAATTTCGATTTTTTCCATAACTTCCTACATCACTCTGATATTTCCTAAATACGCATTTCTACTACAATGTGGTATCACCAGTACGAATTAGCTAATCGTAATTACTCTTTTAAAATAATAGGATACGTTACTGGTTACTAATTTGGTGAAAGGTCTGCATGCACAACCTACCCATTTATAGGTTTTTTCGGGCACATGTTCTAATAATAAGCATAAAGACCAAAACAAGACAAATTTGACTATCTTAATAATTACCTCTGTAGTCTTTGATCTTGCTCTTACATACATGCAAGACCAAATAAGACATGCCAGACGAAGAGCAATGAGTCACACAAAGATGATAAACCCATTACAAAAAGTTTGTTAAACGAAGATAGTCAAATATAAGTTTTCATTTTGGTCGTGCTTATCACTAAATGTTCTTTATACCAAAATGTTCCCCTCTGCGTATCCTACCACCTCTTTGAATGATGACCATTTATTATAAACACCCGGTATTTTTTATCTGAACCTTTAATATGGGAGTTACTTATCCACTTAACAAAGTTTTTTTTAATTTTTTTTAGTATTTAGTATTATTATTCACACATGTTTCAAACGTTTTTAAAATATTTAAAAATATATCATAATATTCAATAATATAAGATGACGTACAAATAAATAATTTAACATATTTCCTTATAAAATAAATACTTTAATTGGAAAATATTATATTACATTCAAAACAATCCAATCAAGTTCAATTTTAATTAATAAATACTTAAGTAAACCATTGTGCTCATATTCTAATATGAAACAAACATTTAAATTCAATTCAAGTTTTGTGTTATTATTACAAACATTGTATGTTTTATTATTAACTATTTCTATGATTGATTCGAAAAGTCCAACAATTACTGATGTGGATGTAAAATTGAAAACTGTAAGTATTTATTTATTTATCTTTTTTTATTAATAAAAAATTATAATAAGTAGATAAACTATTTTTAATTGACCAAAGTTATTATTAATTTACAGATTTTTATGACTTATTTTGTTAATTTTGTAACAAACTGTACGAAGTTATTGAGCATTAAATAATTATTCTATATATATATATATATATTTAGTCTAATTAGTTTTACGTTGTTTGTCCGTCTCTCTGTCCTTATCCTTACGATAATTCAAACAAGAAAAAAGATAACTGAAATTTTAGAGTACTTAGAACGAGTTCCCAAACGAGCAACACAAGTCTTATGGGTCATGTATAGCCCATTTTATAAATTGTAAAAGATAAAACAAAACTTTAAATATAAAACATATTCCTCATGAAAATATAACTTTTGTCTAACAATCATAGTTTTTTCATTGCCTATAAAATTATAAAAGATAGGTTGAAAATTTCTAGACCTTTCTCTTGGGCCTTTGGCCGATGCGGGGTCCCTTGATGGCCGATACGTCCGTGAATGGGCCCCCAATCTCAATTGATAGCGTACTGGATTTAATTTTTTCGTCAAGTAAATTCGAAGAAATTAGGCTGTGATAAACGGGCGGACAGAAAGACACAAAAGCGATCCTATAACGGTTTTATAACACCCACAAGTGAATTTTCCAGAATTTTATCATATTTTATTCGTTCAGAAACCGGAAGAATACATTAAAAAGCACTAATTGTAAAATGCTTTTCAATTTATTTTTCAGCCAGCATTAATTGCAAAATATGGTTATCCAAGTGAAGCTCACACAATTATCACGGATGATGGTTTTATTTTAACAATACACCGAATACCCCACAGCAAAGGAGAAACGGATCCCACACACCGAGGTCAACCAATACTATTACAGCATGGGTTAATTTCAGATTCTAGCTGTTTTTTTCTGAATCAAGAAAATTCATTACGTAAGAATATTTATATGAAAATTAATAATTCAATATAAGATGCAAAGTAGCGCAAAGTTAATTATTAATTTTGAAATGAAGACTTTCCGTGGGACACCACAGTTATGATGAATACATACTTCAAACTTCGTGAGTGGATTCTTTTTGACGAGCCTACCAAACTTTCCTCAGGATTTTCGGGGTTGGCGATTTCCATATCTGAAAATATATACATTTATTTGCGCTTCCACCATATTTTATACTCAATTTTTGATAAATAAATAATAGTCTAAAAAACTAAAAAACATGCTTTTGTAACAAGCTGAACTAAAAGGTAGAAAATAATTTATTTAAATTCAAAAAAATCATTTTATCGTAAAAAAGCGTGGGGTGCTTTTTAAGCTATTTTAAAATTACTTTACTTTTACCAATATCTGTCCATAAAATATTTACAATAATTGAAATTTAGCATCCACGTTTTTTACGATAAAATGATTTTTTTGAATTTAAAGAAATTATTTTCTACTTTTTAGTTCAGTTAGTTACAGAAACGTGTTTTTTAGTATTTTTAAACTATTATTATTTGAGTAATAATGAGCCCTAAAAATAATGAACACACTTTTACAGATGTTATTTTTTTTTATACCTTCTACCTTCTTCACCTAGTACTTACTTTTTTTAATTTTAATTTTTACAGCATTTTTACTATCAGATGCTGGCTATGATGTATGGTTATCAAATATTAGAGCAACTACTTATTCTAGTGGCCATACGAAATATGATCGAAGTGATGTTAAGTATTGGGATTGGAGTTGGGATGAAATTGCTGCATTTGACTTAGCACGAATGTTAAAATTTATTGGTCAAAAAACAAATCAAATTGGTAATATTTTATATATTGGTCATTCAATGGGTACAACCACATTTTTTGCGTTAATGGCGTCCAAACCGCAATATAATAAATATGTAAAGAGTATGTTTGCTTTGGCACCAGTTGCATATGTAAACAATATAAAAGGACCTTTAAGTATAATTTCGACATTCTCAAATAATGTCTACGTAAGTACCTATAATTTCTTATAATAAATGTTTCCAAATTATATTATGTTCAAAAATAAGTGACATACTTGGTCACAGTGGCGGATCCACGGGGAGGGATTTTCGGGTTAAAACCCCCCAGATTATTAATATGTTAATATGTCATTTTATATAGCTTAACTTCAAAATAAATGGTTAAAAATCTAAAAAGCTAAAGAAGGAGGTAGATAATAAAATACATCTAGTATTTTTTTATATTATTTATAGATAGTTTTTTATACCCACGACAAAATAATTTCAATTTACAAATTATTCCAAAGTTTTACAGACTGTGATTACAAAAAGAGTGCAATATAAAATATAGAATATTTCTTAACACTGGACTAATTTGACGATACTTCTTTCAAACCCGTCCGGTACTGCCAGCTTTGTTACAGAATTCCAACTTTGTAGACATAATATCCACACACAAATTTTCTGTAATTAATCAACAAACTCTTCTCTTATTGGAACTTTATCTTCACCTTTCTAAAAACTCAATCTTATTGAACGTTATATGACCGAGTATAATTTTTTTAAAGAATAAAACTCTCATTACTTTTGAACAAATCAACTTCTTGCTAAGAGCCTTTTTGAAAGATTTTATAGATTATAGCGTCAATTTATTTTTTATAGTGGGTTTACAAAGCATTGGGAACTGGTCAATTTATACCAAATGCAAGTATTTTTCGTGTATTTGTTAATTATGGATGCAGTTTTCGAAGATCCTCACCAATATGTCAAAACTTAATATTTTTACTAACTGGTTTCGATAAACCACAATTTGATCAGGTAAGAAATTAATTTTTTTTTCCGAATGGTTTTTCTATTCCAGAATTCCAATCCAAGTTCCTATCGTTGTGAAATAATATTCTACAGGTAATACAGCCAAATTATAGGTATTACAATAGGTATCATAAAAGTTTCAAAAAAATGTTTCCTAAAAGCCCTTTCCTTTCTCACATCAGTGTAAATTCAGGCACCTTATTTCTAAGCACTTTATCAGCCTCTTTACGACAGTGTTTTGATTACAAGTGAAATAGTTGTAAACTGTATGTTTGGTGAACATTTGTTTAACATTTTAAATAAAATCCACCTTTCCTTGATTATTTTTTGATAACTATGATGGTGGAAGCGCAAGTAACGATATATACTATTTTTATTCTATGCCTCCACCAAATATAGGTACATTTATTTGTATTTAAAAATAATTTTTTTGATAACAAGTGAAAGCTTAATTTTAATTTTTTTTTTTATATAATAAATCAAAAAAAAGAACTTCTAGTTGCTTTAACAGTTTTTTTACATGTTAATTATGGCTATCTACTCCCATAAGAACTATTGTCAATTTACGATCACTAATTTTTGGAAAAACTTTAATCATTTTCAGACATCTTTTTAAAAGTTTAATTATGACTTCTTAACATGTTTAAGAGCGAATTTCTCAAAATTTGATTGCAAATATTTAAAATATGAACAATTAATTGTAAAATAGAAATATGAGAATTCGCCAACTGGTCTCATGTGCCTAAAATAAAAATAACAATACTTTCCACAATCTTTTGTTATATTTACTTCTAATAAAAGGAAACCTTTTTTTTCAGAATAAATTGCCTCTAGTTTTAGGCCATTTACCGTCACCTACATCCGTAAGAACGGTAGTCCATTTTGGACAGGGTGTAAGATCTGGCAAGTTTAGATACTATGATTTTGGTGGAAAAGAAAATGAAGCTCGTTATGGTACCAAAACACCTCCTCAATATAACATCAGTCAAATTACGGTTCCAATAGCACTTTATTGTGGACAAAATGACTGGCTTTCTCAACTTAAGGTAATTAATTATGACATGATTGAAAAAATCGCAATTAATAATAATATGGTATAATTAACTGATTATATTGTAAATTTTTTAGGATGTGGAACGTTTTTGGGAAGAAGTGCCAACAAAATTAACAAAATATGTGATACCTTATGATAATTTCAATCATGGTGATTTTATTTGGGCTAAAGATGTTAAAACATTATTATATAATCAATTGTTATCTGATATAAAGAAATTTTCATAGTAAATTGAATAATAATTTATTTAATATTAATAAAGGGTTGTCTCAAAACAACTACCCTAACCCTAACGCAGGATTTGAAGTTTACACCATTTGTGTGGAAGTATGTTGACAACGAAAAATAAAGACAGAATGACCCTAGATGAAAGTCTGGGGTTTTTAAAAATGAATTAAAAATAATGAGTTTTCACTGCCGAGTAGGGTTTCAACTCCAAATCTCGTGCTAACCATGAAAATTAATTTCATTTCATTAAATGTAAACTTTTTTAAATACTGAGAAACTAGTCCAGTATAGACCGCCTAAATCATGGAATGTAATATCGTTGGATTTTTTACTTTTGAATTTCTTTATATCTGAACCTTATGTTTATAAAACTAGCGACCACCCAAATCATGGATGTAACATCGTTGCATTTTTTAATTTGGAATTTCTTCTGTATGAAGAAAATTGAGAGCTGTATCAAGAGAAGTTAGCACATTTATACAAAATAGTCAAGGAAAATTTCAACAAAAAAGCTCGTCTGTATCAGCAAAGCCTTGAGGTTCTTCCAATATGCTATAAATTTTAGCCTATACCCTATTCCATACATAACTCTATATACTGTATACATATTTAACGAATCAATAAAATATTTACAACTTTCAAATAAATATCTGTGTTTTTTATCAAAATTAGTCCTACGTTAATTTTGGCACACCCTATACCTAGTTAGTATGGTACCGCCCTAGAGTTTTATAACCAATCCTATAGATAACCTTATGGCTAGGTGCTAATGGCTAATCTGTTCTTTATAAGTTATCAACATTATCAACATTCATGGAATAATCAAAATTATAAGACATACGTAGTTCAATCTACACCAAATTTCTATGAGTAGCGGGGGTATAAAGTTGCAAAGACAAATGAGTCAAGGGTCTGGCGCAATATTTAACAGGCATTTCAGAAAGAGTGGAAAAGCAGAAATTTGAAAGGCTGCAATTAAGATCAGGTCTAGTAACTTTTTCCTCTGTGAAAATTTCCTTAACAACGTGCATTTTTTTATTTGTTTTCATTCGTTCCAAGGAAAACTTATTAAAAACTTTCAAAATATGTCTTTTTTTGAGATTTCTCCATAAAAGGAATGTATTTTATATCCATTTTCAATGATTTTTTTCTTAAAAATTTGCATAGATGCCTAAGATGAAATTTTAAGCACGTATTCTATGAGTAAAAGTCTACCTATAAAAAAATTTTGAGCCTTTAAATCAAACATTGTTGTCATGCTCATACATCCTTTAACGATGTATATCTACAAACTTTTTTAGATAAAGTGAAAGTAGATCTTTTATGATTAATTCAACATTAGCTCAATTATAATTAAAAAATTTTGATAATCGATAGATAACATCGGCGATTAACGTATAAACTTTGAATATAAATTCATATTAACATAGTTAACGTTTTGTTTAATTTTAAGTTATTGTTGGCCTTCTTAGCGAATACCACTAAAAATTTGTACTTCAAAATTTCTTCAACGCGCATCTCAAAATTATAGTAGGTATAGTATTTTAATATAAAAATTTTCATATTTTAAAATAATCACTTTGTTGTTACACATCAGTTGTAAACATTTAGCGTGCGTGTGTTGAAGTAAGCGCACTGCATAAAAAATACTATCGTTTTATATTTAATATTGTTGTTAATTTAAAAAAATTAAAATCATTTACGCATATTAAAAAATAAGTTATTAATTTTTATATCAATGAATAATTAATATATTTAATATAAAAATGTTAATTTGTTGTGTGTATGCGGTTATAATTTTAATTGGTAGGATTGTTGGTGAAGAAATTGTTAATCAAAATGTTCCAAGTGCAAATTCAACTCATCCCGAAGAGAATATGAATGTTGTAAGTAATTTATTTAAATTGAGCTTTTGTATAGAATTATATATTTTGTATTCTAGACCAGTGTTTAGTCTGAATAATGGGTCTAGCCGAAATTCTGATCCTAGATACCAGTCATGTCAACTGTTGAGATATGCTCCAAAGCACAATTTTAGTCCTCCCCGATAACTTTGATTTATGTTGACTTCGAAATGAAAGGAATTAAATTGTTTTTCTTAAATGTGATCTAATCGCCAATTAGATGAATATAAACTGAAAGTGTTAAACTTTTTAGAGTATCCACAAATTGAGAAACTTCGAAAGGAATGTTAATGGTTGTTTAAAAATGTAGAGCAAGACACCCTGTATAATGATCGCGTTAAATTCCGGATGCCACAATTCACAATCCCGCCAGAATGATATGGACTACACGTCAGGATGAGTGTTCCGGTTTATTTTCGAACTAGATACCGGTCTATAATAATAATATTAGAAACTACTGCGAACCTAATATTTGTTTGTTAATTTATTTTATTATGCATTAAATTGTAAATTTGTGCAGACAGTCGGTACTGAAATGAAGTGATAGCTCTTCTTTCTGATTTAAATTATTTTTTGGATCGTAAATCATAAATTAGAATAAAGTAAAAGTAAAACACAAAACTTACGACAATAAACTATTCCATTTTTAATTGAATACAAAATTGCTTTTTATTGCCCTGTTTTATTGTCTACTTGTCCTCCTTTATGGGGCCAGGCAAACTTTTGATTGAGTGTTCATTAAAACAAGATGTAGGTATATACGTTATCCAATAATTTTTGATTTCGACTATTTTCAGAATTTCGGACAAAAGATGCCTCTTATTATGGAGTTTGAGATAAAATTATTTTCTTATTAATTAGCCATTGATCGTCATATTAGAATAGCAAATCAATTTTCCCAGGCACAATGAAAGAAAATCCCTCATTAAACAAATTTTCCCAGAACGAAAATTTGTCAACTATGCATAATTAAATCTTATCTAAACTATTTTATATAGGTGTATTTATCAATGCCATCATAGTCTGACGGCCACTGAGACTACAAATTTTTTTTGCTCGTGCTTACATATTTTATTAAAAGAAATTGTATGATTATTGGCAAATAATAGTACAATATTGTATGTACTAGTAAGATACGCAAGCTTTGATTTTACTGCTTATGTAAGTTTCTCAGAAATACGCATTCATTACAATATTGATGATATTAAGGAAGTATGAGCATGGCAACAATCTTTGATTTAAAGGCTCAAAATTTTTTTATTAATATAATCATTGAAAATCGATATAAAAAGCATTTATCTTATGCAAAAATCTCAAAAAAGGAACAAATAAAAAAAAAAACTTTTTAAAGTGGACATATTATCCTTGACATAGAAAATAAAAAAACCAAGTGTTCCCACCCATATAAAGGATGACCAAACCGGGAAAAATTTAGGATTGAGATTATTTTTATCTAATTTTCAACATTGATGATTAAACATAAGCCTAAAATTTTTCCTTATCTACCTTGGTTTTCGAAATATCGAAAGCTGAATAATTAAAGAAAATTTTCAATATTTAGCATGTATTCTGTCATACTTGTGATATTTATATGCCTAGATGTAAATCGAACATTCTGTGTAATATATTGTGTACAAGTGCTGTTTATAAATTTTATAATATAGATATTTCTATTCAATCATCAATACTCTTACTATAGTCGTCTCTGATCATCCAATGTATTTATAAAGTTTGATTGAAATCATTAGTATTATTCAATCCTTGCATATCTCCTTAATGGTTTTATTTTGTTATAAGAACAATTTTGTTTTTTAAACAAAAAAATAAATGACGTCTAATAATAGGCATATGTGATTATGTCAATACGTATTTGATATATGTCATAATGTTAATTTGCGTCAACGTTTTAATTTTAGCGCGTCATTATTTTTTATTTTAAATAAATCATTTTTCTAATTAAAGTTGAAAGTTGAAGGGAAAATTATTGATCTTAAATCACTAACTAACAATCTAAGGCAATTAGGAAAGATATCGCGATTAAGAAAGATTTTTTCGCCAGTAATTTTTTTGTAACGAAGATTATTTTGAGTAATGTATCGTGACACATGCAAGATAACACTTTGATTTTTAATCCAGATTATAAACTACAATGATGAAATGAACACAAAAATAACTAACTCAAATGGGAAAAACCAATGTTAGCATATCTTTTATCAGACCGCCAAATCCTGCGTTTATGAGTGTCTATTTTTTTAAGTGTATTATTTTTATTTAGGTTTCGAACTTACAAAATAAAACTTCTAGCCAGAAACATCTCTCCGGAAGTGAAATTTATTTGCATTTTTTACTTTTTGGAAAATTATACATTCTATATTAAAAGAATTTATATAAAAAATACTTTTTAGAGCACAAGATTTTATTGTACTAAAAAGTAGAAAATAATTTTTTCTATGAGTCACTCATACATGACTATTCGTATAAGCTTGAGGCGCTTAATATAAAATACCGACAATGATTCGGAGTACCCCAACGTATATATGTAATTATGTTCATTCGGGTGAAATCTTGCAACTTAGATTTATGTTGAGAGCCTCAAGCTTTTACGAATAGTCATATGATTGACTCATTAAAAAAAATTATTTTCTACTTTTTAGTACAATAAAAGCTTGTGCTCTAAAGGTATTTTTGTTGGAAATGTAGCTACATAATAGAAGTGAAATAGGTAACTAAGTAATTTTTGGAACGTGAATTTTATAAAAGCAAATAAATAAATAAATAATTTCGAAAATAAATAATGTTACCGATTTCGAAAGTAGTATGTAAATACTCTTTATATGTATTATATAAATCATATAAAAATGGGGATTCCCTTTTCAAAACAAAGCACTATATGTTTGACCTATGCAATATTGCATTATTGCAATATCAGCTCATTTTTTTTCATGCTTCAGATATCTATTAAATGAAATTCCCATTTATTTATTTTTAATTTTATTTATAATTTATTTATTTGTAATTTTATTTAAAGGGGCAATGTTCAAAATATTGGATATAGGTTATTGAAGAAAAAAATAAAATTTTTGTTTTGTTATTGTAAAATTATCATCACTCATACAATTCATCAAAATTTTTGGCATTTAGATTATTATTCGTTTAAAATACAATGACCTCATGCAAAATAAAAATTTTCTGTTTTAAAAACTCGTATATCCATTATATTATATATTATTTCTCTAGCATTATTTTCAGTCACGTTTCGAGATCTTCCTTATCCCTTTCTCAGTTTCCATGATTTACCCCTCATTACTACATTCATTGTGTTCATTTTGAACACAGTTTTCATTAGTTTCACTTAAGTAGCATCTCATAGAAAAATAGTACAACAGAAAATTTTACTTACCAACAAATCTTTTTTTTACCCACTTCTAATAATCACATCGGCTTAAAATTTTTAAAATACAGAGAGCCTCGGTAATACGAATACTCGATAATCCCAACACTTTTCATCCACCCTTTCTACATCGCTTTCTACGCCTGTAAAAGTACGGCCAAAATGATATATGTCTTGTAAATTATATGCATTTTTGTATACAATCCTAGTAATCCGAACAAATCCAGTACGAAATTCGGCACCTCCTGGTTTTTAAAACTTCTTGGACAATTGAATATATCTGTTACAAATCAAAATAACAAAATTCAACACGAGCTAACAAAACCTTTTGAAATATTATTATTTTGAATTGAAAAAAGTGCATATCATATCCACCTACAATATCGCTATCTGTACTTAGCTAACTTGGTACTAAACTTAGTATACCTTGATATATATTACATATATGCATGGTATAAAAATACGGTGTGAAATACAAAGATATAACGTAGAATTAACTACATCAATAAACACAAAACTTTCATTCATGAAAGTAATTCATTCATTAAAGTAAAAGTACCTATTTAATGTGATTTTAAGATGTGATATTGTCACCCACAGTTTCAAAATCACCAAAGCGCACAACACCTTGAAAATGTTCGTTACGGAAGAACAGGTGAATAATAAATAATTATATTTAAATCAACTGTTACTTGTTCTTTTAAGTAAGGGTTTACTCTGTCTAGAAAGAGTCAACTCTCACTAATATAATCGACTTTTCCTGTAACATATTTTAATATTATAACTACCTACATTCCAGTTGAACCTTGAAAAATTATCATGTTTAAGAATTTTGAAAAACATGCGGTATTGAAAAAATAACTGCTGGTCAAGAATAATCGAGTAAAAATATAATATTATCAAAACAAACAAATTTGCGAAAAACCAAATTCAAAATTTCACATTTGAAATATGGGTAGGGAAGTGTTTTCGAGGTACACATTATTAGAGCATTTGAACTTCCAATTATAATAATGTCATTAAACAAACAAAAAATAAAAATTATTAAGTTTTTTAAAAAGCATATGAAAATTCTGTAAAATTTGTGGGCTCCCATGAATCATTGTTTATCTTATATCGAAAAGTAATAATGTGTTATAAAATGTCCCTTTAAACTCAATCAATACGAATTTTCAATCGAAGTTGAATCTGTTCGCACAAATATTTCCAACAAAAGTTAATCCCTATATATTATAAATGAGAAAGTAAGGATGTTTGTTTGTTTGTTTGTTACGCTTTCACGCAAAAACTAATGAATCGATTTGAATGAATCTTAAAAATAGTATAGCTCATACATCAGAATAACACATGAGCTATAATTTTTAAAAATATTTTTTTTTTTAATAAAAATTTAATTTAATTTGACGTTACCATAAATTACAGATATCTGAAAAATAGTCAATGTCTAAAATTTCAAGCTATCTTTTCTGATATACTCAATGTATTATGCCTATTTTACGTTTAAGAAAAATAGAAAACCGTATATATATTTTACCTGTGTAAAACAATCCCTACCATTATTTCGAGTGTTATGGAAGGGGAATAAGTGAGAGCAAGAGAGGTGGAGGCTATAACATGATGGTCTTTATCAACCTTTACTTTTAAACCCAGCGAAGTGGGCGGATGATACCTTATTACGCTAGTATTTTATATATTACTAAGCAAGTGATAATGTAAAGGATGCTTTCAGGAATTATACCATTACTATACGTTATACTTTCTCGGATTAAGTTACAGATACAAGAGATACAGCTTCTTTTATTTATTTGTCAAAATATAAAATGAGTTATAGGTACAGGATATTCTAATCATCCCAATCAAATTTTTATGAAATTTATTGAAATAATGTGATAATTTACACTGGGAACATTTCAGGATAGTAAAATTTAAAAAATTAATTACAAATAATTATTTTCAGCCAGAAATAATTACATATTATGGATATCCAGTTGAATCGCATACAATCGTTACGAAGGATCATTATATATTAACATTACATCGAATTCCATATGGAAAAACTAAAGGAAACAATAAAACACGTCAACCAGTGATTGTACAACATGCGTTTCTTGAAAGTTCGGCTGACTTTGTTGTATGCGGTGAAGAAAAGTCATTAGGTAATTTTATTTATTATATTTTATATCTATAATCATTTTTGGAATATATACTTAGCAAATTATAAATTAGAATAAAAAAACTCTAAATCTTGTCTGTTCTTGAGAGTAGAAAAGTAGGTGGAGTTCAACTTAGGACCCCCCGCTCTCTAAAATTTTCAGAATTGATTTAGACTTAGTTCAATTTCGTATAAAAAAAACCAAGCCTTTTATCCAAAGTTGCCTTGACGCTCGTACATCCTTAAAAGACTCACCTTAACATGTCTTAACACCACTTTAAATATATTCAAATTTTTTAATAAATGTAAAGTATAATTTTTTCCAGCGTTTATTTTGGCAAATAATGGCTACGATGTATGGTTAACAAATTCACGTGGTAACAAATATTCAAGACAAAATCAAGTATTAAGTACAGATGATAAGGAGTTTTGGGACTTTAGTTTTGATGAAATGGCTAAATATGATTTAACCGCAATAATTGATTATGTTGCTGATATAACATTGCAATCAGGAAATATTCAGTATATTGGACACTCAATGGGGACGACAATGTTTTTTGCATTAATGTCAGAACAGCCAGAATATAATAAGAAAATTAAAGCAATGATGGCCCTCGCTCCAGTAGCTGGACTTAAGTATATTACAAGTCCAATTTCTTATTTATCACCATTTGCAGAATACTATTACGTAATTATTCTCATATTGTGTATGACCGTGAATCACCATATTTATCTAATTATAATCATCATATCAGAAAATCCAAACTTTGGTTGCTTAATTAAGCCAAACGAAAAACTCTTTTCTAAAAACGTTTCGTATTTGGAAGAGAGAAAAAATAGGCCTTATAATTCTAGTTTAGTCTTTTATCTCTTACCAGTAACGAAGACGAGTTGTCACTAAAGTGGTGATTCTATCTCTTACCAGTAACGGAAATAAGTTGACCCAGAACTGACTTTTAAACCAAATCCTCAACTCACCTCCGATACGAACAAGTTTTGTTTGTTAAATTTTTCTGTATCTGATTTTACCTTAAAAAAGGATTAATCATTAATTAGTGGCTCAGGGCTTCTGGGGCAATCAAAAGCATTTTTACCATTGTAAATTCTCCATTGGGCAAATTTCCAAAAATGTATACATTTAAAAGCATCTGGCACTATAAGTTTCATGGTTTGGTATTTTATTTAAAAGTGGAAGTTTACTTTGCCCGAGGTCCTAAAAATATTAAAAACCAAAAGATAAACTCATTTGCAACAAAGAATTAATTCGTTTTTGCAAATTAGATTTTGTTTGGATAAATATTCAATTTCAGTTAGACCTTAGAAAACCAACCATCTTAATTCTCAATATAAACAAAAACATTTTATTCTTTTTTTCAGAGAATGTCAAACTTTTTAGGGCAATATAAATTACTAGCAGATGGTATAGTAACACAATTCCTAGCAAAATATGGATGTGAAAAAAGTGGTTTAGAGAAAATGTGTGAAAATATATTTTTCATATTTACAGGATACGATGAAAGTCAACTTGATGAAGTAAGCGTAAATTGACTGAGTCAATGATTAGTAACAATAATAAGTAATATTATAATTAATTTTTTTCAGAAAAATTTACCAGTTATACTTAGTCATTCGCCAGCGGGCACTTCAACAAAGACACTTATTCATTTTGCACAAGAAGTTCAAGCAAAAGGACGGTTTCAACACTTTGATTATGGCGAAGAAGAAAATTTAAAAAGATATGGGTCACCCAGCCCTAAAGAGTATAACTTGGGTAACGTAACTGTACCGGTGGCTGTGTTTTATGGAGATAATGATTGGTTAGCAGCTAAAAAGGTAAAATATAATCTTAATTATCTAAGAAATATAGTTTTAATCGTAGTCTAAATTCGCCCCTGATGAAAAGATTTATATAGTGTATCAAATTTTATGCAAAAAAAAACTTACTAACAGTTTATTTTTTGTTTATAGGATGTGGAAATTTCATACAATAAATTACCAAACAAAATTGAAATATATAGAGTGCCATATCCAAAATTTAATCATATCGATTTTGTATGGGCAAAAGATGCACCCAAATTATTGTATCAACGTTTATTAAAGCTAATGAGACAATTTAATTAAATAGTGTATTAATGTATTCAATTTTATTAAATGTTTTATTTTTATAAAAAGGCTCATTTCTAATTTGACAAAATATTTTTTTCTTAAAACTTAGTGTATTTATCAAAGATGTAATTTTTGTACATAAAATTGATATTGATCTTAATCAAGGTCAGTGGCGTAGTGTTACTTTGTATATCCGACAAATTCAAGACAGTTCTTATTCTATCCTTAATTAAGGTTTTCCAAGCCCTACATATACGTAAGCGCTATTTTTATTTAAACTATTTATTATTTTTGTGCATACTTATTAGGAAACAGTTTTGAATTTAGTTTTACTTTCACCCAATAATCCTCCTTAATTTTTGCAAGAAAAATAAAAGCTTATAAAAATTTCATAACTGCTAAAAATATTGTTTTTTTAAACTTTGTATTAAATTTCTATACAGAAACAACGATTAATATATAACTTTACCACCCCTAACTGCACATATTTTAATTTGTTATACAGCGTGTTTAGGGCAAGCATGGATCTAGGGTGGTGGGGCAAGCAATATACAAGTTTTTGAGAAGAATAGGAGAAAGAAAGCAAAATTTTGGATAAAGAGCCTCCGTACAAGAAAGCCCCAGGTAGATTTACAAAGACGGGGAAAAAACAGTTTCCAGAACTATAAATCCTGTTTTTAATCTGTGACTCCCACCGAAATTTATTTCTAGATCCACCCCTGGTTTCAAAATTACACGATACTATTTTAGGTATGTATTATATGTTAATATCTTTAAGTCCCTCTACCTCGGACATAAATTAGTTTGAGACATATGTTTCTATGAAATTTTTTGTTTCTATGAAATTTTTCGTTTTTTACGTTTTGTTGATTCTGTGAGGAGATATCTGTTTTTTTTCGCAACATCGGTTACTTTGTTAAAAGATATTATGATTACGTTAAAGTGAAATTATTTTAAATCCGTATTTTTTTTCTTAAAAATATGTAGAAATAAAAAATTTTTCGAAATTCACTAAGTGTCAATAGCGGATTAGCCATATAGCAAGAACAGCAAATCCTACAGACCCCACGCAATTGTAAGCCCAGCGGTGGATTAACGAAGGTCAGAAAAAAGGGGTGAAATAATCGATCAGTAAAAAAACAACAACAAAGCCTCTTTGTTGATAGAATTTGGGCGCCTAATATAATTTTACTACAGGTTCCGCGCTGGCTTAATCCGGCACTGCTAAATTTTAATATTTTTCAGTACGCCACTGATTAGTTTATATCAATTATTTGATGGACATTTTTTTTAGATGTAATCTTTTACAAGCCGTAATTTGATATTTCATTCCAAAAAAGTTTTGCGGTTTATTTTGTAATGAGAATTTTTTTAACAGTTTTCTATTACACATTCCAATTATATAAAAATTTATAAAAAATAATAAAATACTGTTACAAATTTATGAATATTTAATTGTCTTTATTATGTCAAATGTATAGTTTTATATTTTTATAGGTTTTATTTTTAAGGTTTTTCTAACGACATCAGAGAGTACGCAATATATTTAAAAGGGAAAAATTTAGTTTTCATCATCTTATGTTCACAGCACACAGAGCAAATGAACAGACGAGATGAATATATTATGCTAATTTATAATAGTGATACACACGATATTGAGTTTTATTTTAAGAGCAATTAAACAGTCCTGTGTATCCAGTATTTGATCTAAAAAATAAAATTAAATAACTCTGCACACAAGTCTTGAAATAGCAGACATTTGTGATAAGACATATTTTAATGAACAATTACAAGAGTAGATTCTTTGATAATTCACACCCTTAAACCAAAATCATAAACGTGAAAGTTTGTATATTATTTTATCTTTTCACATTAAAAACGCTTGATAGATTTTGAAAACAATGAAATAGTTAGATCAATCTAAATTACAATATTTAAGAGACAGAATTGGTATATTTTCAAAGAGATATTATATTTTAATAATTTAGGCAATCACTGTTACATAAATGCTTTGGAAGTTGCCGTAGAAAATTTAAAGCGATTATTGCATTTAATATACTTGTAAATATTTTTTCATTTTTGTAAAAAATACAAATTTAATAATATTTCGATTAAAGCCTGGGTATGTGTATAATTTTACAGTCGATCTCAGACTTTTAAGAGACAGAATTGGTATATTTTCAAAGAGATATTATATTTTAATAATTTAGGCAATCGCTGTTACATAAATGCTTTGGAAGTTGCCGTAGTTTTTTTATTTTTATAAAAAATACAAATTTAATAATATTGCGATTAAAGCCTGGGTATGTGTATAATTTTACAGTCGATTTGTACTAAATCGGTTTCCACAAAGCTTTTTAGAATAAAAGTTTTTAATCTTTTGAAATATTTTTAGAAAATATAATTGTTTTGGTACCAATCGTTTTCTCATCGAAATAATCGATATTTTTCGTAAAACATCTTTAAATAACAGTACTGCAGGTGGAATAAGGAGCTTTGAGAGAGCACTTTGTTTTCGCAAAACAAAAGATAATAGAACGAAAGAATACAGATATGAAACAAACAAAATCTATTTTTAAATTTAGTTGATTTGATGGAGACAACATATTTAACAATGAAATAAGTTTCTCATTGTTGGATACTCACCTTAATAATATTATTATCATATTCAGTGTTATTATCATTTAATGTCCTTTATTTGTATGGTTCGTACCATTTTTTCAGATAAATTTTGATTCGAATGATTCTTTATATATATTATATGAAATTATGATATTGTAGTAATAATAGTGAAATGTGCCATCTAGTATAAGACTTACAAACTATGCTACTAAAGAATTCTATATTTTTTACAGCATCTTCAGATTATTCGGTCCATTGATCTTATAGCATAGCGCTTGCGTATTTATTGCCTATATTTCCAGCAAGCTTTGTTTATTGTGTTGTCAAAATTATATTCATAGACTCCATTTTGTATATAAAACCTAGTGATAAGAAGTTGAATAAAATAATAATAGTGATAGTGTTTATAAACTAAGTGCAATGGATGATCCTGGTAGAATGATGGGCCATGGTGGCGGTGGTTTAATGCCACCACAACCGTACGGTATGACCCCACAATCGGATACACCTACGGGGGAAGGTGAAGCACGCAAACAAGATATCGGAGAAATTTTACAACAAATAATGAACATCACCGATCAAAGCCTTGATGAGGCACAAGCACGAAAACATACATTAAATTGTCATAGAATGAAACCTGCCTTATTTTCCGTACTTTGTGAAATAAAAGAAAAAACCGTGTTGTCTCTACGTAACACTCAAGAAGAGGAACCACCAGATCCTCAATTAATGCGTTTAGATAACATGCTCATTGCTGAAGGTGTTGCTGGTCCCGAAAAGGGTGGTGGCGCCGGTGCAGCAGCTTCAGCATCAGCCGCTTCTCAGGGTGGTCCAGGTCAACCTGATAACGCTATCGAGCATTCAGATTACAGAGCAAAATTGGCACAAATTCGTCAAATATATCACCAAGAACTTGAAAAGTATGAACAAGCCTGCAATGAGTTCACTACTCACGTTATGAATTTGTTGCGTGAACAATCACGTACACGCCCTATAACACCTAAAGAAATTGAACGTATGGTTCAAATCATTCATAAAAAATTCAGTTCAATTCAAATGCAGTTGAAACAATCCACTTGTGAAGCTGTTATGATACTAAGATCCCGATTCTTAGATGCTCGACGTAAACGTCGTAATTTCAGCAAACAAGCATCTGAAATATTGAATGAATACTTTTATTCACACCTATCTAACCCATATCCAAGTGAAGAAGCAAAAGAAGAACTAGCAAGAAAATGTGGCATCACTGTCAGTCAAGTTTCGAATTGGTTCGGTAATAAACGCATTCGTTATAAGAAGAATATTGGTAAAGCACAAGAGGAAGCTAACTTGTATGCTGCCAAGAAAGCAGCTGGTGCATCGCCGTATAGTGGAACAGCTACACCTATGATGTCCCCAGCTCCACCGCAAGATTCAATGGGGTATTCAATGGGATCAGCATATGATCAAGGTTCGGCTTATGACGCTAGCTGTGGCTACGATCCCATGCATCAAGAGTTATCACCCTGAGAAGAAAAGTACGATGCTACGTTGCATCATCAATACCGTTAACGCAATTGTATACTATTTAACCGTTGAAACGGTTTACTTCCGATAAGTTTTCTCATTTAAAATTATAGCAACGATTGTTATTTTTCAATATTTTATATTCTTTGAGAACAATTTCAACTAAAAACAAATTGTTTGAGAACAGTAATTTCCAATAACGGCCTATATTAAATATTAAAAATGAAAAATTTTCTTTAGATAGAAAATTTTTTTGCAATTTATTTAGCTTGTTGAACAATTTTTTCTTGCTATTTTAAAAAAAAAAAATAAGTATTTCAAATGCCGTAGAAGAATAATTAAGTTGTCTCTTTTCGAATACAAAAAATCGGAGAATAACATTAATTGGTATAAAATCTTTACAATCGAGATATCTATTTTAAAAATTATACTTAGATTTTTAGGAATACATAATTTGACTTAATGAATTATCGAATAAAAACGGCCCTACAAGAAACAAGAAGTAAAAATTCCGAAATTATTAACGAAACAAAATTTACAAACAATTAGAAATATTCTCTGAATTTTATTTAATTACCTTCAGCCAAAAAATGTCTTAAGAAAATTCATAACTAAAATAATTTTTAAAGAAATTTATCTATTTCAATATAATTTCTCATTTGAATTATAACAAAATTTCATAACTTAAATCATATCAAACAGCATTTTAACAGTTTCTAAATTTTACGAAACCCGGACGTTTACTTGCAATCTTGCCTAATACTTCTTGAATGTAAAGATTTTCTTTCAAATGAAAGTGATAATTTTTGCTGCAATAATAATACTTAAATCCATTAAAATATTACATTGACAAAAAAATATTTTGATTTCAAATTAGAATATTAACTTTAAAAAATATCCAAAATGTATACGTTCACAAAATATTTCTTTGACAACGTAATTTCATCTACAAAGCACACAAACAATGATTGTATTTTTTATTATTTTAATAAAATGAATCAACCAATGTATACTAAAAATCGTATACTATTAAATGTAAAATATTATTTAAAAATTTTAAATAAAAATAGTATGTGTATGGGATAAATATACAGATTAAAAAATACATTGTGTACTTTTTTTCCCTATGTACTAGCCTTTTTACCGTAATTACTTAGTTTTGAGGCATTCCAAAAAAATTTTAGACAATATCTATTTTTGCGTTAAAATGTATTTCGGTCGATTCCTTTTTGTTGGTAAATAGAGGATACTTTTGAAGTACTTAAGGTTACTCTCGCGGATTTTGCAAAATGGGAAGTATCGATTTTACGATTTTACTTGAAATATAATGAGAAATATATCTTTTAACATTATAGGTTGTTGTAATTTTTATCGCTATATGTGTCTATCTGTCTGTTTGCGGTATATTAGCTCCTAAACGAATGGGTCGATTTTGATTTCTCGAAAATAGGTTCAGTTTGGATAGAGCTACAAGGAAAAAACGGAATTTTTTGGAGGTTTTTAAAATTTTTTCCTTTTTTTAAGCCTCTTGTTTTTCAAGTTTTATTTGTTAACAATTTTTCACGTAAAACTAATATTAACCGATAAAATTGAGTACCCTTGGAATTAAAGAAAATCTACAGAGGTCTATAAATAAAACTTTTCCAGCCGTTTAGATGATGAGGTAACAAAGAAAACGAAACTCTTCCTTCATATTCGAATATCAAACAGAAATAAACAAATTTTTCAGTCTTACGCTTTAAGAATCTGAACTGAGTTGTCGTGTCCACAGACGAACAACCGAAAATGAACTAATTATATGATTTTATGAATACGTATACCAAAATTTTGTTCGTGGCATCGATACTGTTAAGCGTTATAAAGTTGGGACTAAACTTAATATACCTTGATATAAAAGTTAATTGTTGTAAGTTATCCCAATTGTATATTGTTGCGTGGTTTCTGTGTCACCAAGTATGACATCTTTGGAGATATGAAAGGATACAATAGCTGTGACGAATTGACGACAATTTGAGGCAAACTTGACAAGTTGACCTCAATTCGACGACGTACATCGATCACAGCTCATTGTATAGAAATAAGAGAATTTTTTCTCAGTCATGAATATTTTATTTAAAATACGGTACAAAAAAAACAATAACTTAGGTAGATACGACTTATACCTATATTTTATTACACATAAAATAAAAAATAACGTTTTATTGCTATATTATCTTAATCTAAAAAAAAAAAAAAATATATAATACATTTTTAAAAAATTGTTAATTTCTTTTGATCTCGTCTTAGACTCTGTTCAGTTTGAATATTACGTTCGCATACTCGCAAATTATCTAACTCCATTTGTTTATTCATTAATCTACTTTTTAAATTCCTATTCATTATTGAATTTGTATCAGAATGCCTTTCTAAAGCTTGTCTAATTTTAACTAATTCTAATTCACAACGTTTAATATTTTCATCAATTTTAATACTGTTTACATTTAATTCTTTAGAAGATTCCGCTTGTATACTTCGACGATGTGTGCTTTTTGAGAAACCAGCACGTGCTGGATCATCTTTTGCATGTTTGATTGTATTTTTATTATGTTTTAATGTGTCGTTTAAGAATGTAAAGACATCAGTTTTAGCTTGTTCACGTTCATATGCACGTCGATTACGTTCTTCTTGTTTTTTTTGTAATCGTTTTAATTTTTTCTCAACTTTAAAGAAGTTTACATCGCCACCAGCTTTTTCTCTCAATTCCATACAATGATCTGCAATTTAGATCATGTTAAGATACATATTTATTAAAAAAATTTGTAATGGCTTACCTAGCGATTTTCCACTAGGTAATAATACAGCATCAACGGGTTCTATTCTTCCATCGGATTTTAAACCCAACCCGGTACCAACTACGTAACCCATTTTTTGTAACAATTTGGAACCAATTCCCTAAAAATTACACAAACATTGATAAAATTTTAAAAATAAGCACACGACTTAAATCTTTCAAATAGATTTACCACCTTAAAAGCTAGCTTCGAATATATTAGTTCAGTCATGTTTACAATTTGAAAAGTGATCAAGTTTCTCTCTTCAAGAAATTTCTAAACGCAATCTCTATTAGTAAAGTAGAGATACTTTTCTTTGTTTATTCTAAGCAGTACAAATTTAAGAATTCACTGAAATTGTGCGAAAACCGCTAAATTTGTAAAATAATTAAATAAGTATTATAAACTGTCAGAAATGAAATTAATTATATCAATTTTCATTTCCATACTTCGCACTTTAAGTCAAAAAAAGGATACGAGATATCAAAAAAATATAGATATTTTTTCAAGTGTATTTTATTACCTATCATAAAACTAAAATTGAAAAAATCAAAATGGGAGTTACAAATTATAACACCGTCTCAACTTGTGGTCTTTCACTTTGGGATTCGGATGAAATAGTAGTCTACAGAAACTGGCGCTTCTGCAGGGCCGGATTAACAAGTAGGCAGTTGCCTGGGGCCCCCTATTTAAGGGGGCCCCCGAAATATGAAAAAGACTTCTAAAATTTTCTTACAAACATAAAATTCTAGAGAGTGAAAGAAAAATATAATCAGAACTGAAAATAAATTTTACTCAAATAAATAAAACTCAATTGACCGCATTCAAAAGGCGACGACCGACGAACTAGACAAGGTTCCTCCTCAAAGGAAATTTCCGACTCATTTGACAAATTGTATGAGCGTGCAAAGAAGTGTGTCGAAGTGAAAGGAGAGTATATTGAGTAATAACTCATAGTCATTTGTATAAGATTCTAATGGAAGATCAATTAGCTGATGTATTTCCTAACACAGAAATAGCTCTTCGGATTTTTTTTAACATTAATGATAACAAATTGTTCTGCCGGACGATCCTTCTCGCAATTAAAAAGAATCAAAGCTGCTGAAAGATCTACAACGCGACAAGAGCGACTCGAGATGTTAGGTATACTTTGCATTGAGTCAGATTTATTGAACAAAATCGATATTGATGATATAATTGATGAATTTGCCGAAAACACATGTAGAAAACGACATGTTTAAAATGTAGATAGTACATTGGGACAATAAAATTTTTATGAAAGATATAAGTTTGTATTTTTTAATCGAAAAAAGAAGGGAACGGGCGTGAAAAAAAAGGATTCCCAAATTGATGGTTGCCTAGGGCCCCGTTGAGGGTTAATCTGGCCCTGCGCTTCTGTGATCTAGATCATCACTTAACATAAATATCGTGGAATGTTAAAACGATAATTATTTATAGTCAATTTGCTTTGATTCTTCGAGTACAAAATCAGTATCTTACCTTTGTATATTGTTCCCAACTTCCTAAAGCTTGTGACGGTGGTTGATTAGTTAAACTTTGTTGTATAACATTTTCATCATATTCAATATCACTACCAGCACTTGAATCTGAGCTATCATCGCTATTCTCAATATTTGTATAATTTAATGGAAATATATTTTCCCAATTAACCTCATAATCTTGTTTATTTGCATCGTTACGTATTGTACATGTATTATTATCGCCAATTAATTTAATTGTAGCCAGTTGCCATAATTTACTTGTTGGTAATTTCACTAAGACACGATCATCTGGTTTCATTTTAGAGAAATCTGGTTCTTTATACTCTTGTAAACTGGCCAAGGATACCAACTCACCATGGGAAAAACGGCATTTTTCATCAGAAAATTTGCATTCACCTTCCAGAAAATATGGGCATGGTAGCATTTCTTGATAGATTGGATTAGTGAACATAATACGAACCTATTGTAAGCATTATTAAAAATGATTAGACGTTAAATAGAACTATAAAAGGGAATATTCATGAAATTTAAATTTGGTTCAAATATTTTTCTTCCGTAACTTTAATGACTGGACATTTCAACTAAACCATTATTTTAATAATTAATATCTTTTTAATTACTTAAAATTAATTAATAAAAGTACAAATTCAGTGAGGGCATTTAAAAATTTCTAAAACGGAAATTCAAATTTTTATACGTACGTGACATCAAAGTACGGGCTTGTCAAACTCTTTGACATACTGTATGATATTAATTACTTACATTTTATATGGTATTTCATTAAATTATATTATTCTACGACTTTTTATTAGAAAACTTAATAATAACGAGTGTAAATTCTGTGTTGTAAATTCATTTTTTTAAAGTGTAAATTATACATTGTACTATTAAAAATTGACAGATCACGTATTTATACGTCATCAACAGAGAGCGCCAAAAAACTCCGTTTAAATATCTCAAAATTATAACGTATTTTAAATATTTTTTTACATTTAAATACAGTATTTTTAAGCAGTATTTATATTTTTTACTTTGTTATAACGGTGTAAACAATGAATTAATAATATTAAAAAAATACATGAATATTCCCTATTATAAATATTTGACATAATAAAAACCTGGACAAGAACCTTACCATAATATCTTCAAATGATTGCTCTTCGTCAGATACCACTCCACAAACCAATGCGTTATGATATGAAACACCGCTTAATTGATGATTATAAGGAGCTTGACATTTCATATTTTCCAGTGATTTAAAGTCGTCCTATTATACAAAAATTAGTACTTTAGAAAGTTTTAACTATGTGTGCGGTAATACCTTTAAGTTCTTGTTATCCGTTGAGCTATCATTTTCTGATTTACTAACTGCACCAACTTCTGACATTTGTGCCTAGAATATAAGAGATTATAGAATTACTGATATTAAAAAATTGCTCGTATAACTTTCCTTACCATAAAATTAGCATATTCATCGTCCAATGTAGAACTTCCAGAATCGGTTTCTTTACCATGACTTTGATTTAGCGAATTTAAATTTTCTTTTGTTAATGATATTAATTGTTCTAAATCCTCTCGTAAACTTCGAAGATTATCAATTTCATCAGATTCGTTTGAGACTTGAATGGCTAATTTTACTTGTTCTAACTGTGAAATGGTTTTAATACTTTAGTTAGCATTAAATGCATCATAATATTACCTAATTACCTGATTTTCATATTGAACTAACGAAGCAGTAAGTTCTTCAGAACTCATTGCTGACTGTTTATTTTCCAGCCGACGCTAATAAGGTAGAAAATTTCTGATTAACGACGGAATTATTTTTTCAATAATTCTAATTTTGATTAAAAATTTGATATTAAATTTTTCTGACATTCGAAGTCAAAACAGGTTGCATTTTTCATTTTATAAAACACTGGAATATAAACACAGACTTATTTAATAAATGTAGACCGCTAAAAAATTGGAATAAAAAATTCTGGGCCACTGCACCTCTCGGTAGTTTCTGGAAGGATCCCCGAATTTTCAAATGCTGAAGACATTGAAGATTATATTAAATCGGTATGATGATAACCGAAAAACAGGATAAATTTTACGAAATAATTTGTAATCATTTGAAGTTCGTAAGGAGGTGAAACGAAATCTATAATTATAGCGTAACGAGATCAAAGATTAATTAAGTACTTGAAATATATCATGCTAACTAATTACGGCATAAAAAATGTCTACTCATAGAAAACTTGACAATCCAGAAAAAGTAAATATTCTGTTTGTATGGGAAACTAGAAAATTTATAGGTCTGTTTCTAAATATATAAGTCGTCATGCTACCCGTAACGGTTTTTTCTTTGTCATTCTTATGTTAAATATATAGAAATGACAAAGATAAATCGTGATAAGTAGCAATGACGATTTGCTTTGTAAGCAACATCACGAAAAAGTTGAATTCAAGCGTGGGATTTTGGGTATTTATTTTGTGTTTGAAATTACTAGAGTGCATTACCGAAAAAAAGTTGCGAAAATTACTTGTAAGTAAGCGGTTTTTGCAATTAATTTTGCGAAGTCGACGTTGCAAGAATCGATGTTCCATAAAATCAGACTGAAAGTTTTTAAGGAAAAAGAGGAGCAAAGGTAGAATAATCTACGACTTGTCAAAGTTGTAGAAATTAAGTTGCAAACAAGTGATTTCTTAATAAACAAATGGATTTTTGCAAATAAATGTTAAAAAGATTCCAAAAAAATATTACGTATTTGCCATGGGAACTGATTCTAGCGCTGTCTAGTGGTAGAAAATAGAAGCTGTCTATGACAAGTCAAATTTATGCATGGCTATGATTGAATTGTTTATATATATTTTGATAATGAGTGAAATAAAAAAAAAATAAATTATTTAAACTATGTGATGTGATTTATTTCTTATTTTTGTTGAAATTTGACTTTAGACAGCATCTGTCATAGACAGCTTCCATTTTTTACCACCAGACAGCGCTAGAATCAGTTCCCATGGCGAATACCAGAGAATATATCGGTAAAAATTTGCTGATATAGTCCCTGGCGAATACTCTACGTCTTAAACTAATCCATAACATTTGCGGACGTCTACGTTACAAATTGTTTAAAAAATTTAATAAAAAAGAAAAATTTTATAGAAGCAAAACGTTTTTCGCCCCTTCAGCGGTTCATAAAAAAAATGCGAAAAAACCAACTGGTGGAACTAGGATACGTTATTTTTAAATGCCATAAGGAACACAATTTCGCTGAAACGATGAAATTATTATTAATTTTGATGTGAGTAAAGAAAGTAACTATACTTATTTGATTTTTAATTGTGAATTTAATCACAATGGTTTTTCCGCGCTTACCACAATAAACGAACTTCGGCTGTCTGAACACTACCTGAAAAAAATAAGCTAATATTTAAAGAAAATTGCATAAAGTACCCTTATTGAAGGGTATGCGAAAATTAATAAAGTAATAATAGATTATTTGAAATAATTTTATTCAAAATATATACATACTGAAAAATATACATTTTTATTAAACTGTAAAAAATAACGGATATTTAAAAAATATCAAACACAACAAAAAAAAAATAGAAATAAAAAGATTAATTTAAATGATTTAAAGTTAAACAGTCGAATTAATGTTATGAATAATTCTATACGTCGCCTGGACAATCATTGTTGTGGCCTCCAATCGACATTCATCTTTTAAAACATTTTGTAATTCACTAAATAACGAATTCATTTCTTCTTTAATAAATGGTGCTATATTATCACCAATTTTTCGCTTAGCTATTTCACTTATATCCTCTCCTTCTTTATCTAACTCAGTTATTTTTGAGTCACTATTTTTTGGAGTCTCTTCTTTATGTTTCAAATTCGCTTTTGATTGTAAACATGCACTACAGATACTAATATCAACGTCACTAAGGCTGGTATTTGTGGTAATTGCACTGTGATCAATTGGGGGATGGTTCTCAAAATTATTTATTATTTCATTTAATTTATCGTCTTGTTTGCTAATTTTATCTCCAAAATAATGTATGGATTTCAATGTTTCATCTAATTTATCTTTTATTTGTTGAATTTGTTCAATATGTTGATCGAACTCATTTAATTTTCTCCCCATTTCATTCATGCTATCATTTTTTTCATTCAAATTTACATCAAGCAAATTATAATATTTTTTTAATTGATACATTTTACGTTCGTGTATTTCCATTGCAGATACGTATTCTTGCATAGAATCCGTTAACTGTTTTATTTTATCACGTATACCGCTATTTTCCTCAGTAAATTCATTAATACTTTGTATAACTGCTTCCTCGTCAATTCCATCCAATTTTGGTACGGGTTGTTTTTGAAAATAATGCACTTCTAAATCTTTGATTTTTAGTTCTTGTATTCGATTACGTTTTTCTATATTTTCAGTTTCTTTTAGTAATTTTTCACAATTTTCACGTAATGTTTTTATTTCAGAACTAATTTCACCGATACAATCTAAATTTGAGTCATCTTTACTTAAATTCGAACTAGATTGGACACCAATTTCCATTTTTTCAGTTAAAATTTTCTGATCTTGTGATAACAATTTATTCAATTCTATTTTCTGTAATTCTAACTTTAATTTTTCATTTTGTAATTGTAATTTTTGAATTTCTGCGGTCACGTCATTTTCATTGTCGTTACGTACTTTACCAAATAATTGATCAATTTTATTTTCTATTTTTAATAAATTCATTTGTACCTCTGTATTCTGTGAACGATTTTCCGTTAACAAAGTTCCCAAATTTTCATTGATTTGTTGATTTTGTTGGACTAAAATACATTCACTATGTAATGGACTGTTACTATACTGATGTTTTGATGGAACCAAATCGGTGATCTCATTAACCTTGTTGGAACGTTTTGTAGTCTTTGTTGCTACTATTCTTTCATCACAACAATCACTTTCTGAATCAGTAACTTCTGTATTATGTAATTGTCTTTCCGAGGGTAGACCAACTAATTGACCAACTTTAGCCATTCGTGTAAGAATATCTGTTTTTGATTTAGATGTAATTTCCTCTTCACTGTTTTCTTGGATTTCCCGTTTTGGGTCTTTTTTGCTGGGTTGTTCTACGATTTTCGACTGATATGCATTAGTATCTGAAATTTCAAATATGAAATTTAATCAAAAACCTGGTAACCAAAAATTCGGAATTCGGTGATTTTGCTGATTTTTAAATTATCAAAGAAAATTACTGAATAAATACTAGAAATAAAACTTAAAATCATCTGCAATTTTATCTTTGGATAAACTTGTATTTGATTACTACAGTCATCATCAGTATGAATTAGTTAATTGTAATACTATTTTGACTTTTGGTTTCGAAAGAGATTGAAAATGCTACTATTAGCAATTTTGTGGTTTCACGACAGTTCAAGGAAAATAAAACGGAAGCACAGTTGACGTTTAGTAAAAAAAATAACAGCATTTACTTTTACCATAACTTTAAATCACATTTAAAATGGCTTAACTTTTACGTATCAACTAGAAAATTGTTTATTTTAAATTTATAGGCTTAATGGCCGGTGAGTCCTTTGGAAGATTGATAGATAAGTTTATTAATTATGAAATTTTAACCGTGGCTCGAGTGTCGAACTTCTGGATTACAATTATGGATACAATTGATAGAAGGGTTGCCTTAATTTTTTTTTTCGAAACAATTTTTCAACACTTAAGATAATTGCAAACTTTTTGCTCTTGATTTCTCAGTATTAAGTTGCCAATGGCTGTTTACAACATAAACGGCAATCAAAAAAATAACTTCGAAATATAAAAAACTCGATCATAAATTGACAAGCGCCACGGTTAAAATCTCATTTTTCTTTTTATTAACAAAGTTACTTTTTATCAATCTTCCAAATAGCAGACAAAAAGAATCAAAGAAATGTCGGTTCAGTAAGGGCTTACAGTCTATAATAATTTATTAATTTTTTGCTAAAATTTTAACAAAATTAACACAGTAAAATATTATTAATAATTTACCTTTTTTCTCTTTACAATCAGTTTGAATAATTTTTGCGTCTGTTGTTTCTAACTTTTTATAAAATTCCTTTAAATCCATTTGACTCTCAAACAGTATCGACCAATTTCTTTTCTGTTCATCGAGTAAAGTTAAATATTTATCTTCTTGTATTGTAAAAACAATTCTATTATGCACTTTGATATTAAATATGTGATTATTTTTATCTTTGTACATGATAATATTATGTTGATTTGTATCAGGGTACTCAACTAACGCAAATCCAACTTTCCCAAGAGATTCGTACGCATTATTTATACTAAAATGAAAATTGAGTTGGTTAATTTACAAAACCAAGCACAGACATTTAGTGCGTTCAAAAAAGGAAGCCACTGTTATGACTGTGTTTTTTATATATTATACAGATGTTTGGTAATTCGATACAAAGATTGAAGGAGATTATAATAGAGTTTATTTGCAACATATATTACCCAAAAACTTCTTTTTTACTAAAAGTGGTGTGTCGTACAAAATTAAAGCGTTTTGAGACAAAAACAATGTTAATTGTTTTCGATCACTGTCGCTTATAGAAATATAAGCAAGTATCGGACTCAGTTATATAAATCTCGAGGGATAACAGAGGAAAACGACATTTATAGAGATTTTAGAAAGTTAAAAAGATGGGACATGGTATTTACTCGTAGACTTTTCTCGTTTATCCAGGCCTCACTAACCCAGATTTGACAGTATAAGTATAATATTGACCTGATGAATACATACATATATAAACACGAACATAATTACACTGCATTGGTATATGAAAATGTAACCAACATTATTGAGAGCCTCGACAGATCTCTGTGCACCATTCAGTATCAGAATTTTATTGGGCCAATCACTTAAGCTTTGTGCTGCAGTCTTAAAATAAAATCATTCCAAATCTAGTGACTAACAAATTAAGTAAGACCAACACGTCTATATTAGTGCTGCCATTGGCGAATTTGAAGAATGAATTAGATTTTAATACTTCTTAGTCCTTCGATGTTTATGCGTTTATATCGGCGACTGATGTATGCAAGATTCGTCAATAAATAAGACTTATCGCCAATATACCGTCATAAGGGCTTTTTTAACCGATTATGCGGCTCTCAATTAAGAAAATATCGATATTTAATGAATCTAATTTTCTTGGTGAATATATTAAATTAGGGTTGATTGAAAGTAAAAAAATTCAAAATACTATACTTTAAATTTTCTGAAGTATTAGTTTTGACAAAATCTTTATTTTTTTATCTCGAATACTTACTATTTATAACCATAGACAACTTTTACAAGTGAAACATGACTTCCAGTTGATTTTGTAGATTTTTTCGCGCTTAATTTTTCTGTTTGGGGTGTTGATGGCGGTTGCTTTGGTGCAGAATATGTTAAATCTGCATTATTTGATGATTCCAATGTATCGGGAACCACTGTTGTATCAAAAATTGACGCTAATTTCGAACTAATTAAAAATCAGAAATTAAATTCGGGGCCTTAAATTCAAATTCACATGGTTATATATTTATAACTACAAACCTAGTGTTTACGGTTGCAAAAAATAAATCTTCTTCGTTTTCCGAGTGTTTAAACATTTTAATTTTTCGAAATTTAAAAATTTATGAACACGAAACGTTTTGACAAAGAATTGTTATGACAGATTCAATATTTACAGCTGATTTTTAAATTGGTTATAGGTTAGCTTTTGTAAGATTTTTAAAGTTTTTTCATGTATTTTCACATTTTTAATAAAAATTTATAAATATTTTGCAACTTATCTGTTATGATTAATTTTGAAGTAGCATTGGTATCGTCTTACATTGCTATGGTTTTTAGAAACAAAAATTAATGTAAACTTTATTGATAAATATTTTAGTGAATTCACGGAATTAATCAATTAGGTACGCCCCTATGAATTCCCATTATCTGTTTATTATCCCTTAAAAAACGTTAGTTGTCGAGAAAATTGTTCAAATTTTCGTGGCCTCGACAAGATAGATTCAGAGACTATATTGTCTTGATAAATTGAATCTAAAAACTTGAACAAAAATTCACTATGGCACGACACCCTAGAAACATTGTAATTAGACCACAGATTATAGTTTTAATTTAAAAAAGTTATAATCTGTGAATTAGGCAGTATGAATTGCGACTTTTAATCAAAATTGTCAATAATTAAGAATCAAAAAGCGAAAATGTTTAAAAACTTAAACAAGTAACAAAAATCATTAAACCTAGATCAACTTATAAAAAAAAAAAAAAAAACATAAAAAGTGTATTACAGCAACAGAATCAAGAGATATTGTTTTGAAAGATTAGAATTACGATTGTGGACAGATAATAATTTCATAAAATGTTTCACTCTTATGAGTTCTCATTTATGAAACTTATCAAAACTAGAAAACTTACTACATTACCATTTTTGGCGTGAACGTAAATGTTTAATGTATCTCTAAATAACAAAAGAAATGGTCAGATAAAAAATTGCAGCCAAATTTTTAAAGGTTTCTATAAAGATCACGACGAATATTATTCGTGAAATATAAATTTCATTATTTTGAGAATAACACAAAACAATTCTAAACAAATATTTAATTTATTTCAATAACTGTGTTTTAGCTAGTTTAATTTGTTATTACAGTACATAGGTACAAAATCAAATTTATTCTAATTCAAAAGTATAATGTGTTTTGCCATCAGCTGCTAATTGTTTTGGTTTAACTGGTCGAAACATTGGGTAGGGATCGAGTACTTCATAAATTCCATATAAAGCCAACATGACACCAACAAAAGTTAACACTTGTTCTCGTAAACTAATTCGTAACCTTTGATTTATGTAAAAACGAGTTTCTCCATACATATCTTCTTCCAATTGCATCTAGTAATAACAAAAACTTTACTTCAGAAAAAACTGATATGAATATTAATACATATAAAGAAACAAAAATTTGTAATCTGTGTTACCGTTTCATGTAAATTCTTTTTAAGTTCTGGAAAATCCCATGTATAGTATGGATCTTTACTCTCAGCTGATCTTTCTGGTAACATTGGATAATCACCATGTCCTGTACCATCATCAGGATATGGTTGATATTCTGATGGTTCTAATCCATATTTCAGAGCTGCTGCTTTTCTTTCAGCTTCTGTTCGTGGATATGGGCCTGGTTTCCAATCCTTATTCCACACTGAAATGTGTAATTAATAAACATAAATTTTTGTAGATATTAACATTAATTTGAATTAAGGAATTGCCTTACTGCTAGCAGTTCTAAAAAATGTATTTAAACTAGTTCGTGGAACATTTAGTTTCGATATTTTTGTGATTTTCGCAATCAAAGACATTTTTCTAAATAAAATGCAAAGATTACATAAAAAAAGTTTTAATTTGGTAAAACTGATTATCACTTGTGAAGAGATCTTTTCTACCCACAGACTTATTATTAATGAAAGGTCTAGAAAATATTCGAATTACAATGTGAAGCCAAAGAATACAGATACATAAATTTTAACCAAATGAAAGCTATTGGTTATAAAGAAATCATTTTAAAAAAACATCAGGCTCTACTGTTCAGAATTAAAAGTCAATTGTTACGGATAAAAGATAAATCGGATAACGAATAAAAAGACTAACCATCCTTAAGTGAAAAAGTCATTTGTTATTTACAAAAAAAAATCAATTAGCGCTTTGGCTCATTCTCTGACTGTCCCAGAAAGAGACAATTTTGTGTATATACGTATTTTGGAGGGTAGAGTAGAAGGAGAACCATTTTATATGGGAGAAAAATTGAAAAGTGGTCAACGGTAAAGAGCGAATTACAATAACACTAAAACACAAAAAATCACCAAAATAACGCTAGCGTAGCAAGTGGTAATGATATGAATGTATCTCAATTCTTCTATTACAACTTGTTTGGATCTTTATCAATTACTCTTATTACAAAGAGCAGAAATAAGTGCTTCTATTAAAATTTAAACTTTTGCTCCATTCATATATTATTACTTTTTAATACATGGAGTCGTTTCTCCTTCTACTCTAGCGACTTAAGGTAATAATATATTTATAACTTTTAAACAACTTCACTATTTCGGATTTCCCGCTAAATATTAAACGGCATGACGGTGTTATTAGGGTTTTTAGTAGTAAAAAAAAAAAAAAGAAGAAGAAGTCCCTATGCATTTAGAAAATGAAAGTTATGAGGTGTCAGTTTGACGTATTTGTTTTTTTAGGTTATTTAAGTTGACATCTCTTGTCAAAATTTGAATATACTTAAAAATGATACATAGTTTATTTATAATCAATTCATCGGGGTAAATACAATACATATAAAGTATTGTGAGTAAATTAATCAAATATTTATTCCACTTTTTTCTTCTTCTAGGGATGCTTTCCTAGAGAAACATTGGCGTAGCGTTATACCGCATTCCGTATGTGAATACTTTTTAGAAGCGCAAAGAGCAAATCCTGATGATGTACCACCAGTAATAGCTACACCACACCATTATTTATTGTCTATACAACGGGGTGGGATTAGTTTGGTTGCTGTTTGTATGCAAGAAGTACCTCCATTATTTGTAATCGAATTTTTACATAGAGTGGTGGATACATTTCAGGATTATTTTTCAGAATGTACCGAAACTATTATTAAAGAGAATTATGTAGTTGTTTACGAAGTAAGTACGCAAGCACAATGCAAGTAAAGGTCTATTCGCCCATAAGAAGGAAAATGATTTTAATGATGAGGGATGACTTATATTTTCCATTTAACTGACTTTGAGTAAAAATTATGGGAAATTTGTTGAGTTTATGAAATAAATAATAAGTTTATAAATGAATCCGATGACCCAATTGACTAATTTTCATCTTTCAAGAAACTCAAAAGTATTTTTCAGTTCTAAAACACGCTATAAAAACTTTAGTTGCTTATCCCTTTATGTTTTTGAGTTATCGTGTTGAACGAGCGATTTTTGATTACCGTAACAAAATTTCATTTCTGTCATTTTTAAGAGTTATTAACTATTAAGCTAAATTTGATATATTCCTTATTTATTACATATACACTGTTAACAGCTTCTAGATGAAATGTTAGATAATGGATTCCCATTGGCTACAGAAAGTAATATTCTCAAAGAATTAATCAAACCTCCAAATATATTAAGAACTATCGCTAACACCGTTACTGGAAAATCAAAGTAAGAAGTTCAAACAATATTATAATACAATTTATATTAAAAAATTAAAACGTATTTTTTGTTTTAAAGTGTTAGTGGCACGTTACCAAGTGGTCAATTATCGAATATACCTTGGAGACGTACTGGCGTTAAATATGCAAATAATGAAGCATACTTTGATGTCGTTGAAGAGGTTGATGCAATTATTGATAAATCTGGTGTGACTGTATTTGCTGAAATTCAAGGATATGTAAGTTGCCAAAATGTCTCTTCGTAAAATTGACGGCCCAGTTGGTCTGACATAAAATTTTAAATTTTTAGATAGATTGTTGTATAAAATTAAGTGGAATGCCAGATTTAACGCTATCTTTTATGAATCCGAGATTATTTGATGATGTTAGTTTTCATCCATGTGTCAGATTTAAAAGATGGGAGGTAAGATAATCAATATTTTAAGAATGTTTGACATTGAAGTAATAAAATTAAGTGAAATTTAAGATGTACATAATACAAAACGATTTTGATGAATTTTTGAGTATTATTTCGTTTATTTTATCGTATCATGGCTAAATCTTTGTTGTCTATAAATCGTAAGGCTATTGATAGCATAATTTTAAAATTAATAATTCCACCGATCCACTGATCTAGTTACCAAGAACCCCTAAAGACAAATTTTTTAATTTTACGACAAAAACTCATTCTTTATAAAAATTTCTGTTTACCGAGAAAGTAATCTTGCCATGTGTCAAGCTTTGGATAGATTACAGAGAGTGTACTGTAATTAACAGAGAATGAAAAATATCAAAAAAATTGTATAAATCCTAAAATTTGTCAGAAAAATAACATAAAATTTAAAATTAAAAAGAAGAAATGCTATTATTTATTATTTCACAGGAAATTTTAAGGAACAAATCTATTGAAAGCTTAAAATAAACTCCTCTTACAAATTTTACATTTGTAAAGATAAGATTCTTGACTTAAAAACACAATTCAATTTTAAAGTAAAAAATAATTTTTTTTGTACCGAATTTTAGTCTGGGCGAATTTTATCATTTATACCACCAGACGGTAATTTAAGATTAATGTCATATCACATAGGAAGTCAAAGTGTTGTTGCCATTCCAATATACGTACGTCATAATTTATCGTTAAAAGCGGGGGAACAAGGCCGTTTGGATATTACAGTTGGTCCAAAACAAACTTTAGGTCGAACAATTGAAGGTACGTAAAATGAAACTGTTAATAATAAATTTGCATACCAAATAAATTTCAAAATTAATATCAATAAAATCAAATTTCAGGTGTAAAATTGGAAATTCAAATGCCAAAGTGTGTACTTAATTGTATATTAACAACAAATCAAGGAAAATATGCATTTGACCCAGTCACAAAAATTTTATCTTGGGAAATTGGCAGAATTGATGTGACAAAATTACCAAATATTCGTGGCACAGTAAGTTTAAGTTTTGAGAATATTAGTGTAGTATTTAAAGATTTTCGGGACAAAAAACTAAGAATTCAAAGTGTTTCTTTATATGTACACATTCGTTTTTTCGTAAATACACGACAATATTTGTGGTATCTGTTCCAAACTTGTTAAATGGCCATCGCGATTCTACCTCCTTAGACTATTTTATGTGGGGTTGGATTAAGTTTATGGTTTACTATATTACTACGTACACACATGAAGTAAAAATGGAATTGTGGAAGCCACAGCAATGTGGCTTCATTTTTCATTCTCGTTGATATAAAAGGCGAATTAAAAACCAAATGTCGTTATTTCTCGAAGTAAACGTGAATGAAAATTATCGTAAACGTGAATAAAAAATTATAAACTTAAGGTAGCCATTGTCGTTTCTCTCAACATATTTTTCGGGTTAGATATCGCTTTAATTTATGAAGCATTTCATGCTATTTTAATCCTAAAGTTATTTTATTTAATTTTTAAGGTATCATTGGTGAGCGGAGCTAGTACAAATGATGTAAATGCATCAATTAATGTACATTTTACAATTACACAATTGGCAATTAGTGGATTAAAAGTGAACCGATTAGACATGTATGGTGAAAAATACAAACCATTTAAAGGTGTTAAATATGTAACAAAAGCTGGTAAATTTCAAGTACGAATGTAATTTTATTATAATTATTAATATTGTGTTATAAATAAATATTTTTTTTTATAAAAATATATAATTTCTATGTCCGTTTTTATTATACATTATATTATATAGAATATAAAATCATAAAATTCCATTTTTTGTTTTATTTGGTACTCGGTTTTGACTGTAAGCTCGTAATGAGGTCATGTTTTCTACGATTATTTTTGTCTGTTATTTGGAGGTTTGAAAATGGTAAGTTTAGTAATAAAGAAAAAGGAGTTTTTAACCGTGGTTCGAGTGTCGAATTTATGAAAATCGAGATTTCGATTTCCGTTTTTCATTTTGCCTGCCGTGTATGATAAAAGAAAGTCATTGACAACATAATTTTTAATAACAAATCGCAGAAATTTTTATGCTCTCAAAAACGTTGAAAAACCCAAAAATTGCACTTTATGTTCCAACGCTTTTGACAGTTGCAAAGTTCCTGTCTCATTATGAGGGCAATAGCTTTCTTTTAATATAAACGACAGACATACAAAAATTCTAGAAATAAAAATAATCGAAACATAAAAATGGAAAAACTCGATTTTCTAAACTAACCTTCATAAATCCTACAAACTATAGATAAAAATAATCAGTGAAATGGGCTCAAGGTCTATTTATTAGTTGAACTAGCAAAATAATATTAACTTATATTTCTATTAGCAAGTTTTCATTTTTCTTTAATCGTTTGTGTTTAACTTTATGTGTGTCTAACTTTAAATTTTTTTAATTGATCAATAAAATCTAGATTTACATATAAGACCACAGTACGTATACTATTAGTGATAGTTGTATCATCAGTGTGGGAATTTCAGGATTTAAATTAAATTACATGGATGTTTAACTTGTATATATTTTTGATTCTTAAAAATATTATGTACAATTTCAACTCTAAAACTGAGAGGCACACACGTGATTTATATCTATAAATTACCTATACAAATTTTTATTTTCTTGTGCTTATTTTTCATTAGGTATGACATTTTACCATAAGCTACAGCGTTTTTCGATTGGATTCAATGGTGAACCTTTCGGACATTTAAACGAACTTGCAAATTCTTTCATATTACTAACGGCACCATGTAAACGTATTCTACCTGGACAATGTGAATCACTATCCAAATTTAGTTTATAATATTCTGGAGTTCCTACTTCACACCAAAGCTGAAAATTAATTTAATCGATTAAAATGGATATCCGAATATTTTATTGAAAGTGCTTAGAGTGGAAGTTAAGCCTAAAAATTGTTGTTGCTCGGTTATTTACCAACCGATATTAGAAATCGGTGCAAAATGTAAGGTCTTCGCTGTAATAGTGAATTTTCTAAGTGCATTTCTAATTTTCACGTCAAACTTTTATATCATGCATATATGTAATATTCACGGTATACTAAGTTTAGTCCCAAGTTTGTAACGCTTAAAAATATTGATGCTACGCACAAAATTTTGGTATGGGTGTTCATAAAATCCATTTTCGGTTGTCTGTCTGTCCGTCTGTCAAAACGATAACTCAAAAACGAAAAAAGATATCAAGTTGAAATCTTTACAGCGTACTCAGGACGTAAAAAGTGAGGTCGAGTTCATAAATGAGCAACATAGGTCAATTGGGTCTTGGGTCCGTAGGACCCATCTTGTAAACCATTAGAGATAGAACAAAAGCCTAAGTACATTATTCGTCTTTGGGTAAAAAAAGATTTAAATAAAGCGCTGTTTATTTCGGACACTCTTAATGGTAAATCCTATATCATCTGTGATTTCTGTATAATTATTTCCAATAATAAAAATATTTACATTTCCATAAGCAATAAATAGTAGCTGTAAGTGTGAAAATTCTTCAAATCCAGGCAACATTGGTTCAATTCCATTTCGTTGTTGATATAATTTATAAGCTTGTATTGTTTCAGCCAATCCACCATTATCTGCTATATTTTCACCTAAAGTTTGTTTCCCATTTATCTATAATTTAAAACCAAACTAATCGTAATTTCTTAATAAAATTAAATAACTGAGTATCTTGGCCACTGTTTGAAATATTTTTACTGATGAGGGAGGGTCTTTAAGGGTCTTTATTATAGCCACCTGGAATACCTTTAATTAAAAATAAAAATTTATATTTACATGTTTATTGATTTCAGGTACAATATAACTGTTGTATTGATTAACAAAACATTGTGTTCGATTTATATATTCTTCGGCTGTTTCATCTGTCCACCAATTAAATAGATTACCATGTTTATCAAATTGTCGTCCATTATCATCAAAACCATGTGTTAATTCATGTCCTAATATTGAACCAATTGCTCCATAGTTTAAAGCTCTAAAAGTCATTTTAAAATATTAATTTTTATATTAATATACATGGTGACTTATTTTAATCTCCCCAGATAAATTTTTCTCCAACAAATGGCCAGGCAAAACTTAAGCTTTATTTGGTGGGAGTCCCCCTTGAAATCGTTGAAAATTTAACTCATATGTTTGTAAATGATAATAGGTCTGAGAGGTATAAATTATTTATAAAATAACAAAAAACTTTTGTTGGAAACATTCTTTCGTAAACCTAATAAATTCAATAAAAATCGAGTGCAAAAATCTCTCTAAAATTCCTTGTTGGCTTTTTTATATTAAAGCCCAAGTTAAAAAAAAACTAGAAATTAAAAAAAACTTTTCTTTATTATTATTATTATTTTTTTTTTCATTTTATGTTTCCAACAAAACATGAGTTGAAAACTAAAGACCCTGTAAGGTTTGTCCAAATCAAAGCTGGGAGTATTAAAATGGGATATTCTATAGATTGGAAATGAAAACGATTTCTAAAAAAAAAGTGCAATAATAATATAGTGTTTATATTTTCCACTTACTCTAATCCCAAATTATAAAACGGATATTGTAAAATTGCCATTGGTACCGCTGCGTTAACAAATAATTTTTTACTTTAATAATATGTAAGAAAAATTGAAAATTTTATTTTAAACAAATACAAGGAAACGAAAAAAAAAATTACAAAGTAGGCGGGACTCGAACCCGGGTTTTCTATATATCCGGTCTAGGGCATAGCAAATTCCGCCCTTCCTGTCCTATGTGAGTGACTCAAATGATATGTAACCTGTTAGTGCCTTGATTCTATTGTGCGTTTTAATTTTATTGTTTATCAGGCCAAAATGTATACCTCTAAATGATCATATCCTAAAATAATGATAGCGTGGGTAAGGGTAAGCGATATGTCCTTCTGAGGGTAATTAATGTCTTAAATTGCTCTTGATATAAAGCTTTTCATTACAATAATTTATTTTTGTTTTGACCTAAAGTATTTCATTTGAATAATTTTTGTTTGTTAACTTACTGATTGTGTTCATTTGAAAAGCATGGAAAGCATTCACTTCAGTAGGTATTGTTGCCCACGTAATGGCGTTCGGTTTATGTAATCTTCGTAACATATACATACTTGTTAGTTGTAAAATACCAATCATGTTATTCAAGTGTTGTGTTGAATTTATTACAAACTGTAGAATTACAATTAAAATGTAAAGATGTGATAGAAATTAATACTAGTGTTATATATATTTATCTTCGGGTACATTTTCTGGGAGATACGTGAGACTTTTGCATAGTGTGGCCTAACTATTAGGCTTTAGGTCATATTCAAATGGCCTAAATTGGTACCACTGGTATCAAGCAGTGACGCATTAACAAATGTTGTTGCTTTAATTTACAACTGTAGGCGGATTTTTTGAGGAGGCCCCGCTTAAACAGCCATTTGTTTAAACTTTTTAAATCTACCTGGAGCCACCAATCGGAGTCCTTTGATCAAACATATGCCTACTTCGTACCAACTGTCCTTCTATTTGCCCATTATCTTTTTTTAAGTCCTCGTAAATGTATCTAGGGCACCACACGGGAGCCCTTTGACAATTTTTTATAGGTGGAGGTTCCTAGGCGATCACCTAGGTTGTCTGGTATCAAAAATATTAAAATGTAATGTGTAATTTTTGAAATGAATTGAATTTTCGTAACTTTTGTGTCCGGATTGCTTAGGAAATTTAAAACCGAAATCATTTTTTGTGAATATGCAAATATTTTGGTTTTCATCAAACCAATTTATCAATATTTTACATATTGACAATCCATCAATATTTTTACAACAAGATCAATAATATTGATACTATATAATTATTGACAATATAGATTGACGTGTGTACGCCTCTTTAGACATTAATGTGACTTTGATTTGTATCAATTTCTAAAAAATCAGCGAAAGAGTAAGTATAATTAATTATATACTGAATCATCGGTAATTATCAGGAAATTTTGAAAGTTGATTATTATGCCCACCCTGAATGTTCATGGTTCGAGACTAGATTTACTTAACTTACGCCTTCATAATAGTAACTTAATCCTTTACTATCCAATATCCATTCTGGAAATCCGATTAAACTGCGCATATTTTCACATTTTTCAATTGTTGCCATTTTTGTTTTTCGGTCCATCCAATTATTTTTATGTATTAATTTTTTAAAGGCACTTTTTATATCATTAAACATTGCTTGTACTTTTGGTTTTGTATCTGTTAAAAATGATTCATTTGCTATTGAATAACTAGCAGCCATACCCATTAAGGAATCAACCACGTTCGTGCAGTGAAATGATCTGAGAATTTAAAAAATAAAAATAATCATCTAATGTTTGATCAGTAGTAGATCATAGTAGATTGATAGAATAAATTATTTAATAAGAGGGATATTCTGTTAAATGTACAGCATGCCTTTACAGCTAATTGACTAAAATATACCCGAGCATAGAAAGTCTGCTTGGTGTCGGAGTCTAATGGAGGCATGTGAATAATAGAATTTCGACAGTTTTAGCGGCATTAGAGAACGCGCATAGTTTCTTTACTGGGATTTTTTCCTATAACCGGGTGGGTATCGGATTTCTTCGATTTTAAACATTCTACAGCTGATTCCGGATGCTATTTCTTAAATTTTTTTTATAATTAAATCTAAAGGCTATTCATAAAAACGGACCACTCAATAACTGCAAATGTACTCTCAAGGAATTAAAAAAAATGCAAACTTGAACGGTGGCAGATTTAGGCTTGATGCCGCCCTATAGGCACGATTTGTTATGCTACCCTTCTTGCTTTGTGAGGGAGTGATTATCTTAGAATTTCATCTGCGCCATTAGGTTGCTTACCTTAAACGTGTTTCTTCTAGATTGGTGTATAAAATATACAACTTTTGTTTTAATTCACGTATTTCACTCGTCGTGTGTATAAGCATATTTTCAATTGCTGCCCACCATGTAAATAATTCTAATACGATATGTGGTAATTTTGATAGATATTCAGCAATTAATTGTAAGTATTCAAGATCAGCTGAATTAACTAATAATTGGTCGGTAGTGTTTAAATTTAATTCTACGCCTGTATCATTAAACAAAAGCGTTAAATATGTACGCCAAATTTCTGTTGGTATAGCATTGTTTTGTATGAGGTAGTTATCAGTTAAATTTTGTAATTCATCAACAGTGATATCAATCAAATCAAAATCATCTTCACTTGTTTCATTTCGGACAGTGGCATTACCTTCGTTAATTATCTAAAACAATTCAATTTAATTCACATAAAAATGTTGGTATAAATTATGAAATTATATTTTACTGGAGACATTTTTTTATAAACGTAACATAAGCAAGTGGAAAAATCTCTTTCTATTTTCACACTTGAAGCAGCTAAGCGTTGCATTTTACTCAATTTATTGTGAGGGTTAATTAAAAAAAATGGAAAATTGGATATGGGATGCATTGTTTTCGGTTAATTAAATATGATATACCTACACTCAAAATATGAACATGAATTATCAAAAAAATTAACATGATTTAAGATAATATCATCTAGATCTTATACAGCTCATTATGCACTTTCATCTATTATGCACTTCGAAATTATGCACTTTCATCTATTCAAACAAGTGAAAACAAACAATTGACTGAGTTAATTGTTGAAATACCATGTATAGACAGTGATGAAGCAGTCGTTTGTTTTTTGACGTCACGTTAATAAAAAAAGATATCCACTTTTAAATAGCTACACACACACTGATATTCCCATATTAATGTATACTATAAAATTTACACCTAATAAGCGCCCTCGTGGGTAAACAGAGATGTTTACAAAAAAATGTTTCAAACAAAAGTTGTTTAATTTTTGATAAGGAACATTTTTTACATTTAAACTTTTGCTCTATCTACAAGATGGGTCCTACGGACCCAAGACCCAATTGACCAAATTGCTCATTGACGAACTTGACCTCAGTTTTTAGGTCCTGAGTACGCTATAAAAATTTCAACTTGATATCTCTTTTCGTTTTTGAGTTATCGTGTCCACAGACGGACGGACGGACGGACGGACAACCGGAAATGGACTAATTAGGTGATTTTATGAACACCTATACCAAATTTTTTTTCGTAGCATGAATATTTTTAGACGTTACAAACTTTGGACTAAAATTAATATACTCAAATTAATATCATATATACATGGTATAAAAATATTATCATTCAAAGTTAATATCTAGGTTGAAAGGGTGGGAACAAATTCTATGGTAAGAACTTTCCAGGCGAAATTTTCAGTTTTCGAATAAATGCCAGTAAACCCGATTCCTGGTAGAGATCAGTTTACATGCAATATTTTTTACAATCGGAGTTAACGTTTTAAGATCATAAAATAAATAAAAAATTTGTTTCCTCCTTTCAATCTTCAGGAAAGTAGTAGGGGTGATCATAAATTTTGAGTTATAAAAAGTTGAAAGTGCACACTTTCGAATGAGGTGTATATAGAATCAATCTTCTATATACACCTCATTCAACATCTCTGTTTACCCACGAGGGCGCTTATTAGGTGTAAATTTTATAGTATACATTAATATGGGAATATCAGTGTGTGTGTAGCTATTTAAAAGATAGGGTCATTTTCCGCTAAGATACCGGTATTTGTATCACGTTAATTTTGTTGATAATTCTATATCTGGACAAAATTTTATACTGATGAATGTATAACTAAGCCTGTGCCTGATGAAAGTAACCGTGGGATAACAGACAATTTGATAATTTTAACCGCCAGGTATCAAGTCTTCGAAAGTCTCGGAGCTTGATTAAAAAAAAACAGAGAAAAATTGAAGGAATTTGATAAGTGTTATTCTCAAAATCATCCCAACTTAAATAAAACTATAAAATCAAAATTTGTGTAGTTAGTTCGAGATTCGGTTGTAATTTCACAAACTTGAGTCTTCTGATTTGCCTCAAATTGATACTGGGTAATCTACTATGCACCACAAACTAGGAGGGGCGAAAAGAGTTTTTTTTAGAGAGGGATTGAATGAAGGATGAATCAGAATATATTGAGGACGTGGACTGCGTGTTCGATGTGCTTTCTTGGGTAGGTAATTTATGTGAGAAGATATCAGCTTGTGAAATATTTAACCCAAATTAAAGAAAAAAATCTTACCTTATAAAGTCCTTTCGATACGTTTCTACATACACTCACAGCTTTCACAACACTTTCATCAAAATTTGAAGGCACTTCAGTAATATTCGAGTTTAAAATAATAGTTCGCATCACAGTTTGTAAATATACTACATATGCTGCAGTAATCGGATTATTATCATCTTTATCATCATCATCATCTTTACCTAAATCATTGCTTTCATCATCGTTATCGTTATCATCGCTACCAATATCATGACCAACATATTCACCATCATCGTCATAGGATTTATCAGATGCTTTATTGAATAAAATTTTGTTAAATCGTTCATCCATTTTTTTATCTATTAACCTAAACAGTTACCAATATTTTTGTTTAATTAATCAAATAATAATTAGAAATAATTTATTTGAATGAAAGACAGTAATTCGAAAATTTTCTATAATAGAAATTTTTAGTTTGACTTTCTTAGTTTTCATATTGTGCACTGGAGTTACTGCGGAAAACTGTGCTGTCGAGTTCAAATTCGAAAAATGGCTAGGAATCGTTCAATGGCTAATGGAAAGGACGATGGATATGGACGAGGGTGTGACATACTGGATTGCATATTACACTTAATGGAAAATCGAAAGGTGAACTGAATAAATCTTTGAAAACTGTGTTATAGCTAAAAGATATTTAAAAAATTTCTGATAAGTTAGAATTACCTAGGAAATGGATCAACTATATATGGAAATCCCATTGTCATACGATTCACAGAACGATTTCTTGGATCGGGAATGATGGAAAATCCAAGAAATATATCTTTCCTAATTTTACGCTTTACATTTACTACAATTTCAATCCAATTAAAATGAAAATTTTCCAAATTCTTTTCACTTGATATATTGAAAAAATGGGGGATTCGTGGTAGGCCTATTGATTCCACAAAATTATAAATTGGTTCAAACTTCAAAGCATCCATTGCATCTGTAAAATAAATAGAAATGATTATTTAAATTTTTTTACATTTGAAAATTGAGGCTTTAGAATGAAAAAATCTGTAATTACTCTTCAGAACTTTATAAAAGATGTTCAAAGATGCTTTGAAAAGCTCAAAAATTTATTTGTCTTTATTTTCAGATTTGAAAATAACCTGTTACTAACTCAAAAACGGTTGACTGTTTCTGTGGAGGATGTACAAAAATTGGACCAAAAGGATTTCTGGCTTCTGAATTCTGAACTTCCGGAATGTTATTAATCTATGAGCTTTTCTAAACAAGAATCAATAAACAAAATGCGGTCCTCGATTTTTTGTACACTCAACTTTTGTATTTCGAAGCTTTTAATTTAAACTTTGTTAATATTTCACAATTTCCAAAATTATTCCTCACATATTTACGTGACAAACCCACCGAATAATCTTAAGTGTGTGAAATAATTGTATTATTGTAGGGTGTGAATGTGATATAATTCGAAAACCTCTGATTTCCGAACTAATCTTTGTATAATTCTGGCCACATGTTAATGAAACTATTGGTGTTATAAAGTAAAAACTTACCAGTATCCATACAAGATTTATATAAATCTCTAGCTTGTTGAACCGGCAAAGGCTCTTCTTTGGAATTATTACGTTGTAAAAATGATCGTAGTTGACGATATATGTGGATTTGTCGATCAGAAAACCAATCATATCCCAATCGAGAATCTGGTTTTGGATGTTCATCGCCCCAGTGTCCACATGTGAATTGATAAAAATCCTCACAGGGATTTGCTGTTCTGTCCATAGACATTGCTAAATTTGCTGCAGACCGTATACATTCAATACTTTCACATATTGCCTTTGGCCGGTGACGTATTGATTTTGCATCTACATCAGAACATTTTACCAAAATTAGTCGAAAATATTAAACTTTTTAAAGGTTTACGGTCTGTGGGTGTAAGACTGCTGTTTTGGTTTTCCATCTTAAAAATAACTAAAACTAATGCCGAAAATTGAACTTCGAATATCATAAAGGAAAATGTTTTTCATGTAAAATTTATATATAAACGATAAACTTTCTACCTTTCTGTTTTCGCAATCATTGTGCCAAAAAATATTTAGTTTTTTTTTTTTTTTTTTTTACCTATGTAAGCGTAGGTTATTACTGTCATCAATGCTTTTTAGCATTTGCAAAATAACCAGAAAAAGTTTCTGGAGTTATTTTGTCTGCAACAGCACCACTAAGTATGATCTGTATTAATGTATTACATAGCAGCCAGCAAGCCGTACACCCGCGATTGTTATTATGATTCTTATGGATTTTATACTTACATATTACGGATAAAGTAATTACAGCTATAAATAAAAGTATAATTAAAACTACTAAACATATTACTAATTTCAATCCATATACACGCTTTTTCTTGAATCTGAAATGACAAAAAAAGTGTTGTTAGATTTTAATAGAGACTAAAAAGTATTGCTGAAATCTTTATCAAAATTAATTATTAATGCTGCTGAGGTGTTGCAAAATTGAAACATCATAACTTAAAATTTTGAGAAATTGTTCTCAACACATGTTAAGAAGTCACAATTATATTTTTAAACAGATGATTAGGTCTGAAAACTATGCAAGTGTTGCTATTAGCAAGATCGTTGCAGCTATTATGGAAGACTAGTAACGAGGCAAGCAAACTGAACGCTTGGGAGTGCCAAGTACGCCATGAATAATGCAGGCGATGTTACATAGAAGGGAAGAGAAGGAATAATGGCTTAGATTAGTTCTGTCAAATCCCAACTTATTTTATGAGATGAGTGTCCCAATTGTGGGCTAGCGTTTCTTTGACAATCTCGTCGATAAGCTTTTGCTGATCCTAAAAAGCTCAAAACGGTTCATGGATAAGTGGTTCAATAGAATGGATCAGATCTCTTATCTTGGGTATCTACACTGTAAGCAGATCCCCTTCTCCAATTAGCATGAAGAAGATTTAGTTTTATTAAGGTGTAGATGAATGTCACACATAGAAGAAGGTTGCGAAAGAACAGTAAAGGAAACTTGTGTCTTTAAGAACAAAGATTCTCTTTTACATTGTGTATACGGACGGATCATTTTAATCTATAATGGCTAATAGCTCGTTTTGTAGCAAACCAATCAATAAATAAGTTAAACAAAAGTTGCAGAGTTTGATGGGGGACATCATGTTCTGACATCAAATTGGACCTAGTTCTTCGGGTTGCTTTAATAGCCAATTTAGATTTTAAACGGTAAGAGATATAATAACACTTTAAATTAGTGTCTTTGATTTGATCTTTATAAAAAAACTATCAATTTTTGTTTAAAACATTTTTAAAGAATTTTACGATTTAATACGATTTAAAAATATGCAATTATTGCATTTTTCGAAAGAAAATAATCATAAAGTTCATCGATAAATTTAGGTCAAAGTCATGGACACCGGCGAATGTCCTCTATTGCCCTTGACAACTTTTTATTAAAGCATTTTTCCGTAGTTAGTTTGTTTCCTTTCGATTAAAAGAAAGTAATTCGAGAGGTTATTCGGCAAATATTGTGCTCCATTACTCGCTTCAAAGCTTAGACTATAGTGCAAACTTTGAGACTTCACACATAGTATTAGTTAAAAGAGTGCCAATATTTTTTCAATAAACGTTTAATTGATAATAAAACGTTTTAATGCCGTATATTCTCAAATAAAATAAACTTGATTAAATTTTTATAACATGTGTGCAATCAAAACGTACTGTATTGGGTGATGAGCGTATGTATCATATTGTAATCTCTCAGACTAAAAAATTTATTTCTTTGAATATTTAAAAATTTATATTTTATATTGAACTTTGGATGGTTGTTCTATCAATTTTCATTGCTTTGTTGTACCGACATGGAATAAAATAGAAAAGTATCTTTGAATAAAATATGTGAATACTTACACTGTCGACCTTGATCGAATTGGTACCAGATGTTCACGACTTCCAACTGGTATATTTTGTAGAATATCACTCGAACCAGCGGCTATAGAATTGAAAATGTCAATCAAAGTATTTCAACCAAAAGAAAATCAGATTAACTAATTGAATTATATATGCAGGTGTATTATGTATTTACACTATTTCAGGGGTGAAATAAACTAAGTCTATAAGTTCAAACAATTTTCTATAAAATATTTTTCTTTGAGCTTCCTGGATGTTTAGTAATTTTGTATCGTGTATTATTACAAACTTTCGACTCAATAAGTCTGCCCATCAAATTTTTTGAAATAATTTTATTTTGTGTAAAAAAAATCAGTGAGTCGCAGAAAAAAAAACCTAAAGCAATTAAAGTTCGAAAGTCAGATTTGAATGCGATTTTCGGTATTCGATTCGTTAGGGCGTCAGGAAACTTTGAGACTTAAATTGATTTATTGCAATTTGCATAAATAATATGCATTTTATAATTGCATTTTAAATTAACCGTAAATACCTATACTAAATTCACAATTCGGTTAATATATTGATGAAAATGATTCCAAACTTGTTTCGGGAGTTTTTGGGGTCACTGAACACAAATATCACATCAGGATTGGTATTCGAGGCACCTGGTGCCCAGAATAAACGGTATCCCAGTTGTCTTTTGGAGTTTTCGAGAAACTCGTTATATAATCGGTCCAAACTCGTTACTCGGGTTTTTTGGGTCGCTGAATACCATAAAGGTACCTTGTAGAAAATTCTGTCACAATATTCGTGTTCAGCGACCCAACAAACCATCAAGTAACAAGTTTAAATTTATTTTCATCACTGCTAACCGAATTGTGAAATTAGTATAGGTATTTACAGGTAATTTAAAATGCAATTATAAAATGCATATTATTTATGCTAATTGCATATTTTTAATTTATTATAAATCAATCTAGGTCATCAAATTTCCTGACGCTCTAACGAATCGAATGCCGAAAACCGCATTTAAATCCGACTTACTGTTCAAATTTTTCGAACTTCACTGCTTCGTTTCTGCGACTAAGTGCTTAATTTGTTCACTCCTGTGCTTTTATAAAATATATTGACTTTTAAATACATTATTTTTTATGAACACGGAAAAATACCACTCCCTTAATAAAATAAAATATAGAACTTCATAACGAATTATTAAATGTCATTACAAAGGGCAAATAATTCGATTTTATATTCAACAACACATAGCTTACGTTCTATTTTTACTTTATTTTAAGTAAGTAGTTTTAAAGGTTAAAAATATCTAGTTGCAGCAACCTATGACTAATAGTCTCGTCAACAGTTCGTATGTACGAGAAAAAAAAACCTATCATATCAGAATTTTTCTTTCGATTTTCTAGAACTAAATAAATCATTTATTTATTTTAAAGTAGGTGTTTGTAAATTGATAATTTTGATTAGGTGCTCGAAGTGGAAATGGCAGACGACAACTATTATGCTAGGGAATAACGAGCTATCTGATACTAGCTGATAATTAAGGGGCTAGATAGTTGTGATTACATACAATATGTTATACCTACTCACAAGCTAGTCAATTATGTTTTTTAAAGATTTTAGCAATCATCTAGTTTACGAGTTTAATTAAGTATGTTTACTAGATTATTAGTAATTACCCAGGGAGTAACGAGTTAACTAGATAATTAGTAATTATAATCGGCAGGGAGTAACGAGTTAAATAATAATATTTCAACTATACAGCCTCATCAACACTCTCGCAAATCTGGTTACTAGTTACTTAGCAGTAATTTACTGGCTCAATAGCAAATATTATCCCCACTTCACACTCTCACGAAGAGTCTCCGCCGAGTACAATCGCGTCTTACTTCGCAAATATCGCAAATATAACTAATTTCTTGAAATATTCAACTGAGAAGATTATTTCAAGGTTTTTATTGCACTTTTAAAGACCCAGTCAGCGATATACAATACGCTGTTGCTTCTTTTGAGTATATCTCGCGAAATCTTGGCGAGTTTACCAGCAGCAATGTTGCCATATGATAGCTGGTAAACTCGACCAGATTTCGCGAGATATACAACAAAAAACCAACACCGTGGGGAGGTTTTACTCTGGTGCTATGTTAAACTTTTTTTTTATTTTTGGCAAATGGCAAATGCTTGGGTGGTTTATATCCTAATTGGCCCTCTGGTTAGGTCGATACTTGATAAAAAAGAAAAAATCCTAACATTTGTAAAAATTACCTGACATTCTGCGTCCATTATAAAAATGAATATTTAGGTGAATAAAAACCATTTGCAGTAGTGAATACGAATCATTTTTTCATATTTCAATTTTAATATTAAAAAGAATTTTTAACTTGTTTTTGTAACAAAAGTCACTGAAATGATATACATTATAATACAGCAGGGTAAAACAGCATATGTTCGTAATTATATGTCTACATTGCATGTTTATCTTTCTTAAAACTGGTACCATATTTTTTATACTGGGTGGCTCTAAAATTTGGGACAATGCTCATCCACTTATAGTATAGGTACCTAAAAATCAGTCGCCTTAGCTAAACATACCTTTAAAAACTTTCTATTTTCGGGACTTAGTTTGCCATAAATGTGAAATTTTGTTGTGAAATTGTTTTTATAAAAACATTTGAAAACGTGATATTCTTAAAACTTGGTACGGTACAATTTTATAAGGGAAAAAATCATTGGCGTATAATGTGGTGGATTTTGATGGTGAAAGACATTTAGTTAAAGTTAAGTTATGTATGTAATCTAAAAGAGTACTGTTATTGTTTAAAGTTAAGTTATGTATGTAATGTAAGAGAGTACTGTTATTGTCTTTTTAGGTCACTGACTGGCCGCCACCACAGGGTAAATGTAAGGGTCAAAAAAGCCGCAGATTCGTGTTAATTCGACCTCATTAAAGGCATGAACATCCCGTGGATTACAGGAGAAGACCACGCGAGATAAAATTTCTAATCCGTGATTCTAACTGTATATCCACGGATATCCGTGCCTGACAAAAATCTAGGATCGTGGGTCAGATAAATAATTTTTTTTCCCGGAACATATTCCTGGATCAGTTTTTGTGTTAAAATTGCTTTCTTACTAGCTTGGTTAAAAAACCATGTAGAAATTTGGTAGCTTTTAGTGCCCCTAGTACTTTAATTCAATAAATTAATATTGATCATGCTTTTGATTCTAATTTCCGGCTTCCAACGGAAAAATATTATTAGTACTAGATAATTTTTGCTAAGCCAAGTTATTTTGAGCTATTCTATACGTGGTACAGCGTTGTCTTAATTTTTTAGAGACATATTGTGTAAATATAATAAAATTATCACGAAAAGCTTAAAAATAAAATTGAAAAAAAAGAAGCATTTACTATATGTTGCGTGTAATGCTGTGAAAACTTGTAGGTGGAAAATGTGTAGACCAGTCTGTGTTTACTTGAGGATTTAATTCAGAATTTGCTGCGCTTAAGATACAGATAATGTTGAAATTTTCGAAAGAAAATTTGTATTTTTCTACTTTCAACTTAGAAAACCAAATAAATACCTTCATTTCATTCAAATATAATATACATGATATTTAATGCTTTGAAACAGTAAAATAATGGCAAGAACAAATTTTAAAGGAAAAATTTATAATTAAAACTATCTTTTCTTTGCCTCCATCATTGATTTCTTTGACTCTATTGATAGCGAAACTACATTTTTCAAAGAAAAGTTTACTGTAGAAGGTAAACCTTCTCATGCAAAACTTTTTTTATTAAGTTTAAAGGTTTAAATAGACAAAATATTTTTAAGTTCTGGAAGAAGGCTTAAGTGCAGAAAGAAACCTTGTCGATTCAAAAACATTATAAAGATTCTTCTCGTAGACTCTAAATAAATTAAAAAAATATTTTAGCTAAGATAGAAAAATTATAATATTTGCGCCAAAACAATCCTACCTTTAGAACACATAAATAAAGTCACAAAAGCTTATGACTCTTAAAGAAAATCGTAAAAATGAAATGAAATGTGAAAAAAAAAGTGAAAGCTATATATGAAATGTAAAAGAAAACGAGTAAAATGGATTGGTTTCACAAAACTTAGTAGGTAGGATAAATTATTAAAAAATATTTTGCTAGAAAAATTACTTTGTACACCCTTTAAAATTAAATCAATTTTTAACAGGATTAAATTGCAATCTTAATGTTATCGACTATCAAATATTGATTTTTAAAATAATTGATATAATACTATTACAAGTTCAAAATTTTCTCTTATATCGTTTTTACCTATATTTTCCCTATACAAAAGTGAAAGATAATTTTTCGTAATAGTTAAGAACCAGTCTAATTTAAGCAGCTCGCAGGAAAAAACCATTAAAAAGTTACTATTGGAACAGACATTTATTTTATAACTCTAAACTTTTTGATCCGATAGTCTTTGAATCAAAAATACCAACTAGTCTTTTGAGATTCTTGGACGATTTTATGGTATTTATAAATCTAGCAGACCTAAAGACGTTCATGTGACACGGTGTTTCCCTATGTGCGTTCATAGGGAAATAGTACCTATGTAAATCAATACATAGTATAAAAGAAAATCACTTCCCGCTGTCTGATCCTTCCCGCTGTTTTAACTTTAATTTACCTAAATTGTTTTTTTTGGTTTTTATGAAAACATATAGTTGTTCATCTAGGGTTTTACCATAAAACCAATTTTAAATATTCCTACTTTTGACGTTATTTATTTATTTAAATAATCGGAGGCTAACTCCCCTCCACAATTTTCAGAATTGATTTAGACTTAGTCCAACTTCATATAAAAAAAAAATAAAGCTTTTTACTTAAAATTGACATCCTTAAGAAATATTTTACGTTTTTTCCATTACAGCAAAAAAAGTGTAATAAAAAAGAATATTTCTAAGTGCTTAAATAGTCCTTTACCATCTTTTTAGGGAAATAATATTTAGTAAGCCAGTGTCTCTCTTATTTTTAAACATAGTATATAAGATAAGAAGTTAAAATTTAAAACAGATTTTAATAAATGTGAAAAATTAACAGAGACCCTTTGTACGTAGTACGTGCTTATACAAATTCGCCAAAACACGCATTATCAACAATTTGGTACAATAAAGTGAACGAGAAAATTAATACTTAAAATTCTAGCCAATTACTTAAATAGGAACTGGATGCTAGGGTGAAAAATTAAAACCAAAATGCGAGTGCCATAAAATACAAAGCTTTGGAATAACAATTTGAAAACTTCCAAAAAAAAAAGTAAAAATTACGCAAAAATATTTTATATTAAAATCCAAAATCACACTTTCAAATACCAATGATATAGATATATACGTTTCAAAACGAAGCAATTATTTTACTCAAAAAACAAAATCACACACGGTTTTCTTTTAAGTTTGTAAACAACATACGTGATATAACAGACACATTATTCCCATTATGTTCATTCGATAAAATCATATTAATTTTGGAATTAAAAATAAATTATAATTTTTATGAATTATGAATAATATAAATTGATTATTATTATGGTTAATAATAGCAGTATAAACTGTACCGGTATTGTTATCAATAAACTCTGCTTGTACAATTTCATTTTCAATACTGACGACAGCGAGTACACTGTCAGTGGAAAGTCACTGTCTGGTAGAGTTCAATTAAATAAACAAATGTATATGTATAATATAATTCTAAAGCTTTTCGTTTCTAAATAGTTTCTAGGTTTCTAGTAGTATGAGACACATTGGCGTTGGTCTATTGCCTAGACAACACGATGTATTGCACACCTCTTCTGTACAAAATTTGTATGGAAGCTAAGTAAGTGTCAAGGAATTGTCTTTCATTGCCCAGTTCTCCTTTTTTAATCCCAAAATTGCAGGCTATTGTGACTTTTATTAATTTTTTTTAACTCCACCAAATTGATTAAGAGAGAAAATTTGTAAATATCCTGAGCTATTATCATGAAAGTACCTCTAGGATGTAGGAAGTCTTCAAGGAGATTTTTCCAGATCGTTTGTCAACTTTTTTATACCAACATTTTTCTAAATATCACAAATTTAAGGTAGTACGAGCGCCAAGGCAAGTTTAGGCTTGTAGTAGAAATAATTTTTAGCTTATTTTCAACTTTGATGTTGAATTTTGTTATAACTTCATGAATTTAGGCGAAAAGTAAGAATAAAATTTCTCGATATCTGCATTGGTTTTCGAAATATCGAAAGATAAATAATTAAACAAAATTTTTAATTTTCGATATTTTATAAATTACCTCAGATATTAAAAAAATTTTATGCCTACTTTTCGTCTTATATTGTCAAGTTATAACATAATAAATCTTCTATCCCTGAAATTATACGTAAAACTTATGTTGCGTGCATAAAAAAGCAGTTTTTTACAGATACAAAATGAACCGCTGGACCTACTCTGCTTACAATCCTTTCAGATTGAAGTCATGACGGACTCACAAATTCTGATGATACTCAAAAAAGGAAGGTTATATTGAAAAACCGCAATCGGTCATATTGAATACACAGCCTATGTCTGGCAATGCGATTTGGGTAACCAGAAAATATTTCTATTTCTAAGTAGACTTACAAGAAGTTTTTTGGGATGGTGTCTATGAGAAAATTTTGATATCAATTTAAATGTTTTTTGAAATTTGGAGTCTAATAAACTCTTAAGCCTATTGAGATTCATAAAGTAATTCAATAGTTCGAAGAGTACCTAAAAATGGATGGTGAAAATTGGCTTGTGGTGGTTCGAAAAAGAAAAAGATTAAAAATTGAAATAAATTATATTTTTGACTTTGTTCTATTTCCAGGTTAAATTCTACGTTTCTCATCATCGGCTACTGTTTCCATTTCGAGTTTTATTCGAATCGCCATGCAAGGCTAGGCTAGGTTATATTGCCTGCCCACGAGAGACACACTTAGGCCATAGGGACCATTGTCATACCGTATATGTGTTTTACTACCTTTTCTAATGATAATTTCATTTATCAGCTCCTCAATTATTTTCAGTTTGATAGGCTGATTACACCTCGTTCATGCGTATACTATGCACTACATCAGCCTATCACAACAATTAATTAAATTAATTTTTTGTTGCTACAGCGGGAATCGAACCCGCTAACTTACCACCATGCAACAATATAAATAAATTGTTACCCTACATGCAATGTACTGAATTTTCTTCGTTTCATACTATTATAAAGGCATGTATATAGAGTGTATCTGAACAAATAACCATGCTTTGGTGCAAACTTTTAATTTAAAATATGTTTCTCATGAAAATATTAACATGTTTTCTTTAAAAAATTCGGAAACCGATGTTGCAGAAATTCGACACGATGTGCAAAGTTCTCGAAGAAAGGTATCCTTTCCATATACATTTTTCTAATACCAAAATAATTACTGCAGGGAATTCTATCACCCTTTGATTATTTACCCTTTGTTCAGATACATTCTGTATTATACGTTAAAGCTTTTATGGTTTGTTAACTATAAAATAGGTTACTAATATTAGATCGTTTATTTGTTTTATTGATTATTATTCAATGCCATAAATTATTTTTATGTAAATACGCTGGTAATTGGAGAGTCAATCATTAAATATTACATCAAGAATATATATCTACCTTAAACTTAGTAGGTACCTAATATATTTTTGTAGGCAATGTCCAGATTTTGGATATCCATTTCCTGTTTGGGGATTTTTCGCCAAATAAAATGAAAGGAAATTAAAACAGAAATTTTATTATTCCTAAGAGATTTTTTTTAAAATTCTTAGTTATATCCTGTTCGGGTAAAATTTAGTAAAAATCGAATGCAGTGCATATAGTTGCCTAAATGGACTTTTTTTTCGACGATAATATATCTGCCTTCTGTGTTCTATAAATATTGTGAAAATTGGACAGTGAAATCTAGACTGAAATAGCATCTGCTTTTTGTGTTCAATCTATCTGCCTTAAGTGTTCTAGAAATATTGTGTAAATTGGATAGTGAAATCTAGACTGAACATTTGAATATTAAACTTTTTTCTTTCTAGAAAATCTTGGCACGCACTTGTACGTTTGGTTACTTTAGTTATGTGCTTATATTAATCTTTGTACGTTAGCACGTTTGCCTTTCCAGTTTGTCTTAAGTAGGAGATATTATCATTTTCTACGAGATAAAGAGCTAATCAGACATCTGAACGATTAACAGAAAAATATGTGTTAATGATCTAATTTAGAACGTCTAGCTTTTTTTTTTCATCATTCACATTCCATTCGTAACAAAATTGAGACTTAAAAAATATCATTATAAATAAACAGGATATAAAATATTATTAATGGTAATTAAAATGTGTAGAAACATGAAATAAATAAATGTTTTAATACGAGTTTATTCACCTGACATACAAACAAAAGAGCTTATAGATAGTGTGACAGATAAATATTAATATTGTTTATGCGTTTATTCATTTTCCTGTCTTTGTTTCTATTGTTTCAACGAAGAATTGACATTTTAGAAAACCGAACTTACAGAATTACTTCGGCGCGGCGTCTGGTTTTTTGTCTGAAACTATTTAGGGTAAAACTTCGAAATAATTCCGAAAAATAGAATGATGTCTCAATTATTTTATTTGTAATATTAAAAGTTGAATTTCAATATCTTATGAACCCTAGAAAAACTGGATTTTTTGTGTTCAGTTTCTGAAGAAAACTTAAAGAAAATAAGTTTGATTGCCGTACTTGCTAAAAACAATTTTATACTTTCATGTTAAAAACAATTTTATATTTTCTTGCGAGTTATACTTTTTTTAAGTTAAGAAAATAAATGCCAAATTTGACCATTACGAGATTATTTGAAAGTGAGCTATCATAATTATAAGTAACTAGAGTATAATGTAGTAAAACTAAGGCAAATGAAGGGAAAGTCTGAAACAGGTTAACAGGTTAACTAATGCTTGCTAGAAGTTTTGTGAACTACTGAAAAAGCGCTCCACTTCCTGTTTAATAGTACATTTTGTATCGCCAGTTGGCGGAATTTACCTGATTTGAATTTGAATATTGTAACTACTGATTTCGGGTCTTCTTCTGATTATAATTAGTACGAATTATTATCCCCAGTTGGCGAGTTGCAGTTACAAATAATGAATATGCTATAAAATTTATGAAATGTGTACGTTTTTGGTTTCTTATTACCGTTTAATAATCTTTGTTATGATATTAATAAATATGAAAAAGCGTATTTAAACTGCACTTTATTAAATAATAATATACACACATTTCTTGAAATTAAATAATTATTTTATACATATGTCCAAGGTTGATCTTAATAATAAAATATTCAATCATACTTCAAATTAATAATCTGAGAATATTTTCCTTTCTGTAAAAAAAAAAAAATAATATTAGGTGTTTATATTAACTAAAAAAATATCTTCGTTGTAGATATTCTATAAATACTTTTAGGCTAAGTTCACCCTTGTAAAAATATTTTAAACTAATGGTTTAAAAGTCTTAGGAATTCTGAAAAATTTTTCTTTTGCATTTGTAAAACTTTTAAGTCTTTTTGTTTGAAATATTTCCACATGGACGGTCTTTTTTGATTTTAACGCTCGTTTTTTCCAACGCACGTTGATTTTAATGCACGTTTATTAGACTTGCATACTATTGAGTGTATTTGAAGTGTATTACCGTGTATTGACCGTCTATATGGCTAAAATGCACCTCAAAAGCAAAATATAGCTTTATGAAATGTATGAAATTTTAATCTTAATAATCAGTTATAATATTATACAGCGCTGAATACAGATTTTGAGGATAAATTTTCAGGAAAACAGGTGTTCTTTCAAAACTTGTAGCTGTATTGTATCGCAAACTTATTTTATGTATTATCTAGATGGACATGTCGACTGGCAAAAGTTATGTGCGAACTTTGGTATCCGATTTTGAAAAAGAAAAAGTGGTTATCATTCAGTTCTTTTATCGTAAATTTAAATTTTTTTTATTTTGTATAATTTTTGTTTGCTTATATTTTGCGATATTTATTCAGACAGATATTTTAAGTTGCTAAATCAACATTTTTTGTCAACATCATAGTTTACCTGTGTGGACACTAATTAGGCCAGACCATAAATTATTCCATAAGTCTAACTAAGCTTATAGCTAATCAAAATTTTTAATTTAACAAAAAATAGGTAGTTTGAATTAAAGCATATTATTGTACTAGTTACTAATTTACTGGAAAATATAATATTATCGTCATAGGTGTTATTAGTCCATTTTTTACTGTTTTTTCAGGAATATGGTCAGTTGTCCTTCATTTCATCCGCCTCTCTTTCACAAAAAAACATCTACTTTTATAATAAAAGTCAATTGAAGTAGTCGCTCGAAGCTTCTTCTTAGGTGGAGAGAAAATGGATACTTATGTTCAGGCCTGATTATGAAGGGCCCTCTCGGGTAAACTATGATGTTGACAAAAAAATGTTTCAAATACAAGTTGTTTATTTTTAACAAGGAACATTTTTTACATTATTTTTGTTGTATCTCTTACGGTTTACAAGATCCAAGATCACACAAATTTTTGTATTTTAATCTTTATGTGAGCTTTAAATAAAGATTCATTGACTGGCCTTGTATTTCGAGGTATAAATCATACCGCTTTCCACTAAACATTAATTTATTGTGTATATTATATTAATCATAAATTAAATTGATAAAATCATAAATAAATTAATTATAAATAAAATTAAATTAATAAAAATTAAATTAATCATAAATAAAAAGAAACTTACTGGCAATAATTTTTTTTAAATCGTTTGTTTGGCCTATACAATACAATTTGTTCTTATAGTAATACTTTTCAACAATTAACAAAATTGACTAGTTTGATTTTAAATATGAATTGTTGACGCAAGTCCAGAATGTCCAAATCCATAATGTCCAAATCCAGAAAGCCCAAGTCCACCAAGACCAAGACCACCAAGGCCAGAATGCCCAATTGCTATCGCTGGAGCTGCTGGTAAAATTGTCTGTAAAAGATATGTCAAGTTTATTAAATTTTCTAAAATGTCTCCAAGTTTATGATAAGTAAAAAATAGAGATATTATACCTTTTGGATAATTGGTTGTGGAATATGAATAGCTGGTTGGATTGCAATTGCAGGTGCAACTGTCTGTAAAAATTGAAAAACATTACAAATATTAATACTCGGTAATTGACATTCAATTTTAGTTTTATAAAAATTATAGAAATTTATTTTGTGGTTGTGAACAATGAAACTTTTCTTGGAATGGAATAATGAAATTCGCTTTTTAATTAAGTTTGACTGAGAACATTATAAATCTTACCTTAATTGCTGCAATTCTAGGAGCAGATGGTGGATGAGAAATATGATATTCAGTTTTAGATACAACAGGGCCTGTAGCAACTGGTACCGCAGCTGCGATAGCTGGAACTGCTGCTATAGCTGGAGCGTGTGCTATTGTAGGCAATGCAGAAATCGCAGGTATAGCGCTTATACCACCATAACCGCCATAACCGCCATAACCGAGGTAACCAGGCGCAGCAAATACTGAATTTAAGAATAATGCGAAGCAGAACTATAAATATAAAAATTTTATTTAGCTTTCGAATAATCTCGTATTATAACTTTTAATTTACATAAATCCTTAAATAGCATTGGCTAGTTATGCCAATGCGTTTATTTATAATCAATTTCAGGCTCTTTTTCACAAGTGATCATTAAGAGGAGTACAATTGGTATGGTGGCTTAGTTATCGTGAATCGAAAATATTTTTTTTCTTTTTTAATTAAATTTTGTGTGTATAACAATCTTAAAATTAAATATTATCCTTTTTTTGTATTATTCTAGAAGATAATTAAATAACAAAAAACCCTAGTTCGAAACTTTGTCTAAAATAACCACCAGCGGTTATGTTAGGTGTCGAAACTCTTCGCTTTTCTATTTATTTAATTATTATTATCTTATCAATTTTAAGATTGTGACGCAAGCCAAAATTTTCGGAGCTCCGCAAGAGTAAACGTTCTATTTTTCAGAATTTTTCCAAATAAAAATGTTTTAGATACACCATAACGAGTCATATACGAAGTTTCCCCCTTTTTGTAATCACTTGTGAAAAAGGACATTGATACTGTAAATGGTTAGTGCTTATATTATATTTGTATTATTCTAAAGTCTTACTAGAGTCCACATGTTAATATTTTTCTAAGAAATTTTGAAATTTTGATTAGATTTTGTCAAGTAATTTATATAACTGATTGGTTATTTGATGTTTTATGAGGTTTATATATAATATCATCTTATGTGAAATATACAACTGCTAAACCATATTTCACATTCTTCAAGTCACACTTCGTAAGTTGTACTCAATACCATAAATAAATTTTTTCTTTGAACACAACATTCTTGGTCTTATTATATAGTTTATTTTGTATATTCATACTATTTCAAAGTTGGTCTACCTATTTAATATTTATGAACAATCAAAAAAATAGTTTGACAAATTAAAAAAGGAGCGTTTTGCTGTGGTTTTCGGATTACATTTTAATTTAAAATTTTAATACTTACAAGTACTTTGCACTTTCATGGAAATTAATTTGTAAGAAACCATTTTATTGCAAATTTTATCCATTTTCAGGAAAATTTGGTGTGACAGCTCTTATCGTGGCAGAAAGGTCTATCACACCAATTTTTCTATATTTAATTCCAATAAAATTTTACTCTTAACGTGGAATTACTCTCAGCTCATTAATTAAAAGAGAAGAGACATCAACAATACTATTGCATCTTGAACTATGACGATGACCAGATGGCAATGCGTTGGTATATAATTCAGAGGTTCTATCTGTGACCGAAGATAAAAAGTAGTGAGGCAAAGACACTCAGTGATTGCAAGAACCTAGTCGACATAACAACTATATATTACAGGATAATATACTGTTGGGATCACCTTCAAAAATTAGGGAATCGCAAATGACGCTATCAGCGCGAAAATAGACTTAAGCCAACTGCATTAGTACATAAACTGTAAAATAGCATACTATGTCTTAAAGAAACACTCTTTTGTCGTAACATTTCAGTTGGCTTTAGTCACTGTTTCCTTTTGTAGGGACTGAGATACGGAAGATTAATTGATAAAAGAATCTGGGTATATTTTCTAAGTGGCCTGAAAACGGCGTTGGGAATATTTCGTGGGGAGTAAGCATGATTTATGAGTATCTTTATATCAAAATTTAAAAAAATTGAAGGCAAGATATGGCGTAACAAAATTATAGTTTTTTATAAAGTATAGAAGAAAAATATGCAAATAAGAATGTATTCTGAAAAACAACCACACCTTGTAATACCAAATTTTGAGAAAGAACTTCATTATCTAATTAAAGAAAACATATATTTAAAAGTAATTAACGAATACCTATACATGTAAAGATTAATTTTAAAGGTAATTAATTGATCTAGATACATTATTTGATTTTTCACTCACATAAAAGAATAATGATTGCAATTAAATGTTTTTGTCAACATCCGAGTGGTAGCCCTTGACAGTTTTCCATTTTTGCGATGTAATTACACCCTAGAGATTACATCTAAGATAGATATCAAAATATTTCCATAATTATAACATTTGATGTTATTTTTACTACCCGAATTATATTAGATACTAGTTTAAAGCATTGCTTTGTAAAAATTGCTGCCTGGTAGAGGCAGAACTTTATGTTTTCAGGTCGATCCATTTCAAAAAAAACACTCAAATTTCACTCATTATAATATAAAAGTTACCTATGCATAATTATAGCTTGAAAACTAAAAATACGAGTTTTCGACGTTCAAACTACACTAAAACAGATAATTTTCTTTCTTAAAAGTATATTTTATTCAGCAAAATCAGCAAAAAAATATAAGGATTTTTACCTAATATTTCAAAGACTCTTGAAAATATATTTTGATAAAACGGCAAATTAAATAAAGTACCACAGAAAAAATAGATCTGTACCACAAGGATTTCTTATTTTTTTAGCTTAAAATTTTTGAAAAATTTGGTTTACGATATCAGTTTTTTTAACCACAAAAATAATGCCTCTCGAATTGGGTTCACATTATTTGGAAAAACGATTCTATACCCACATTATAAAGTCTTATATCATTGCGTCCATTAAGGTGGATTAATACTTATTGGCGGTATATTTTCGGTTATAATTTTCAATTTTCTGTTGATGCTATCATTTATCTTCACTGATAAATCCGGGTTTTCTGAGTGACCAAACCGGGTTTTCTGGGTGATCTTCTCACTTAAAGTTTCCACTGTCTTTCTTAGCTTTTTAGTAATCAGTTTAGATTTCAATTAGTTCAATAGATTATATTCGTACATTTGAAATAAGATCCAAAAATTATATACTAGTTTATACCTTAAATTGATATTATTTTAATGGAATCTATTTTAATAAAATCGAGAGCCAGATTTATAAATATATATATAATTGGTTATTTCCAACATAATGAATTCTTTTAGTAATTAATATGAAGCAATCAAATCAAATTCATTTAAAGTATTCACATATATGTCTAAAAAAATAATCTGGTTTCAATATACCAATTGATATATAAAATTATAGGATAATTATTTATTTAATTACTTGTGCTAGGGACCCACTTGCGGTACCCGTCTTTGTTTGCTGTTACAGTATCTTTGCTGCGTTGTTTTATCTTTTTTCATATATTCTTAGTAAATGGTTATATCAAGTTTTTAGCTTTACACTTGGGCGATGTAAAAAGGTAGGAATTGGTATCCAGGGTGGTAGAGTTCGATCATCAGATTTAGCATTATTTGTTAAAAAAATGTTAATTTTTCAGATTTATAACTTAAATTTCAAAATAAGTAAACGATAGTCATCTTAGTTCATAAAGGTATAACCTTCTAGATACGTTTTTCGTATAATGAATGGATCGCCGTTAGTTTACAAATTATACCAGTTTGAAACATAATTCAAAGTTCACTGCTATTTCAATGTTTTTGAAACGGGACTTGAGGGAACTCTTTTATCTGTAATTATTTAGGGTTCATTTCAATGTTTTCGTTGTTTATTGAGCAATTACCTACCTAGTAACAAAGTTTTTAAACAATAATAGTATTTCGTTGTCCTTAAAATGTCGAAAAATTAGACTTTGATGAATGTTACATGTCAATCTGAATAACTATTAAATTCATAAAATACCTCATTTACTTAATAATGACAACATAGTACTGTAAAATATTTTTTTTTAAAAGGAATTGTTTACATGACCTCAAAAAAGCTTTCAATATAATAATTGTATTACGAACATAAAGTACAGGATCTCAAAAAAATTTAGGCAATTGTGTTTTGTCAAATGGACGGAGCTTTAAAAACATATCGAATTCGAAATCAAAATTTAAATATTATATTTGGCATAATCTGTGTTTCTTATAGTGTTAGATAAGAAAGTTAATAATTCAGTATATATAAATTTTGTGTAAATTTTTACAAATAATGATTTTATAAGTAATTCGTACAAATTACTTGTGTAAATTTTTTAATTACCTTCGAAAATTCTACATTCTTATAACTTTGATATTTTGATCCTTTATGGGAATATTTGCACGGTCTCGAAATTATTATCCAAAAATATAGTTGTTTCCTATAAAATACAGCAATCTCTACAGAATATCAAATAGACAACGTACGCTCACCGAATGTAAGAAGAAGAAAACCTAGAAAATTCCTTCTTGAAGAACGCGGTGATTTTATATAAAACAGAAAATTATTCAGCCAAGTACCCATACCAAATATTTCTACCATCAGTTATTATAAAGTTGTTGTTTGTAAAATCTTCTTAGCTAATTCTAACTATTTAATTGGAAACCAATCAGGACACTCGGTATTAATGATTTTCATTATTACTTTTTAATGTATTGAAAGAAAATAAGTACTATTACATAATATAGTACTCTGTTCACATAGAAGCAATATCAATGCGTTTATTCAAGCAAATTACATTCAATATATGTCAATTATTTTTTATATACATATTGAAAATGGGTGTTACTTTTCTAATAAAAAATAATTCATATTTCCAAATGGTAAATAGTTTAATAGTTATCAATGTGGGGAAAAGGGCATACTTTGATTATTGGGGTATACTTTGAATTGTCAGAATCAAAACTTTTGAAACGTTTTTTTAAATAATTTGGGAAAGGGCATATAGTAGAAAGAACCTACTTATGTGACATTTTCATCCGGTCGTAGATGTAACATCGCAGCGAAGGAGATAAATTAGTAGCTCTGTATAACTGGTGTTGGCGTTCCACGTTCATAACTCGTAAGAGATAGAGGAAAACTTATATTACAACCTTATTTAATATGTATAACTTGTTTTTGCACTATATATTTATACTCTGTATTTATTAAGTTTACGTAAAAATATTCAAACAAAAGTTATTTTTTATTTTATAAATAACCTTCTAATAGAAATTTGTCCCTATTTTTACTTTACTTCAGTATTCTGTCGCCCCATTTGCTCGTTTTTTAAAGGGTTATTGAGTTCATTGCGAAACTCATTTTATTCAAGTATTTTTGTTTGTATTTTTTTTCAAGTATGCATTTTAAGGGCCTCAAAACACCTCGGCTGGCTTGAATACTGCGTAAAGTGTCTATCGTGCGAAATCGATATCTGACTTTACTGTTTCTAGTTGGTAAATTGACGAATGATTTGTGATCAATATTTTTTACTTAAATATTGATCACAAATCATTCATTCACAAATTTTTACTTGTAAAGTGACTAGGTTGTTCGTTTCATGTCTTTCTCTGCGAAATATTTAATAAAAGTTTAGGTATAAAATAAAAACAATAATATTATTTACATAAATAAATATATTTATTTAAAAATTAAATCTACTCATATTTTTTTTAGGTAATTAATTTAGTGTTGTTGCATGTAGTCTATTTAGATATGATATCCACCATGACCAAGTAGTCCCAGACCACCAAGTCCATAACCTCCATGAAGTCCAATTCCACCAAGTCCATAACCTCCATGAAGTCCAATTCCACTGAGTCCAGTAAGTCCATATGATTGTGGTGCTAAAATTGTCTAAAAAACAATATCCAAATGTTATTTTTAATGAAATGAAAAGCACATTATAATGCTCTACAACATTACTTGCTACTTGTTTTCATCCGCGGCTCTGAGATTTCAAATAACGAAGCTATCCGCCAATTCATAAAAATAATGGAATAAAAATTTTTTTGAAATAATGATGTTTGTTGTTGTTGTTGTTGTTTTTTTTTTTTGTATACGCTACTTTCACGGGGAGAAAGAAGAAAAGGATATTGCTATCTAGTATAACAATACCCTTTTCTAGTTTCGTCGAGTGTAAAAAGTGTATGCAAGAAGAACATACAATATTGTATTCCAGAATATAGTCAATCCTATTTAATGTTCCACAAGAATTGCTTTTCGGGCTTACAGCCAATGTTTTTCTAACTTGATCTTTAAAAATTGCATGAAATTGAGTTACTTAAGATATAAACTACCAAAATATGCCCTACCTAGGCAAGAGATTAGAAAAAATATTTTATGAATTAAAAATAAGAAAATTTTTCTTGAGCCTACGTTATCTGAGTAGCCTTAGCTTTAATTTATTGTTATATATAGCTAACTCTAAAAAGGTAATATTTTTTTTTACTCTTTAAAAAGAGTAATGAATGACATTCTTCACGACACTTCTTGTGTTATGAGCTTATTGCCATTAGGAACAATTCTAGTTCAATAAAAATTCGAATGATTTTGATAGGAATGAGGATTTTAGTTTTTTAAACTAAATTCCTCAGAGTCAAATTTCTTTCTTTATGCTACTTCACTTACCTTTTGAATGATTGGCTGAGCAGCCACAGCAATTGGAGCATGAGCAACTGCTATAGCTGGTTCTGGAGGAGTTATTTTGGTGAAGCGTACATAACTTGTAGCTCCTGCAACTGGATGAGCTACTGCTATTGCTGGTGCATGGATTAATGCTGGTGCTGCTGCTAAACCTCCGTAACCACCCAATCCCAAACCACCTAGGTATCCAGGTGCAGCAAAAACACAACTTAGAAGACAAATGAAAGATATCTACAAAGAAAAATATTTTAACGTATCTAAAATACTATAATAGCTCTTAAGTTTAAATTAAATATTAAAAGAGGATATTTTAAGAAATAGAATAAGTGGTATAGGTGCTGAGGTGAATTTGAATTCATTTGATGTTACTGATTATGAAAATACGTGTTGCTTTACATTGAATTCGAAACGATTGAATTTAAATTAGGATACAGACTTTTTTTAACACTCTGCCCTAAAATACATAAAAATCGTACCCTATTTATCAATTTTGTTCCGGTTGAATGTGAATAAATGTAAATGAAAATTATTAAAGAAGGTTTAAATTGTTCTAATTATGGATATGTATGTCGTTCAGGTCAGAGTGCTGACATATTTTCTAGACTGAAGGCCAAATTTTGGTAATTTTTAATTTTGATAATAAATACTTAAAATTGGAATATTTAAAGGTTTTCAAATTTGAGGAAAACTTTTTTATAACGAAAGCTATTTTATAAAATTGGAAATTTGTCTAATAATCAGAATGGGTGAATAATTGAATATGAAATCTTAATATGGGAATGTGTTTATAAGATATTTATGATTCTAAATTAAGCAGTTAATAATTTTGTTAATATTATGTTTTAAGAATGGTGTTATGAAAGCATTAAGCTTGAAGGTTGTTTAATATGAAGAAAAGTATGGAAAAATAAATCAATGAAAAGAATGGTGCTTACTAGTCTGAACATGATGCTTGTTAATTAAGATTATCTAAAGTAAAACTAACAAATTATTTAACAATTCTGGGGGTTTTATATACCTTCTGTTGAACGCGTATAACAATTACTTATGGTATTAAATATACTAAAATTTTAATTACATCTTTATACCTCTATATATAGTGTAATATTTCTTAAAATATGACTTTGAGGTACCAAAGATACTCCTGTCTTCTTCCTATCTTAAGATACAACCTGTTATTAAAAATACTATTTTAATACGCTTTTATTAGTTTGGTATGTATTTCTGTTCGGAATCTTTGGGCGTGATTTTCACACAATACCTAAGATTGAATTGAAACATTTGAAAAAATTTATAAAATTTGGCCGATGTTTACGATTCACGATTTACCAAAAAATCTTTGATGGTGGAAGCGCAGATAACATTTCATAATATAATAATTATTATTATACTATTTATTTTCTTGCGCTTCCACCATATTTATTGAACTGAATGATTTCAGGGAGAAAAAAAATTGATTTTAACAATTCGATAAAATAAAGATTTTTGCATACCTTTAAAACATTAACGATGTTCTTGTTAACATAAATCGTATTTTCACATACGTGCTTCTAAGGGCTACACTTGGGCTACACATAATATTGCCAAGTAAAAATTCAATACCATGTAAATAAATGGTTTTTAATTGAAAAAATTGTATTGGATATTATTGAATGAGCTCATCGTTGATGGGTAAGAGGTCACTTCAGCCAAATTTACCCTGGCTTGAATAGAATTTTCGTAGGCGAAAGTAATGGCATATACTAATGATCGTAAATATAATACTTTTCTAGCTTTGATTTGTGAACGAATTTCAAGGAGTACATAAAACAAATACTGCAAGTTGAATAAAAGCTTGTAAAATATTGACGAAGTTGGTTTTTAAAATTATCGAAGCATCATTCCTAAAATTATATATGATATGCATAATTTTCAAATTATTTCTTGGATACCGTGACATAATTTTTAATTTCTCTTATGTTTATACCCTGTATATATGAAAGGTATATACTAATATACCTTTAATATAGGTATACTAATAATAATAATTAATATAGATTATTCCCAAATTTGTAACGCTTAAAAACGAAATATATATCCAGGTATACTAATTTTATTCCCAAGTTTGTAACGATTATCCGCCTGCTCATCTGCCCATCTGTCCAAAATGTAAATGGACAACAGACTGTTAGGGATAGAACATCAAGTTTAAATATAAAAATGTTCTTTATAAAAAATAAACAACTTTTGTATGAATAATTTTTTCGTTAACACAATTTTGCAGATAGCTTCAACTTGTGAGTGGCTTTATGAAAAAGTTTAGAAAATAATTTTGAAAATTTTTTAATAAAATGAAATTGAAAACCAAAACAAAAAGCAGCCGAAAGGCCACCATAATTGTGTTGGTTTTCTAAAATTTTCTAAGTTTTTAATTATTATAAATAATGTAAGCACTCACATTTTACACTTTCTATACAGGTTAGTTCAACAATAACCTCAGTCAATTGTATGTTTTCACCTGTATTTTTCATATTGATAATAATGTTTATTTAGTAAAGTAACCATGACTTTAGCAATTAATGCAAAGTTATTCATTCATAAGCCCTCAACCCATTATATAGATAATTCAATTAAGATGTAAATTATTGCATTGATCTGCTTAGTTTAAATACTTTTCGTTCATTATTTTTTATGCATAAGCATGTTGTTTACCTCCTATCGGATATAGTAAAATATATTGTTATTTCATTATATAAAACAAACTTACATACATTCGCATTTCATTACAAAAATGGAATGATAACAATCATATTGTGATTATTTTATTTTCAATGCGTTTTATTTGCCAAAAATATAATTTCTTTTTCTAATTTACCAAATATCTCGATTTCAAGTATCGTCAAAAATACTAAATTTTTAATTATAAGCAATATTGTAGAAAATAAATTTTACTTTTGCTCTAAAGTATAGGGTCGCCATCTCTCCGGCTTTGGACCGGAGACTGGAGACTATTTAGAATTTCTAGGTAGTACTTTTCTGTTTTATTAAAGTAACTATAGGTATATAATACAAGTGGAAACAATAAATTGACTGAGTTAATTGTAATACCATGTATAGACAATGTTAATTGAGCAAAGTAAGTAAAGAAAGATACTTACACACAAAGTTATAAGAGTATCTTTTTTCTCACACCCTCAGTTGATATAATACAATATGTATGCATACTATATTTGTTCTAATTTGCGACCTCACGGGTAAACAATGATGTGTACGAAAAAATGTCTTATATTTTTGTTCAATCTCTATATCTCTAACTATTTACAAGATGGATCCTACGATCCCAAGACCCAATTGATCTATGTTGCTCATTTACGAACTTGACCTCACTTTTTATGTCCTTAGCACGCTATTTCAGTTTGATATCTCTTTTCTTTTTTGAGTTATCGTGTTGACAGACGGACAGATAAACAACCGGAAATGGACTAGTTGGGTGATTTTATGAACACCTATACCAATATTTTCTTCGTAGCATCAATGTTTTTAAGCGTTACAAACTAAGTATACCTTGATATATTTCATTTATACATGGTATAATAACCAGTTGAATAAGAGACATTTCTCTGCTTCTTAATTTAGAGGACCTGGGAGTATAAAGTGTCAGAATAGGAGGAAAAATACCCACATAATTTAAACAAACATAATTTTGGTGTTAGTTCTATACACAATTCTCTGGGACTATAATATCATAAGGAAGAATATTTTCATATATGAATTTATTTTCTTTTACAAATTTTGAAAAAAAAAAAATAAACCAGTACAAAGGCCATTGTCCTTCTAATTGACAATCGTTTTTAAATAAATCATAGCAAATGGATAAAGTATAAACTGACATTAAACGAACATAATTTTATTATCAATATTATAGTCTAAGTAGTAAGGAACATTTTTTCTATGTAACCTTCCATTTTTATAATTAAGTAATAGAATTTCGTACTATATGAATGTAAAGCTTTGCACTAATTTAATGTTTAACACAAAGGTACAATATTTGTTCCTCATAATTTACAAACTTAATTTCAAAATATATTTACAATCAATATATTTCACAATAATCTGTAAATGCGCCCCTTCAAAATGACTGTTCAGAGAGAACTTTGTTATTTCCGCAGCACATATATATAAGCCGTTCCATGTTCTGCTTTTTTTTATTTTGGACAACCACCTTTGATGGCAGACTTAATCGTATTCTTCTAGAAACGACATTCTCAACCACCCACGATACTAGACAAAATTCAATATTATGCAGTTTTATTAGTTATGAACTCAACGAAAAATTTTATGATCTACAATTTATTATGAAGTGATTTTTCTTTGGAATAAACGATTTTTAAGTTATTTGCGATAAACTGGAACTTACGAAAATTTCCACGATTTTGCGCTATTACGCTTTTTTAAATTTAATTTTAGCTAGGTCGGTATGGGCACCAAGTCCTTAAATGAAGATAATATGCAAAATTCCATCTCTTAATCATGGACTGAAGTCGTTAACCACTGCACTATTACATTGTAAGAATATTTATGTTACTACACTACCTTTTGTTATCTATAAATATCAATTTTCATTCATTATTCTTATTTAATAATTCACTTCCGGGGTGAATAATATATTTACACAAAAATTAGTATTTTTATTTTTATGTTTTCAATATAACTAGAAAAAATATTCGATACAATGATATGTTTTATGTATTTGATACAATTAGAAGAAACATATCAAGTTATTTTGAAAATTAGCTTTTAGTATTAAAAAATTTTAAGTAGAATTTTAGTTAAGACCTTTATTACTCACAACCTGAAAAGTACCTTGGATTTTAATCGTAAATTTTTGTTTTTAGGGATTGAAGAGGGTTAAAGGATGTTATAAAATTTATCATAAAAGTGTTTGTAGCTTTTTTTTTAAGTCCTTTGTTTTCATTTTCACCAGGAAATTATCAATCATTGTCAAAATACCAATCTGATATTTTCTGATAGTGCTCTATATTACAACATTATTAAAAAAATTAATATAATAATATAACTGAAGATATTAGTCATAAGGATGTATGAAAGAAATTTACACAGCCACTTTTCGTTGGGTCTGTAGTCATGGTAGAGACAATCCAATCGACGCCAAAACATCCAGTGGATAACTTTATCGTTAAAGGGGGCTGTTATGACTAATTTTCAATTTTTACATTTAAATGGTAGAGAAAATGTCAAATTAAAATTATTGAAAAATAAGAATTAAATAAAGTTGTTGTTTTCGAAATTGTATCAAAATATGCATCCTTAAAAAAAATGCAGCCTTACAATTACATTAATAAAGTAGCTTGTGGTTACTATGACTCCCTGAAATAAAAATTATGCACGGAGCGAATACAGCAGCTTAAGTGAACAGTTTATTATATCAGAAAAACTGCCTTACAATGGATCATATCGGTAAGCATAATGGTTAAAAAATAATTAAAAATTATTTTTAAATGGTATTATTGACGCAATAATATCCCTAAACAAGAATTGATTTTTACACTATTTATTAAACTCATAGATTCCTTTATTGATTTTTCATATAGACACATGTACTGTATATAATTATAGTCGTAATAGCAGTTTGTACAACTAGTGTGCAAAGTTTCGTTTTTCTTATGATATGAATATACATAGGCTTAAGTATACTGTGATACGAGTGTCATAATGTAATAATCAAGAGTACTTATTTTAACGTATTATAAGCGAGTGCCAATGTATTAATTTCAAATCGATTTCGGAGGCCCCTTACGATATCCGTCTGATATCGAGATCAGACAACTGATTCGATGTTATCTAAATTGTATATAATTTCTTTAAAGTTTAGTTTTAAGTGGGTGGATAATACTTCCAATTTATGTTAAGTTTTGATATCAATGATTTTTTATATCAAAATATTTATATTTTTTTCCCCGGCGATGTAATAATGTTTCTATTTTTCGATGTACTAAATTGATAGGATGATATATTATACGTAAGGTTAAGGCTAGATACTATAGTTTTAAAATGTACTGTATTTAACTATCGTAAACTGACGATGATAAGAAATGATTTTGAACTTAAAGTTAATCTCTTTTCTAACGCAATATTACCCACGAAAATTAAGCTTTCGGCAAGGTTATTACAGAAATATTTTTTTAATTCTTAGGTATTTATATACTGAAATAAAAATTATTTATATATGATCAATTTATAGATAATTAATTACGTATATTTTATAAATTGAATGTTTATAGACATACATTTCAATAAAAGTGCTCTCATTTTTATTTAATTGAAGAAACTAGATTCACATGAATATACATTATACATACATACTGTCATAAACACGAGTTTATTGCACACTGATTCTTTCAAACGATACTTTAAAAGGAAATTTAATCAATCAAGTTAACAAGTTGAAAATAAAAATATATTGTTTACATTTCCTTCGTTGAACAGTATTATTTAAAAATAATTTGTTTTATGCTGAAAGCTCAGGGGAAAAATAAATTTATGAGAATCAGAATGAAAATTTTATTTCTATGCCTCTTACTTTCAGAGTACTTTGTTTGATTTTGCTTAATTATTTCACCTATTTGGAAAATTTATTTATTATTATTTATGTACCTAATGGTAGGTCCACATGATACCAACTTCACAAGGACTTCTATAGAATTTTGTCTTACATGCAAATTTTTACTCAGACTTTCAGTCTGTACAAACAATAGTCTGTATCATGTGGACTCACCATAAGACCTTACGTTGTAGCCCATAGTTCTGGCAAATATATTTACTGATTTATTGTATTGAAGAATATTCTTTCGAAGAAGATTAATGAAAATTGTATGTAAATTTTGCTATAGATTTTGAAGTAACGCAATGCGAATTACTAGTCAAATTAATTTGGTAAATATTGTCGTTTTTTACTGTGTATTTTTAAAATAACACATTTTTCATACTGTTCCTCATAACTAAGAGTTTGAAGAATGAGAGTTGGATTTGAGTTCTTTCTTGTTCATTTTGGTATATTATATATATTTATGTTTAAGATAAAGAATGTTGCTATGCGCAGTCTTAAGAATAGAAAACTACGTGTAAAACACCGCGAACAAATGATTATTTTAATTGGGCAGTTTTTTTCCAAAATTATTTTTTGACAAATATTAAAAAATTAGTAGGTACATAGACCAAGTCATGGTTTGTGGCGGCCTTTTACCGGCTTAAGTCAAAGTGTTGTTTCTTTTTGAAATGAACTATAACTTATTAAATTAAATAATTTACATCTACAATCAAATAAATATTATTTTATTAAATATTATTTTATTAAATATTATTTTATTAATTTTCATCGAGGTTACGTTATTTTTAAAATAGTCTCGTGACTACAATAATTATTATCATTTTTTATTTATCAATTTAAAAACATTAGTCATAATGTTGTATCAACATTATTCTTGTGTCAGTATTTTTTATTTAAAAAGAATGATGTTTTTTTCATCTATATTGATTAAAATCTTTTTAACTAATAACATATTTAATTATTTATTATAATACAAGTGATTCTTCAAAAAGTTTCCACCCTTCTATTTCGGAATCGAAAATCAAAAAACGCAAAACACTTATCAACTCATTTTTAAGGGGATTGCTAATGCAGTATTTTAGTTTATTTTATGCAGTCTTCATGGCTATTTATTACTGTATAAATTTTTATCATGGACAATTTTTTACATCTGATTTCCAATAATTAAAAAAAAAAAAAAACTTTAAACTAACAAATTCTTAAGCTTTTTTTGAAAGAACAAGAACCTGCTACAAAAATTATATAGGTTCATTTAAAATAGCAAAATTTTAGTCCTGTTTGACCATGAGATGAAAATGAGCCCATAAGGTATTAAAAGAGTGGACACTTTTTAAAAAACCACTCTGTATAAGTTAATATATAGCATATAGTTCGTAATATTCATTTATTATTTATGCAAATAAAATGTCATTAACAATTGGCAATGTTCTCAAGCATTTATTTGTAAAATGTTTAATATAGGCTAAGTTTAAGATTTAATATAAATCAATCGAAATATTTTGTTGGATTTATATTTTATCAGATAAAACAAAAAGTGGACAAAAGGGAAATTAGCTGAAAAAGAGAAGGGTTTTAGAAAACGTAGGTTAAAACCAATAATATATCTGTATCAAATGGATATCTCAAACTATTTGTAATTCATTAGTTTATAAAACTCATTGGCGAATTCACCCATATACGAGCATGATTCACGCAGCTAGTCCATTTTCATAGCTCTGACAATTTTGAATCATCATTTACACGATACGAATTATACTTGGCTTGCATACATATTATGCCAGCACATGCTAGCTTTTTAATCATCCTTTTATAACTGGCGTTCCTAATGATGGATGACGTAGAAGAGCACTGCGATTCAAATTTAGGATGAAAGTCTATTTATACTTCTAAATATTTTCTTCTTTTTTAAGGGTTTTTAAAGAGAAAACTTCCTGGGGCACGTTGAGCACTTTTTGAGTGATCAGAAATCATGGAACCCGCGTCTACGTCACGCTCCATACATACCACATTGAAAATAACGATTCTCACCGGAACACTGAAGTTAAACATCATTGAGTACACTCAGTTCTAGGATGTCTAAACGTCAGTAATCAAAACTGCAATATCGTATGTACTTTTAATCCTAATACCTTTGAATCAAAATTGCTCTTGGGGGGTGTCAGTTTCACAGAACAGTGATATTATATTAATTAGTCACGGAATCCTACATACACACCTATATTTTCAACTAATTGGGAGGGTGGCATGCATCTACGTAACTATGTATTATCAACGATAGTTATATTTAAAGTTAATAATTACTTCATTTTATCATTATTATAATTTATTAACACTAAATCAATAATAATATTAACTTTTAAACAAAAAATAATAATAACAAATTAAATAGAAAAACTAGAAATAATTATAATTATTTAGTGTCTGATTATTTTATAGGTCAAGTCTATAATAGGTACTTTCGACATCAAAATTAGACGCAACTAAAATTTTTCATGAAAATTTCCCTCAAATTTATCATACCTTAAGAAGGAAGTCGAAGTGGTTTAATGGGGTATTCTGGTCTAGAAGCCTAAAATTTACTCTAGGCATTTTTCAAACCAAGATGATAAATAAAGGAAAAACATTTTTGTAAACATTTTTTTATATGAAATTTATTGTCCTGTTGTATCTATTCTTACAGGCCCTACTAAAAAAACGGCACTCTAGTTGACACGATTTTTTCCCTTTGAAGTGAACCGAAAAAAAAAATTTGAAAAATTCTTAATTAGTAAAAGATATTGCTATTGTTTGGGCCTCAGCCACAAAAAAAAAATTACAAAATAGTGTCGAAATGAAAAAAACATTGTTTTTACCCTTTTGTTTCACTTTTTCGAATGATCAGACGATAGAGAGATTTATAAAGACTCCCACATAGAACCTAAAATATCATGTCAATCACTTCGAAAAATGTGGATTCAAGAAAAACGCGTTTTAAGTTTGAGAGACAATTCCGCCAGAGGGTATATAATAATACCCTAGGCTATACTAATATTCTCGGCGATCCCAAAAGACCACCTTCACTGGATCTTCTTCTATTTCATATGCAATGTCTTGCAAAGTTATTTCTACTTTGCTGTTTCTCCTTCTTTTGAAGCTGCAGATGCTCGCAATACAAAGCGATCAATTCGAACTTCGTTTCCAGAAAATCCGCTGTATCTTCGAAAATAAATCGAATTTTGAAAAATCCGTTTATGACCACTACCATTGTTTATGGACATATTCTGAAGAGCCTAATCTTAAAAAATATGATAAAATCGGTTTCTTCAAATTTTTAAATCAGAGAATACTGCCTTAAAAGGAGATTTTAAAGGGCTAAGGAGAATATTGTTCTATTCGTTTATAAAGTTGTAATAACACAAATATGGATAACGTCTAAACATCTATCTCTATATATTATAAATGCGAAAGTAAGCATGTTTGTTTGTTACGCTTTCACACTAAAACTAGCGAAAGGTTTTTAATGAAACTGTACAGCAATATAGCTCATACATCAGAATAACACATGAGATATAATTTATAAAGTAAATTAATAAAAAAAAAAAAAAATTAATTTAATTTCACATTACCATAAATTACAGATTTCTGTAAAAGTAGTCATTTAACATTACCATAAATTACAGATTTCTGTAAAAATAGTCAATATAAAATATTTCACGGTCATCTTTTCTAATATACTCAATGAATAATTATGCTTATTATACATTTAAAAAAATAGAAAAGCATACATATATTTTACCTGTGTTAAACAATCCTTACCATTATTTCGAGTGTAGATAGAAAGGAGATAAGCGGTAGCAATCTTTATCAATCTTTACTTTTTAACCCATCGAAGCGGGTGGGTATCACTCTAATTCGTTTATAAAGTTGAAACAACACAAAGAAGCAGATGAATAACGGCTAAACAGCTACTTAATAATAGGAAAGTATACAAAATATTCATAGCTCTGAATTTACATTTAAAAGACATTTTTAATGCATAACATTGTTCTTTTTTTGTATTATATAATAGTTTTTCAATAAATATTCATTCAGATTAATTTTGTCATAATAAAATCAATGTTTACAATAAATCTAATGTTTTATATTGAATAATATTATTCGAGAGATTGTAATAGTAAACAATCAATAATATTGAATAATATAATTTTAAAACATGATACTAAATTGTTGTTATTTCCATTCATAAATTTCAAAATATAATAAGAATATCTATCAAAACAATACGAGCCTACAGTGTATACGGGGTGTTTCGTATACATCAAGTTCGGGGAAAGTAATATGCGATATGTGGTAGGTACCATATGTGAGGAAAAACGCTTTATTAAATATCATTTTTATTATTAAGTATTTTTTAATTAATATTCCCGCTTTACTGGGAAATTTCTCCTTTAGAATATCACGTTATAGCCGTCACTTATCCACCCTTTTGTTTAAAATTATATGGATTTTAATTTTTTGGTGAGCAACTCTAACTTTTTGAAAATGAAATTTTTGCCCATGATACTCGCTGACATTGTAACTTTCTTTAAGTTCTCTCTCCAATTTCGATAAAACTCAGTATATAAGGTAATTTTGCCCCAAAAACTACAAAAAAAAACGGGTGCATTTGAAGACTGGTCGAATAGTTTTTGAGATTCGGACTAAAATCGATCCAAAAATTGCGATATCTCAGAAACTCTGCATTCAATCATTAAATTAACCTGATTTTTATAATTTTTGGATCAAAATTACCCCATCCACCGAGTTTCATCAAATTCGAAAACAAAAATTTTTTTTGCATTTTTCTCGATTTTTTCAAAGGGGTACTCTGATCAAAAGCTTTCATGGCCACAAAAATTTTTAACAAGTAATTTTCGAACGTCGATCAAAGTTACGGTAGGTTTGAAAAAGTTTCACAGAAAGCCATTTTTCCCTTTCTAATATTCCTTTAATAAATAGAAAAATGGTGGAAGTGCAGGTTACACATTTATTAGACAATATTAGTAACAACAGAGTATGTGAAAATAAATGGGCAGGAAATCTGTGATTATGGCAAAAGTTCTAAATATAATGATTTTGCGACCCCTTCGACAGATGCCAACGGTCTTATAACATTATCGATAAGAAAAAATATCGTAGACATAAAAGCAAATCTAAAAACTCGTTTTTCGACTCTTGAGTCATGGTTAAATCTCAATTGCCTTTGCTGTCAAATTTACCTTTATCAATCCTCAAAAAGGCCGAAACAAAGGCCATGGAAATTTCTCGTCATTATGGGCTTACGGTCTGGTACGAGATCAACATCAATTTATTATTTATCCAGTGTAAGTAATATAAAAAGAGTAGCATGTCTTATGTAAACCATAACAAGTAATAATATACTAATATTATATAAAACAAGTTATACTTCGAAGCGACCTCTTAGCACACCACACCTTAAACGGAATTACGAATTCAGCAAAGAATTATCAATAAATCATAAAATAATATGCACATTGCATTACTAATACATTTTTTAAAAGGAGTATTTATTTATCTAGGGATTTATCTAAACTTTGTAACTTATTATAGTATTTCAATATTTGTATGTTATTTCATCAACAATATTTTTTTATTTTCAGCAATTATTGAGAAAGCTGACCGTTATAAATGCGTGATCCGACCAATTTTCGACTCCTAAACCAAAAAAAGGGTGTTATATGTTTGACCGCTATATCCGTCTGCCTATCTGTCTGTCTGTTTGTCTGTGGCATCGTAGCGCCTAAATGGATAAACCGATTTTTATTTTTTTTTGCTTCGTTTAAAAAGTAATTTAATGGGGAGTGTTCACAGCTATGTTTCAAGTGCGAGTTTAGGGTTCCGTACCTGAAACAAGTAAAAAAGTAGATGATGAAAGGTTTGGAGAAGGATCTAAAGAAAAAGGTAATGTAAAGGAGAGTGTTATTAGCCAGCGCTTTCACAATATATTCAAGCAACATAATGTATGTTGCGTAACAGACGATTAGTAATAATTTAATTCTGTACTGGGAGTCTTGCATCGGGAAGAAGTTTACAATGACCAGATATCGGCAAATGAATAATGATTTCCATGGCTATTGCATTTTGTTCATATTGCATCTCTCTTTTGCTAATAATTTTTTCATTATGTCATTTTGTCAAAATATATTCGTCAAGCATGTTTCTAAATAAAATATGTAGATCATTTAGTTTGTTTGTGGGTCTTGAAGAAGGTAAATTTTGATTAAAAGGAAAAAGTTTTGGGAAAAAAAACAAATATTTCAACATTCTAAAAAAATCACTTTATTTGAATATACTTGTATTGTACAGAAAAAAATAAAATAGATAATAAACAATTGAAATTAAAAAATAAGATAAGAGAAACAAAAATAAGAATAAGATCAGAAAGAAAAATACAAGAAGAAGGAAGAAATAGAAAAAAAAAATCAAAATTCGAAAATAATAATTATATTTTAAAATAAAAACGTCAACGAGTTTTAAAATACTATCTAATAGTTTTAATAAATAAATTGTGATATTGTGATAAACGGGGGGATCCCTAACATACAAAACAATACAAAAGAGATTATTATTAACACAAAATAAACAAAAATAATTCACCCTCCTCTGGGTACTTTTCATTGGTTTCAAAATAAATTTCCGCTCAAAATGAATTCGTATAAAATATTCATTCTTGAGAAATTTGATTAACAGTCATAATTAATTTTAATGAATATAATGTGAACCAGCTGATGAGAGACCATAGCCGTGTGAATATCCAATACTACTTAATCCATGGCCTAAACTTATACCATGTCCCAAACTTAAGCCTCGGCTTAAACCAATACCACCGCCTAAACCATAACCACCGCCTAAACCATAACCACCACTTAAACCAATACCTCCTAAACTAGAAATTCCACTTGATATTACGGGTACAGGATGTGGAACGCCTACAGGAATGGGGTGTGGAACTGGGACTGGATGCGCGACTGGTACGGGGTGGGGTACAGCAACTGGATCTGCAATATGAACGGGATATGGTTTGGATACAGGAACAGCGTATGGTTGTGGAACAGGAACTTGAACTTGTTTCACAACAGGCACTGGAACAGGATGTGGAACAGCAACCGGATATGGTTTGTCGACAGGGACTGCAACTGGTTTATCCACTGGCACTGGATAAGGTTTAGGAACATGTACTGGGTATGGTCGATCGACTGGAACTGGTACTGAAACTCTAACAGGGAATGGAATTTGTTTAACAACTTGTACTGGATATGGTCTACCAACTGGTACAGCAATTTTTCTAGTAATTGTTGTGTGGATATCAGCCCCAACTACTTGAGGTGCGGGTAATGGGGGTGTTGGACCCACGCTCACTGTTGATGCAGCAGCAGCTCCTGCTATTGCCCCAGATGCAAGTCCACCACCTACTCCTATTCCACCTGCTCCTATTCCACCTGCTCCTATTCCACCTGCTCCTATACCGGATCCAAGTGCTAGGCCGGATCCAAGTGCTAGGCCGGATCCAACTCCTAGGCCTGATCCAACTGCTAGACCCGATCCAACTGCGTAACCGGATCTAAGAGCTAGACCGGATCCATATGATCCAACCGCCACAGCGGGTCCTCCAATTGCATGTGTTGCAATACCACTTGATAAAACAGGACCATGATGCAATAGTGCGCCTGATGAGATAATTGGAGATGAAATACTACTACCAATTCCGTATCCTCCTAATGAACCATATCCTAGACTGGAGACTAATCCACGTTTGTCATGTTTTTTATTACTGTCAATTGGTTTATCTGACTTGTTGATACTTTGTTTTTCTTCTGCTGCAATTGCAGAAATTAACAAACAAAGACAAATCTAAAAACAAAAGAAAAAGCTTAATTAAAATCACGTCTTTTTAAGAAGTTTCATTGATAATTAAAACAATATTGAGCATGAAGTTTTTATGGAAACATTATCGTATTTTAAATCAAATTTAGAATTAAATTTTCAAATTCATAATTACATACCAGTAACTTCATGGTCCTGGAAATGTTATTATGAATATCCAAAAAAAGGTGATTTGTTTATTGTCTTATACTACTAACTGATTGAATGGGGTATTATGTTATTATTTTATAGTATGAACCCCACCATAATGACTTGTATTTAGAAGAAAATCCCTGTTTTGCTTACAATATTTATTTATCTACCTATGCTTACCACTGTAATCAATATTTAAGATTGGTGGCAAATAAGTATAATAATGTTTCTATCTGTATTATGTATAAAATCACTTTCTCCATCTAGTAATCACATAATTTTCAATATGTTACTGTGTTAATATGTTTAGATTAATATGGATTAATTATTTGATATGGAAAATTGCATGTTTTCTATACTTTATAAAGATATGCGCGAATAAAGTTTTGAGACTTCTATTTAAAGATTGGAGGCTATATATGAACATTTTTGTATTTTACCTAAAGATATTTTCAATTTATTCAACAAAATTGTAGAAGGTTAAGGAAACAATAAGCTTTTAGAAACAACTTAGTTTGTAATGTTTATTGTTGGAAATGGTTTCAATTTTAATCCCATGTATTCTGATTTTATCCCCAAGTATTTAAAAAGTTCTTGGTTTATGCTACTGAGCATGATAAAATTATTTATTATAATTACGATAAAGAAGAAGTTTATGCAAAAAAAATCGGCTATAGGTACTCCAAGTGGAATACAATGTTGTTTATGACTTTCTGCTCCAAAAATGTTCATGGAATGAAATGAATCGCATTAGCGGGTGCTTTTTCAATCAATTCAATCAATCAAATTATACATTCAACGGTAAAGAAAACCTTGGAAATCAAAACACTATGCTAAAAAAAATATACTAAAAAAAAGAAAATAATCACTATACTCATTTGTTATAAAACTATGATAAGTTAACAAAAATTGAAAGTGATTTTTCCTCTAGGCTAATATTATGCCAAATATAAGCTGCAAAGGCTGCTGCTTCTCATCCCAGATTACTAAAATCTATAGTCATAGAAAGTTTGGCCGAATGTAATTCTTTATAAGAAAAATATGGAATGCTTTACATTCGTATATTTATTTTAATTTTATGTTTACTTGCGTTTAATGGCGATAAGTAATTAAGAAATATTATTTTAAATGCAAATTTTGACAATTATCGACAATATTAGTTTACACTGTTTTTAATGTTTGACAGATTTAGAAAAAATAGATATAACACATGTTTATATTGCAGTGGGCCTTGTAATACTTCCATTGACATCCATTGCAATTTGCTTTAATTTATCATAATAAACTGATTATAATTGCTTTTTAATGTTATTATTAGTTAATAATGTGATTGAATGAATTTAAACTAATTGGAAATGTTTACAGTTTGACTTGAATATTTGTAAGAAAATGGTACCTAGCAACTTGAAAATTTGATATCTAGAAAGCTTCGGATGTTTAGGAATAGTAATTGTGCAGCCGTCGTTTACCAAACCACAGATGAACTATGGTCTCATTTACAATGGAGATTTTATCATTTTAGTATCAATTTTATTAATCCTGTCGAAATAAATCACGCATATTCGGTTTACGCTATTAGCTATATTTCTGTTTACGCTATTAGCTCTAAATGGTGACTTGTGTCTTGAAGAAGCTATATAAAGGTGTTTGAAACATATTTATGAAAACAATCAATAAATTTTCTAAACTAAGTAGTACTGAATTTCATTAATTTCTTTGTGAACTTTTTGATATAGATTAGGATATGGCGCGTCAAAAAAACCATAAACCTAAATTTTCTGCTAAGTGGTAAACATTCTTACTTCTTATACAATATGTAAATTTCTTCAATGAATCGAATACGTCAATCAGGTCCGATATCATATATGGAATTGTTTGTGCTTATTTTAGTGCGTACTACATCAGATTCAACGTTCCGATAACTATTGCATGATTGTCTCATTACTTACTGAACAAGTCGACTTTTATATTGATGATATATCGAGATAAATAAAACCATATAATAAGCGGTAAATAGCTTGAACTGACCACTAATTTTGATAAAATACCATAAGTTCCATAAGTGTTGTTGAACATTACTTAAAATGTAGCATGATTATTTTCCCAATATTTATCACATCGCGCTGCCCTTTGAAGATGTGGTTGTTGTTTCGCGGTATTGTATATGACATAAAATAGTTCAAATTTAAAAAAAATCGGACTTTGAAATTAAAAAAAATATCTCTATTGGATGTAATTTGTTTAAATTTAAAATTCGGACATTCTTAATAGAAAACCCTAAATTAGAAGCAGGAAAAGCGAAGAGAGTCACTACATAGGTATATATTATATGTTTTATTTGAAAAATAAACTTTGTGATATACAAAATCCTGTAGAACCCCATAATTGGTTCAGTAATAATCAGTGATTTCTTTTTTAAAAAGGAAAATTCGACCGGAAATAACAAAATATTTTACGTGTTAACTTCCGATATCTTTCTTGTACAATAAAGAATGAAACTGGATTGAATAATAGGTAATTCATAACACAATTATTAACAAACCATATTTCAAAATTAATAATGTATATATGATATACTAACATCATTGCAATTTTTCTAAATACAGAATCATAACATAAAATGACTTGTTAATCAGGGAAAAATTAATTTAATAATATATATATATATATATATATATATATATATATATATATATATATATATATATATATATATATATATATATATATATATATATATATATATATAATATTTTTCTTTAATTAAATAGGTCTGTTTTGTTTTGTAAAACTAATTGACAATATGTAATTAAAAAAATTAATACCGCAAAGCTCGGCGGTTAAGTTGTAAATCGGATCTTCATATCTTGTAAAATCGGCAAGTAACCATTATGTAAAATATTAGCTTGATACCCGCCCGCTTCACTGGGCTAAAAAGTAAAAGGAATCGCTTTATAGCCTCCACCTTTCTTGATCTCTTTTATCCCCCTTCCATTACATTCGAAGGGATTGTTTTACAAAGCTAAAATATATGCAGTTTTCATTTTTTTTTAAATGTAAAATAGTTATGATTGATTGGGTATATCAGAAAAGATGGCCATGAGTTATTGTTTGACATTTACTATTTTAAATTTTTACAGAAATCTTTCATTTATGGCTGAAAATGATGACCATAGATGGAGCAGTAAAATGTAAGATTAAATTAAATTTTAAAAATATATCGTTATAAATTATAGCTCATGTGTTATTCTGATGTATGAGCTCCAATGAAATCCGAACACTTTTCGTCCGCCCTTTCCACTTCGGAGTCTACATCTGTGAGAGTAAAATCATTTAAAGGATTTATGTATAAAAGTATATGTACATTAATTTTTCTTTACAACCACAGTAATTGAAATCCGAATTCCGAGAATCGATTGTATCATTCAAATTTGACATGATTTTATTCATTTTTTGAGATTTCTTTACACTATTATCTTATTATTACGCAATTAACAAATAATCTAAAATTATAATAATGCACTTTCGTTTCCTGTTCGACAACAAAGACATAGCATAAACAGACTTTGCTTTAAGTTTACATTAACATCTTGTTATGATAAACCAAGTCTATTAAATGATTATTTTTTATTTGGATTTATTTCTTTATTATGTCCAGTCATGTAAGATGATGTAATAATTTCTCATATTTTGTTAAAAAATGCCACTTTAAATTTCAAAGTGGTATTAATTGGTTGGTTGATTAGTTATAGTAGCTGCTCAGATGTGACATACGTCCCAATGTGATACCTTCTTATCACTAACTATATTTCGGCTCATTATTCATTTTGACAGACCGAGTGCACCCGTTTCGTGCATATATCAGGCACTACGCCAGCTCATGCCAACTATATAAATAAATTTATGTTGTGGCAGCGGGAATCGAATTCATAGCCGTAGAAACACAGTGTATGGCAGTTTTTACACTTTCTTAAGCCACAATGGAATTGATATGCACACCCATAAAGTACCCATCGAAGAAATAGCAGCGAAAATCTCCCATTGCTAATATTTTTTACGCGTAACAATTTTTACTCTTTATGCGCACTGAAATCAGATACAAGAAGACTTTCAAATTCTATTTCTGATGGAATAGTGAATATTAAAAAAAAAAATATTTGCACGCGAATACAGTAGTTTTCTAATTAAAGGTAGTAAGCTGCAGTGCTTCTACCATCTAGATTGCTGCTTTTATCCTACAAAATTTCGACAGTGTTGAAGAAAGCGCAACAACTTGATGATAGTAGGAATAGTACTCAGATGGTAAATAGAAAAGCATACGCTCGGTGGCATAATGCTTACACAATGAAGGTAGTCGATCTCTATAAAGTTTTTTGGATGCAAATATGCTTCGTGCATTTTTGTTCGTTAAAAGATTGAACTTCTCATCTGCGTGGCCAACTCAAAATCTATCTTGGTGGTAGATTTAAAATATTGGTAGTTTCCTATCAATTCTGCTTTGAAAAGTTAGTAGATCTACCACCTATATTTTGTTCTCTATCAGTGTTGCCAACTCAAAATATGACTAGGTAGTGGATACGATTTAAGAAGTAGATAGTTTTCAGCAAATCCAGTTGAAAAGTTGGTAGATTATATCTTTCTTTTATTCTTCGTGTTCTGCTATTGTGATGTTTTGTCAGTTCGGTCGCCCTGTATCAAAACTAGAATCTTCACCTCATTTTTTGATTTAACAATTTAGAACTGTTCTTCGGGAAATGTTTCATTAATAAAAGGGCAATAGAATCGCCGATAAAAAACAAAGAAACATAATATAATGAAGCATACTTTATGCATTCTCAAGAAATTATTATTTTTTTTTTATAAACTTAAATAGTTGGCAGGTTTTCCTTGTGAGGTAGTAGATTTGAAAAAGATACATGAAGTTGGTAGATCTACTTATAAGTTGGTAGAGTTGGCAACATTTCTTCTCACCACTTTTATGGACAAAGCAGAGATGTTGCTTATATCGAAACGTTGCGTTCAGTTAAAATACCTGTCTTTGTTTGACCCGATTCGACCAAAGAACACATAATAATTTATAAATTGTTGTTAATATACATTAATTTCAGGAGTCATTTTGTAACAATCCTACATTCTATTAATAAATCTGGTTATGAATTCCTTGTTCTTCCGCATTTTAAATAAAAAAAAACCTACACACAGAATCAGATAGGAAGTTGTTATATTTCTGTAACAATACAAGTTTATGTGTCTTCTGGCATCAAACACGACTATCATGATATTTTTAATTTATATATGATTCATTTAGAAAATCTGGCCTATTAAGCATTAACTTGGCCACTTATTATTTAACAATTACTATTACGTTGTTTACCTATATCTATAAATATATAGGAGACTTTCTATAGATCTATATAGATAGATAGTCACTCATCACGATATCTCTGGAACTATAAGACCTAGAGACTTGAAATTTGGCAGGAATATTCGTTTTGCCAAGTAGAGGTCAGCTAAGATTTTACGAAATTCCACCCACAAGGGGGGTTGCGGGGGTGTTCATGAATAAAAAATTCATATTTTTAAATTATGGCTTTTAATAGTTCAAAACTTGGTCAGAATGTTTTAAATTACATTTAGAAATTTTTTTAACCTTCGGAGGGTAGAAAGGTGTAGCGAGAAAGTGGGAAGGAAATATCGAATATTTACAAATATACCTAAGTGGGGTATCAAATAAAAAAGCATGACGTGTACATTACAAAAATGTTATCCAACGCGAGGAAATGTGGAGGGAGGGATTCAAATGGGGATGTTGCCCAGCAAAGCGGGTATATTTTACGCCACGCAAAGCGGGCGGGTAACAGCTAGTAGAATATTAAAGTATCTATAATACTGGGTCTTCAAAAAGTGTAGTTCCACTTCTGCTGTGGTAAACTGAAGTAAGAGATGAGGGAAAACTTGAAAATGAGAGAAGAAGGAAGCAACTACTAATAGTTTTCTGTGAATGAATATCAATTTCAGAATATATAAGTAAATATATCATTAGGGAAACTCCCAATTAAAAATGAACTACAAAGTGTGTTAACTTCAAGCTTATTTGAAGTCATGAAAACGAAAGAAAAATGTTTTTTTAGAGAGATTGCTTTCGAATTTAATGTATCCTTCTCTTCATCTACTAGTTATGATCTGAGATTAAATGAAATTTAAGGTTAATTTCACATATCCATTTGAGCCAAGCAACTATTCAAGTGTTATATTGGTAGGTTTTTACGAAACTCTTATTTTCCGAGATTAGAAATGGTTCTGATAAATGGTTTATTCACGAACGTATAACGCACATATTTAATTTTCGTGGCCTTCAAATATAAATATAAATTTGAAATTTTAATTTGGATTCTGACCGTTTTCCTATACTAATTAAAAAATGCGAACAAGAATCTAAACTTAGCAGTATTTTACAAATCTTAATTCTACAAAAGAGACCCTCTTTTAACATTTAAATTTAAGCCTACTTATTTCGACCATATTGACTCCATTGATTTTCCCATGCTTTTTAATTCTTGTCTAGACTTTTATAGTCAAATAAATTTTTTTGTAAACATTAAAATTAATCAAACATGATAAATTGAACTAATATTAAAATTATTCATACTTTATTGAGTTACATTACAACAAATTATTTTGTAATACCTATAATATTATAAAAATATGTTAATAGTATAACATTTATAAACAATAAATATTACATTAATATTTAAATCGACTCAAATTATAAAATATTTTGTATTTTTTTGCAAATATATTAATAAAAAACAAGTCATATTCCACCAATAATGACACAAATTATCCTTAACTAGATATGTGTATACCTATTATATGCATATTATCCGTTAACCCGAGTAATTTCACTACTGCAGTTCGAATAAATAATATTAAATAAACAGGAAGTTGACTGCAGAACAAGTATTTCAAAATGGCATAAATAATAATAATATCAATAATAAAATATTAATAATTTATTTACTAAATGAAATATTTATTTATTGCAGAAAAAAATTATACAAAGTTTTATTTCTGATGTAAGTTTGTATGGGAGCAAAAACATTTACATTTAACTTTGTAAGTGTCAAAGATGCAATCAAGTACCAAAATTATTGAATTCAAGAAGTAATATCCATCGAAATCTATTTCTAAATCGGATAATTAAATAACCCTAACTGAAGTATGGAACAAAGTTTTATAAAAAAGATATAACGTAGGTAATATTTATGTAGGTAGCTTCGAGTTGGTGATTTATTGATCTTTATTTCATCCGGATATTAATCAATATTGCACTTATGAAATATTTTTAAACCGGCATATTTTTTTTCAATAATTTGAAATTGTAAACTTCTAATAACTACCACTAGAAATTCTATTTATGTCATCGCATTATAAGAAGCTGGTATTCTTATAATAGGGATATTTTATTAGAGTTGCAATTAAAATTTCGAAACTAAACTCATTTGTTCACTTTAGTTTTTATTTTGCTTCATGGAGTTTTTATCAATATTTTAATCCAAATTTGATGAAAAGGCTCAACAAATCACCATAAGCCGCTGTACTACTTACCTACAATTCGCACCATGCGTGAGTTTTATAGGAGACGTTTAAATGGTAACGACACACTACTTTAAGTATAGAATTGTATGGATTGCATTTATGACTTACATTGAAAATTTAATATTATTGTCTAACAAATTTAAATAAATAATTATGATAATTTACATTTGAAAAATAATAATTGTGCAATTTGATTTCTTATTTTCACAATTTTTAATGCATTGAGTTTAATTAATTAGTGTTTTTCAATAATTTTAATTTGACATTTTCTATAACATTAACATGTAAAGAACTGCAAATTAGTCATAACAGCCTCTTTTATCGCGAAAATTTTTCACTGGAAGCGCTGGCATCGATTTTATTGTCCCTACCATGACTACGCACACAGCGAATACATATATTCAATTTTATTAATTTCAATTATTAATTAAATTGTTTTAAATGTTCTAATGATAATTTAAATAAGATTGTATATTAAATGAAAAAGGAAATTATGTAATTAACATAATTATGTGTAAAATATAATAAAGGGGCAAAATCTAAACAATTATTTTAGCCTTAAGGTATTTGAGTTATTTTGTACTTGTACTATATACAGGGTCATTTAGCTATATAATTTCTTAGTAAAATTTACATATCCTTTACTCTTTACAGTTTAAAACGAAAATAAGTGTACAGCACAATTTTTTCTGGTTGTGAATGTTAAATGGCATTGAATGGTTACAATGCATATTTTTATTTCTTTATAAAGGTAAAAAGAGTATTTTTGGGGGTTTGCACTGCTTGAAGAGATGTCGTTTGAAATATTGAACTTAATTGATTTTTAACTTTATAAAAATATCAAACAACGGCGAGTGCACGATTTTAGTCATTTTTCAAAGTGGATACTGTTTTATTTATAGTATTTATAAATACAATTTTATTTATAGTATTTAATAATAAATTATAGAACGTATTTTCCAAGCTGCCCATTTATAGGGAATTATATTTAGAAAATTGGAATTTTTTGAATTATCCTATCATGTGAAACTAAACGGAATCAAATGTATCAAATGACATATATGTACCAAAATGCGTATGTTAAATCGAAATACTTATTTATAATTGAACAATCTATTAATCTAAGCACTGTGATCCTATTTATTACCTTTGACATAATTTAATCCGAGGAGAGAAGTTAAGAACAACTATTGATATAATATTTCTTCTAATTATGTTATATAAATTAATAATCGAAGCAATTTTAATTGACATCATTGATTTATATCCATTAAAATACACCTTAACTTGGTTTATACAATGTTATATATATACAGGATGGATCATTTAAATCTATTATGGCTAATAGCAATAAAAAAATAACTTAAACAAAAATGACAGAGTTTGCTATTACCTGGAAAAAGGTTTCGAAAAAATTTAAATTGGCTTTTGTAGCGTAATTAATGCTATTTTCTGATGGAGTAAATTTGTGAGAAAAAATTATTCACTGGTGAAACATGACTTCGAATTTAGGGGGAAAGCAAGATTTTCAATATTCAAGGGCAAATTTCTCGAAAGCGTGACGTGCTAAAGTAATTTTGCACTCAGATCCGCATTTAACTTGTTAAAAACCTTTCAAAAAGTAAACTCATGCATCTGGGACAAAATTTGTGTAGACTAGTGCTATTAATATACGAGTATGATTGTATAATCTATAATAATATAAACTTGAAATATAAGATATTATTTAATCAAATGATAAAATGACAATTTTTATATCATTTCCGTTTTAATAATCTAAGAATTAATTTATTTTTTATTAAAATATAGTAAAATATTTAAACTATTGAAAGACAATGATAATAAATTACGATTACGAAGTAATAAAACAACATATGCTTATGTATATATGAAATTGAAAGTAACCACACCGGTCCGATTTAATATGGCCATTATGAATAGAAGAAAAAAATAGATGAAACTATTGACACGATATTATACTTATAAATCCACATCTTTGAAAATAATGTTACCGTTTTAGATTTTAAAATAAATAAAAGTGAAATGATTTAAAAAAAGAATTTTTTTGCAAAAATTTATTGCCACGCCACACAACTTCTATATTCATATCAATGAACTCTATGAAAGAATGTTTAATGGTAATTTTATTATATCAATAAGATATTTATCATAAAAAATATTGACTCTAATGATGGAAACCAATGGTAGCGTTCCAAAATTTATAAATCCTCAAGCTTCCTTTTAATTTTAAAAAAGGTTCAATTCATGGGGGAAGAATTAGAGTTGGTTGCGGTATAAATATACAAATTAGTCTACAATGTAGTCAAAGGTGGTGACTTTTTATTATTATTTTGCATCATAAATTTATTTTACTACAAATCAAACATGGAATGAAAATTTCCATTTTTAATTCTAAGAAAGACCAATTTCTGAACCATCAAATAATTTTTAACTATTTCAGATATTTATTTTACTAATATTTTGACTAATAAGTATTTACTTGCTTTGCTACATTTCAAATGCACTTTACAATGCAAATAGAAAAACAGAACAGATGGCAATCTATAAATAATCTCTAGAATTAATTATTTAAAATAATTAAGTGATTACTAAATCATAAAATTAATTTACTACTTCTTTATTTAATCATCGCCTTTTAATTAAATAAATTTGGTGAGTAATATTACCAATACCAATAATGGATATCTGAAAACATAAATAAAAATATTAGTTTATTACCATTTAAAAAAGTAATTTCTTAATACTGTGATAGTTTTTTTTAAATGGTTCAGTAGTTTAAACAACAAGAAAACACGTTTATTAATAAATAATAAAAAATCATCAAATATGATTCAGGTGATTACCAAAATGTCTCGTTTTCCAATTTTCAGATGGATTTTCTTTGAGAATAATTAAACGAAGAAGTACAAAAAAATATTTATTGCATTCAATTTCTGTCTTAGTTATCGCTTTTCAAAAAAATGATTCAGATATGGTTACCAGACGTTTGATTTTAACCGAACATGTCTGCCTTTTCAGTCTCGTATCCGCGTGTCCACTTTTTCTACGATTGAACTGATTAATTATAAGTTTATACATATTTACATATTTTACGGAAAATATTCAAGTATATTTTCTACCTGATAGGCATAAATAGGCATTAGAAAAATAGCAGAAGAATTGTGAATTCGAGAAATTATCTGCTATTTTTCGATTGGTATATTCATGTATCGTATGTCGAATATATCGATCACTTGATCAACATCGACGTTGTATGATAAGTCAGATGAAGACGGCTGATCATATTGACTTTGTGATTGTTGTTTTGTCGTGTTGTGTTTTTAGTTCAACAGCCTAATCTACTTAAACAAATTATAGCTGCACAGGAGGGAAGTACCAATTTTTCTCTTGTTATTTACCGTACATTCGCCTCGTTTCATTTTTTATATAATATGTTCAGATATTCTCTTATTAAGATTCAAGATCCTAACTTCATTGTTGATTTCATACTTGATTTGAAATATCGATTGTCTTACTACAACTTTTGAATTAATTGCTACTTATTATGACTGAAGACTATTTGTTTAATTTTTTAGTAACAGAAATTCGAAACAGATTCGAAAAAAATGACAATAATTCGGTTAATCCGAAAAATTTGCATATTCTAAATTTTTTAGTAAGCCTAGTTTCAGAAAAAAATGGCATTTTAATAAGGAACAACTTTCTGATTTAAAGAGTTCTTCTATCTATTACTATATATGAAGAAGAGTGAGCTTTTCATTGAACCTGAAAGCACAGATCAACATGCCGTGCCTATATGATGTATGCCTAAGAGGTCAACGTTTTTAATTGGAAGCATGTTTTTCAATATAATTTATTTCTGAAGTTTATATACAACATCCTTTATACATAAATTAATTATTATATACCTACTTATTAAATAAACAAAGAATCATTGAGAACATTTTTTGGGCAAAAGTGTTTGAAATAGGACAATTTGGTTTTGTAGAAGAAATTTATATTTTGAAAAATATAAGGGCTTTTATAGGTTGCAGAAAACGTAGGTACAAACTATGAAATTAAAACACAATTTTTTAGTTTTAATTCAGTTGGTCATCTTTAACATCTATTAGACGGGCAATTTAATAAATTTCAATTCACACTGTCAGATTAAAAACGAATTGCCAGAAGCACGACTCCTTAAGAATTTTAAGTTTTGGGCATCTTACGATGACCAACTATTTTTTGCGATGTAAGGCATAAAATTTTCGAGTTTGTTATTCAATTCTTATACACCCTGTCTCTATACTGACGATGTTAATGCCCTTTTGAAAATGGAAAAGAAATAGACGTATATAAAAATTAATAGAAAAAGAGTATCAATATTTGAAAATAAAATGTCTACCCTTCAGCATAACAAGAACATTGAATGAAAATTATATCAATTATTAGTACCAATGAAAATTGAAATAATTTATTTAATAATTTAAAAAAATCTTAAACGTGGTCAAGAACACATCATTTAATGATTATTAACTTGTCACATTTTATATATCCAAACAAAAGCGGGACTTTAAGGCAAGTTACTTTATTATGACGAGATATGAGCATTTATAAACAGTGCCCTGAGCAGGAGTGACTATCTAAATCTAAAATTATATACCAATGCCAGTCTGGTCGTATGTTTAAAAAAGGTTAAGATGATATTATTTAACTCAGAGATAGTTGGCTTATCTGAGGACAATATAACGCTTAAATTTAAATATGTGAGATCAGAGCTAATACTAGTGAGGGTAGAAGCACAATGCACTTAATTAAACAGTATACACAAAATTTCCAATTTAATTAACCCACGCTTCCATCTTTGAAACACATTGTCTATGCCTCTATCATTATAGGATTGTTTTAAAACTCAGATCAAAAAAATTTTACTTATGTTTCAAAAATGATATAAATCGAAAATTGATTTTACAAAATCTTTCCGCATAGTGTACTTTACTTGTAAAAACAATGAAAAATACTACACGAGAAAACCATTAATTTAAAAATACCCCTATTGTGAAGAAATGGCCAAAGTACTTGAATACGTTTTCTTCATCTTCTAAATTACTATCAGCCACAATTTTTCGAAATCTACTATTAGTACTTAACTAAAGCAGCAAATTTACAAATATTCAACAAAATTAATTAATATGATATCAAGGGCAATATAGCTTTGTTTATTAAGATTTATTATTAATTTATTGTTAAAAAATTTTCATAAATAACTGTACATTATATATCAGTACCTAATATGAAGAAAATTGACATAATATAGAATTATAGACAACATATTATAAGATATCACAAAGAATATACTTTATCTGGGGATAATCAATTTATATACAGAAAATGACCACCACAAACTGTATCAAAATAGGGGATAAATAAAACTGGAAAGTGTTTTGTCATTGATATAAAAAGGCAAATACACTTTCATTAGTCGATTACATTTAGGTAGATTTAACTCGAGTTAACAAATAGATATTTTATTATTTTTTATTATATAAACTGTGATTTTAGAACTATACGCATCAAATTTTTTTTTAAAACATGGCTAAGTACATTGTAAGTGAATTTGTTATGTTTATTCTTTAATTTCAATTTTTGCCAAAAAAACATTGAGCAATTACTGCTTATCTTTGATGTAAAAATACCCTCTTAATTTATTTTAAAATTTGGATTATTAAAAAGAAATTAAAGAAATCCTTAATAATATAAATTTATTCCTTTGTTTCAGATATACTTGGCTATCTTAGCTTTAACATTCAATCACATTCGAACAGAAGAAATTAGACCACAAAAAGTCCAAACAAAAAGAGGGCTTTTAGGATTAGGTACAGCTGGATATGGTTTAGGTGGATATGGTGTGCATGGTGGATATGGTGTGGGTGGATATGGTTTGGGTGGATATGGTTTGGGTGGATATGGTTTGGGCGGCGCTCGTATAGGGTTAAGTGGAGCATCTATTGGAATTGCAAGTCCTGGTATCGGAATTGCAGCAGGTCCTGCTGTTGGAATTGCAGCAGGTCCAGCTATAGCAGCGGGTCCAGCTATTGCAGCAGGGCCAGCAATTGTTGCAGGTGGTGGTGCTATTGCAGCTGGTGCAGCACCAGTACGCCATACTGTTTCAACAGTTAATCAAGAAGTTCCAGTATCGGTACCCCAACCAATTCAAATTACAATCACACGACCAGTACCAGTGCCAGTTCCAGTTCAAGTTCCAATTGACGTACCCAGAGCAGTTCCTGTTTCAGTTCCACAACCATACCCAGTACCAGTTAGCCGACCATATCCTGTAAATGTACCACGACCAGTTCCTGTTTCGGTCCCACAACCTGTTCCATACACCGTTGCGCAAGCTGTTCCTGTTGGCGTACCACAACCTGTGCCTGTTGGAGTTCCACAACCAGTTGCTGTTAGAGTTCCACAAGCAGTACCAGTTCCAGTTGCTGCACCCGTACCTGTAGCAGCACCAGTACCATATGCACAGCCAGTTGCTATACCGCAACCCGTTTCTGTTGGAATTGCAGCGGCACCAGCAATATCATTAGGAGCAATCGGAGGCTCCGGTTTAGCACTAGGTGGTTCATCCCTTGCACTCGGTGGTTCATCCCTTGCACTCGGTGGTTCATCCCTTGCACTCGGTGGTTCATCCCTTGCACTCGGCGGCTCATCTCTAGCACTCGGTGGATCATCACTAGGACTCGGTGGATACGGTGGATACGGTTCAGGTCTAGCACTTGGCTCAGGCATACGATATGGTTCAGGCCTAGCACTCGGCTCAGGCATACGATATGGTTCAAGTCTAGGATACGGCTCAGGTGTAGCATTAGGTGGCCTTAGATCGATTTCATTAGGATCAGGATTATCACATGGGATATCGTACAGTTCAGGGTTAAAGTATGCTAGTGCTTATCATTAAGAATATTTAAACTAAATAATTTATTTATAATAATGTACATAAGATTTTTTTGTAATTGAGATATCATGTCAGCTTCCATAAATAAAACTTTTTTTACCTATTCAGTATATGTAGGAGGTACTTCTGATTCGTTAATTTACTTGTTTTGTTAATAATTATTGTTCACATTGTTTATAAAATAATAAAATATTCATATTTAAACTCGATTCTGGGTCTTATTGACATTATTGTTTTATTTATTTATTTATTTTTTTTATATTCTGTCTTCGATTTAAAACTAAAGTTTTAGGCAAAGGCATCACCAGCCAGTTGGCAAGTGAGATATGGCGGACCGATAAAATTTATAGTTTTAAAATTTAAAATACACAAATTAAAAAAAAAATCCAATTCGCGGCAGTCTTGAGAAGAAAAAATTATCTGCTGACTTACAAAACTCGGTTTTTCAGGAGGCATTTATGAATTGGATAACAATTTATATCAAACTTTCTTGCCGTGCCTCTCTTGGTGTAGCAATTGGTTAAGAATGCTACATATGTAAATTATAGAATCATGTTTATACAAGGATGTAAAGGTTAAAATAAGGACGATGATATAGTATAGGTAATCATCTTTTGGAGCAACACCAATCAATCTGTTGTGTCTACATTGCTGAAGGGTGGTACAGCTGCTACATAAATTAAGTGAAGGGCTTTCAAAATATCAGTTTCGCATTAAACATTTCATAATTAAAATGTCTTACAAAATTATATTTAATAAAATCGAGAGAGAAACGAAATTCTCCTAATCAATGTTTTGTTTTTTGTTTCCAGTTACAATATGATGTACAATTTTTCTTTACCTATACATATGTACATATTTCTATCGAGCAGCTCTCCCTAAAACTAGGTTAACATACGAAAAATTTGCATTTTACATGATTATTATTTTTCAAATAAAGCTGTTTACCATGGAAATAACCGTAGTAGCAAAGTTTACTCAAAAAATGCTGCCTGCGTGTTATTCCACTGCGAAAATATTTTATATATATTATTTCAAAATTTAACAACTTCTGTAAATTTCGAAAGAAGGAGATAGAAATTAATTTCAGTGTGTAAAAATATGTAATATTACTGTTTATTACTGTAATATTACGCACTTTATATAAGTTGATACCATTACACAGCATTATATACCTAGGTATATGAACGAATAATGTACCATATGATTTTAATTGCACGACTATGCCCCCCTTATGTGGGGCATTCATACGACATTCCACGTCTTCAATTTTTACCTATACCTCACTCAAATAAATTAAAGTACTGGCTATTTAGTTGTAATGCACGGAAATTGATATAGCACGTTATATTTTATACTATAATCTTAAAAAATGTACGAAGGTGTCAAAATTTTCTCTAGGTACGTCTTAAATATATTAGGTTTCATAAAATCTTTAGCTAAATAATTTCAAGCTTCTATAGTATACACCTCGCCACGGATTTTCCGAAGAAAGATCAGGTCAGGGACGCTGAGCTCTCCTCCCTGGACGTGGATTTTCCATAGATTTTGTTAGCTAAATATATGTTTATGCCAAAATACTGTAGAGTATATGAAATTTTAGACCGAGAAATACGGTTTTACTTTCCTCCCTCCATTTGCTCAAAAGCTGAGAAAGTATTAAGTATTCCAGTAGCAAGTCATTGAATGTAGAAATTTAGAATTTAGGATCGTTTAATATTTAATTGTGAACCTTCTATTTATTTCCCTTATTGGATTTTTTTTCCCAAGTTTAGCCCAAAGTAAAGTTATTCTTTCGAAATTTATTTCTACCCTGCATTTGAGTTTTGTCTTGAAACTAATATATTCAAACCGCCTATTGATATGATCTTTGTCTCATATTTGACGGCACCTAAATAGTTTTCCCTGATATCATGAAGCGTAAGTAGTAGATATAATTTATTCTAAAACAATCGAGTTATGCCTATCTTTGTTTATAAACAAAAAAAAATATTACTCCTGTTAGCTTCGGATCCTCAAATGGTCGTTTCCATTGAAATTGCTTCTACCTTCAAGACAGACGCATAATGAAACCTTCTAAGCCTAGGTTATGTACAGTTTTATCCATCTACGTAAGTCTAAAGCTCTAAAGTTTGGAATCATAAATGAACCAGCAATGTTCTAGCTTAAATTGCCTTATCTTTAGCAAGAGAAACCTCTTTTCGAAGCCAGAGACCTAAATATGTGATTGCAGTATGGTTTGCCCAATATAGCCTTGTTAACAACAAACAGGAAAACATTATCTTCCCGGTTCTTCATGAAAGTTGTAATAATTAAAGCTCTAAGATTTGACTAAAGGCATTATATAGACAAGAACTATCAAATCTACCCAAACTTTCGTTGTTGTGAAATAGTTAAAAATGGCCGGAGTTCTAAATCTGATGTATTTTAATTTAATTAACTATGAGCATCCCCCTTGAAGCAAATTTTTAAAGAAGACACACGAACTTAACTACTTTACTTGGTTTTGCCATCTTTCTAATTATTAACAGACATCGCAAGCAAAAAGTAATAACAACAATTGTAATGATAATTTAAAAAAATATAGTTTCACAGTGAAATAATTTAAGAATTCAATAACAGAGTTCCCTACTTATACATTTTAAATCATTGAAGAATAATTTGAAATGAAACTTGTTTTAAGGTATATTGCATTAGAAATAAATTGTATCAGTTTTGCACCACATTTTAAATAATGATAGATTTTTATTTAATAAACACATATCTCAAAGGAAAAAAACTGTCAAAACTGTTTTGCTTTTTTCATACGGAAATCAGCATGAGCTTTTTCTTTCAAAAAACTATTTTATAGCAAATAAGAAATTCAAGAAATTTTATTATCCTACTTAGAAAAGATTCTCGCGCTAGGGAATGTTTATATTTTAGTTGAAAGTTCAAAATATTAAAAAAAATACAACATACATTAACATATCCTTCATATACTTTTATTTAACTTGCAACGTATCTACTATGTATGTAGGAATGTATGTTTGTTCTGGTGGAATCTTGCAACTCAATTATGAAGCAGTTATCCTCAGCCGATTGGGCTGGAATTTTGCATACACGTTTAGTTTCGATGGCAATTCATGGTAAGGTAAGTGGCTTCCTAACCCGAACAAGCATGTTATACATACATTAAAGTGTTCCGAATCATTGTTGATGCCTCAAGGTTTTACGAATCAAGTAAAAGCCGCTATAATCATTTACGTTTCGAGCAAATTATTCAGGTTTCCAGGTAAATTAATGAATTGGCAAGGTTTTTTCTGAAATTTGTTTATTTAAAACAAAATCACATTAAAATAAAGGCACATATATTTTTTATTACATAAAAGCTACTGTCCCTATAAAGGGGCATAATTCAAATGTATTTTAAATTTATTATGTGATATCTCAGTGGATCTGAAAATGAATTACATTTAAACTTTGTTCAGTTATATTGGATGATTGCTTAAAAATCTCCTACTTATGAAATAAATACCAGCTTTTGTGCGACGATGGTCAAAAGGGAGCCAAATTTATTTTTATAAATAGAACTACACATTTTTAGTAGCAGAATCTTATTCTTTGCCACAAAAAAGGAAGTATTTTCAGGTTTAAAAGTTTCTACTAAGAAAATTTTTAACCAGCAAATTCTCAAATTTATAATTTTTTACAGAAAAGTGTATGCAGTTCTATTAACAAAAAAACTAAATACTATAAATTCATTCTTCCAAAAAATGAGCTGATACTACGAGTTTTTTGGTGTTTTGGAAACTTTTAAAAAAATTATCCTGTATTTATTATATAATGTACACATTTGGGCATTATGTATGGCACAAGATATCACGTTAATCTTCAGAAAATCATCCAATCCTTTCTAAATTAACAGAAAATTAGTCAAGTTCCTTGCATGTTTTACTATCACTTTTTTTTTTTCTTATTTCGATGGGAACTTTGAGTAAGGATATTCCATAATATTGCATTAGCTTAATGTGCACCGCCCAAATTTCAAATTTTGTACGAATGTACGTTGGGTTGTTATTACCATTATTCATACAGAATGCAAGTTTTTTTTTGAATAATTATAATTGTGAACCCAGTAAAAAATCAATGCAAGAATATTACAATTATTTAAAAAGAAAAACAAAGTTTGAATATAATCAAAACATGAGATACTCATTTTAACGCAGTATAAGCTAATGCGAAGGAATTAATTGCATAGCCCATCAGGTAACTGTAACTGTAACTGTAACTGACAAAAAAAATTTAATTTCTCAAAGTGATTAATTGAGTCAGGAAACTTTAACAGCTGATTAATACGCACACCATTTTATTAATACATAAAAAGCATTATTCGCTTGAACAAATTAATTATTACAGCTTCTCGTCAGTGAAATGTATCAGATTTCTATAGAACATAGAATAGGAATTATTTTGTAATTTATTTAACACACTTGTGCTATAAAAACAACGAAAACTAACGGTATTATATTCGTAAATTAAACTCGTGAGTTATAATTGATCATTTTGCGAACGCTACACCAGTCTCGAAAATTAAACCTTACGGTAAGCTTATATATTAAAAAAAATGGACAACATTTGTTATAACTTTTTCTTATATATTACAATATATTTTATTATTATGATTAAATTTTTCCAATTTTGATTACATCAACCTTAGGCCTGACGGGGTAAATTGGAACCGCCTCTACTGGATCCTCCAATTTCTATAATTTCCATACGATGGCTATGTATTACCGTTATGAAATATACATGTAAGGCTGAAATATAAATTATATTTGATTAAAAATTTATGAAGATCCATTTTTAACCACTTGTTTTAGTAAAATTAACTGGGGGTAATTTTTTATACATTCGTATGGGACTTAAATGCT